>NC_089010.1:0-600000 GCF_963932015.1 Anas acuta | reverse complement strand
GCCATGAGCGCAGTTTTGTGGGGAAATCCCTGAGTGCGTGCAGCAGGCTTCAGAATTCACTTGCAGAGGCAGGAAATGTCCCCATCCCGCAGCACCGCTGCATCCTGCCAGCGTGCAGGGTTCTTTAGGTGAGTCAGAGTGTATGGGCTGATGCGTTTCCAAGTTGAGAGAGAGAAGCACGTCTTTTTGAGGTAACAACTCGTAGGATCTTTGCGAGTAAAGCCATCTTTGTAGTAGTAGGTGCCTTTACCGCATGCAGCTCTTCTTCAAGTGAGTAATTTTTACAGCGTGCTTATGGATAGTTGTTGTTTTGTTAACAACTTCTTACGTCGTTGTTAACAAATGATGTTATTTTGCGTGTTTTCTCTGTGGTTCTAGGTCCCTTCTGATTTTTGCAGAATTACGGGGCTTCCTGCAATTGTGACCTTATGCCTTCACCTCTATTTCAAATATTATCGAAGTTGCAACATTGGTGGTAAAGTGATGGAGCAGGGTTTAGGGGAAATGTATCATCCAAGTTCCCTGTGCCAGAGTGTATCTGAAAACAACAGCAGTAGGCATGTAAGATGTAGCCTTTTTCAGGGTTGGAGACAGTTTCTTTTGTTTTTGGAGCTTTTTGCTGCTCTTTTGCTGGCTGTAGAGTCTTGTAACCTTCTGGATTTTAAGTGCTTGGAATTCTCTTAATAGGGGGATATTTAGCATCAGTTGCTGGCTAACTTGGTTTTGGGATGTGGTGGCGTATGCTTCTGTTTTGGGGTTATAAGTTAATCTACAAATATAATATTTGTAACCTTTTTGGGTTATATTTTAATCTCTAGATATATCAAGCCATTCTTTGTGAATCCTCTTCAGAAGATAGGCACAGTATTATCAAGAGACTGAGCAGGGTCACCTTTTTCATCTGTGAAGGATAAGTCTGCAATTACCCGTGCTGGGGCTGCTGTGCATTCATGTCCTGTTGGCATTTGTGGACCTGTAGTGGTTTAACCCGGCTGGCAGCTAAACACCACACAGCTGTTTGCTCACCCTCCCCCCTCCCTCTCTGGGATGGGAGAGAAACGGGAAAGTGAAGCCCGTGAGTTGAGATAAAGACAGTTTATTAAGACAGGAAAATAATAGTAACAATACATGTAATAATAATAACAATGATGATGATAATAGTATTACTACTAATAATGTGTACAAACAAGTGATGCACAATGCAATTGCTCATCACCCGCTGACCGATGTCCAGCCTAACCCCGAGCAGTCTGGCCCCCATCCCCCGGCTAGCCACCCCTATATATTGTTTATCATGACGTCAGATGGTATGGAATACCCCTTTGGCCAGTTTGGGTCACCTGTCCTGGGTCTGTCCCCTCCCAGCTCTTGCTACACCCCCAGCCTGCCCATTGGCAGGACAGAGCAAGAAGCTGAGATGTCCTTGGCTTAGTATAAGCACTGCTCTGCAACGATTAAAACATCGGGGTGTTATCAGCACTCTTCTCATCCTAAGCCAAAACACAGCATTCTACCAGCTACTAGGAAGAAAATTAATTCTGTGCTAACTGAAACCAGGACATCTATCCACCCCTTATTCCATACCATTTATGTCATGCTCAGGTTACACTCTTTTCCATGCATTCTAATTAGTCACCTATAGCAGTCATGGTAGTGGTAACATACAGTATTATATAGTAATGAACATGGTACAATTCAATTCATGGGCTATTCTCACCCAGTATTAAATCTCCTTGAGGTACACACCGGACCTCTCCGTTCTTTTGCATCACCCACCAAGTGTATCCAGGTCCCTGAGCGAAAGCAATTCCACGAATGGGTTTGCCTTTTCCTGAGGCAGGAGTAGCCCAGACTGTTTTACCCAGCATATTTCTTACATGCACTACAGGAACTTTATCCCCATCTACAGTACGTAACAGGTGGCCTTTGCCAAATGCGTATCCCAATTTTTGAATGTCCCAGCACCCATTGCTTTCAAGGTAGTCTTTAACAGTCCATTGTATCGTTCAACTTTCCCGGAGGCTGGTGCATGATAGGGGATGTGATACACCCACTCAATACCATGTTCTTTGGCCCAAGTGTCTATAATGTTGTTTCGGAAATGAGTTCCATTGTCTGATTCTATTCTTTCTGGGGTGCCATGTCGCCATAGGACTTGCTTTTCAAGGCCCAGGATAGTGTTCCGGGTGGTGGCATGAGGCACAGGATATGTTTCCAGCCATCCGGTGGTTGCTTCCACCATTGTAAGTATGTGGCGCTTGCCATTGCGAGTTTGAGGGAGTGTGATGTAATCAATCTGCCAGGCCTCTCCATATTTATATTTCAGCCATCGTCCTCCATACCAAAGAGTCTTTGACCGTTTGGCTTGCTTGATTGCAGCACATGTTTCACAGTCGTGAATAACCTGTGCTATAGCGTCCATGGTCAGGTCCACCCCTCGATCACGAGCCCATCTGTATGGTGCATCTCTACCTTGATGGCCTGAGGTGTCATGGGCCCATCGGGCTATAAATAATTCACCTTTATGCTGCCAATCCAGGTCCACCTGAGCTATTTCAATCTTAGCAGCCTGATTCACTTGCTGGTTGTTTTGATGTTCTTCAGTAGCCTGATTCTTGGGCACATGAGCATCTACATGGTGTACCTTTACAGCCAGGTTCTCTACCCAAGCAGCAATATCTTGCCACAATGCAGCAGCCCAGATGGGTTTGCCCCTGCGCTGCCAGTTGTTTTGCTTCCATTGCTGTAACCATCCCCACAGGGCATTTGCTACCATCCATGAATCAGTGTAGAGATAGAGAACTGGCCATTTTTCTCGTTCAGCAATGTCTAAAGCCAGCTGAATGGCCTTCACTTCTGCAAACTGGCTCAATTCACCTTCTCCCTCAGCAGCTTCTGCAACTCGCTGTGTAGGACTCCATACAGCAGCCTTCCATCTCCAATGCTTCCCCACAATACGACAGGACCCATCAGTGAACAGGGCATATTTCTTTTCATTCTCTGGTAACTGGTTGTACAGTGGGGCTTCTTCAGCACGACCCACCTCCTCCTCTGATGATATCCCAAAGTATTTGCCTTCTGGCCAGTCCATAATCACTTCCAATATTCCTGGCTGACTGGGGTTTCCTATTTGAGCCCAGTGAGTAATCAGTGCAACCCACTTGCTCCATGTAGCATCAGTTGCATGATGTGTAGAGGGGACCCTTCCTTTGAACATCCAGCCTAGTACCGGCAATCGGGGTGTTAGGAGGAGCTGCGCTTCAGTACCGACCACCTCCGAAGCAGATTGAACTCCTTCATATGCTGCCAATATCTCCTTTTCAGTTGGAGTATAGCGGGCCTCAGATCCTCTGTATCCCCGACTCCAAAACCCCAGGGGCCGACCTCAAGTTTCCCCAGGTTCTTTCTGCCAGAGGCTCCAGGTGGGGCCGTTCTCCCCGGCTGAAGTGTAGAGCCCATTCTTTACATCTGGTCCTGTTCGAACTGGCCCAAGGGCTACTGCATGGACTATTTCCTGCTTGATTTGTTCAAAGGCTTGTCGCTGTTCAGGGCCCCATTCAAACTCATTCTTCTTATGGGTTACTTGGTAGAGTGGGTTTACAATCAGACTGTAATTTGGGATGTGCATTCTCCAAAACCCCACAACACCTAGGAAAGTCTGTGTTTCTTTTTTGTTAGTTGGTGCAGACATAGCTGTTATTTTGTTGATCACATCCATTGGGATTTGACGACGCCCATCTTGCCATTTTATTCCTAAAAACTGGATCTCTCGTGCAGGTCCTTTGACTTTATTTTGTTTTATGGCAAAACCGGCTTTCAGAAGGATTTGGACTATTTTCTTCCCTTTCTCGAAAACTTCCTCTGCTGTGTCACCCCACACAATAATGTCATCGATGTACTGCAGGTGTTCAGGAGCTTCCCCCTGCTCTAGCGCAGACTGGATCAGTCCATGGCAAATGGTAGGGCTGTGTTTCCACCCCTGGGGCAGCCGATTCCAAGTATATTGGACTCCCCTCCAAGTGAAGGCAAATTGTGGCCTGCACTCTGCTGCTAGAGGGATGGAGAAAAATGCATTAGTGATATCAATTGTGGTGTACCACTTGGCTGCCCTCGATTCAAGTTCATACTGAAGTTCCAGCATGTCCGGCACTGCAGCACTCAGTGGTGGCGTGACTTCGTTCAGGCCACGATAGTCCACTGTTAGTCTCCACTCGCCATTAGACTTTCGCACTGGCCATATGGGACTATTGAAAGGTGAATGGGTCTTGCTGATCACTCCTTGGCTCTCCAATTGACGAATTAGCTTATGGATGGGAACCAGGGAGTCTCGGTTAGTGCGATATTGCCGCCGGTGCACAGTTGTGGTAGCGATTGGCACTTGCTGTTTTTCGACCCTCAGCAACCCCACAACAGAAGGGTCCTCTGAGAGACCAGGCAAGGTAGATAATTGTTTAATGCCCTCTGTCTCTAAGGCAGCTATACCAAAAGCCCACCGGAACCTTTTTGGGTCCTTGAAATATCCTCTTCTAAGATAGTCTATGCCAAGAATACACGGAGCATCCGGGCCAGTCACAATGCGGTGCTTTTCCCACTCATTCCCAGTCAGACTCACCTCAGCCTCCAATACAGTCAACTGCTGAGATCCCCCTGTCACTCCACAAATACAGATGGGCTCTGGCCCTTTATAGCTCTATGGCATTACAGTACATCGTGCAGCGGTGTCTACTAAAGCCTTATACTTCTGTGCGTCTGATGTGCCAGGCCATCGAATCCACACAGTCCAATAAACTCGATTGTCCCTTTCCTCCTCCTGACTGGAGGCAGGGCCCCCCTAATCCTGGTCAGAATCTTCTTTGTTTCTGTGTTTGAAGGACCGTCTGCTGGAAGTTGGAGCAGCAAACTTTTCAGAGAATTCCTTTTTCCCGATTGTTTTCTTTTGCAACTCACGTACCCGTGCCTCTAGGGTCACGGTAGATTTTCCATCCCATTTTCTCATGTCCTCTCCATGGTCTCGTAAGTAAAACCACAGGGTGGCACGAGGTGAGTACCCACCATATCGTCTTCCTTGTGTGGAAGAACGCCTACCCCTGATAGCTGAGACACTGCTTTGTACAGGTGGGGAGGAGAGTAATCTTTCTTCAAGTTGGTGAAACTTTTCAGAAAGTTTCTCCCAAGTGTCCTCTTTTGGTCGGTGGACACTGGTTGGTTCAGGTGGGGAGGAAGATAGATTCCCTTTAAGTTGGTGGAACTCTTTAGAAAGTTTCTCCACAGCTGAGATGCAGGCCTGTAAGGAAGAGGAGAGACTTTCTTCGTACTGCCGGAGTTGTTTAGCCACTTCATCCACTGTGGGTTCCTCATCCTCTTTCCAGGCCATTATTGCCAATGAGCTGGCATATGATGATGGTGCGCTCCGTACAAACCTCCGCCACATGGGTCGTGTACACCTGACTTCATCTGGATCTGTGGATGTTTGTCTGAGGTCTGGATCCTCATAAATCACTTCCCGTATGGCTAATTCCCTCAGGTACTGGATTCCTTTCTCCATAGTGGTCCACTTGCCTGGTAGACATTCAAGTTCTTCCTTGAAGGGATACCTTTCCCTCACAGCTGAGAGGAGATGCCTCCAGAGGCTGTGAGATTGTGCTCCATCTGCAATTGCTTTGTCAATGCCTGCGTCTCTAGCAAGGGATCCCAGCCACCTGGCTTCCCTGCTGTCTAATTCCACACAGTTGGCTCCAGTGTCCCAGCACTGGAGCAGCCAGGTGACAAGCTGCTCACCTATACAACGACCAAAATCTTTTCGCACATCTCGTAGCTCACGCTCTTATAGGTTTTGGGTAGTTACTGTTATTTTTTCGGCATCCTCATCTTCCTCCTCCTGAATCCCTGATGGCCCAGCGTCGTCGTCATCTCTATATCTAGATTTGGCAGAAGACTCTCCGCGTTCGTTTTCACCTTCTCTACAGGGGCAACTTGCACTGCTACAGCTCGTTTCTCTGACCCCGTTACAGGGTCTGCCACAGGGGTTGGAATACCCTCTGCAGGGTCAACTTGTACGGCTACCGCTCCTTTCTCTGACCCCGTTACAGGGTCTGCCACAGGGGTTGGAATACCCTCTGCAGGGTCGACTTGCACTGCCACAGCTCGTTTCTCTGACCCAGCCGCAGGAGCTGGAGCTGGAGCAGCTGCAGGAACTGGAACTGGAGCAGCTGCAGAGTCCACCGTAGGGGTCGCAGTGTCCATTGGATCTGTCCCAGGACTTGGACTGACAGCAGGGTCTGTCATTAAGTTGATAGCAGTATCCATGGCAGCTCGATAGGCATGAGCCAGGCCCCAGCACGTTACAATGATTTGTGTTACTTTGGAACTGTCAGAGTCGTGACACCTTTTTTTCAAGCATTCTGCCAGATTTTTAGGATTTTGCAGTTGTTCGGGGGTGAATTTCCAAAACACTGGGGGTGCCAACTGCTCTAGATGCCTGCCCATATCCTCCCATACTCCCTGCCACCCACAACTATACTGCCTCCAGGCAGATCTCCAGATGAGCTTCCTAAGTAGTTGTTTAACTTTGAGCAAAAGCAGAATCTGAAGCGCATTCAGGAGGCATAACAACAAGACCATGCTGGTCTGAGTACCCCAAGGATATTCAATATCTTGGAGAGCTATTGTAACAAGCTCGGAGGATAAGAGGGTGGTGAAGGAGAAAGGGAGAGTGATCAAGTAAGAAAAAATATCTTCCCCTTTCCCCTCCACAGATTGACTCCCTAATGAAAAAAGGCAACAGGTATAATTCTAATAGTTTCCAAGATACAGTTTCCAAAGTATAGAGTCGACGATGTTACTGAGTACAAATACCAAGTTAGAGTCATGACCAGATATTTCATCGTCTCACAAGCCACTGTTACAACACACAGTACCATAATGATCTGAAACCAGGGCCCAGGGAGGATAAACAACATGACAGAGAGCACATACGGAAAATAATGTGCTATAATACTCAATTTGGAAAACAGGCGCAGCAGAGTTGAGATTAAAGCAATCAGCATTATGACAAGTGACTATTAAGCAGGTCTAATACTTATACCAATTTTAGTTTAACGCACTCTGGTCAGATCTGCCGTTATCTCAACCTTTTGAGCCCCATGTTGGGCGCCAAAAAGACTGTCGTGGTTTAACCCGGCTGGCAGCTAAACACCACGCAGCCGTCCGCTCACCCTCCCCCCTCCCTCTCTGGAACGGGGGAGAGAAATAGAAAGTGAAGCCCGTGAGTTGAGATAAAGACAGTTTAATAAGACAGGAAAATAATAATAACAACAACAACAACAATAATAATAATAACAACAATAACAATAATAATAATATACAGTGATGATAATAGTACTACTAATAATTATGTGTACAAACAAGTGATGCACAATGCAATTGCTCACCAACTGCTGACCGATGCCCAGCCTAACCCCAAGCAGTCTGGCCCCCATCCCCCAACTAGCCACCCCTATATATTGTTTATCATGACGTCAGATGGTATGGAATACCCCTTTGGCCAGTTTGGGTCACCTGTCCTGGGTCTGTCCCCTCCCAGCTCTTGCTACACCCCCAGCCTGCCCATTGGCAGGACAGAGCAAGAAGCTGAGATGTCCTTGGCTTAGTATAAGCACTGCTCTGCAACGATTAAAACATCGGGGTGTTATCAGCACTCTTCTCATCCTAAGCCAAAACATAGCATTCTACCAGCTACTAGGAAGAAAATTAACTCTGTTCTAACTGAAACCAGGACACTAGTACGGGAGGATACATGACTATCTGGAGGAGTCACAGTCTCATCTGAGTCATCACCCTGTTCCTGTGGTCGAGGGGGAGGCTTAAATACATCTGTCAGGTCTTGTTCTGGTCCCTGATGAATTTTACTTATCTTAGTACACCTCTGCCCGATGCTGCATGCTGAACAACACCATCTCAACTTGCCTTTAAGTCCCTTGCTGTTTCCTCGCTCAAGGGCTAACACCATGGGGTCCTGTGGAGGCACAATTCCACAGTCCCTCTGCCACTCTGGGTGATTTCGTAGAGTGAAAAGCATGTCTGCATATGCAGCCTCATCCCATTTACTTTCTCTTCTCAGAAACAGCATCAACTGTAATATAGTGTTATAATTAATAGTTCCATTGAGGGGCCACTTCTCTCCATCCTCTAATTTATAAAGTGGCCACCACTGATTGAAATGCTAGAAATGGCTCAGTCTTCAAAATAGGATTAAATAAAAAAAAATAGGATTTATTAAAAGAATAGAGGTAAGCAAACAGCGCTGGGTGCACCAGGAGTCTCCGCTCCACCAGGACACACACCAGTTACATCAAGTGTCTGATTTTTTATGCTCCTAGACTAATACATATTCATTACTACTTCTAAAAAAATAGGTTATTATAATTAGCTTCTGGGGTCCAGTCCCTCCTACTGGAGGATGCGCATCAGTCTCCAGTGGTCCCTCTGGGGGTCTCTAGGGGTCTTTCGTGCTGAAGGCTCATAGTCTTCCTCTCCAAGCTTTTTTCTTGTCCTTCCCCTTTGTACTCCTTGGCACCTTGTCAAGTTTATACAGCATCCCCTGCAGGTCTTGTTTCCTAGCCGTCCTTCAGCTTCTTTTTTTTCTTCTTCTTAATGTCTTGGCCACCTGGCCAGATATCAGAGGACTGCAGAGTATCCCATAACAGTCACTAGTTGTTATCAGTTGTTCTGAAACCCCCAGACATCAAAGACTTCATACAAACACAAATAGCTGTCTTATTGACACTTCATGAGTAATTAAAACATTCCTCACCAGCCGTTCACAGGGACAGTCACACCTATAGCCGTGTTAAATTAATCTCGAAGAAGACAAAAAAAAAAGGCTGTAACTGTTAGAACTAGAAGTTTGGAATAACAAAAGCAAACGGGTTCATAAATTTGAGGAGTATTTTCTGAAGACTTGATAAATTGACTAGAATGAGGGGGAGACTGGGACACACGGCATCTGTGGTTCAAGAATTAAATTGCCAGTGCAGGACCCAGAGGCAGACAGGACTGTTCTTTATTGACACAAATTGTTAAAACATTCCTAACACAATATTTGGTAAGAGTTCTTTTACTCTCTGTCCCCCCTTGCCCCACTATATCCCTCCAATATGTAAGTATACATCCTAAGGGGCTTTTCTGTGAGATTTCTTTGCTTTGACTTTGTCCCATTCTAATCTATAGCAGTTAACGTTCCACCGTCCCCTAAGGAGCTGTTTACTAATTTATCCCAATCCCTCCAAAATCCACAGTATATGCATTAAAATCAGGCAACCGTAAACCAACTGCCTGTAAACGATTACACCAAGGACAGCTGAGCCTGAAAGACCGATAATACACCAGAGCAAATTTAGTTCCCTTTGGCATACACCCTAATAGCAGTCCTTATATTACACTGTATTTACCGATGTTTAAAAGAATACTTTAACAACAAATGCCCAGGCCTTTACAAATACAACATACAATTATTATCGAGACTTATCGACCTCCCCGGCAAATTGGCTTAACTTTATTAACATATACCGTTTGTCCGCAACCACAGGATCTTCCTCTATCCCCGTAGTGAGCGGCAGGGAAAGGAGCTACTCTGAGAGAGAAAAAAAGGGGCTCGGGGTACACCTAGGAGGTCCACTCTACAGTCGATCCCACAACCGAACAGAGTCCTCCTGCCTGGCTTGCCAAACTGACGTGTGGAAAAGACTCCACAACCATTGGGTTGTAACGTCGTATACTTTATTATAGTGCACCGAGCGCACTGGGAATAGCTTCCCTCAAAAAGTGCTCACCTGCCCGGTCATCTCTCACAATTTTATGCACAAACACTGTTACATATTACATGAGCTCTAATACATATTCATTAATTTCCGGAAAAGGCAGACCTCTTCCAAGTACTCATTTCCATACTCCCCGCCCTTAGCTCCTTTCGGTTGCGCCTGCGCAATGTATCCTGGTGGTTGTGGGCAGGGGTCTTTCAGGATGAAGGCACCGAGGAAGAGGGGGTTAAGCTCTCTTTGCCTTTGTGGACTTTGACATTCTGTTGTGTTGAGGGATTTCTTGAAACAGTAAAAATCCCATGGCTTGCTGTAGCTGAGCAAACCAAGCTACCAGGGCAACTATGAGAAGTTCCCATGACAGTGTTCCCACATCGCCCAATTGAGGAACTCAGAAAAATATTGTTACCAGTAGCTGGCTTCAAGGACAAGGTCTATGTGACTGCTAATCACAAGGGGTTGTTTTCTTGCAGGTGGGGTTGTTTTCTTGCAGTTGTTTGTCTGAGTGCTCTTGACCAATAATCTTGTGTGAAACACTGTCCACCCCTGTTAAGTTCTCTATAAAAGTTAGGCTATTCGGGCAATAAAATGGAGCATGATCTGACTCTACTGGTGTCTGTCGTGCTTTCGGCCGTGCTTCCTGCAACATATGGCGCCCGAACAGGCTGAGACCTGAACAGGGCCTGAACAGGACATCGCAGCGGGAGACCTGAACAGGACCTGAACAGACATCGCACCGGAGCAGGACATCGCAGCACCGGAGCAGACATCGCAGCCGAGCACGGACATCGCAGCGGCGCCGGGGCAAACATCACAGCGCAGCGGGACACCAGCGCAGCGGGACACCAGCGGCGCCGGCACATCCGAACGCAGGTAGACCAGGAGACCAGCGGCGCCGGGACCGGCGGCGCCGGGACCAGCGGCGCCGCGATCTCGCCGCGCCGTCGGGACTTCGGAGCGCCCATCCGACCGGCGCTTGAGCAGACCGGACACCGGCCCGGACACACGGTACACAGGCCTCACGGTGAGACGCGGTACTCCCGCTGAGAGAAGCGTAAAACGGTGGGACACGGGGTTTTGCGGCGGGACGTGGAATTGCGGAGGGCCGCGGGGAATAGAGTTGCGGCGAGACGTGGAATTGCGGAGGGCCGCGGGAAAAAGAGTTGCGGCGGGACGTGGAATTGCGGAGGGCCGCGGGAAAAAAGAGTTGCGGCGAGACGTGGAATTGCGGAGGGCCGCGGGAAATTGACGTGATCACGGTGTGATGCGGGACATCCGAGATCGAGCTGCTACGGGAGACCAGAGGCATCAGTGGACAACGGCAGCCGACCCTCACCGTGTGGCGAGTCGGCACAGAGCAGAGGGGCGGACATCAGGACCCTGCAGCCTGTCTGACGTAACCATGGAGGCAGCAGCAGCGGCTGTGCTGCTTGTCTTTGGCATTCTTTTTATAAGAGGTTTATCTTGCAATGCAAAAAAGACTATTCGTCCCCAGATCGGTGTTATAACTATGTTTCTGGATAACATTCCGTGGGGTTGCCTCATTCTACGGACTATTAATGACGATTTAGCTCTATTGCAGGGCAGGAGTGCAGAGACGCAGATTACACTGCCAAATGACCACCGGCAGGCTCGTTCACAAACAGCTTCTAGGATTGCAGCTGGCACTGCCTGCAGCCATATAGCAGACGTTACACTCTCTTTCCTAACTAGTAATCATGTGTCTCATCCATTTGTGGTGAATGGTCAGTGGCAAAAAGAAAAGGGGGAGAGTAAGGGACGACAAAGACAGAAACGGTACCAGGAGGATGCCACTGACACTACTAGCACGGGTAATAGGAGTAGTATAAGTGACATAGGTGCAGGGAGGCGGCAGGCACTGCCGCGCTGTGGGGCATTCTGCCTGCTGCTCGCCCTCACCTGCCTGTGCACTGCTGCCGACAGTGCTAGAGCAAAATGTGACGACTGCTCAGATGGCAGTGATGAGAGTGCTTGTGTGAAGAAGACGTGTGCTGAATCTGACTTTGTGTGCAACAGTGGTCAGTGTGTGCCAAACAGATGGCAGTGTGATGGGGATCCGGACTGTGAAAATGGGTCTGACAAGATTGCTGATCTGTGTTATATGAGAACATGCCAGGTAAATGAAATCAGCTGTGGTCCTCAGTCAACCCAGTGTATCCTGGTGTCCTGGAAATGTGATGGTGAAAAAGACTGTAACAGAGATCCTGATTGCAAGGATGGAAGTGATGAAATTAACTGCCCTTCTCAGACCTGCAGGCCAGACCAGTTCAGATGTGTAGATGGGAACTGTGTCCATGGGAGTAGGCAGTGCAGTGGTGTGAGAGACGGTCTGGATGGCACTGATGAAGCAAACTGTAACAATGTTATTCAGTGCTCTGGACCTGGCAAATTCAAGTGCAGAAGTGGAGAATGCATAGATATCAATAAAGTGTGTAACCAGCAGAGAGACTGCAAGGACTGGGGTGATGAGCCCCTGAAGGAATGCAACATAAATGAATGTGACTGTCCAGCTGGGTTTGACTTTGTAGAAAAGAGAAACTGTAGAATTGATGAATGTCAAAACCCTGGTATCTGTAGTCAAATCTGTATCAACCTGAAAGGTGGCTACAAATGTGAACGTAGCCGTGGCTATCAAGTGAATCCTGCTACAGGAACTGGGAAAGGGCCATACCGGTACAAAAACACAAATAACACCTGTGATTACAATGACGCTGCTAAGCAGGGTTTAGGAGTTTATAGCATGGAGACAAGGGATAACAACTACAGTGTTTGGAACAATTGTACAGCTTTGGCCTTACCTCCTGATGTGCTTCTGATTTGTGGGGATGGGGCCTGGCATGGTATCCCTGCAAATGCTATCAGATGTCCATGTTACTTAGATAAACTCATTGTATTTGCTCCTAGCTTGTTACAGTTGCGTGAGATCACCAGACATAAATGGGCATTGCTTGCACCGGATTGCAATGATAATGTTGAATTGTGTGGGGTTGCAGCTAGAGCGGCATTAGCAAGTTCAGTGCCTGGAGTGGCATCTGCGGCCGCACGTAACAACTTAGAAAAATTGGAATGCTGGGCCGAGAGGCAAGCCTATGCCACGACAGAGATACTTGAGGAGATATTGCCAGATCAAAATAGTCTGCGACATCTGCTTTTACAGGATCAAGCTGCTATTGACATCTTGCTTTTGGCTCAAAGGAATGGGTGTGAGGACTTTAAGGGAATGTACTGTTTAAACCTTTCTGATCATAATGAGTCAATTCACAAATCCATTACTTTCCTGAAAGAGCATATGAGAAAGATTCAGTATGGTATCAATCCTTTCAATCAATGGTTCACTGACTTGTTTGAAACAAGGTGTAGATGGTTGCTGGGTTTAGTCACAAAGGGATTAAGAATTTGGTTTATGGTGGTGGTAATCATCGTTGTGTGTTGTAAGTATAGCTAAAGAGTCACTTGTAAAACTGCTGTGTCAGGCTTGGTTTGCTCAAAAGAAGAAGGGGGAATTGTTGAGGGATTTCTTGAAACAGTAAAAATCCCATGGCTTGCTGTAGCTGAGCAAACCAAGCTACCAGGGCAACTATGAGAAGTTCCCATGACAGTGTTCCCACATCGCCCAATTGAGGAACTCAGAAAAATATTGTTACCAGTAGCTGGCTTCAAGGACAAGGTCTATGTGACTGCTAATCACAAGGGGTTGTTTTCTTGCAGGTGGGGTTGTTTTCTTGCAGTTGTTTGTCTGAGTGCTCTTGACCAATAATCTTGTGTGAAACACTGTCCACCCCTGTTAAGTTCTCTATAAAAGTTAGGCTATTCGGGCAATAAAATGGAGCATGATCTGACTCTACTGGTGTCTGTCGTGCTTTCGGCCGTGCTTCCTGCAACACTGTTGGACAGTTTAAGCCTTTTTTGCTTATCTTTGCCTTGTTTCCTGCCACCAAGTTGTTCATTCTTTTTTAACAAGATGTTCATTCTTCCCTCATCCATTAGCCTTGAACGATACCTTCTTTTTACATCTCCTTCTAATCTACATCCCTATAATTAGGATATTTTGAGGTTCTCATCCACATCCCCAATACTTAAGATATTTTACCATATACGTAATGTAGCTAGATACTAATTCAGATAGTTTATTTAACATCTTCCCCATCTCACCCTCCATTAACAAACAGGACCTGGCAAAGCTCTATGAATGGCTAGTGCTTCTGCAGAGGATGAGGAATTCCCCTACATTATGTCAATTATATGTGGCCTGGGCATTACAACCAATTCAGACAGCGTGGTGTGACGTAATTATTTACCGTTATATGGATAACATTCGGTTTGGTAGGCCAGAATGCTTCCAGGATTCCGATTTCAAGTTTATTTGTGATACTTTGGAAGCAAAAGGGTTGAAGATAGCCCCAGAGAAGGTTCAATGGGAACAGTCATGACGATATTTGGGTTGGAAAATATCAGACTCTACTATTTGTCCCCAGAAAGTTGATATAACTACGGTGTTACATAATTTGATAAATGTACAAATGTTCCTGGATAATATTCAGTGGGGTTGCCACATTGTCCAGATTACTAATGATGTCTTAGCTATATTACTACCTTTATTGCGGTGCAGGAGTGCAAAGCACCAGATTACGCTAACAAATGAGCAACAGCAGGCTCTTTCACAAGTAGCTTCTCAGGTTGCAGCTGGCGCTGTTTGTAGACGTATAGCAGAAGCTGCACTCTCCTTACTGGTAAGCAATCGTGTGTCTCATCCATTTGCGGTGCTTGGTCAGTGGCAAAAAGAAAAGGGGGAGAGTCAGGGGCAACAAAGACAGAAACGGTATCAGGAGGATACCACTGACACTGACAGCACTGGGAATAGGAATGGCATAAACGAAACAGGTGATAGCAAGGGTGGAATGATAGGGCAGCATTTTTGAGTTCTGGAATGGATTTTTCTACCGATTCAGCAAAAATCGCGTGTTCAGACACGGGCGGAAGCTATCGCAGAGTTAGTACTTAAGGGTCGCTCTCAGAATATTGAGATCAGCGGGCAGAAACCAGGAGATATTAGTCTGCCGATGACTCAGGACCATTTGGAATGGTGTTTACAGCAATCCATACCGCTACAAGAAGCTGTGTTAGATTACCCAGGATTGGTACATTCCCAAACTCCAAAGGGGCCTCTCTGGCAAGTTATAAGATCATATAAATGGCATGTAGTACCATGGCTTTCGTCCCGACCAGTGGTGGGTCGCACTGTATACACTGATGCAGGTGTGGCAAGTAGAAAGGCTGTGTGTGTGTGGTACGAGAACAAAAGTTGGGAGAAATACATAATTCCGGAGGAGACAGGGGATTCATTACAAACATTGGCATTGTCTGCAGTTGTTTGGGCTTGTCAATGCTGGATGCATGAGCCGATGAATATCTTCTCAGACTCTGTGTATGTTGTCAACGTGGTAAACCAGATAGAGGATGCCTTGATAAGGCCAACTAAGAGGGACAGATTATTTCTGCAGCTGCGAGATGCCATTCAGGGGAGAACTGCACCTTACTGTGTTATCCATATACATAGTCATCAGTTCTCGATCGGGTTAGCAGAAGGTAATTCACAAGCAGACAAGTTGGTGAGTATAGTCACAGAGGGGCCTGAGAGTGATTTTGCACGTGTGTGAGTGTCGCACGAAATTTTCCATCAGAATGCACAGGGTCTTTGGAGGATGCTTGGATTTACTTGGACAGAGGCAAAAGGAATAGTAAGAGCGTGCTCTTCATGTAGTCATCATGGACCAGGGCTAGGTTTGGGTATTAATCTACGGGGTGTTAAGGCACTTTAGGTATTGCAAATGGATGTAACGCATGTACTGGAATTTGGTCCTAAAAGATATGTTCATGTGAGTATTGATACTTTTTCAAGATTCATATGGGCAACAGCGCAGGGGGGAGAAAAAGCACACCATGTATGTAGACATCTGACGGTGTGTGTTGCCATTATGAGAGTGCTACAGCAGATCAAGATGGACGATGGTCCAGCGTATGTCAGGAAAAGGGTTAGAAAATTTATGAAAATGTGGGGAGTAAAGCATATCGCAGGTGTTCCATATTCTCCCACGGGCCAAGCGATTGTCAAGCAATCACATCAGGTTTTAAAGGAACAATTAGCCAGATTAAAAGAAATCAAGGACATCGATGAGCGATTGTCCAAGGCATTGGTTGTCTTGAACCACTTATGTTTGACTAGTGACTGAGAAGACCCTCCTGCGAGTATTCATTTTCAAACAGTAAATAGAGCAGCACCAAATGCGTTACCACAAATAAGAGTGAATTACCTGAGATCCTGCTACAGGAACTTGGAAAGGGCCGTTCGGGTACAGAAATACAAATAACACCTGTGATTACAATGACGCTGCTAAGCAGGGTTTAGGGGCTTATGTCACGGAGACAAGGGGTAACAACTATAGCGTTTGGAACAATCGTACAGCTATGGCCTTACCTCCTGACGTTTTTCTGATTTGCGGAGATAGGGCCTGGTAAGGTATCCCTGCAAAGGCTATTGGAGGTCCTGTTACTTAGATAAACTCACTATATTTGCTCCTAGCTTGTCACACTTGCATAAATCACCAGACATAAATGGGCATTGCTCACACCGGATTGCAATGATAATGTTGAGTTGCTTGGTGTTATGACTAGAGTGGCATCTGCGGCCGCACTTAATGATTTAGAAAAATTGGTATGCTGTAAGCCCATGGCACGACGGAGATGCTTGAGGACATGTTCAAAATAGTCTGCGACATGCGCTCTTACAGGATCGAGCTGCTATTGACTTCTTGCTTTTGGCTCAAGGGCATGGGTGTGAGGACTTTGAGGGAATGTGCTGTTTAAACCTTTCTAATCATAATGAGTCAATTCACAAATCCATTACTTTCCTGAAAGAGCACATGAGAAAGATTCAGTATGATATCAATCCTTTCAATCAATGGCTCACTGATTTGTTTGGAACAATGCATAGATGGTTCCTGGGATTAATCAAAGAGGGATTAAGGATTCTGTTTATTGTGTTGTTAATCATCATTGTGTGTTGTATTGTAATAAATGTGGTTAAAGGGTTACTTGCAGAACTGTTACATTGGGCTTGGTTTGCTCAAAAAGAAAAAAGGGGAATTGTTGAGGGATTTTTGAAACAGTAAGGAGGCCGTGACTTGCTGCAGCTGAGCAAACCAAGCTACTAGGACAACTATGAGAAGTTCCCATGACGGTGTTCCCACATAGCCCGACTGAGAATTTAGAAAAATATTGTTGCCAGCAGATGGCTTCAAGGACGAGATCTGTGTGATTGCTAATCCCAAGGGGGTTGTTTTCTTGCAGTTGTTTATCTGAGTGCTTTTGACCATTAATCTTGTGTGAGACACTATCCGCCCCTGTTAAATTTGCTATAAAAGTCAGGCTATTCGGGTAATAAAGAGAGAGCATGATCTGACCATGCTGGTGTCTGTTGTGTTTTTGGCCTTTCTTCCTGCAACACCCACTTCTGAACTGGCCTTGTGCACTGCTCATACACACAGGGCTGTTCAGAGACACGAGTCCTTGCCTTGCACTCACATTGGCAGTGCACTTCAGCACTTGCAGGGTCTCTCTGGCTCCTGCAACCACTGCCAGAGGCTGGGAGGCACCTCAGCCCTGTGGTGGGTGCATCGCCCTGCTCTTGCCTCTTCTGGGATGCCCCAAGACATGAGTATTGAGCACAGGGACCTTGGAGTTTCAAGGAAGCAAATCTCAGAGCTGCATTCAGCTCTTGCACTTTGAACTAGACGGTCTCTGAAGGTGCCTTCCAACTGAACTATTCTGTGTTATTCAGGCAGATGCCCCGTGGCTATTATGCTAGAATGATGGCATCTGAAGACGCTCTCTGCCACACTGACTTTCATGACACCCCTAGGGATAACTGATGGCCTTTGTGCTCACTCGTGTTCCTGTGCATACCATGTGCCTGCAGGTAGCAGCAGCAGCAAAGGATTTCAGGTCCCGTGTCTCCCCTGTACATGGACAGGCCCTGCTCTTCTCCTAAGCCACCCAATCTCCCAGGGAGCCTCTCCCAGGTGAGCCCGACTGTGCTGGCCTCACCGGCCACTGCTGCAGCCCCAGGCCATGCTCCCCACAGCCCCAGCTGGCGGTGCTGCTCTGCAGAGCCAGGGGGCTGTGGTGCCCGGGGCATGGGGGCACTTTGCAGGGCCGTGCTGGTCAGGCTGGGTGTCAGAGCCAGCTAGTGGGGGCCCTGCCACTGACCACATCCCACAGCTGTGGCCATGGGGTGCTCAGAGGTGCCCAGCCTGGCAGAGTAAGGAGCCTCTTTGGACTCTCTTCCTTGGGCACCTTTGGATCTGACAGCAGCTCTGAAAGCAGAAGTGAGCCTTCAGGCACAGCCCTTTTAGGAGAGAGATGATTCTCTGTAGGCCAGGTGTGTCACTGCAGTGCCCACTGCCTGTTCCTGCCTGCAGTCCCAGCACAGCCCCACAGCAGCACTGGAACCAAGCCACAGGAGCAGCAAAAACAAACAAACAAACAAACAAACAAACAAACAAACAAACAACTTTAATTGAATAAAAAGCACAATAAAATGCAGAATTGTATTTCTTTTTGGACAACTTTTGTAATAAAACTGGGGGAAAAACAGTCAGCACGAGAACATAAGACAGGCTTTGTTTATTACTCATACATTTAAGAGTGATTTGCAGAACAGGGCAGGCAGCTTGTTGTTTATGAAATACAGTTGGTCTTCAGTTTCCACACAGCATTCTTAAGTTCCTGGTTCCTCATGCTGTAGATGAGGGGGTTCACTGCTGGAGGCACCAGCAAGTACAAAACTGCCACTACAAGGTCCAGGGTATGGAATGAGATGTAGGGGGACTTCAGGTGGGAAAACATGGCTGTGCTGAAATTCAGAGAGACCACAGTCAAGTGAGGGATGCATGTGGAGAAGGCTTTGTGTCGTCCCCGCTGTGAGGGCATCCTCAGCACAACCCTGAAGATCTGCACATAGGACAGAGCAATCAAAACAAAACAACAACTCAGTAGAAAAAAACTAGCCATAGTAATTCGAATTTCCCATAGGTAAGATTCTGAGCAGGAGAGCCTGATGATCTGGGGGATCTGACAGAAAAATTGGTCCAGGGCATTGCCATGGCTGAGAGGTAAAGAAAATACATTGGCAGTGTGCAGTACAGCGTGGAGAAAGCCACTGCCCCAAGCAGCTGCTGCCATGGTGGCACAGGCTCTGCTGCCCAGGAGGGTGCCATAGTGCAGAGGCCTGCAGATGGCGACGTAGCGGTCATAGGACATAACAGTGAGAAGGGAAAATTCTGCTGAAAACAAAAAGACTAACAGAAAGACCTGTGCAGCACATCCTGCATAGGAAATGGTCCTCATGTTCCAGAGGAAATTTGCCATGGCTTTGGGGAGAGTGGTGGAGATGAGGCCAAGGTCGAGGAGGGCAAGGTTGAGGAGGAAGAAGTACATGGGGGTGTGGAGGCGGTGGTCGCAGGCTATGGCTGTGATGATGAGGCCATTGCCCAGGAGGGCAGCCAGGTAGATGCCCAGAAAGAGCCCGAAAGTCAGGAGCTGCAGCTCCCGTGTGTCTGTGAATGCCAGCAGGAGGAACTCGGTGATGGAGCTGCCATTACACATTGATCGCCCCCGAGCAAGGGAGCCTGTCGAAAAGAAAAAATGACAGCGTAAAATTTAATTACTTCTCTGACCAAAACCCATTGCAAGTCTCACAGAACACCTTCCCACACAATAATCTGTGCTACGTTCTTTTCAGGAAGAGCTTTCTGCAGCTCCTTAGCTTATGTCCGATTGCTGCTCTGAGGGTGCCACAAGCGTGGGGCTCTTCTGTGCGCTCCTCGGCAGTCAGTCCTGGTCTGCAGCAACACTTAGAAGGGAACCTGGAGTGGTCTGAGAAGTCTGCTGGCCAGGGACATCTCCCCGTTTGCAGGTCATGAGGAGAAGGTCAAACAATTCCCTAAGAAAAAACAAAGGTAATGTTGGTACTGTCTGTACACTGAAGTGTGTGAGGTGCCTCATATCTACAGCAATGATCAAGGAGCCTTAGTCTTTAGTACTACTACTCCATTCCTATCCCTCTGAATCACCACACAGGTGGGAAAACGAAGGCAGAGAAAAGTGTAGTGCCTTCAGGCAGGTCTTGCCTTGCAGTTCTGCTGTGCAGTGCCCCGGGGAGGTGTGGGGCTGTGAGCAGCCTGTCCCTGGCAGCAGGCTCTGGGCAGCAGCAGGACCCTGCCCTGCCATGCCGGGGGAGCTCCTTCCACCCGCAGCTTCTCCCCGCAGCCCCTGGGCAGCTCCCTGGCCAGGCTGAGTGCTGAGCCTGGCAGGCAGCAGAGGCCCTGCCCCAGCACACAGAGCCCCTGGGGCACAGCAGGGACCCTGCTCTGCACCACAGCCCTGGGCACCCCTGCCTGCACCCCCGGCTGCACAGCCTGCAGCCAGCCCCAAGAGAAGGGAGCCCTCGGGCCCTGCACGCTGACCCTGCAGCACACAAGCCCTGCATGCCCTTCAACTCCAACACTGACTGTACTCCTGACAGCTCCCATCGGCTGAGGGCTGTGGCAGCTCCAGGAGAGCCTGGCAGGGCATGCAGAAGCATTGCCCTGCACCCAGAGACCTACCGTGGGGAGGTGGCTCTGATGATTTCTCTCCCTGCCAGCTCTCCTCTGCCTTCCCCCCCAGGCTGCCCTGAACCTCTCTCCCACTTCTGTGCCTGGCAGAGGAACTGTTCATGGGCAGAGCTGTCTCTCTGCAGTGCTGCCTGCTTGCCAGGAGCTCCCTCCCTCCATCCCCTGAGCCGTCCCAGCTCAGCAGCACAGGCCCAGGCAAAACCTTTTTACTGACCCCCCCGGAAGGTTGGGGCAGAGCCCAGGAGCCTCAGGCACTCAGAGGATATGGAAGACCTTTCTCAAGTAGACAACGCAGATGCAAACTCCAAAGCCTCTCACAGTGTTAACAGTCCAACTGAGGGACATTAGTGACAAAGCCTCCCCATGGACTTGTTAGAGCAGGAAAGTGCAGGCAGTGATAACAAGGAGAACAAGGCCCAGTAAAGGTGGCCCTGATGCTGAGGAAACCTTCATGCGTTCCATGAAGTCCAACAGTTGGGCGCTGACCCCAGCCTCTGGGAAGGGAGATCCTGTCCCTCCAGTCCCTCCAGTGGGTTTAGGGCTCTTCCTGGGTCAGCCCAGTGTGGGGACTGTTTCAAGCATGTGTCAGAGACCTGGGAAAGTATCCGCCTGTTAGTTTGACTCCAGTGCCAGGGAAGCTCATGGAGCAGATTCTCTTGAGAGTCATCACGCAGCACTTGCAGGGCAAGCAGGCGATCAGGCCCAGTCAACATGGGTTTATGAAAGGAAGGTCCTGCTTGACAAACCTGATCTCCTTCTACGACAAAGTGACGCGCTTGGTGGATGAGGGGAAGGCTTTGGATGTGGTCTACCTCGACTTCAGCAAGGCTTTTGACACCATCTCCCACAGCATTCTCCTCAAGAAACTGGCTGCTCTTGGCTTGGACTGGTGTACGCTTCGTTGGGTTAGAAACTGGCTGGATAGCCAGGCCCCAAGAGTTGTGGTGAATGGAGTCAAATCCAGCTGGAGTCCGTCACTAGTGGCACTCCCCAGGGCTCAGTACGGGGGCCAGTCGTCTTTAATATCTTCATCGATGATCTGGACGAGGGCATCGAGTGCACCCTCAGTAAGTTTGCAGATGACACCAAGTTAGGTGCGTGTGTCGATCTGCTCGAGGATAGGAAGGCTCTGCAGGAGGATCTGGATAGGCTGCACCGATGGGCTGAGGTCAACTGCATGAAGTTCAGCAAGGCCAAGTGCCGGGCCTTGCGCTTGGGGCACAGCATCCCCAAGCAGCACTCCAGGCTGGGAGATGAGTGAGTTAGAAAGCTGCCTGGCAGAGAAGGACATGGGAGTCGGGAAGAGAAGGACTGAATATGAGCCAGCAGTGTGCTCAGGTGGCCACAAAGGCCAAGAAGGCCATCCTGGCTTGTATAAGAAACAGTGTGGCCAGCAGGACTAGGGAAGGGATTGTCCGTCTGTGTGTCAGGGTGGACCATTCAGGAGCTTGAAGAGATGATAGAATAAGGAGCAACGGTTTGAATCTTAAAGAAGGGTATATTTCAATTAGATATGAGGAAGAAATTCTTTTCTTATCGGGGTGGTGAGTCCTACAAAGAGGTTGCCCAGAGAAACTGTGGATGCCCCACCCCAGAAAGTGTTCAAGGTCAGGTTGGATGGGGCTTTGACCAAGCTGGTCTGGTGAAAGGTGTCCCTGCCCATGGCAGGAGGGATGGAATTAGATGACCTTGAAGGTCCCTTCCAACCCAGTCCATTCTATCAGTCAATGCTCAAACATCAACCACGGCCCTGCAGCCCTCCTCTCAGCAGGGCCATATCCCAAAGGAATCCTCTGGGCAGGTGCTTCAACAGGCCCAAGTCTGATCACCTCAAGTCCCCTCCTTTGCCTTGTTCCCCTCCCGCAGCATTCTCAACTCTATCTTCTCACCTCTTTCAAATCCCTGAGCACTGCATGTTGAATTCTAAGGATGAGGTCCTGCAGGTCACCTCACCCCACTGGCTCCTCAGTCATCTGTGTCAGCCAGATGTCATCAAGGAGCTCCCAAAACCTCCTGGGGGGTTTCTGTAAGGCTATGCAGAAGCAGAGGGTCTGCTCCTTCCAGGTTATCTGCTGAAGAACCTTTTCCAGTGCACCAAGGGATGCTTATAAGGGAGGCCGTGATGGGAGCCAGACCTGGTCATTTGAGACAAGTAGAGACAAGGAAAAGACAAACCATGTGGATTCTACTTCATAGAAGAGTAGAGAAAGCAGCTAGAAATAAAGGATTTCTTTACAAGAGAACTTTCCAAGCTAGAGAAAGAGGAAAGCCATATATGTGTGTAAGTTTAAGCTCTGAGAAAAGGAAAAACCTGCTAAATACGGAAAAAAAAAATAAAAACATCAACACTTTAGACTAAAACTCCAAGAATTACTTGGTATTCATTACTGGTGAGCTTTATGGAAGTTGCCCAAAATACTTTTTTTTTTTTTTTTTTTTGGGGGGGGGGGGTGAATCTGACAAATTCTTTTAAATGTAAGTATCACTGACAAATATGCGAGTCCAAAGAAAGACATACTGAGTGGAGTCCCAGTGAGCAGGAGGTTAGCGGTGGCTGTCACCCAGGTGTCAGAGTAGGCAGGGGGCAGCGGTGGCTGTGCCACCCAGGTGTCACAGTGGGCAGGGGGCAGTGGTGGATGTGTAACCCAGGTGTCACAGTGGGGCTGTGACACGGCAGCCAGGCTGGGAGAAAGGGCCAGGGGTGCGGGCAGGCCCCAGTCGGGATGGAAGCCCCTGGCAGCAGGCAGCAGAGGGCAGAGCAGGGCAGGACAGGGAGGTGAGTGCGCAATGGAGCAGGGGCTGAAACGCAGTGTGAGCCTGAATGGTCCAGGAAACTCAGAGGATGTGCTGGTGTGTGCAGAGGAGATGCTTGTGTGCTCCCCTGAGATGCCAGGGTGCCTCAGGAGATGCTTTCTTGCTCCATGGAGGTTCTTGGCTATCCCAAGAACAACCTGGGTGCTCCTCAGGCTTCTTGGCTGCTCTGTACGGATGCTCCCTTGGTGCACAAGGAGATGCTTGGTTTCTCCAAGAAGACACCTGGGTGATGCAGGAAGTTTATTGGATGTCCCAGGAAGGTGGATTGGTGATCCTGAAAGTTCCTTGGTGACTGCAGAGAAATGCTTGAGTACTATTTGGAGACACCTGGGTACCCAGGAGATGTGCTTGTGTACCCAAGGAGGGCATTTGTTTGATCCAGGGTAAAGCTTTTGGATTTTGGGTAGTCCAGGGAAATGGTTGGGTGCTTTTTGTGTGATGCTTGGCTTCATGGAGATGCTGGAGTGCTGTGAGGAGATGCTTGGTTCCTCCAAGTTGGTGTTTGTGTCCCCTGGGGAGATGCCTGCGTGCCCACAGGGACATACTTGAATGACCATGGCAGGTGCTTGTGCACCCCATGGAAGCTCTTGGGTGCCAAGCGAGGTGCTTCCCATCTCCAGTGAGATGGTTGTGTGCCCCAGGTGGTGTTCTGGAGGCCTGGGAGATGCTTGGCTTCTCCACTTAGATGTAGGAGTGTGGCGGGGAGATTCTTTGGTGCTCCAGTGAGGTGCTTGAGCGTTCCAGGGAGGTGCTTCTGTGCTGCAGGGAAATGCTTGGGTGACAGGGGCAGAAAATTTTCTTATTCTTATTATCTGTGTGCTCCAGGGAGGCTTTTGCTTGTGCCCCAGGAATATACTTGTATGCCCTGAGAAGAAGCTTGTGTTCCCCGGGAGTATCTAGGGTTTCTTGGAAGATGCTCAATTCCACTTGGTCACTTGGATTGCCCAGGAGATGCCTGAGTACTGCAGAGGGTGGTTTGTGCACGTCCGGGGAGGTGCTGGAGTGCACCAAGTTCTGAATTGTGTTTAATGCCTTAGGGAGGTGCTTGTCTGTCCCTGTGAGATGCTTGGGTGCTCCAGAGAGGTGCTTGTGAACCACAGAAAGGTTCTGGTTGTCCCCAGAGAGGTGCTTGGGTGCCCCGGGAGGTGCTTGTGTGCCATGGGAAAATGCTTACATACCCTGAGAAACTCCTTGGGTCTTCCAGGAAGGTGCTTTCATTATCCAGGGAGATGCTTGTGTACCCAGGCAGATGATTGTTTGACCCAGGGTGATGTATGCTTTCTCCAGAGAGGTGCCTCATTGCTGGAGGGACATTCCTGGCTGCTTGATAGATATTCTTGGGTGACCTATGCAGATGATTGGGCACCCATAAGTTTATTCTACTACTCCCCAGGGAGGTGTTTCGTTCTTCCGAGATGGTGCTTGGGTTCCGTGTACAGGTGCCTGGGTTCTTCAAAGTAATGCTCCTATGCCTTTGTGCAATGTCTTAGCTCATCAGCAGGTGATGGGTTCACACTGGAAATTCTTCAGTGCTCCTGAATCAACATTCTTTTTCTTCTACGTGCAAAAAAGAGCACAATACCAGTCACCAGAAAGAAAATTAACTCTATCGCAGCCCAAACCTGGACATCCCACGAGGGCAGGTGCCAGTTTGTGGCCCTGAGGGGACCCCCCCTAGCTATGGCACAGGCTGGGGGATTTCTGGTTGGAAGCAGCCCCATGGGAAAGGTCTTGGTGGGCAGGGAGTTGGGCAGGAGGCAGCCAAGTGCCCTGGCAGCAAGGACAGCCAGCAGCGTCCTGGGCTGTGTGAGCCAGGAATGGCCATGGAATGCAGGGAAGGGATGATCCAGAAGACGGCATCGAGATTTCAGGTCCCCAGGACAGGAGGGATGTCAGCAAGCTGCAGCAGGGTTAGCACTGGGCCCCAGGATGCTCTGCAGCACTCTGCCTGTGAGGAGAGGCTGAGGGTGCTGGGCTTGTCCAGCCTGGAGAAGGGCAGGATGAGGGGGACCTCCCCAGGCTGTATCTCTGAGGGGGTTGTGGAGGGTGCAGAGCCAGGATCTTCAGCTGGGTTCATGGTGGGAGGACAAAAGACAACAGCTGTTAAAGTGAAAGAGGAGAGCTTCAGGCTGGAGAGAAGGCAAAAGGCCTTTTCACCATGAGCTCAGTTGGGTATCACCCAGAGGCTGTGTGGTCCCCGTTTTTGCAGGTTTTGCAAAATGCAGCAGAATCAGGCCTTGAACAGCCTGTTCTGATCCTGTGCTTGTGACAACTTGGGCTGGAGGCCTCCTGAGCTCCCTGCCAACATGCCTTACGCTCCTTTGACCTCAGGCCCAATTTCTGGTGGCGACAGAGGAGATGCTGTGGGGCCTGAATGCTCCTGTGCTGTAGGGGACCATCTAAAGCCAGGCAGGTGAACTCCTTCTCTTCTCCCTTGGCTTTAAGTGAAGCCTGGCAAGCACTGCCTCAACCATCTCTGTATGACACCTCAAGGTCCTGTCTTCTCCTGGATGTACTCTGAGGTGTGAGAAGAGACCTGGGCTTTTCTGGGCTGTTAATTCTCTCCCTCTGCATTCTGCTCTTCTCCAAGACGGTGTCATTTCTCACCTTCTTTCCTACCTGAAGGGAAATGCATACTCTGTCCTGGCCATAAAGGACAGCTGAGCATCTTTTCTACTTCCCTCGCATGTCCAAATCTCCTGCACTCTTTGCCAGGAAAGCTGAACATTGCATGGATGTTCATAGCCATACTTCCCTCCATCTGTGCAGAGAGGTCAACATCTCAGTGTGATCCACTTTTTTGCAAACACTGTGAATTGTCATGGACCTTGCTGGGCAGATAGGGTTTTGGGGGGCCACATAGCTTTGTACAGGACACAAAATCATCTTATTTAAGAGTGTTGGCCTAACAATACTATAAATGTTTAGAAAATGTCAATAAAAATTAAAACAAAACAAAAAAGAAAGAAAGGCAAAGTTCTAAAGCATTGGTACTTGTGTATTTCAGCTTTTACAAATTTTGCTGATTTTGTTTTCTTTTACTCTAATGCTTAATAACGAGCAGTGCTGATGCTTTGAGACACTGCCCAGCCTCTACCTGCAGCTCCTGAGGGCCTCCAGTCTCCCACAGGTGCTGTTGACAGCTCTGAGCCCCAGGCAAACACCTGCAGTACACTGAGGCCTCTGAACGTGGCACTGGATGTTTGCAGATAGACCAAGTTCTGCCTGGAAAGGCAAACAAATTTTTCCAACAGAGGAAAATAAATAAAAATAAAAATAAATAAAACAAAAAAATCACATGTTCATCACTTGAAACACTTGAGCTCTGTTTAAGAAAAGGCAATATTTTCTCACCACGCCAGATGGGAAATTACACAGAAGTGCATGAATCGTATGAGAAATATCAATCTTCCCCTCTCCTTGCACTACCACTACTGTCTCCTGTGTCTGTTCTGATGTGAGTCCTGTCAGCCCCGCCTTGCACGTGTTCCCATCTCTCCTGATTAAATGACCATGTTTAATTTTTTATTATTATTTGTACTTTTTTGAAGACTCCCTTCCCATTGCTTTCCATGGCAAGCCTGTCCCTCTCCATTACTCTCAGTGCCTGTGTGCAGGCAGTTCTGTGGGGAAAAGGGCTGGGAGCTGGTGCAAAGGAGCTGTAACATGCAGCTGCAGCCCTGACTGGAGAAGTCTGATGGAAGGAGAAGTGCTGCAAGTTCCAGGGGGCTCCTGAGAGAAATGGTGGGGCTGGGGAGGTGAGGAGCAAGGTTGCCCACAGAGTGCCTGGCCTCAAGGGACTGCTTCTCCAAGCTGACCAGGCCTCCTTAGGAGACCCTCTGGATCAACAGCAATGGGAGAGGTCAGGGAATTGAAATAAATCAATAAAGAATGCAACTTGAAGGGAAAACTCACTTATTATCAACTGCTCATTAAAATCTGCCTCATTCACTACCCCCTGGAAATCTCCCCGATTAGATGTACAAGCCCTGAAGCCCTGAAGGGAAGCCTGAAGGGAACTGCTGGGCAGCAAGAGGGCACTGGAGGGCTCTCTGCATTGTACTGAGCCCCAGGGTGTATTTGGTGCTGAGTCCATGGACCTCTGATGCTGAGACTACACAAGCTGCTCAAGAAGGGAAGGCCAGAAGAAACGCTGAAGTTTCTGGGAGTGTTAATTTGTCCCACTGGGGGACATTACCACCACTACTTCCCCATGGACTTGTTAGTGAAGAAGATGGGAGGCAGTGATAAAAGGCAGGCAAAGGCAGAGTAAAGGTGGCCCTGATGCTGAGGAAATCTTGATGTGTTTTATTAAAGCAAACACAAAGGCCTGACACCCAGCCTCTGCGAAGAGAGCTTCTGTCCCTCGCACTGCTCTTTAAAGGGTAGTGGAATACGGGGTGCGTGATGGCAACTAAAGGACAACAGTACAACACCACTGGACAGGGCTGCAAGGAGGCCACATGGTTCCAGTGCCAGGAGCACAATGTGTCATCTCATAGGCCCCAGCGGCAGAGACAACAGCCATAGATAAGGAGACAAAGACCTCTGCTCTGCCAGGGCCTTCCAGCCCTGTCAGTGCCCTTGGACATCTCCCCACAGGTTGTTCTATGCCAGAACCATTTTCCCTGCAGCCTGGAGACTTTCAACCTGCTTCCCCACCATAGCATCTCCCTACCTATACTAGGGACTCCTTGTGCTCACTGCCTCTCACTTGAAACACAAGCCATGGGCTGATCCAGACTCCCTCTGAGTCACCACAGCACTGCCCTTGGAGTGGCATTTCTTTCTCTTCATCACCATGCTGGACCTCCAAAACAGAAGACTGTGGCAGTTTTCCTTTCTCATGTTCTTTCCCCCTACCCAAAACGAGCCATCATCTCTGAAAGCAGATTTCCAGCTCTCAGGAGCTCCTACAAGAGTGCCCTGAGCCTGCGCTTCACCAGGCCTAGGAAGCACAGGTCTCTTAGCCTCCAGACACATGCCCCCTAGCCCTATCTTGGCACACCTGCTCTGAACCCTCTCCATTCCTCCTTGTTTCTTCTGAAAAGCAGTCCCACACTGAGAATCCCTCTTCCAGTTAGGGCCACACCAATGTTTTGATTGTGTATAACCCCTATAACTTGAACAGTTCTGTATGCACACGAGGCAGAGTGATCCTCAGTGTGTGTCCAGCACAGCAGTAAAAGAATGAATGTTTTCTAAAACTCCAGATTGGGTCTTGGAGAGTTACTTTGACTGGCTTTTTCAGTATCACCCTCGCCTGCTGCCAGCTGCTGCCCACTTAGGCTCCTGGCACAAACATGGCCCCTGCATCAACACCACCACTCGTGCTGCCTTTGCTGCCTTGCCCCTGACCTCTCCCTCAACTCCTCGTCTCTGCTGGGCCCCACGTTCCACACCCAAATGCATCCCTTTGGTGTCACCACCCTCTCCTCTGCCCAGTGGGATGGCAGAGCCAGGGCAGGACATGGTAGAGTTAGGCCCTGTAGCGCCCATTCAGAACGCTTGTGGCAAAGCGGGAGCTGAGACTGGGCTCTGTGCTATGGAGGAGGCCCCATGCAGAAAAGATGAGGTTAAACAGCAACTTTGCAGCCAGGGTCTCCATCTTGGTTTGTCACGGAAGGTTTCTGGCCACGAAGGGGCAAGGGATGGGTCAGCCACAACTTCTCTGGGCACACTGTTCTAGTGACCACCACCCTCAAAGGAAAGAATTTCTTCCTTATAACTAATTTAAAAGTGCCCTCCTTTAGTTTTAAAACATTACCCCCTTTAGGTACTGGAAGTACCTTTAGGTCCCCTTTAGGTACTGGAAGTCTGCTATAGGGTCTCTCCAGGCTGAAAATCACAGAATCACAGAATCACAGAATTTCTAGCTTGGAAGAGACCTCAAGATCATCGAGTCCAACCTCTGACCTAATGCTAACAGTCCCCACTAAACCATATCCCTAAGCTCTACATCTAAACATCTTTTAAAGACTTCCAGGGATGGTGACTCCACCACTTCCCTGGGCAGCCTGTTCCAGTGTCTAACAACCATTTTGGTAAAGAAGTTCTTCCTAAGATCCAGCCTAAAACTCCCCTGGCACAACTTTAGCCCATTCCCCCTCGTCCTGTCACCAGGCACGTGGGAGAATAGACCAACCCCCACCTCGCTACAGCCTCCTTTAAGGTATCTAAAGAGCAATAAGTTCATCCCTGAGCCTCTCCAGGCTGAACAAGCCCAGCTCCCTCAGCCGCTCCTCGTAGGACTTGTTCTCCAGGCCCCTCACCAGCTTCGTCGCCCTTCTCTGGACCCGCTCAAGCACCTCGATGTCCTTCTTGTAGCAAGGGGCCCAAAACTGAACACAGTACTCGAGGTGCGGCGTCACCAGAGCCGAGTCCAGGGGGACGATCACCTCCCTAGCCCTGCTGGCCACACTGTTTCTGATACAAGCCAGGATGCCGTTGGCCTTCTTGGCCAGCTGAGCACACTGCTGGCTCATATTCAGCCGACTGTCCACCATCACTCCCAGGTCCTTCTCTGCCAGGCAGCTCTCCAACCACTCATCTCCCAGCCTGTAGCTCTGCTTGGGGTTATTGCGCCCCAGGTGCAGGACCCGGCACTTGGCCTTGTTGAACTTCATGCAGTTGACCTCAGCCCATCGGTGCAGCCTATCCAGATCCTCCTGCAGAGCCTTCCTATCCTCGAGCAGATCGACACACGCACCTAACTTGGTGTCATCTGCAAACTTACTGAGGGTGCACTCGATGCCCTCGTCCAGATCATCGATGAAGATATTAAAGAGGACTGGCCCCTGTACTGAGCCCTGGGGAGCGCCACTAGTGACTGGCCTCCAACTGGATTTGACTCCATTTACCACGACTCTTTGGGCCCGGCTATCCAGCCAGTTTCTAACCCAATGAAGCATGCGCCAGTCCAAGCCAAGAGCAGCCAGTTTCTTGAGGAGAATGCTGTGGGAGACGGTGTCAAAAGCCTTGCTGAAGTCGAGGTAGACCACATCCACAGCCTTTCCCTCATCCACCCAGCGCGTCACTTTGTCATAGAAGGAGATCAGGTTTGTCAAGCAGGACTTTCCTTTCATAAACCCATGTTGACTGGGCCTGATCGCCTGCTTGCCCTGCAAGTGCTGCGTGATGACTCTCAAGAGAATCTGCTCCATGAGCTTCCCTGGCACTGAGGTCAAACTGACAGGCCTGTAGTTTCCCGGGTCTGCCCTCCGGCCCTTCTTGTAGATGGGCGTCACATTTGCTAACTGCCAGTCAACTGGGACCTCCCCCGATAGCCAGGACTGTTGATACATAATGGTAAGCGGCTTGGCCAGCTCCTCTGCCAGTTTTCTCAGTACCCTTGGTTGGATCCCATCCGGCCCCATCGACTTGTGCACATCCAAGTGCCGTAGCAGGTCACCAAACAGTTCTTCGTGGATAGTGAGGGCCACATCCTGCTCCCTATCCCCTTCCACCAGCTCAGGGTACTGGGTATCCAGAGAACAACCGGTATTGCTGCTAAAGACTGAGACGAAGAAGGCATTAAGCACCTCCGCCTTTTCCTCATCTCTTGTAACTAAGTTTCCCCTCACATCCAGTAAAGGATGGAGATTCTCCTTAGTCCTCCTTTTTGTGTTGATGTATTTAAAAAAACATTTTTTGTTGTCTTTAACGGCAGTAGCCAGATTGAGCTCCAGATGAGCTTTGGCCTTTCTAATTTTGTCCCTGCACAGCCTCTCAATATCCTTATAGTCCTCCCTAGTGGCCTGTCCACTTTTCCAAAGATTATAAACCCTCTTTTTTCTCCTTAGCTCAAGCCACAATTCTCTGTTCAGCCAGGCTGGTCTTCTTCCCCGCCGGCTCGTCTTTGGGCACATGGGGACAGACCGTTCCTGCACCATTAAGATTTCCTTCTTGAAGAGCGCCCAGCCTTCCTGGACTCCTGTGCCCTTCAGAACCACCTCCCAAGGGACTCTACTAACCAGTGTCCTCAGCAGCACAAAGTCAGCCCTCCGGAACTCCAATACAGTGGTTTTACTGGTCCCCTTCCTAGCCTCGCCAAGAATAGCGAACTCCACCATTTCGTGGTCACTCTGCCCAAGACAGCTCCCGACAATCACATCCTCCACCAGTCCTTCTCTGTTTGTGAAGAGAAGGTCTAGCGGGGCGCCACCCCTGGTAGGCTCACTAACCAGCTGTGTCAGGAAGCTATCTTCCACGCCCTCCAGAAACCTCCTAGACTGCTTTCTCTGGGCTGTTTACCAGTTTACCAGGCACTGATGTGAGAATGACAGGCCTGTAGTTGCTAGCGTCTTTTTTTTTTTTTTTTTTTTTTTTTTTTTTTTTTTTTCCTGGCCTTTTTGAAAATTGGTACAAAAAGGGCAAGAAAGTATCAGGGAGAGTTGAGCATAAGATGACCTGCACACCCGAGTTCCTGATCCCAAACCCTTGAAGTCCCTTTGATTGCTCACAGATTATGCATTGCCATTTCTTCTCCTTCCAGATGGAGGACGAGCAATAGTCTGAGGGTTGAACCAAGCTGGGAAGTCTCATAGAATCATAGTATCATAGAATATCCCGAGTTGGAAGGGACCCATAAAGATCATCAAGTCCAACTCCTGGCACTGCACAAGTCTACCCAAAAGTTGAGACCATGTAACTTCTTCTCCATAATTTTACCAGGCACTGACGTGAGACTGACAGGCCTGTAATTGCTACGGTCTTCTTTCTTACCCTTCTTGAAAATTGGGACAACATTTGCCAGCTTCCAGTCTACTGGGACCTCTCCAGATTCCCAAGATCATTAAAAAATAATTGAGAGAGGTCCCGTGATGACATCAGCCAGCTCTTTAAGCACCCTGAGATGGATCCCATCTGGACCCATGGACTTGTACGGATCCAGGTGGAGCAGCAAATCCTGCACACTTTCAGGGTTGGTTGGGAGTTTGTCATTCCCACCGTCTTGGTCCACCTGCTCAGGGCACCCAGGGTCCTGAAGCCCATCATCAGCATTGAAGACAGAGGTGAAGAAGGCATTAAACGTCTCTGCTTTGCCTATGTCATTGTCTGTGAGGAGACCTTCCCCGTCAAGCAGCGGACCTATGTTTTCTTTGGTTCTCATTTTTCTATTAAAATATCTAAAAAAACCTTATTTATCATCTCTCACAGACATGGCCAGCGTCAATTCTAGTTAGGCTTTGGCCCCATGAATTTTCTCCCTACAAACACGAACAGTGTCCCTGTATTCCTTCCTCGTCACCTGACCCTCCTTCCAGCAGCCGTACACTTTCTTTTTCTGTCTAAGCTCCAGTAGAAGATCCCTGGTCAGCCAGGCCAGCTTTCTGCCCTGCCTACCTGCCTTCTGATATTTTGGAATCACCTGATCTTGTGCTTTTAGGAGGCAGTGCTTAAAGACTGACCGGCACTGATGGACACCTATACCTTCAAAAGCACCTTCCCAGGGGACCTTGCTGACTAGTTCCCTGAGCAGCCTCAAGTCTGCTTTCCCCATATCCAGGGCTGAAGTTTTGGTGGCAGTTTTCCTTCTCTCACCATAAATTCTAAACTCAACTACTTCATGGTCACTATGACCGAGACAGCCGCCAATTGCCACGTCTCCCACAAGACCCTCTCTGTTTTCCAGCAACAGATCAAGGAGGGCACCTTTTCTAGTTAGTTCCCTTAGCACCTGAACCAAGAAGTTATCATCTAGGTGCTTTATGAACCTCCTGGACTTGCTCGTGTCAGCCGTGTGGTGATCCCAGTTGACGTCTCGCAAGTTGAAGTCCCCCATAAGGACAAGGGGAGTTGATCTCGAGGCATCTCTTAGTTCTGCAAAGAATAATTCATTGGTGTTGTCATCTCCTAATGATGTCTCCTTGTCATCTCCTTGTGATGTCCTTAACCCGGGCCCCAGGAAGGCAGCAGACTTCCCTTAGAGGAGGGTCCCTTCTACATATTGGACCCTCTGTTTCGTTGATAGTTCAATCACCCACAACTAAAACTCTCCTTTTCTTCCTCCTGTCTGTGGTCACTATAGAGGGGGTTGGCCTTTCCAACCCTAGCAATATATCTGGTGGAGGGGGATTGTAGCCTTCTCCATCCATCGATTGCTTTTTAGCCTCCAGGGCCTTATATCTGTTGTTCAGGTCTACCTGATAGGGTGATATGGGTGAAGGAGGATTTTACCAGCCACCTCGAGCCTGGACTTGTTTCCTTTCATTCATATCCTTCTGCCTTGTGTCTGCTGAGGGATGGATACTTCATTCCCTTTGAGTTGGGAAATTCCTGGTGCCTGTTCTTGTTCCACAGAGGCCAGAGTTAGGCATCAACAGTCTATCTCCCTCTCTGAATCCTAGCTGTTCATAAGTTTTATAACCTCTTTTCATAGCTCAGCTACCATGCAGAGCAGGTCTTCCACCTGCTCATATCTTACGCAATTGCTGTCTCTGCAGCTGTCCAACGGTGGTGTAAAGCTTTGGCACTCCCTGCAGCCTGACACCTGGACAGCTGTGTACTTTTTTGGAAGTTCACTTTGGGTCCCCACCTCCTTTCTGGAAAGTGTGGAGGTGGCCTTCTGCTGTTTGCCCTGAGCGGTCTGTCACAGGAACTCACTGCAGCACCCCGCCTGCATGAACTGCCACACAGGCTGCCACAACATGCCCTGACTGGTACCTAATGTCTTGTTTGCCTGCTCTGTGCACAGCATTTCTGGTTGCTCATGCTCCCTAGGTTCTCCCAATTGGCTCCTGAAGGGCTGTCTTCAAACTACAGAGGGGGAACTCCTGAAGGGAAACCCCTGCACACTGCAGTTCCCCTGCTCCTATGCAGAAGGTGCCTGCCCTGGAGCCAATCACCTTGGTGAGTGAGAGTCATTATAATTGGGTGAAATGGGTTTAAATACACAGGCACAATGAATAGTGAGGTTTAATGGTGAACAACAATTCTAATAAGCTGGGAAAAAAATACCACAAGACAAGAATAGAAACCAGGCTTGGCCTATCATGAGTAACATTATGAGCAATTTTCAGAAAAATGCAGTAAGCTTTGTGGTGTAAATGCCTGAAGTAACTAGGAAAATAAAACTATAATATAAATAAATAAAACTAACATTCAACAAATAAATAAAACTAACATTCAACAAATAAATAAAACTAACATTCACACTTTTAAGGAAAAGGTACAGCATTGAAGAGGCTTTCAGGGTAAGGCATAACTGCATTACCTGAGCATTCCCTAGGCTCCCAACCTTAGATGCTATTGCGCTGGGGAAACTTGGTGTGCTAGCTCTAAGGAACACCACGGAGCGTAGAGATCTGAATATTTGCTTATAAATCCCTATAGAGTCTTTGATCCTTTTAACGTGTTTATTTCTAGGCTGCGCACCTGTAACACCTGTAACACCTATAACATCTGTAACACTTATAACATCTATAACATTTGTAACATCTGTAACACCTACAACACCTGTATAACATCTGTAACACCTATAACATCTGTAACACTTATAACATCTATAACATCTGTAACATCTATAACATCTGTAACATCTGTAACACCTACAACACCTGTATAACATCTGTAACACTTATAACATCTATAACATCTGTAACATCTATAACACCTGTAACACCCGTAACACCTACAACACCTATAACACCTATAACATCTGTAACACCTATAACACCTGTGTATTTCATGCATACTAGCTTGCTTTTGCAGATAGTCACTATCACCGGCAATCCAAAAGAACCTGATTATCTGTTGCTGTAATAAACCATACTTGATTGCATTGTGATAGCTCTCATTAATGCAACTAGGGTGAGGGTGGTTATCCGTGATAGTTCAGTGTTCTGAATCTAACCAGACCCCCAGACGGTTAATGCATTTTTGGTGAATGTCTGAGTGGACCCCCAGGCGGTTATTATGTTTTTGGTGAATGTCCGAACGGACCCCCAGACCGTTAATGCGTTTTTGGTGAATGTCTGACTGGACCCCCAGGCGGTTAATGTGTTTTTGGTGAATGTCCGACTGGTTCAGTACTCTGAATCCAACCGGGCCCGTAACGGTTAATCAGCTACACCCCTTTAACGCGACAAGCTTATGGCTTATGAAATACACCCAGTCATCAGTTTCCACATTACATCCTTGAGGTCCTGGTTCCTCATGCTGTAGATGAGGGGGTTCACTGCTGGAGGCACCACCGAGTACAGAACTGCCAGCGCCAGGTCCAGGGAAGGAGAAGAGATGGAGGGGGGCTTCAGGTGAGCAAACATGACTGTGCTGACAAACAGGGAGACAATGATCAGGTGAGGGAGGCATGTGGAAAAGGCTTTGTGCCGTCCTTGCAGCGAGGGGAGCCTCAGCACAGCTCTGAAGATCTGCACATAGGACAGAGCAATGAAAATAAAACACCCCAACATTAGAAAAGCAGTAAGCACAATCATCCCAGCTTCCCTTATGTAGGAGTCTGAGCAGGAGAGCTTGAGGATCTGGGGGATTTCACAGAAGAGGTCCCGGGCATGGCTTTGGTCAAGAGGTATTGAAAATGTATTGGCAGTGTGCAGCACAGCGTTGAGAAAGCCACTGCCCCAGGCAGCTGCTGCCATGGTGGCACAGGCTCTGCTGCCCAGGAGGGTCCCGTAGTGCAGGGGCTGGCAGATGGCAACGTAGCGATCATAGGCCATGATGGCAAGAAGAGAAAACTCTGCTAGAAGGAAAAAGAGGAGCAGAAAGAGCTGTGCAGCACATCCTGCATAGGAAATGGTCCTCATGTTCCAGAGGGCATTGGCCATGGCTTTGGGAACAGAGGTGGAGATGCCACCCAGGTCGAGGAGGGCGAGGTTGAGGAGGAAGAAGTACATGGGGGTGTGAAGGCGGTGGTCGCAGGCTACGGCTGTGATGATGAGGCCGTTGCCCAGGATGGCAGCCAGGTAGATGCCCAGGAAGAGCCAGAACTGTAAGAGCTGCAGCTCCCGTGTGTCTGTGAATGCCAGCAGGAGGAACTCAGGGATGGAGCTGCTGTTACACATTTCCTACCTTTGGGCAAGGGAGCCTGACAAAAGGAAGAAATGACAGTGCAAAATTGAAGGACTTCTTTTGGACCACTACATATCTCAACAAACACCCCACAAAGCAAAACACTGCCTCATTCATTTCAGGAGGATCTTTCTGCTGCTCCTTGTCTTATGTCTGCTTGTTGCTCTGAGGGTGCCACAACAAGCAGGGTGCTCTGCTGTGAGCTCTGCGGCAGTCAGCCCTGGTCTGCAGCAACACTTAGAAGGGAACCTGGAGTGATCTGAGAAGTCTGCTGGCCAGGGACATCTCCCAGTTTGCAGGTCATGAGGAGAAGGTCAAATAATTCCTCAAAAAACAACAAAGCTGATGTTGGTACTGTCTGTAGGCTAAGGTGTGTGAGGTGCCTCAGAGCAGCAGCAATGCTCCAGGAGCCTTAGTTTCTTATACAGATACTACAGCTCCATTACCATCCCTCTCACTCACAACACAGGTAGGAAAATGGAAGCAGAGATTGTAGAAGGTGCACTGCCTTCAGGTAGGTCTTGCCTTGCAGTTCTGCTGTGCAGTGCCCCGGGGAGGTGTGGGGCTGTGAGCAGCCTGCCCCAGTGCCTTAGGGAGGTGCTTGTCTGTCCCTGTGAGATGCTTGGTTGCTCCAGAGGGGTGCTTGTGAACCATAGGAAGGTACTGGTGGTCCCCAGAGAGGTGCTTGTGTGCCATGGGAAAATGCTTACAGACCTCGAGGAACTCCTTGGTCCTCCAGGAAGGTGCTTGTTTTCTCCAGGGAGATGTTTTTGTACCCAGGGAGATGATTGTTTGACCCAGGGCAATGTACCTCCCCCGTTTCACCCCAAAACTTTCTTGGAGGAACAGAGCACCTCTCTGGGGAACAGTAGCATCACTCATGGGCACACAGCCATCTCCATGATGCACCCAAGAACATCCTTGTAGCACACAATTATCTCCTGGATGGAAGCCAGCACTTCCCCGGAGAAACCTTTCACCTCCCTGGAACAGCCCAACATCTCCCTGGGGAGCCCAGGCACCTCTCTTGAAGACCAAGGATCTTCCTGGGGTACCCAAGCATTTTCCCAGGGCATGCTGGCATCTCCTCAGGGCATCCGAGCCCCTTCCTGGATCCCAAAGTCTTCTCCCAGAGGCAGCCAAGAACATTCCCAGAGCACTCACATTTCCATTGATTTGGTGCAACAAAGCACAATACGTGGGCACCCAGGCATGTCTCTGGAGCACCCAAGCATCTCCTTCATGCACCATAGCATCTCCCCAGGGTACACAAGCAACTCAAGGGGCATCCAAGCACCTGCCTAGGGACCCCCAGCAGCTCCCTGTTGTTCACAAGCTCCTCGCAGGGGTACACAAACATGTCGCCAGTAAACCAATGCTTCTCACCTGAGGAAACATACCTCTCCGCCAAGCACTCCAGCGCCAGTCTGGAGCAATCAGCCACCTCCTGGGAGCACCCAAGCATCTCAACAGGGCAAACAAGCACCAGCCCAGGGAACTCAACAGCACACTTGGAGCACTCCAGCACCTCCCTGTAGGACACAAACTGCTCTCTGCATTACTCAAGCACCTCTTGGGGCACCCAAGTATCTCCCGGGGGAATAAGAGCATCTTCCTAGGGAGCCCAAGGACATTCCCAGGGCACACAAGCACCACCCTCCCCAGGGCACATAAGAATATCCCTGCTGTACCCAAGGTTCTCCCCTGATCCCTCAAGCATCTCCCTGCAGGTCCTAAGCATCTCGGTGGAACGTGTAAGCACCCTCCTGGGCACAACACCCATCTTCTTGGAGCAGACAAGCAACTCCCCTGGGAATCCAGCACCTTCCTGGAGCATCCAACTGTCTTGCTCGGGGCAACCAAACACCTCCCCTGACATCAAAATGTATCCCTGGAGAACCCATGCCTCTTCCCGGAGCAACCAAGCGTCTCCCCAGGATACCCAAATATCTTCCCGGGACACCCAATAACCTTCGTATCACACTTAGGAGGAAGGTCTACAACAACATTTCTTGGTTCCTGTTGTGCTGTGGGGCTGCTCAAAGCCAGCCCCTGCTCAAGCAGCTGCTGAGCTCCAGCCCCTGCTTAGGCTGCAGCGGAACTCTGGCCCTGCTCAGCCTCGGACATTCCTCTGCTCCAGGGGGATGCCTGTGTTCCAAGGGGGTGCCTGGGTGCTGCGTTCCTGACATTGCTTGTGTTCCCTGAGATCATACTTGTGTGCTGGGTGCTCCATGGACCATTCCCCAGTGAGATGCTGGTGTTCTCAAAACGTGCTGGTGTGCGTGCTGGAGACACTTTTGTGCACCCCTGAGGTGCCTGGGTGCCTCAGGAGATGCTTTCTTGCTCCATGGAGGTTCTTGGCTATCCCAAGAACAATCTGGGTGCTCCCCGGGCTTCTTGGCTGCTCTGCCCAGATGCTCCCTGGGTGCTCAGGGAGATGCTTGGTTTCTCCAAGGAGACATCTGGGTGATGCAGATGTCTTCTTGGACATCCCAGGAAGATGGATTTGTGATCCTGAAAGTTTCCTGGTGTCTGCATAGAAATGCTTGAGTGCTATTTGGAGATACTTGTGTACCCTAGGAGATGTGCTTGCGTGCCCAAGGGAGATGCTTGTTTGATTCAGGGTTGTCGCGTTAAGGGGTGTAGCTGATTAACCATTACGGGCCCGGTCGGATTCAGGGTACTGAACCAGTCGGACATTCACCAACAACGCGTTAACCATCTGGGGTTCCAGTCAGACATTCAGCAACAACACATTAACCGTCTGGGGGTCTGGTTGGATTCAGAACACTGAACTGTCACGGATAACCACCCTTACCCTAGTTGCACTTAATGAGAGCTATCACAATGCAATCAAATATGGTTTATTACAGCAACAGATAATCAGGTTCTTTATTGCTGGCGATAGTGACTGTCTGCAAAAGCAAGCTATCCTGCATGAAATACACAGGTGTTACAGGTGTTACAGATGCGCAGCCTAGAAATAAACGCGTTAAAAGGAACAAAGACTCTAGAGAGATCTGTAAGCAAGTATTCAGATCTCACCCAAAGGCGTCCCAATGAGGGGGGAAGAGAGGCTCAGCCCATCAACTGATCCCAGGAGTCAGGAGGTCCTAAGGATGTTGTATTTCCTTGGAATGGTATCTCCCCTGACGGTGGTATCTTCCCTGCCATCCCCTCTATCTTGGGCCAATTAATATTATTTTCTATCTTTTAGGTGGAGCTTGAGTGGCTCTAGTCAAGCATATCTTAGTTATGATTGGTGAAAAGTTCTCCCGTCTCCGTTTAAAGTAATAGTCTCCAAGAAATTCAGGGCGCATGCTCAGTGAGGGGTGGTCGCACCTTGGAGGCAGGTAGCTTTTGGGATGGAGGTGTGTTTTGGTATTATAATGATATTATGATGAGCGAAATGTACACTAGGGTACAGCATTTGTCAAAACATGACAGGTCCTTGGCTCAGGGTGGCAAAAAGTGCAGCTTTGTGCACAAGACAAATTGAGTTCCCACCTGGTTACAGAGCCTAGCCGTGGTGTCTCCACTCCACTCTACGCTCCGTTCTGTTCCTTAGTGCTAGCACGCCAAGTTTCCCCAGCACGATAGCATCTAAGGTTGGGAGCCTAGGGAACGCTCAGGTAATGCAGTTATGCCCTACCTTGAAAGCCTCTTCAATGCGGTACCTTTTTCTTAAAAATGTGAATGTTAGTTTTATTTTCCTAGTTACTTCAGGCAATTACACCACAAGGGTAAAGCTTTGTTTCTCCAGGGAGGATTTTGGGTGCTCCAGGGAGATGTTTGGGTGCTTTTTGTGTGATGCTGAGCACTGGGCCTGTTCAGCCTGGAGAAGAGGAGGCTGAGGGGAGACCTCATCACAGTCTACAACTTCCTCCTAAGGGGGTGTCGAGAGGCAGGAGACCTTTTCTCCATTAACACCAGCGACAGGACCCGCGGGAACGGGGTTAAGCTGAGGCAGGGGAAATTTAGGCTTGACATCAGGAGGAGGTTCTTCACAGAGAGCGTGGTTGCACACTGGAACAGGCTCCCCAGGGAAGTGGTCACTGCACCGAGCCTGTCTGAATTTAAGAAGAGATTGGACTGTGCACTTAGTCACATGGTCTGAACTTTTGGGTAGACCTGTGCGGTGTCAAGAGTTGGACTTGATGATCCTTAAGGGTCCCTTCCAACTCAGCATATTCTATGATTCTATGATTCTATGCTTGGCTCCAGGGAGATGCTGGTGGGCTTCGGGGAGATGCTTGGTTCCTGCAATTTGGTGATTGAGTCCCCTGGGGAGATGCCTGGGTGCCCACAGGGACATACTTGAATGACCCTGACAGGTGTTTTTGCAGCCCATGGAAGCTGTTGCATGCTAAGAGAGGTGCCTAAAATCTTAGTCAATGAGATACTTGTGTTCGCCAGGTGACATTTTGGAGCCCTGGGGAGCGCTGGCTCTCCAGGAAGATGCTCAGTTCCCCTGGGGGACACTTGGATGCCCCAGGAGGCAGTTGGGTACTGCAGAGAGCAGTTTGTGTGCTTCAGACAGGTGCTGGAGTGCTCCAATTGTGCTGTTGAGTGCCTTAGAGAGCTGCTTGGTTGCCCCTGTGAGATGCTTGGGTGACCCTGGATGTAATTGTGATGCATAAGCAGATAATTGAGGTGCCAAGGGAAGTGCTTGTGTGCCCCAGGAGGTGCTTGTGTGCCATGGGAAAATGCTTATGGGGCCCAAGGAACATCTTGGGTCCTCCAGGAAGGTGCTTGGATTCCCCAGGGAGATGCTTGTGTACCCAGGGAGATGACTGTTTGACCCTGGGTGATGTATGGTTTCTCCGGAGAGGTGCTTCACTGCTCGAGGGACATTCCTGGGTGCTTGAAACATACACTTGAGTGACCTATGCAGATGCCTGGGCACCCATGGGTTTATTCTAATGTTCCCAAGGGAGGTGTTTCGTTCTTCCAAGGAAATGGTTTGGTTCTCTATTCAGATGTCTGGGTTTTTCAGAATAATGCTTGTATGCCTGTGGGAGATATCTTAGTGCATCAGGAGGTGATGGGTTCACACTGGAAATTCTTCAGAGCTCCAGTGAGATGCTTGAGTGCTGTGCAGAGGTGCATGGATCCACCCGGAAGATGCTTGGGTTCCCTGGGGAGAAGATTGGTACCTCAGGGACATAGCTGTGTGTGTTCCAGGAAGACTTTTCAGAGCTCCAGATATATGCTTGGGTGCTCTAGGTAGATGCTTGTGTGTCTTGTTCATGTACTAGCGTTTTCAAGAAAAAAGTTTGTGTTTCCAGTGGACATTTTTGCATGTCCCAAGGAATTTGCTTTGTGTCCAAGAGGATGCTTGGTTCCTCAAGGAGGATGCTTATGTTCCTGTGGGAGGTGCTTGGTTTCCCCAGCAAGATGCTTGCTGCTAAGTGTGATGCTGGTCTACTGCAGTGAGATGCTTGTGTTCCCCATGAACATGCTTGTGTGTCCAAGGGAGGTGCTTGGGTACAGCAAGGAGATGCCTGGGTAATGCAAGAAGATCTCTGTGTTCCCGTAAATTGTCCTCAATGGGTACACAGCTGAGATGCCGGGGTGACTCAGGAAGATGCTTGGAGTCTCGAAGGATCTCCTTGGTTGCTCCAGGAAGATTCCAGGGTGCTCCAGGGAGGTTCCTGAGCAACCTATTGAAGAGCCCGATGTGTCCAGGGAAACTCTTGTCTCCTCCAAGGTTCTGCAGGGCTGATCCAGGCAGTACACCTTGGAGACATGCTTTGGATCTCCAAAGGAATGCTTGGGTTCTTTGGATTCATGCTTGGGAGATCCTTTGGTGGTTCAGAAAGGTGCTGGGTTTCCCAGAAGACATTTGAGGTGACAACACTAGGTACAACAAGATCCATCCTGGAGAAGCAAAGCATTGCCCTAGTTCACACCAACATCTCCCTTAGGCACACAGGCACGTCCTGAGGGTACCCAGGATTCTCCATGCAGCAGACAGGCATCTCCGTGGAGCACCCAAGCATCTCCCCAGACTACCAACCTGTCTTACTAGGTGGACCCAAGCACCTCCCCAAAGCACATGATTTTTTTCCAAGGAGCATTCAGGCACCTCCCTGGAGAAGCCACATACCTTGCTAGGGAAAGCAAACATCTCCCCTGGGAATACAAGCATCATCCTGGAGCACCCTCCATGGCACCCAAGCATCTCCCCAGGGCGCACAAGCACCTCTTGGAATCACTGAGGTTTTCCCAAAGGCACACAAGCAGTGCACTTGAGTAGACAAGCATCTTCCCAAGACACCTAAGCTTTACCTTCTATCTGTCAGGCATCATGCAAGGGCATCACAGCACATTGCTGCTGCTCTGGAATGCTTGGTTGCCCTGCAAAGATGCTTGGGTGCTCCAGCGAGATGTCTGGGTTCCTCAACCTGAACCTTGGGTGCTCAGGGTGCTGTAGGGATCTCCTGCAAAGCATCTCCCCAGGAACACAGATATTTCCCTGAGGCACCCAACCATCACCCCTAAGAACCCAAGCATCTCCCTGGAGGACCCATGCATCTCCCCACAGCACTCAGGCATCCCACTGCAACGGTACTGAAGCATCTCCCCAGGGAACCCAAGCACATCCCAAGGTACTCTGACGTCCCTCCAGAGCTCCCAGGCAAGTTCTTGCAGCATCTCGATTGTTCAAAAAGCACCTCTCTGAAGTATGCCAGGACCTCTCTGGAGTCCCTCCCGGGATCACACAAGCATATCCTATGTATGACTCAAACATCTTGCTAGGGAATCCAAACACTGGCTCGGAGATATAAATCAAGTCCAAGCATCATTGTGGATCCCCGTCTTTTCTCCTTGAGCAAAATAAGGGGCACCACAGTATCACCTGGGGGCACCCAAGCATCTCCATGGGCACCAGGATCATCCTTGGAAGACCCAAGCATCTCCACACAGCAGCCATGCACCTTCCTGCAGAAAGCACGTGTCTCCCTGGGGCACAGAAGTGTCACCTTGGAGCTCCAAAACATCTCCCCACAGCGTTCAAGCATGTCTCTGCAACACCCATGCAGATTTCTGCATCCCACAGGCATCTTCCCCAGTTATCCAGGCATTTTCAGGGATCTCAGGCATCTCCCAGAGCACTCCAGCACCTCCACAGAGCACTGGGAGGTGCTTGCATGCCCTGGGAATACCCTGGTGTGCCCGGAGAGATTCTTGCCTACTTCAAGGCTCTGTGGGGCTGATCCAGGGAGGTGCTTCTGTGCCCCAAGGCCATGCTTGGTTTCTCCAAGGAGGACTTGCGCATTCCAGGGGGAAGCTTGGTGACTCAGCCTGACACTAAGCAGACCTGGAGAGATGTCTGTGTGCTTCAGGAGGTGCTTGGGTTCCAGGGGAGATGCTTTGGTGCTGCAGTGAGGTGCTGGAGTGCTGTGGGGAGGAGTGTTGGTCCTCCAGGTGGATGTTATGGTCCCCTGGGGAGATGCTTGGGTGCCTCATGGAGGTATTTGTATTCTAGAGAGGTGTTTGGGTTTCCTGCGGAGATCTTTGGTGCACCAAGATTCTGCTTATGTGCCCCAGGGACACATATTTTGATGCCCAAGGGAGGAGATTTGGAGCTTTAGGAAGGTGTAGGGGTGACCTGGATTGATGCCTGTTTGCCCCAGGGAGATTCTGGGATGTCCAGGAAGATGCTTGGGTGACCAGGGAGGTGCTTGGGTGCCACATGGACATTGATTAATATCTCCAGGGAGGTGCTTGGCTTCCCTGGGAAGATGTTGGGATAATTCAAAGGAGAGGCTTGGGTGTTCCAGGGAGGTGTTTGGGTGCCCTGAGGAAATGTTTGGGTGATCCCAGGGAGGTGCTTGTGTACCCCAGGGAAATGCCCAAGGAGGTGTTAGTATGCCTGGGAGAGACGCCTGGGTGCTGCACAGAGATGTTTGCATGCTCCAGGAGACACCAGGGTGGCTTGGTGGACAGTAGGGTGCTCCAGGGAGGTTCTTGAATGCCCCGGGCAGGTTCCTGGGTGTCCCGGGGAGATGCATTGGTGCTCCACTGAGATGTCTCCTCCAGGAAGATGCTCTTTGGAGATTCTTGGCTACAGACATTGATGTTGTTCAGCCCCAGGGAGGTGCTTGAGTGCTCCTGGGAGATACTTGGATGCTATAGAGGGTTCTCCGAGAAGATGCTTGTATTCCCAGGGGAGATTTTTTGCTTTCCCAAGGAGGTACTTGGCTTCTCCAGGGAGGTGCCTGAATGCTCCTTGGAAAATATCTTCCGCTTTTGATAGGTGTTTGGGTCCTCCTTCTAAGATAGGTTGGTGGTCTGGGGAGATTCTTGAGTTGTCTGGGGAGATTCGTGGGTGCTCCAGGGAGAAGCCTGCGTACCCTTGGGATGTGCTTGTTTGCCTAAGGGAGATGTTGGTGTGAACCAGGGCAATGCTTTGTTTGCCAGGCATCTCCTTGGTATAACCAAGCACCTCTCTTGGACACAAACACATGCCCAGCAGGAACAAAATCATGCCATTGCAGGAGCCAACCATTCCCATTCCCATCGAAGCAGCTCTCTGAGGAACTTCATTATACTCCCAGTGGAAACAAGCATCTCTGCCCAGCACTCAGTAGTGCCAGCAAGTATCTCCAGAGGGCAGTGAGGCATCTTCCTGGGGCACACAAGCATCTCCCCGGGACATTCAAGAACTTGCCTGAAGTAAAGAGGTTTCTGCTTGGACAACCAAGCAACTCCCCAGGGAATCACAGGGTGTCCCCTGAGAACTCCATCACTTCTCAAGATTTCAACTCAAGGATGTCCCCAAGGCATCCAAGCATCTCCCTGGAGTTCCAAGGCATTTCCACGGGAACACAAGCATTTCCCTGAGGTGCCAATCTTCTCCCCAGGGAACACAGCCATCTTCCAGGAGGACCCATGCACCTCCCCACAGCACTCTAACATCTCTCTGGAGCACTGAAAAAGCATCTGCATAGGTCATCCAAGAATATCTTTAAAGCACTCAGGAATCTCCCTGCAGCAACGACGCACGTCTCTGGAGAAACCATCCATCGCCCTGGGTCAGCCAAACACCTTCCTGGGTGCACCAGCATCACCCTGGGGAATACAAACACCTTCCTGGAGGACCCATGGAGCTGCTGAGGGTAACCGAGAATTTTCCCACAGCACCAAGCACCTCCCAGAGTCACACAAGAACAAACCAGTTGCACTCCAGCACCTCCCTGGAGCACACAAACTGCTCTCTGCAGTACTGAAGAATCTTCTGGGGCACCCAAGTGACCCCAGAGGAATATAGCATCTTCCTGGAGAGCCCAAAGATATTCCCAGGGCACACAAGCACCTCCCTAGGGCATACAAGCACAAGAAAAGCCTCCCTGGGGCACACAAAGTTATCCCCTAATCACACAGAGTTCTGCCCCTGTCACCCAAGCATCTCCCTGCAGCACAGAAGCACCTCCCTGGAACAACCAAGCACCTCACCGGAGCACACAGAAATCTTCCCACCACATGCCTATATCTGAGTGGAGAACCCAAGCATCTCCCCAGGGTTCCAAAACACCACCCGGGGCACACAAACCTCTCACTGCAGATGGGAAGCACCTCCCTTGGCACCCAAGAGCTTCTGTGGGATGCACAAGATCCTGCCAGACATCATCTGAAGGCTGATTCAAAGATCGAAGCCGAAATTCCTTTAAGTGGTATATTCTTTATTGCAGCGCTGGATGCACGGGGGATCTCTCCACCTATCGTGCATACCCAAAGCAGAAAGCAGTCTTGAATTTATACAATCAATCTATCCATATTCTACAAGCACCTATACATATGCATTACCTATCCCCGCCTTCCCTCGCTTCTCATGCTAATTAGCCTTTTGGCACCTTGCGCCTGCGTAGAGCCTCCCAAGAATTGTGGGCAGGGGTCTTTGGGACGTGGGCAGGGGTCTTTGGGAGGAAGACCCCGAGTCTTCCTCACAGTGTACTTTTCACCTTTGGTCAGGAATCTGCTGAATTGGCACGTTTCTTAATTGCGAGAGCTGGTTGTTGCCAATTCTTCCGTTTGTTGTATCTTTATAATGAATTCCAATGTCCGGTTTTGAGATTTATAGTCCTTACATTTGTTTCTCTGTCCGTCTGCCACTTCCTTATCATGAGTTCCAGTGTCTTGTTTCGAGATATACAGTCCATGTCTGGGGATTGTCCTTGCCTCCCCAATGCCTCCCCAATACCTCCTTAATCAAGGCGCATCAGCATTTTCCATCTGGCACCCAAGCATCTCCCTGGTCACCCAAGCGTCTTTCTGGACATCCCAGCATCTCCCCAGAGCAAACAGGCATCAATCCAGGTCATCCCTACACCTTCCAAAAGCCCCAAGGCTCCTCCCTTGGGCATTAGATAACGTATCCCTGGGGCACACAAGCAGGATGTCAGAGCACCAGAGAATCTCCCCAGGCCACACAAACACCTCCCTTGAACATGCAGGCACCTCCATGAGGCTTGGGTCTCTCAAGGTGCTGTTTGGTCCTCTAGTTAGGTGTGTGGGTAGTTGGGGGCTGGCGGCCGGAAGATGTGGCGCTGCACGGAAAGGTGGAGCCCCTCCCTTGATGGGCAGTAGCGTGTGGGCTGTGCTGTAAGCAAGCGGAAGTGGCGCTATGGGCCTCGGGTAGATAAGCCCATGGGACTCGACAGTAAACGCCGTTTGCCACCCACCACCTTGGTGTCTGTGAGCCGATGGACCGAGCGGCCTGGGGTTGGTCGCCGCTGCCCCCTGAAGGCAACAAGTGGTGCCGAAACCCGGGAAAACTCCGGGATTCGGGAGAACGGCGGCCGGAGCGGCGGGACCAGCCCGGCGGGGAGGACGCTCCCGGACCAACAAGGAAGATGGAAACCCTTGTGAAGGTCGTATCCAAGTTGTGGAAGCTGTGGGGTGGCTCAGCTGAGGAAGCCAGGGGTGCCGGTGGGGACCCAGAGCCTGGGGAAATCTGGGAGCGGCCACGGCCATGTGCGCCCCAGAACGGTGCTGAACTAGAAAACGAAGAGACGGGTGAAGAAGCCTCCTGCGGGAACGGGGAAGAAGTGCTAGGTTTGACTAACACGTGCAAAGGGGAGAAAGCAAACGGTTGCGGGGACGACCGGGGAGGAGGTAGAAGCGCGAGAGAGGGGCAGAGAGCCGATCGGAACGGCCATCCGAAAAAACGCTCCAGTGGCTCAAACGCCTCGCTGAGAAGGCGGCGGGGAGAGCCACGAGGGAGAGAGCGGCCCGCCCGCAGGGGTGGGGGGCAGGGCCAGGACTCGACGGGAGGGGACCGGAACTCGGAGGTGAGCAGTCAGCCGAGCTCCGACTCCGGATCAGATAGCGATTCAAATTCGGAGGAGGAGGAAATGGGGACAGATAGCGAAAACATCCCCAACCGAAAGAAAGCTGCACCGCGAGGGGGAGAGATTCCTCTCACGGATTGAGAAAATTAAGATTGCGTGCGCCGTCTGGGCTCTATCGGCCGTGCTAGCGTTCCCGGTCTGGGTGACAGACGGGGGGCAGAGGGTTCACTCACCAATAAACCCTAAGGATGTACAAGCGATTGTTAAAGCCATTGCGGATAAAGGGCTTCATTCTGCAATGATCTCCACCCCCATAGATGGTGTTTTCGGGGGAGATGATATGCTCCTGTTTGATATAAAACAAACTTGTCGACTGATCTTTGACGGGGGGGGATGATCACTTTTAAACAAGAATGGGAGGACAACTTAAATTCAGTCCATCCAAGTAGGAAAAGTAAATGTGGAGAGCTGTATCTTGGCAAAGAAGATAGTAGGGAGCAAGGAGGTTTAGCAGTCAGGATGGAAGGTGATGCCATGAGGCTTACAGGCTAGTAATGTTGTAGTGAAAGCCAGCCTTCCTAAACAAAGCTGCCTGAATAATTCCTGTGAATAACATACTATGTTCAGCTATTTCCTAACATAGACACAGTGCTGACTGCTTCTTCAGAGTAACATGAGTTAGTGATACTACTGAAACAGTTGGGGTTCAGATGTAGATCTGATTTCTCCTAAGCATGCTGAATTCACAGCTGTTGATCCTCCGGAGGAGGCTTTGCAATTGAACACGTGGAGAATAGGTAAATTTCCCGCTGTTGTTCTCCTCTCCTCTTGTTTTGTTTTGTTTTTTCCCTAGTAGCATAGGTTTAAGACTCTGAAGAAACGGGCTGCTTTTTTTCATTTCCAACACTGGCTGTTCCTCCTGAGCCCCGCCTTGTATTTTTTCAGTCATAGGGTATGTGAATGTAAATTCTTGGGAGAGAGGTAGAAAACTCTGTTTCAACCGGTGTTTTTTCAGCTGTGTGGGGAGACCAAATAGGGTGGTTTTGAATATTCTGGCTCTTACTCAGAGCAGCATGTGGAGGGAGAGAGATGCGTTTGCTTTTTTAGTGCAACGGCTTCAGAAGCAAGAGGTGAAAAAGCACTTTCTCTGGGAGCTGGAGAAGGTGTCCTAATCACTGAAGAGGTTTCTAAATGGCATATCTTTGTGAGTGTTCCTGTAGTCCGGAGGTTTTTGTTTGTTTTTGTTTGACTTTGGAAGGTTTTCCTCTTAATATTCACGTCCTTCCGCAGAAGTGAGAAATGTGATTTTCTTTTGTGCAGTGTCGCGGACCCTCCGAAACCTGCTGGGAATGATGAATACCTCGCCCAGTACCAATGTGATGATGGTGGAGAGAAGGAGAAACCAAGAAGATGAAAAGAATGTGACCTCCTTTCCAAAGAAAACGTTTTGTCCGGCAAAGAGTCTTCTGAGCCTGGTGAGAAATTGCGGCAAACTTCCTCTCTCGAGTCTGACACTGAATGTAGCTCTAAAAACCTTTCCTCCTCAGCTATTACAGAGAGATGCCAAGATACAAAGGACGAGACTAAAAACACTGACAAAGAGCGTTACCAGAGCAAGAAGGATCATGCTCCTAGTGAAGAGAAGGAGAGTCAAAAAGCAGGTCCTTCCAGCAAGAGAAGGATAAAGTTGAATGCAAAGAATACAAACTGGAGCTCCTGATTGGCTTCATGCTGCACTCTGTGCTGTTCTTGTCCTAATCCTGGTCTCTCCGTAGATAATATGGTTTAAATCCAAATAGAATCATGCAATGAGGAGGATGTCCCTGCAACAAATTCAACATCTAAAATTAAAGGTTACATTTTTCCGTGGTTTTCTTCCTGAGCAGAAGTGTGTAGTACTCCTTTTATATTAACGTAGAGATTATTTCAAACAGTCTTGAAGTGCTTGATGACTTAACAGTCTGCAGATTTGTTATCAAATCAAAAGAACGCGACTTGGTAGACTATTTTTTTCGCAGTTTTGAATGACCAGTAGGAAGAAGGTTGTTCCGGCATCAAACAGGATCTTGGCTTCACCCGGACAAGCACTCTCACCAATTTTCATGGCACTTTTTAAAAGATCAGTAGAGAATATTTTACAAGTTGTGCAGAAGATCTTCCCGTATGCACAGCTTGCGCTAAAGGAGGACCGACAGCAAGATATAACCACAGCATCCACTTCTTTATAATTCTGCTAAAGCAAAAACTTGTGGTTTGTGCAATCAACTTAAACCTTTCAGACATAATGATGGTAGAATTTTATTTTTTGCATGTGCAGGTCTTTCTTTTGGGCATGTCTGGAATATAACGCATAGGTTTTACTCTGGATTCGAAACTGAAATGCCAAATGGAAGCTCTGAATGACTCAATACACAGTAAAGGACGATGCGTTCTCTACTGAAGCATCCTGCTTCTGACGGCAGCTAAGATAATTAGCATTTGTAGAGGTTGACTTGAGGTTTGAAGTATAAGGCACCTATTTTTCTTTAAAAACTCAAAACTCAGATATTTGGAGGGGAAGCATTTCTAGGTCAATGTTTCTAATTCCTTTCTGAAGAATGTCAGGACCAGGATACAAGCATAACTGGTCTAAGCTAAATATTGTTGTAGCTATCATCATTTTTAACCAGTCTCCTAATGTAAATGTTTGTGGATCATACTATACACGTGCACGTGAGATCAATTAGCATTGATACTTACTAGATGAATGGAATTCTGTGACCATCACATCCTTTATCACCGTGCTTTCATTGTGGGAAGCTCCTCCAGAAAGAATTGGTCTTGTTTTTTTTTTTTTTAGTTATTCAGCAACTGCAGAAATTGTTGGTAATCTCCTTTATTCCAAGGGGGAGAAAAAAATCACCAAGAGTAGCATACCTTATACGTACACATCAGTGGGACTTAGTACGGCTTTGTAGGGCCTTGTGCCATCTCCTTAAATCTGTGGTGGGATGAACTCTAGGAAATAGCTTTCAGTGTGTGCTCTCAAATGAAGAAAGGGTTTTGGCACTGATTTAGAAGCTGTATTAATGTAAGAGAAAGAGACAAAGGCTATTCAGGAAAGTTAACAAACCTCTTTTGCCTTTCAGACCATTTAAATCCTATTTTACAAGATGATATGTTCGACAGTGATGACGATGCATCCTTGGTTTCTGGAGATGAATTAAAAGATGCAATGCCTGGCAGACCAGAGAAAAAACGCGTCTGTTTCAGCAGGTAAAGAAAGATAGATCCCTGTTACATTTAAATTCTCAGGTCTGCTGAGTCTTTGTAAACAGTTCCAGCTGTTAAAAGTGCGAGGGGTGGTAGACGAAGGGGTAACATCAAGTTTGTGTGTTGAAGGGGTGCTTGGTATTCACAAGAAGAAAGGGTGAAGGGACTAAAGTTGTAATGAAGTTGCTGTGAATGACCAAATTGAAAAGCCCAGGCTTCTCTTCCTAAGCCAAAGTGATCCGTAGACTACCAGAACACGTTGACTTAATCCATGGCTTTCTTTGAAAGACTCAAGACCACATAAATGTCCTGTCTGTCCTTTTAGCTAAAAATACCCCAACTTTATGGGTTTGTGTTGCCACCTTTTGCCCTTCTGTTTTCCAGGATTGTTAAACCAGTAGTGAATTATGTAGCCGAAAGAAAACTGAGAAATGGCTTGTTAAAACACCTTGAGAAAAATTTGAATGGTGTCTTTATTTGTTAAGCCACCAAGTTGTGTTAATCTTGTGGTATTTTAGTATGGAAGTCATGCAAGCCCACCGTTGGAAAGTTAGATCATGTTGCAGCTGGATCAGCTATTTTTCTCAGTTTCTATTGCTGTGCTGTCCAGAAGACTTTCTGTGCTTCAGAGCAAGGCTAAGTCTCTAGCATCTTTGATTTAAGCCAGCAAAGGTACAGCCTGATTGTAGTGGGGAAAGAAATGCTCCTAGCAAATTTATTTCCTAGTAGTAAAGCAAGATTGCAGGGATATTAATTGGCAGTCTTGGTTTAGTAAAGAATAGGAAACACAAGGGAAGAAGATGAAACAATTGGAATGCCTGAATAACTTAACTGGAAATCTTACATGTATTTAATATACCACTGCCATTTGGATTATTTGGGGAGGGAAAAGAAAGTCTATAGGAAAAGTACTTGGAACATCTGTGTGTCTGTCTATTTAGCACCTCATTTATAAACTTGTTTTCTTAACTCTTGTTCTAGGAGTGCTTTCTGCGAACCATCACGCCGGCCCCGTCTGCTAATAGTAGGAAAAGAAGGGTACGGCCAGGTTTCATACGTGGCACCCGCGGTGTTGCACGCTTTGGAGAAGTTTCCCGTTCACACCCTGGACCTTTCTGTTCTGCTTACAAACGTTGCACTGCCAGAAGAAATCTGCGGACAGGTACCTTTTTTCTTTTTATTCTCATCGGATTCCCTGACTGTATGTAAAGGATCAATCGAGTTGCAAGTAAGGTGAGCAAAATTCATTGGTAATGGAGGTGGCCTTGTTTTAATGTGCTGGGATGTTTGCTTCTGTCTGAAAATCCCCTTTTCTTTTAGACAAAACCACAAACAATCTGGATGTTGTACATGTCCACATTTTCCATACCCAATTTCACAGTGAGGATGTTGCTAGCAGCTCAGGAAGCTGGGCGGTGTTGCTAATAAACATCTCTTTGTGGAAAGAAATGCTGCTGGTCTCCCTGGGATCCAGAAAGCAGTTCTCATTGTCTCCTAAGGCTGTGTGCTCCCAGTAGATGGCTCTGTACCAGACTGCATGTCAGCTACTTTTTGTAGCCTTCTTTTAAATTATAGTAGTAAGGCAACCAAGGTTTGGGGCTTGTGTTTATTTTGTTTTCACACGGACATACACAACTTGTGCTGTTACAGTATGTGCAATAAAAGCATTAACATTCACAAAACACTTCATTTGCATGCTGATGTGGTTTTAACTAGAAAAAAGGAACAGATTTGGTGTTTTCACTTTTAGGCAGGAAATCCATTTTATTGTTTGGCATCACTACTTCAAAATATTTTTACCTTTAGTGGAAACGTTTGAGAGCCATACAAGTAAGGACAGACATGTTACACGACTGAATACTGATGTGTCCCATAAGAGGGACATTTCCTTTCTTTGTTATGCGATGATAGTGGCTGTGGCCATATAGCTACGGTGTCTAGCCACTGCCTGAATATATCCGTCCCATCTTCTGACTAGAGTTCTCCGAATACTGATAATCTGAAAGGGTGCCCAGAGAAATTCCTTATGTGAAAGGATGCTTGCCACTCTGTTCACGTAGCCATCTGACTGCCCCATGAAATGAAGCTATGTAGCTATGTATTAACAGGTTATTCTCCGTGTTTTAGTTTTCTTACCCAAGCTTTCCTTTTCACTAGCTGATCCGAAATGCTCAGAAGACAGCACCAAGCATAATTTATGTCCCAGATATCCATTTATGGTGGGACAACGCTGGACCTGCCTTGAAACTTACTTTTCTAACTCTACTACGTAACATTCCAGCATTTTCGCCAGTTTTGCTGCTTGCTACGTCTGATGTATGTCACTCAGATCTCCCAGAAGAGGTATTTGTCAATACTTTTCTTACTATTTCTTCAGTGTCTTGTAATTTATGAATGCTTTCAGCATCAAAATGCTGTGCTTTGTTAAATGCATGCTGTTATTACTCAGGCACCCTAACAAATCACTTAAAATTTGCTTAGAGAAAAAGAATACTGTGAAAGCATCTGCTTAAGGTTTTTTCTGAGTCAAGCAAGTGACGTTCACCCCCTTCTCACGCATGCAAATAATAAATTAATACAATAATTCCGGTGGCTACAAAGTGGTTCAGTCAAGAATATGCAGTGCTTGAAATGACAAGAGGATGTCTTTACTGAAGAGATTTCTTCTGACAGTCTGCCATTCCATGCTATGTTGGATAAACTGCTAATAATGCAATTTAGTAGAGAATTGAAACGCTTTGATGAAAAAAAAAATAATCAGTTTCTTTCTTCAGATAGGCCAAAGCTTTCCAAGCTGGAAAGCTGAGTTCCAATTTCTGCTCAAGTAACTTTGGAATGGAATTCTAGTTGTATTCCTAAATAAACTGTAGTAAAAGTACATGCAGGACTTCATTGACTTCTGAGAGTTTACATTAAGGGAAGGTGCCCAAAACAGGAACACGCTGTTCTCATTCTGATTATTTTGTCTCAGTTATTGGGGGAAGAGAACGGGTCTTACCTAGACGTGTTTATTATCAACTTCTTTGAAAGTGCTTGAGTTCCCACAGAAGTTTTTGTACAGGTTCTAAATTCCTTCTAAAATAAGTAGTGAAATTCCTTACCTACCTTTTAATACTAGAAATGGAAAATGGAGGAAGACGTAGAGGTACTAGCTACTTCAGGCACCTTTTGGTAGAGAAATAAAAAGTCAGCAAAAAGCCCTCACTTGTCTGCTGAAGCCTTTCTCTTCCCTCTATAGCCATAAAGGTTCTAAGTAAAGGATGCAGCAAGGCAAGTAAATACAAAGGAAGCGATGTTGGATGTGGTGAAAGGCATTACTTTATCAGTGTAGCGTACAATCCCTTCAGCGAGCTTTAATTCTACAGGTGATTCTTAAAGGTGATATTTGAATTTGCCGTGCCAGCCTGTGAAAACGTAGCCTTTTAAGGGCAGGAAGATAACTTTTTACAGTTTGTGTTCTTCAGGTTATTATTAATTTTAAAAGGTACTCGTCTTTCTGGAATAGAAGATGAGTTTTTGTGGCCTTAAATCTGAAATGTCTTTCCTCCTTCTGCTTTAGATCCAAGAATTATTTAATAAGGAATTTGGAGAAGTGTGCAATATTGAGTTGTCTGGTAGGGCAGAGAGAGCAGCTTTTTCTGAGGACCTAATTCTAAATCAAGTGGCTAAGCCTCCTGTAAAGAAAACAGGTGAGGAGGATATAAGAAGTACATCTAAAACTTTCCTATCGAAGTTACTAGCTCTTTGGGATTTGCTTTGGTGGTCATTTTCTGTCAGTAATTTGTCATATGCTTGTATTTGAGTACTGTAAATTGGCTAATTTTTCCTGATTAATTGAAGTTGATCGGACATTGGAAGTCCTGCCTGTAGCACCAGCAGCTGAGCCTCAGAAGCCACAAGAGGAAGAAGTAGGGATGCTGGAGGAGGAAGAGGAGGATACCTTGCGTGAACTTAGAATTTTCTTGAGGGACGTTACTCACAGACTTGCCACTGACAGACGTTTCAGGGAATTTGCAAAGCCCGTTGAAACATGGTGAAATTTCCCACCCTTGATGGGTCTAATACAAAAACTCTTTTCTCCCTTCTCTCTCCTATCCTCTTTCTTAATGTAGGCAGTTGAGAAAGCCGAAATTGGAACGAAGAAAAGAATATAACACAGGTAAGTGGCTGTAACTCCCCGGGATACCTATTTACGCTGGTTACTGAAGAGGATGGTACTTGGTCACTCCATCGCTTTCATTTGGCCCCAAAGCCTTCTGTAGTCAGCTGAATTCACTCATCAGTGACTTTTCTGTGAAGAGAGGTAGGTGCAAATAGGAGATTTTATGAATTCCTTGGGGAGGGAGCAGTGTGAATTGCAGCTTGGTAGGCACAAAGCAAACTGTTCTAATTGTGCAAAGTAAATTGATACTTGGTAGGTTCAAACTTAGTTTTATAGTTGGCAACCACAAAAGTAAACCTTAGCTGTGATCCTACCACCACTGTGGCGTAGCTCTTCCCTTCCCCTTGTCCCCTTGGCTCTTTTAATGACAGTGCAAGCAACAAACGTGTGCCAAAGGGTGCTGTATGGTAAACAATGGGCAGGCTTTTTTCTAAAAAGCACGAGTTTGAGTTATGTGGTGTTTGGGTGTTTGTCTTGAAACGATTCTTACCTCCTTGAGCTGTTAGATCATAATGCAGGAAATGAAAGTGCTGCATGCATAAACAGAGTAATAAAACATACACCTCTTAGGAAGAGGCTTGCAATGTAATAGTGTTTGTTTTGAGCACTGTTAGATACAGTTTGACATGAATGGAGTGAAAACACCTTAGAGAAAGGTGTTGATTGTTCTCCCTTTTCCAAGACAGAAATAACTGGAGTAGATTTCCCTCCTGCATGGAACAAAAGTTGCACGTTTGTTTTTGTCTGGCTAGCTTTCAGTCTCTTTAAGAATTTCTCTACAGGTCACAGTTTTAAGTAGACAGTTTAAACGTGCAGAGCGATAAGTAAGTGGAATGCAGTGGTTGTGACAACAACTTCTGATCTGAAATTTAAAGAAAAATCAATCCACTTCAGGGTGCCTTTTTTGTTTGTCTGTTTACATTTTACAAGAGCAACGGTGAAATAAGGAGAATCCCATCTTCAGTGTTTCAAAATACTTTGTTTCTGCGTTTCAGTCACCAGAACACTGAGGAGTAGAGCTGGTGCAAAAACTGTGAGATGAGTCCACGGAGAAAACAGGGACTTGGAGCTGCGCCGCAGCTGTAGCGTCGGACGCAGTCGGTACTCTATAACTAACTCGTCCATTCTATTTGACAAACTTATAACAAAGTAAGTCATCTTTTCTTGCAGACCTCTTAAAATGATCTTTCTTAGCAAGCCTTTGCACTATGGCATGATGTTGGCCTCGACTTGCTCTGTATTTTGACAGCAAAGAGGTATGGCTGCTCCTGGCATTGAGAGTTCAATTCGTTGAGTTTTCCCCATTTGGCAGTTTTCTTAGCATCAGAAGTGCGTTCATTTTTAATGAACTTTTTGTTCCATACTCACAAAAGTGAATGTAATGCTTGATTAAGAAACTGAGGACGGTTTGATACAGTCAAAGCAAAGTAGTCCTAGGGATTCTGCGTTTCTGTCCATGGTTTATTTCTGTTTCTGAAGCCAAAATTGTTTTCTGCTTCAGAATTTGCTTTCCTTGCATTTCATCATTTTCTACAACACGAAACTGAGATTCCCATGTAGAGAAGAACAAACAGCCTTTCCTCGGTTAACAAAAAATGACTTAATGCTACTGTGCAGAGCAACTTAAGTAGGATTAAAAGTTGACATAATTTTCTTATAACATCTTACTAGGATGTCAGAATTCTTATTTTCCTCCTGCATTTGAATATATATATTTTAAATGTGCTCAGTAAGAGGGGAAAATAAACCTGAAAACAGCGTATGGTTGCAAATCCTCAAAAGCTTGTTCTTAAATCTCTATCAAAAATAAAGATTTGACCTAATTTTTTGGTAATGTCTAAAATCTTGGCTAAGTGTCAATGACTTTTGCTTTGTGCATACTCCATTAAAATCTCTTACTGATTATGTGTGCTGTTTTATTTTTTTCATACATGCCTAACTTTGCTCTTACATGTCAACTTTGTATCTTAGTACTGCGGAAGTTGTGCTACAAAAAATGGCTGAAATGGAGCAGATGCGTAGATGCCAAAGATGTTGGGAAGATGTTGAGGTACAAATGACAGAGCAAATACTCCGTCAGTTTGCCACTTTTGTAGAGTATTTCACGTAGGGAAGTAACTTAGTTGTAATTTTAATTGAACTGAAATAACTTCCTTCCAAAGAATAGCGTGGTCTAAACTACCATTTGGTCTTGCTCTCTGGTTATATCTTCATGTCTTACTGATACGGTTGTGCTCCAGATATCTTTTAAGAGTGGAGGAAGCATCTTCTGCAGAAGATGTGGGATAACGGGGAGATGCTGCAATGCATGTCTTCCACTCCAGTTTCTGAATTGCCTTCTGCTTTTTGAATGGACACTGTTTACAAACAGCTGTTTTGGACTTGGGTTTTTACTCCAAATGTTACTAAAAGCTCTGCCTGGGGGACTGAATATGCAAAAAGACTGGTGCTTTCCATCAGCTTGGCAGTTTAAGCTGTTTAGCTTTTTATCCTTAACTCCTAAATCATATTTCTCGTCATGCTCAGGAACGCGCTTACTTGGAAAGCTTAACGAAAGGCAGTGCATAGCTTCCTGTGTTGGTCACTCGCTCGAATTTTGATTCCTGTTAACGTTTTTTTTCCTGAGAGCTCACAAAGAATCTCCAGTATCATGTAGCTTTAATCATCTGTTACAGGCAAATGGAGCTGTTTTCTTTAATTGACCTAACTTGCATTTTAGAATTCTTCCTTGGTTGCAAACTGTTTTCAGGAACTGGAAGCCTTTCAAATTTCCAGCTGAATGAACTGATGGCTACTTTATGTATATTTGTTCGTGTGCTGGCCTTGCCTGAGAGCTTAAATAAACCCCTGTCTCTAGAGGAACCCCTGTTAAAGTTGTATGCAGCAATCATACTTCCTCTGTCTCAGTTTTGCTCTATTAAATTAAACTATTTTATTAAATTACTGTTCTTTTGAATGATAGGCACATCGTTTTAAAACTTCCCGATAACCTACTTTCATAGCTTTTTGTTTAGCTCTGAATGTCCTTCTTTTCCTCTCAAATCACAGAATGGTTGAGGTTAGAAGGGGCCTCTGGAGGTCACCTGGTCCAACCCTCCCCTGCTCAAGCAGGGACACCTAGAGCTGGTTGCCCAGGGCTGTGAAATGAATCCAGAATTGTCCACAGTACTTTTTATTAGCATCTCTCACACGCCTGTATGATTTCTTTTGGTATGTCTGCTAGAAAGGTAGTTCTTTTTCCTTGGTTCTGTCACGCTGTAGGTTATTAACCTATGATTAACTAACGCACTCAGTTTTGTATCTGGGCAAGTATTTAACCACTGCATGTACTGAGCCCTGGTTTAGAGCAGAAATTCTTGTTACTGATTGTGGGTGCACGCAATCATATTCCCATTCTCTCCTCTTGTGCAATAATTTATTTTTTGTGTGTGTACGGGGTGCCTCGATAATGTTACTGTGTAAGCATCAACAGACAGACGTGTCTGTCAGTGGATGTATGTGTATGCACGTCTGTTTTTCTGCACGTTTGTGACCGATCTCCTAATTCCAAGCAGCAAGAAAGAACCTTGATATCTTCACCTGTGTGAAGTCGGACTTTGAAAGAACTGGACCTGGCAGTCCAGATGAGATTGGTGAGTTCTGGTTTTAAGTTTTCTTTACTCTGTTCTAACCAAAAGCCTTGTCTTAAACAATTGAAACAAGCTAATCTACTGGGTATTTGTCTTCTGTAAAAATTCTGTGTTGCTATTGACTTCACAAGCCTTAGTATGAGCTCTAGGGCTGTACTGTAGTGAGCTCAGAACAGGTGAAAAAAAAAAGAACAAAAAACAGCGCTTTTCCAATCTGCTTACAAGATAAAAGGCAACAGCAACAGATGGTTGTAGACAGGTGGGAATGGAAAGAAATGGACAGCATTACTCAGCATGCGAAACGGCGATACCGCTACAGCAGGAGCGTGACAGTTTTCATGGTTTTGAGCAGCACGGCAAGAATTTTCAGGAAGCAAGATAGATAGGCTGCCAGATGTGCATGAAAAGCTCCTCCCAAGCGTGAAGCTCAGCGGGAGGGAAGATAGCGTTGTGCATTTCTGTGTTTAGGAGGCAGTCACCGTAAGCTGCTGTCAGGGCCTGTGATTAGGAGCTGTCATCTGGGTACTCAGTGACTTGTGGAATGAGGTTAAGCCACGAAAGCCCATATTAACTTGGAAGTGATGGGAAAATTTACAGTTTTTAAGAAGAATGTTAGTTGTGATTAAGGCAGTAAATTAGATCATCCTCGTAGGAGCTTTCTAAACAGATCAGAACAGGGCAAGACTGTACTTAGGACCGAAAAGGGTGTTGCAGTAGATGAGCTGACGACTTAGATTATGTGATAGAGCTCACCTGCACACCTGCAAAGGAGCTCAGAGAGACAGTGACAGGAGGCTGAGCCCCAGAAAATAGTTTGCTCCTCCCTTCAGAGGCGCAGAGGAGCAGAGAGATGCACAGTGGCAGGTGGGAACCCGAGGGAAGCTGGGCCACGGACTAGTAAGGGAGTAGCAGAGTTGACTCCTTTGGAGGTTTAGTTAGGAAAACACTAGCTCAAAGTCTTAACAAGAGTAGCTTGAATACAAGGCGGGGGCCAGTCTAGAGGGAGAAGCTTGGTTAAAGTGTGTGGGTTTCAGGGAGCTGTGCAGTAGAGACTTGTAGAGAGGAATTTTAAATAGCATGTTGAATGGGAAATGAGCCCGGGTCAATTAATTGATGATCAAAATGCAAACTACAATTTTAAATCAGGAAAGAGCTAGAATATACTTTTATAATGAAAAATACGCCAGAAAAGAGTGAGGAAAGTGTCAGTGTTGTTATAAAGGAAGTTATTGGAAAAAGGAAAGGGTTAGAGGAGCAATACAGCAGAGAAATTCATGCTTTTGTGATAGAAGGGTTGGAACACCAAGGACTGGAGATGGTAGTGATCACAAACTCATTTACTGATCGCTCAATTTTCCGTGTGCTGTCTGTATACCCCATGGCACCTACCTTGCATTCAGAAAGTAATGCAACCTTTGGGGTTAAAAAATAAAAACCAAAGAGGGCAGTGCTTTCCAAGAAAAAAAGATAAGTCCTTTTGGCAAACAGGTAGGTGAACGGAGTATGTATGTTCCTTCCTCGGTGTCCTGCTGTTAACGTGAGAGGATATTCTCCAGAACCCCGTAGATAATTGCACTCTGGTTCTTGTGTTTTTTACCATCTTTCATGAAACAACTTCAGGTTACTTGACAGAAGCTAATGGCCTAAGCTTATGTGCATTTGGCATTGTTTTCTCATTGGTGAGCTTCAAGCCTGTGTCTGGCCCATTATTGCTCACAGAATTTGTGGCAGAGCTAGACTTGGACTTAGATTACTACGCTTAGTCTTAGCACTACAGATTATTAAAACCCTTTCCATTAAATACTTTCTGAAACTAAGAAGCGACTTTCTGAAATAGCTGTTTTCAGAAGATCTGCATCTTAGCTAAGCAATAGGACAGAATTTTGCCTGTTGTTAAACACTGAGGCTGACGACAAGTCCATCAGCAGTTTCAGAGAGGACAGAACAAAGTCTAGATGCATGCTCATCTGCTAGGATTTGTGATTTCTGAAACGTGACTTGCATAAATTCATCTTAAGGTTTTGCAGGATCCACTGTGTCCTTAAAATAATGATGATAATAAAACTTACAGGCATCTGTGTAATGCATTTTGGATTTCATATAATTTGCAAAAGTACTTAACGATTCGTTGTCATTTTGTGGTACACTACAAACATCAAAAGGAAGTGAGAACAAAGAAAATGGTGGTGAAGATGTTCCAAGGCGTTACAACCTTCGACAGAGTAAACCTGCTGACCGCTACCAAGCTCCTATGGAAAGTAGGTTGAACGCACAGTTTCTCTTAAAACCTTATTTCTTGCACATAAGTGAGATAAAACTTTTGAATGCAAATACATGTGTTTGCGCACACAGTACTGCTTCAGTTCTGTACCTTCATTCTGCACATGAACTTCACTGTTTTTATCAGATGTGTGTGTCCTGTGCACATTGTATTTCTTTGCTGTTTGGCATACTTAGTGCTATGTATCCTTGATATAACAGTAATTAATGACACTTAATAGTCTTGCTCTTGTGATTTTCAGTTCACCTTTAAGCAGGGCGTAGTTTTCCACTTGTACCATGCACTGATGAAAAGCAAAAACAGTTAAAAATTCTTCTGGAATTAGGGATGAGTGAAACACGTGGCATTTTCTTTATCTTTTGATATCGTCCTCTCTTAAATGTATCTGTATCATTATTCTAAATTCTTTCCTTTCAGTAAGACAAAGATCGAGAGTGGACTAACTCGGGCCAGCCCCATTCTGTCAGACAGAAAGAGTCACTTGAAAATGCTGGGTCACAAAAATGTAGGAGACGTGCCAGGTTGGTGTATGGCTAGTGATAGCTCTTACTTATCCGTAGAGCTGTCAGTCTCCTTACTGCATAATGCTTCAAAGGGTTTTCAGTTTAGTGGTAATTACAGAGTAAGTTTATGATCGGTACTTTGGTAGTCTTAAGGTAGAGAGGAAAGAAATATTTGGAGGGGAGGAGGTGGATACTTTTAAGTTGGTTTCTTTTTTCAATCCAGTATTTGTGGGTCGCTGATAAGATGATTATGGAGGTAGTGTCTTGGGTTTCTGTAACTGAAATTCTTTGGTTCTGGAACTGAAGCCAGAATCCCCCCTTAAAAATCTTAGTCAGACTATTTAATCTTGAAGGATACAAATGATCTTCTTAAAACCGAAAATAATTGTATTCGATTTAGAGGGAGAGGCTTTATGGAAGTTTTGTTAGATTTAAAAAAAAAAAAAGTTATCAGTCAAATACTGACTCTAGTTTCTGTTTGGAATCAACTAATGTTTCTATATGAAGTTAACCTTAAACAATAAAAGATCTAAATGAAGTCATAAATTGCCTTAGTAATGATAAAGGCTTTTTGGATTCTGTAAGCAGTTAGTGCGTAGAGAATGCTGTTGATTGCCAGATACTTTGTTGAGCATTCTTGAAAGCAGACAGCTGTCACGAGGAAAATCATGTCATGGCCTTTGAAATCAGATTCCTAAGGAGTACAATGGACTGGAAAATAGATCTCAGAGTAAATTTTGAGATAGAATTCCCTTGATTTTTGGTGTTACTGAGTATCTGCTCTGTTTTCTTTTGAACTTTCTGGTCTATATGCTTGCTTGCAGACAGAGACGTGCAGATGACATCAGTGATTCTACACCCTCTTGCTCATCTCCCTTGCTTAGCACGTGTGATACAGAGGACGGTGGTGAGAGCAGTGAGGATGGCGAGAGCATATCTCCAAGAAGGTTGCTGTTGTTAGAGAATAGGGGAGGGATGAACCTCCTTCAAATGAATATTTAGCCATGTTTAAGTTTATCTGAAGGTAACTGTGTAAGTTTATGTCAATTAATTAGGTCTTCTATATATTAATTAATGTCTTCTACATTTGCTTGGCATTATTACGAAAAACAAAAATCTTCGAGCTGCGTCTTAAAGAAAAAGAAGCCCTATAACTTCTCCTTAATTCAAATCAGGACTTTTCGAGTGAAACGTCAGAAACGGGACCTAAAGAGAGTTCAGAGGGATCAAAAGAAAGTTGGAAGAAGTCAGGGAGATGCAATGCAAATAGATAGTGCGGTAAGTCGTAAACTAATCATCGTGTCAGCGAGTGTTTCCAGTGATTACGAAAGATCTCAGTGTGCCATCTACAACTACCTTTGATGGTTTTCTCTAAAGCAACTTCAAAAATTGCCCAGAATGTTTCCGTTGTGCTGAGATAATTTCTGATGAAACCTTGATCTAGATTGCTGCTTTCTTTAACATACAAACTCTGTTGTGTTGAATTTCTCTTTAGATTGGATTTGAGAACGTGGGTGGTCTTTCGGAACACATCGCAGCTTTGAAAGAGATGGTGATTTTTCCCCTCCTGTATCCAGAAGTTTTTCAGCGGTTCAATATTCAGCCCCCAAGGTAACTCATTACAGTGATAAATCGTAAGTCAGCTGTTTTCAGGAGAAAGTTCGCTTAAGGTATCAATATGCTTCCATGCTTCAACATTTTTGGCAGTGGTGAACGTTTGTTTTAGTAGTAGCAAAAAGTGGTTTCTTAAAAACGGATAGAATCAAGAATATTTGTAGGTTAAAAATAGAAGCAATGTCTTAAAATTTTAAGTTTTACCATCTGGTGTTTTTAAAAAGTTGGGTTGGAGTGGTTTTGTTCTCCGTTTTACGTACAAGTCAGCTTGATTAGTTTGTAAGCAAGAAGGGATTATCTAGTGGAAGTCAATTGTAACATGTTGCCTGGAAGCCCAGTTGTTTTTCCTGCCTACTTTTGCTTTTTTATTGCAGAGGCTGTCTATTTTATGGCCCCCCAGGAACAGGGAAAACACTAGTTGCTCGTGCACTTGCCAGTGAATATAGCCAAAGTGACAGGAAAATATCATTTTTTATGAGAAATGCTTCGGACTGCATGAGAAAATACGTGGTGGAATCAGAACGCCAACTTCGTGTGTTATTTGAACAGGTGAGGTTGAAATGCACAGTGTATTCTGTCAGAGTTGAAACCATTATTTTCTGTGGTCAACGTTTTTAAGTAGAACTTGCTCTTTTTTTGTATTTTGTTAGTTTTTTTTTCCCACTGAAATGGAAATGCCAGTGTTTCTGCTGTGAATGTCAGCTGTAAGAACTACTGGAACGATTTGCTTCCTGTCACCCGGATACAGTGGGTTGAGACAGACTGTATTCTGTTAGTCATGCCAGATACTCCAGAAGCTCTATCAGTAGAGGTCCCAGAGGCTAAAATGAAAGATGTAGTTTAGATGACATTCCAACCATGATGTTTTTGTGCATTTTTCCTTTAAATAATGCTGTTTTACTCTGTTTTCGTGCTAGGCCTATCAGATGCGACCTTCAATTATTTTCTTTGACGAGATAGATGGTCTCGCTCCTGTGCGCTCCAGTAAACAAGACCACATTCACAGAATCACAGAATCACAGAATTTCTAGGTTGGAAGAGACCTCAAGATCATCGAGTCCAACCTCTGACCTAACGCTAACAGTCCCCACTAAACCATATCCCTAAGCTCTACATCTAAACGTCTTTTAAAGACTTCCAGGGATGGTGACTCCACCACTTCCCTGGGCAGCCTGTTCCAGCGCCTAACAACCCTTTCGGTAAAGAAGTTCTTCCTAACATCTAACCTAAAACTCCCCTGGCGCAACTTAAGCCCATTCCCCCTCGTCCTGTCACCAGGCACGTGGGAGAACAGGCCAACCCCCACCTCACTACAGCCTCCTTTAAGGTATCTGTAGAGAGCAATAAGGTCACCCCTGAGCCTCCTCTTCTCCAGGCTGAACAAGCCCAGCTCCCTCAGCCGCTCCTCGTAGGACTTGTTCTCCAGGCCCCTCACCAGCTTCGTTGCCCTTCTCTGGACCCGCTCAAGCACTTCGATGTCCTTCTTGTAGCGAGGGGCCCAACACTGAACACAGTACTCGAGGTGCGGCCTCACCAGAGCCGAGTCCAGGGGGACGATCACCTCCCTAGCCCTGCTGGCCACACTGTTTCTGATACAAGCCAGGATGCTGTTGGCCTTCTTGGCCACCTGAGCACACTGCTGGCTCATATTCAGTCCTTCTCTTCCCGACTCCCATGTCCTTCTCTGCCAGGCAGCTTTCTAACTCACTCATCTCCCAGCCTGGAGTGCTGCTTGGGGATGCTGTGCCCCAGGTGCAGGACCCGGCACTTGGCCTTGTTGAACTTCATGCAGTTGACCTCAGCCCATCGGTGCAGCCTATCCAGATCCTCCTGCAGAGCCTTCCTACCCTCGAGCAGATCGACACATGCACCTAGCTTGGTGTCATCTGCAAACTTACTGAGGGTGCACTCGATGCCCTCATCCAGATCATCGATGAAGATATTAAAGAGGACCGGCCCCAGCACTGAGCCCTGGGGACGCCACTAGTGACCGGCCTCCAACTGGACTTGACTCCATTTACCACGACTCTTTGGGCCCGGCTATCCAGCCAGTTTCTAACCCAACGAAGCGTGCGCCAGGGGTGTGGCTGTGCGGCGGCCGCCGGTGAGATGGCGGTGGCGGGGGGCGGTGGTGGATCCTCGGCGTCCTGCGCGCCCTCCGCCCGCGGCCTCGAGCGGCCCAACCCGCTGGCGCGCCTCACCTGCCCCGTGTGCCTCAAGGTGTTCGACAGCCCCGTGCGCGTCACGGGAGTGCTAACTTCATGGAACACCTTCAGAGATGACACCAGTTTTCATACGATACTTTTGTGGTACGTGTTTCTACATTCTTGGAATACGTGAGCCTGATGACTCTTAAAACCCAGCTTTTTTTATGTAGCCACTACTGTAAAATGTAGTCCTTGCAGATGGTATAATGAGAGAAGTGGAATTACTGTTAAGTCAGAGGAGGAGACAGCTGGTTTTGTGTTGTGTTAACCAATATGGCCCTGGCAGTAAAGAATTTCTGTACCCTTTGTTCATAGGATTATGATGCTGATGAAGATGACATGATGGCACAGGTTTTGATGTGTTCTTTGCGGGATAAATAAAATAAAAAAGAAGACTAACTGTCAAACCAAGCTTCCATGAGAGGGAAATGGCCAGCATTCTTGCACTTCTCCCTGTCCATGCCAAGATGAACTCAGGCATTCAGAAATATGGAAGACTTTAATCTTAGTTTTGAATCCCCGTTTGATCTTTCGGTATCATTCTTGTTTTCTATTAATATGACTATGTTGCTCAACCACGTAAGGCTAATTTTCTTTTTTGTTTCACACAAAGCTTATTTATAGGTCAGTGTGGAGGAGACAGTTCTGTTTTCCTTCACATCTGCCTGTTTTCTGATTGCTTCTGCCAGTTGTGCTAGATTGACTAAAGCCAGAAATACTCCAAATTGACTGGCATGAGCTAGCTGGTAAATCTCTTCTTCCCCTGATCTTGTTTATATTTCTTAAATGATAGTATGAGAGGTGTCTTTGTGGCTCTTTTCCTTTAGTGAGACCCCTAGGTGCTAACTCACCAGATTAGTTCCTGTTTCAACTGGCCTATGATGCCTGTGATTTCATGATGTTTACCAGTGTTTGAATTCTCACAGGCAGCCTCTCAATTATATGGAAAACATGTCTTCAGTATGTCTTCAAACTGCAACATTCCTTAGCAAAAATGTTTGAAGCTGAGTAAGAAACTAGTTCAAAACACTTTAGTTCTATACCTGATTACGCTTTTGTTCCATACTTTGACCATAATTTCTAGCCTGCCTGGAAAACAGAACTTTGGTGTTAGCTAAAATGCGTAACTTTCAACTGTTATAGCAAATATTAATCATTTGTTGGCCTTACTAAATTGGTGTTTAAAAAATCGGTATTCTAGGAATCTTAAGCCTTATGCTTGTAGGGGAATTCAGAAGCTTTTTCAATATCCGTATCTTATGTAAACTAAAAATTTCATATATATATTCCTAGTTGTTCCATCCCTCAAGGCAAGCTGGTAGCAAAACTTATAACCCGTAGCCCTTGCACAGCACTGCCTTCCGCATTGCAGATTCTAACAAGTATTTTGAATTCCTGTTTTTACTTAAATGTCGCTAAGGTAGCTGAAGCTGTACCTAGATTGTTTTCCATATACATACAGTATGGAGGTATAGCTTTCAAAGAAAATGTAAAATATAAACAAGTTTGAACTCATAGACAATGGATACTTGATACTCAGTTGTACACTTTCATTGTAGAGTTTCATTTTTAGTTTAACACTAATTGCACGATCTATATGCTGAGATCAAGCAGTCTCAGAGACCCGAACAGAACTTGGAAACTGGAGTAGTAGTGCTGACATGTCTGGTCTCATTGAACTTGGCATGCCTGATTGGAGCAGTGGACCTGCATCACCACAGAACTGAGTACTAATCAATTTATTTGACCAATAAACTTCCCACTCTGCAGACTGAAGCATAGCCTTACCCTTAAGAAATGAAACGCACCCCAGCTAAAACGTCTTGATTAAACTTTGTGTCCAGCAAGTTTGTGGCTTCTAATATATTTAACTTGGTTTTGGTGTGCTTTCCCTAATGTGGTAAGGCTGGTATAGATTCTCACTGAGGTATCTGCTTGGTGACTGCAATCTTAGTCTTAGGGAAAAAATACATCAGTGTGGGAAAAGTACTGTGTTATGGGGTTGGTGATTCCTAATGCTTGGTCTGTGAAGAGATTACAATGTGCTAGTGGTTGGGTAGGGATTTCTAGGTTCTGGCTATGACAAAGTTTTGTGATAAAGATTGGCCTGAGTCTAGATTTCTGCAACTGTTCTAAGTGCACTTCCATGCAATTCTGACATTCATAGGTATTACAGTTTTGCACCTACATAAAATCTGCTTGATCTTTGGGGAATGAAAAAAAAAAACAAAAAAGGATGATGACCTGTTTAATTTACTGTGAACACGTTAATTTATCCTGAAAACTTGTAACTCAATGCCAAAACAGGTGCTTCTAAACGATAGTTGAAACCAATTTACTAAGCCTGAGATCAGCATGTGGTCTGTGTTAACTTACCTATTTTTTATGTCTTAAAACGAGTCTTGTCCTTAAAAAGCTTGTCCATTATGACTACTCCTGGAAGAAAGTCAAGTGGAATGTAACAAAATTTACTGAACCGGTAAGTAAAACTTGTATTTTTCTATTAGTTCCATTGTTTCAACTCTTCTGACGCTTATGGACAGCATAGATAACAGAGGGGAGATCGTGGTAATCGGAGCTACCAACAGACTGGATTCTATAGATCCTGCTTTACGAAGACCAGGACGCTTTGACAGAGAGTTCCTCTTCAACTTGCTAAATACAGAGGTGAGAACTGAAATTCAACATTAGTGCTACCATGGCAAAGTCCAACTTTATAGGGAAAAAAAATTGACAACTTGAACAAAAGAGTGGTATGTGGAGACACTGCCTTGCTCCATGGAGGGCAAATCTGGTACTGGATATATATGGTCAGGATGATACCACCAAGTAGTTAGTTCTATAACCAAACCTTTCATTCCCAAAGTTGTACCTGTTTACTTAATTATTTAGTCCACTTGGGCGCTTTCATCATGAAGTTGTGTTTTTGGTCTCAATCCTTCACTTATGAATGAATAGGGGACGTGTTTGCATTTGATTGTGCCCCGGATCAGTGATAGTAGTTTGAGTCATAATTTTGTCTTTTTTTTTCTTACTAGGAAATTAAGAAAGAAATCTCAGCCTTCTGGTCCGACACGTAGTCTTCAACATACTTAATTTTTCCTCTCCAGAGACTTTTGTTGCACACTGTTCTGTTATTTGTAAGCAATTTAGTAAATAGTATCTCATATAGGGATATAAAATCTAATATATACGTATTTTAAGATATTTTAAATTTGTTTATTTGACCTTTCTTAAACATATTTAAGTACTTTTATTTGATATTTTTGTTCTATATATGTAGCTCTCTATTTATTATCCTATATATATAGGATCATGGAGAAGTGAGAAACAAAGGAAAGAAACCAAAGGCACCTTCCCCCCCATCCACCCTCTTCCACCTCCTCCCCCCGAGCCGGGGGGGCGGTCCCATTGAGAGCTCTTGGATCACCCATCCCTCTGGGTTGATCCCTGGCTCCTCTGACCCTACTTCAGTGCCACTCACAGGCAGCACAGGGCAGGAAGGGTGCCCGCCTCCCTTGGGGGAACCGGGGGCTGCACACTTAGGTCTTCTGGCAGCCCCGTATCCCACGGGGCAGCTGCTCGCCAAGCCTCGGGGCTTCTGGAAGGTGGAAGGCAGTCCTCATGGCAGGGACCGAAGCCCCGCAGCGCTGCGTCCTCCTCCCTGAGCCCCTCGAGGTCCTGCTGCTGGCCGTGGGTCTCCCCTCTCACACTCCTGGGGCAGTTGGTGGGATGGCTCCTCCTTTGCCACACTTGCGAGAATAGGCAGCTACGATGGGAGGCTTTGGATGCTCTTCATTACCTCTTCCGATTCATCCAGACAAACAGTAAGAGAAGCTGTGTTGGGCTGCCCTCCCCTCCAGCCGAGAGGCTCCCCCAAAAAAAACGGGACTGGCTGGATACCCCTGGTGGGGTGGGGGGTAAAAGCAAAGGGTAAAAATGGGGGGGGAGGAGGAAAGGAGGAAATAGGGTACAAGTGGTAGGGTAAAAAGAGGGGGTATGAGGGGAAGGGCAGACGGACTGGGGGCAAAAAGGGGGAGGGGGGCTAGAGGGGGCACTGGGGCTCCACTGGCCCTTCTGACCTGGACCAGCTCTGCTGGCGCTGCCGAGCTGGGCCGCCCGATGCCCGGTGCCATCCCAGTTGTGCTCTGCAGGTGCTGCTGGATGAGGAGCCCTTGGACGTTCTGCACACAGCGGTGCAGCAGCAAGCCATGCTTGCACTTGGCCACTTGAGGTACGTGCCCAGCCCCTGCTCTGGCCCTGGGCCTGGCTTCCAGGCTTCCCCTGTCTAGGCAGCAGCCTGGCAGTGCCAGCCGCGGGGCCTCTGCTCGCCAAGCCTCGGGGCTTCTGGAAGGTGGAAGGCAGTCCCCATGGCAGGGACCGAGGCCCCGCAGTGCTGCGTCCTCCTCCCTGAGGCCCTGCTCCCAGCACCGTGACAACGAGTCCCCTTGCTTTCTTTGCAGCTATGTCAACTTAGCACTGCATGGCAGGAAGAAGAGCATCCTGCTCTCCTGTTTCAGCAGTGTCTTCTTGCTGCCCTCACACGAGCATTTGGAGTGCCAGAGCCGCGTCTGCTACTTGAAGGTATGCTCTGGGAGAGCTCTTGGAGCACCCATCCCTCTGGGTTGATCCCTGGCTGCTCTGTGCTGAGATCTGTGCAGATCCTGGCAGAGGGAGAGGGACTGGAGATCCACTGCCACCCCTTTGTTGTCCTTGCAGACCCTGGACGCCATGGACCGCATGCTGAGGCTCTTCATCAGAAATTCTCCCCTCTCCGGCTTCAGTGAGCTCCAGGACATCTTGCAGGTCTGCCACTTGCCAAGAGCAGTGTTCCCAGGGGCGCTTCCTCACCCGGAGGGAATTCAGCATCCACTGCGGAACGGACAGACCCTACTTCAGTGCCACGCACAGGCAGCACAGGGCAGGAAGGGTGCCTGCCTCCCTTGGGGGAACCGGGGGCTGCCCACTGAGGTCTTCTGGCAGCCCCGTATCCCACGGGGCTGCTGCTCGCCGAGCCTCAGGGCTTCTGGAAGGTGGAAGGCAGTCCTCATGGCAGGGACCGAAGCCCCGCAGCGCTGCGTCCTCCTCCCTGAGCCCCTCGAGGGTTTGGTCCTGCTGCCGGCCATGGGTCTCCCTTCTCACACTCCTGGGGCAGTTGGTGGGATGGCTCCTCCTTTGCCACACTTGCGAGAATAGGCAGCTACGATGGGAGGCTTTGGATGCTCTTCATTACCTCTTCCGATTCATCCAGACAAACAGTAAGAGAAGCTGTGTTGGGCTGCCCTCCCCTCCAGCCGAGAGGCTCCCCCCAAAAAAAACAGGACTGGCTGGATACCCCTGGTGGGGTGGGGGGTAAAAGCAAAGGGTAAAAAGGGGGGGGGAGGAGGAAAGGAGGAAATAGGGTACAAGTGGTAGGGTAAAAAGAGGGGGTATGAGGGGAAGGGCAGACGGACTGGGGGCAAAAAGGGGGAGGGGGGCAAGAGGGGGCACTGGGGCTCCACCAGCCCTTCTGACCTGGACCAGCTCTGCTGGCACTGCCGAGCTGGGCCGCCCGATGCCCGGTGCCATCCCGGTTGTGCTCTGCAGGTGCTGCTGGAAGAGGAGCCCTTGGACGTTCTGCACACAGCGGTGCAGCAGCAAGCCATGCTTGCACTTGGCCACTTGAGGTACGTGCCCAGCCCCTGCTCTGGCCCTGGGCCTGGCTTCCAGGCTTCCCCTGTCTAGGCAGCAGCCTGGCAGTGCCAGCCGCGGAGCCGCTGCTCGCCAAGCCTCGGGGCTTCTGGAAGGTGGAAGGCAGTCCCCATGGCAGGGACCGAGGCCCCGCAGTGCTGCGTCCTCCTCCCTGAGCCCCGCACAGCCCTGAGCCCCTCGAGGTCCTGCTGCTGGCCGTGGGTCTCCCCTCTCACACTCCCCGTTGGTCTCTCTGCCACCTGGCTGCCAGGATAAAGACCTGAAGATGAAGTTCCTAAGGAGCATCATCAGCGTGTGCAGAACTGCCAGAAACTGCGGCCTGTGGTGCGGCCTCGATGCCTTCTGCAACAAATACCAGCTGGCAGAGCATATTAAGGTGATGCGACACCCCCTGGAGGCTCTGGGAGGGGTGCAAGGGCAGGCTGTGGGGACGGGACTCTCGAGGGCTTTGGCGGGGGCCTCCTCCCTGAGGCCCTGAGCCCCTCGAGGCTTTGGTCCTGCTGCCGGCCATGGGTCTCTCTACCGCCGTAGCCCTGCTCCATGGCGGCCGCCCTCCGCCCGCGGCACCGCTCCGCCTCCCGGGCGCTCAGTGCGCAGCCGCGCGGCGCCCGCCTCCCATTGGGCCCCGCCGGCCCCTTCGGCCCGCCCACGAAGCGCTGCTATTGGCCGCCATCCGCGTCGGCCGCTATTGGCTGAGCTCGCCCCGAGGCCCTGATCCCATTGGAGCGCGCGGCCCGCCCCTCGCCGGGTTCCCCGCGATCCGATTGGTGGAGGAGCCTCCTGCGGTCCCGCCCCTTCGGCCCTTCTGTGGTCACGCCTCTCCGCTGTCAATCACAGCCGGACCCGATTCTGAGTGGGCAGCGGCGCGGGGCGCATTGTGGGGGCCGGAGCAGAGCGGTCGCCATGGAGACGGGGCCTGGTCCCGCTCTGCGAGCCTGACCCCCGGCCCCTGACCTCTTCTTGACCTTTACCAGTGACCCCGGCCCCAAATGAGACCCCGCAAGGCGTCCCGATTGACTCCCCAGTCAGTAGGATTGGAAAGGACGAATGTTTATTCAGCGCAGGGCAGAGCGGGGGATAGTCCCACCCAAGACGTGCGCACCCGACGTGGCAACTTGCCTTGCTTATCTGCAGCAAAGAGTTACATGGGCCTGAAGTTTCACAACGCGCCCGTACATATTCATAGCCTGTCCCCGCTTCGTCTTAAAATTAGTCCCAAGCAGTCATTTCCGGAAACTCCTCCCATTTGCACCAGGGAGGTGGTCAGTGAGAGAGGGAGTTAGGAGAATACAGTAATTTACTACCTTTTTAGAAATGAAATGAATGCACTAACTATATAGAAATGGGGGGACAGAGAGAGGGAGTTAGGAGACTCTTATCAAGCACAGATAGAGCGCTGATGGCATTAAGCTAGGATGCTGCTCAGCGTCTTTGCTAGCCGTGGTACATTGTGCAAATTACCTAAAGCAAGAAGCTTTTCTTAGGATCTTTGAGAGTATAGCCATCTATGTAGTAGTAGGTGCCTTTTCTGCATGCAGCTCTTCGTCAAGTGAGTAATATTTACAGCATGCTTATGGATAGGAAGATGATGTTATTTTGCAGTGACGAGGAAGAGTCACCAACCTTCATCCCCACGACCCCTGATGACAACCACCAGGAGACACTGCGCAAGCGCAGATGGGAGGAGTTTCCAGCAATGACTGCTTGGGACTAATTTTAAGACGAAGTGGGGACAGACTGTGAATATGTACAGGTGCGTTGTGGAACTTCAGGCCTAGTAACTCTTTGCTGCAGATAAGCAAGGCAAGTTGCCGCATGAGGTGCGCATGACCTTGGTGGTGTGAGGAAAATCTCACATAACTTTCTTTAGACAGAATCTTCTGTGAAGCTATTTTATTCGCGATTGCAAGGGCGGGCGTCCTGTCAATCAGGAGCGCATTTTAGTAAACAAATCCTAACCTTTTATTCCCTATTACCCGACACCTGATCACCTCCCCTGTTTCCTCATTGGCAGAGTACTACAGGTTCACAAGCTGCTCGACCCTCCTCTATACCATATATGTACCATTTTTCTTGTTTTCAACCCTTGAATTTCTCCCTTCTTGTGTGTTGAGGTCTTGTGATCTTTGTTTTACTGTTCTCATACTGCTCATCCTGTTTGTCTCAAGCTTGCAACTTATTTTGGAACAGCGAGGCCTTCTACCGTCCACTCATCTACTTAGCATTTCTCCTTGTTATGACTACACAACTACCTTGCAATACAGAAAACTAGTTCTGTACTGCAAAAACACAACTTTGTTTCTCACAGGGGGACTACCCCCGTGCCGCCCAGCGCTGAATAAACACACCTATTTTACAATCTTATGGATTGTGGAGTCCGTTTTCCATAAGCCACCGCCCCTAAGCCATTCCCCACCACACCACCTAAAACCCTTACAGCTGCCCACTACGGTAGAGGCTGGAATGCTCAGCACACCATGCAAAGGATTCCACGGCCCTGCACGTGGTGTTGGAATTTTAATGGAATGCAGGCGTTTGAAGGTTTTGTGCCTCTCCCTGGCTTAGGAGAGGCAGCAGCACAGTGCCCGCCGGCACCAGCTCGATGTCAGCTGCTCCCTTGGACGTGTCAGGATGAAGATGGTCTGAGTGGCCAGAGACACAACACTTTCCTCCTCGTCATTCTGCAAGGGCCGGAGGACTGCAATGGAGAGAAACAGAGCAGAAATTAAACCCACCTGTCTGCAGAGACTGCGGGCAGAGCCTGCCATCCCTCCACCCGTCACTTCCCGCAAAGACACAGAGGGACCAAGGGTCAGAGAATCATTAACTATCCTGCGTTGGAAGGGATCACTGAGCCCAACTCCTGACTGCACACTGGACGGCACAGGACTTAACACCACATATCCAACAGCTTTGTCCAAATGCTTCTTGAACACCCGCGAGCTCGGGCACCATGCCTGCTTGCCTGGGGAGCCTGCTTCAGTGCCCAACCACCCTCTCAGGGAGGAACTTTTCCCCAAAATCTGATCTGAACATCCCCTGACCCAGCTTTAAGCCACTCCCTCGCCTCCTATCACCGGTTGCCTGAGAGGAGAGCTCGGTGCCTCCCTCTCTGCTCCCCGTCACAAGGAAGTTGTAGACAGACGTGTTTTGCTGTTAACATACTCCAGAAAAGCCCTTTTTCTTAGCCAGCGCAGTACTGGCCAGCTTCAACCCCAGCCGAGCTTTTGGCCATACAAACTTTCTCCCTTCCCTCTGAGAAAGGTGAATGCCCCCTGCCCCACCGGTCGTGGACCCACACCCCGCTGCCCTCACTCACTGCTGCAGATTTCATGGATCTTCATCTCGCTCTGGTCCTTGCAGTGCTGCGCGGCAAGACCTAGGCACAAAGCTGCTGTCAGAAGCCTGCAAGGCTGCCCCCAGGCCCACTTGCATGGGGACCCAGTCCCGGGGGGGACTCTAGGGACACTGGGGCTGCTAAAGGCTGACAAAAGAGGGACCCCGGGGGCTGTGGCTCACCGATGAACCTGACGGCTGCCTCCCGCAAGGTGACCTGAGTGTGCTGCAGGTACGGCAGGCTCTGCTGCAGGTATTTCTCCACCTTTCCCTTGTCCTGCATGAGCTGGAGAGAGCGCAAGGTTACAGGGCTTGCAGACCCTGCCCGGCTGGACAGACCACCCCCTCCTGCCAACACCCCCCCTTCCCCTCAGGCCATTCCCATCTCCCAGCCACGAGCCCTGTGGGGCTGGGGTTTTGAGGTATGGAGAGAGCTGTTGTCTTTACCAAGTACTCTGCGATCTTCCAGGTCTGCTCTGTCTGCGCCAGGTGCTTGAGTTTTCCCTGCTTCAGGAAGTCTGCAGCGGTGACAAGGGCTTCCAGGGAGGCCTGCAGAGCAGCAGAGGCTGAGAGATGGCACCAGAGCCCAGGGAAGGGGACCTGGCAACGCCCACCTCTTGGCAGGGCTGCAGGCCTTTCCCAGCCCCCGGTGGGATAATGCAGTGGGGGGTGAGTGTGAACTGCGTTTGGCATAAGGAAGGAGGGGAGCTGTGCCCCCATTCTCCATGACACAGGCAGCTGCACCCCGAAGGGACACACATGCCAAGTGCCCGATTACCTTCAGCCCTGGCCCCGGACACCCAGGCAACCCCTGTGGTGTCAGTCTGCTAGTCCCTCTAGTCAGGTATGCCATACGCACCTTGGCCACGCTCTGGGTCTGGTCACTCAGGTGAAAAAAGAGTGGGAGCAGGCCCCTCTTCACGACCTTCTTCAGCTGCCTCTTGTGGTTCCACAACACAGCCTGCATCACTTTGTTGTAGAGGCAGATGGAGAGCTCTTGCAGCTGGCTGCACTCCTGGTAGGGAGGAAGAGAGGAAGACTTCAGCAAGAGCTGCTCCCTGCCCGCGGTGAGCAGGGGCGTTAGGGTGGCTGACGTGAACGGAGGTGCTACAGAATCAGAGTGTGCTCAGAGGAGCTGTGGCCAGATCTGTAGCCACAGTGAAAGGACGCAGCCCCACTAGAGGGAACATAAGAGGCCTCCTTCACGGGGGGCAGCTGTCATGAGAGTGCCCATCTGTGGGCTCAGGTCCTGCAGCAGCCTTACATCGTTAAACAGTGGCAGGATGTCCCCAGCCACTTGCAGAGCGATGGAGCTGGCCTGCTTCCTCTTCACGTGATCCATCAGGTTTCGGATGAGAAGCAGGGCCTTCATCTTGGTGTCAGCCCTGGCAACGTGCAGGCCCTGAATGATGCCTGGCAGCAGCACGGGAAGTTTTCTTGCCTGGAGGAAGGACAGAGTTTCCATTTGGTGAAACGATGAAAGGCCACCCTGGCCAGAAGCCTGTGGTGCCAGAGCACCAGGCTGCCATCTTGCTCGCGCAGAGGCAGCACGAGAGTCGCAGCGGGCAGCAGCCAGCAGACAGGCGATGGCCATGGGCAGCCCTTGCGTATGTGAGGGGAGCAAGGGTAGGAAAAGGAGGGCAGCTGAGCAAAGACTCTGTGCCCCCTTTTCGGACCCGCTCCAAAAGGTACACGGCATGCATGGAAAGCTCCCCAGAGAGCCGCTGGGCCCCTCCATGGCCAGCTCATTTCTTGGCCATTTCTTCTGCGCCACAGAGCTGCGGGCAGAGCAGAGCCCTCCCAGCTGGCCGGGAGCAGGCCATGATACCTTCAGGACAAAGGCCCACCGGCCTTCACAGTAGTGTGCCCTGCTCACCGTGACAGGTGTCTCTGACGCTGGGAGGAGAGCGCTGAGCACCACCGAGTACGTCACTCGGTTGGGATGCTCCAAGAGCCTCTGGAGGTGGCGCAGGGCCTCCGAGTCGTCTTCTCCAACATCTGGGTGGGCCAGCAGCTGAAAGGAACACAGCATTGAGAGACTGTCGGAGCCTGCAGGGCTGCAGGCAGCTCCTGGCTCTCCCGGTGCCTCAGGCCAGGGGCAGCTGGGGCTGTGGAGGGCCGCAGGGCCCCTGAGTGCCCTGTGCCTGGCAGCACCCAGCAGCCTTTCTTTGCCTGCTCCTCCCGCACGGACGTCCTGAAGGAGCTGCCAGTTTGGGGGTAGATGGGCAGAGGCACACACACGGCCCTGAAGAGGAGCAAGGCCTCGTCCAGTAACTCACCGCCAAGTGAGGGATGCAGTTGTCCTCTGGGATGAAGCCCGGGAGCCCGCGCAGCTTCTGCTCCTGGAGCACGCCAAGTGTCTCCCTCAGGACATTCTCCATCGTCTGGTTCTGGGAGAACATGGTTTCCCACATGGCCAGGGCAGCGCTGCAAGGACGGAGCACTCAGTGAGCAGGGCACACTCCGCCCCAGCGCCGTGGCCTGCACAGGCCCTGCAGGCCCCAGGCTGTCCTGCAGCCCTGGCCCTGCCGCCCCCCTCCCTTGGGGTGCCCTGGGAGCCTTGTCCAGGCAAGCAGGAGAGGGCAGAGATGACGTTCCCTGTGGTGGCAGGGATCCTGGCTGGCTTGCTCAGCTCTGGCTGCCCTGGCTGTGGCCAAGGAACCACGGCTGGAAAGCATGGCGGCGTGGAGGGCCCTGCTCTGAAAACGCAGAGCAGGGCCCTGGAGTTTGCTGTGGATGTGTCAGGCGGAAAGTCTCCTGTCCCCTCCCCTCCCATACAAGAAGCCCTGAAGGTTGGCATGCCTGTCAGATGATGGCGAGATCTGCAGCAGGGTGCTGGCCACCTCCCTTGGCCGCTGGTTGGCCAGCCAGAGGATGAGGATGTCCAGGCTGCGCCGGGCTGATGCCGTGTTGATGTACTCCACGTGTCTGTAGATGCACCTCACGATCTCTGGCACCTGGAGAGGCAAAAGTGGAGTGCAGACGTACTTTCAGCCACTACTCACACAACTGCCCTTCCCATGGCTCTGGGATGGCTTCCAGGGATTGCCTGCGGTGCCTGAGAGGGCTGGACGTGGGAGGGAGGAAGCGGGGCCTGACATGGGCTAACGGGCAGGGCAATCCAACTGCAGGCCACTTACGTCGGTCAGCCAGGAGGCAGGGTCTTCGATGGCCATGTGCAGCACACCGCTGACCTCCTGTTTGTCGTATGTGTTGGAGTCTCTCAGGGCTTCAATGACCTTGAGGATGACGTCTGTCCTCTGAGACTGCTGGAGGTATTTTCCAAAGTTCTGCAAGGAGGAAGGGACGTAAGACACGTTGCAGCAAGTGCCCCGATGGTGCTGCAGAACTGAGCGGTGAGAGCAGCTCTGGAGACAGATGCCTGAGCGTGCTGGCAGCAGTGCCCACGGGAAAGCAGGAAGCAGGGGCTGCAGTCCCTGCGTGGTGGGGGCTGAGAAGAGCCCTCGGGGTGAGGGACCAGGGTTGGAGGCACGGGCCCAGGGTGCTGGCCCTGGAGATATGCGGGGCTTGCTGGTGGCCAGGAGGGCCAGGAGAAACTGCTGCTGGGAGGCCTATGGAAAGGCCCTACTCAGGGACAGCAGGACCGCGCGGGCCAGAACAGCGAGGCCACACCAGCCGCACTGATGCTGGAGCCCTGTGTTCCCACAAGTCTCCTGCTGCTGCTGGGGCAAGTGTGCCAGGAAGGGAGGAACTCATTACCGTGGCAATGTCCGTGGCAGTGGGTAAAGGAAGCCTCGGTATGGCCTCAGCTTTCCCCTGAGGCTGTTGACTAGCTTCTGGTGCTGTTCTTCCTAAACACGGCAGCGGAGGGGGACAAAAAGAAGAAGATTCACAAGGACAAGCCACTTTTGTTAGGAGGCTTACCAAGTGGTGAAAAGAGCTTTTGAGTAGGAATGGCTGAGGAGGGCGGAGATGCTGCAGAACCCAGGGAGGCAGTGTTGGACAGAGATGGAAAGCAAAGGCAGACAGCTGATGGGAGCAACGGAGATGGCAAGAGAGCAAGGGCTGACGTGTGCCTCAGGGGTACACATGCAAATGCTCCCAGCCTGGGACACGCAAAGGAACGAGAGCCCTGCGTGCAAATCGCACAACTAAAACGCTATTGGCCTAACTGAGGTGTGGGGGGTGGCTCGAAGGGCTGGAGCGCTGTAGTGCAGGGATACGAGGGGGACATACAGGGATCCTCTCTCTAGGAAGACCGCTCTAGAGGTCTCCACAAGAGCGCTCCATGGCACTACTTAGGAGAAGAAGCAAGTGCCTCAGGCAGTGCCTGTGTCTGGAGGGGAAGGAAGCCCAACACAGCTTCTCTTACTGTTTTTCTGGATGAATTGGTAGAGGTAATAAAGAGCATCCGAAGCCTCCCATCGTATCTGCCTGTTCTCGCAAGTGTGGCAGAGGAGGAGCCATCCCACCAACTGTCCCAGGAGCGGCACATTGCACTCAGTGTATCCTCCATCAGCGCTGTGGTCCTGGGCGAGAGAGAGAGGAGGGAAGTGCTGTGGGAGGCAGCTGGGGCCAAAGTCCTGGAGCCAAGAGTGTGCCCAGGGCTGGCTCCCAGGTGAGTCAGCAGCCTTGGCCATGCCTGCTCTCCCACCGTGCTCCCTGGGCGCTTGAGGCCTGCACAGGACGGGGGGCAGAGCTGGCTCCCAAGAGTGCTCTCAGGGACTGGGAACATCCCCCACTCGGGGTCCATGGGCAAAGGAGGGCTGAAGGCCCTTGCTTCAGGGCTGAGCCCTAGCTGAGGGTCTGTAGCCGGGCTTGCCTCGGCAGCACCCCTGAGCTGCAGGCTGATGTGGTCTGCGGGGAAGGGGAGGTGGGCTGGCTGGAGGGGTTCGTGGCTCCTTACCTCCGGTGAGAAGCGTGTGGCTAGCCAGCTGGTCAGCTTCGCGGCCCTCCCCACGGCCCTCTCGCAAATAGCTTCGCTGTGGGAGTTGGCAAAGGGCAGCAGAATCTGTGAGGGGAGAAAGTGCTGGTCTGCCCTGGGAGCTGATGCCCGCTAAAGCAGGAGCATCAGTGCTGGGCTCCCGCAGCACTCCGATCTCGGGAGGAAAGCACCACGGACAGGGAGGCAGGTGGACAGCAGCAGCACCAGTGGTGACCAGTGCAGTGCCTGGGAAGAGGGGTCCAATTCCTGCCACTGTGTAGACGCAAAGGAAGCCCAGGAGTGCCATGGGCAAGGCTTTTCTCCGACACAGGAGGAGTCTGTGGAGGGGAAAGGTCTGCAGCCAGGGGATACGGGGCTGCCAGAAGACCTCAGTGGGCAGCCTCCGGTTCCCCCAAGGGAGGCGGGCACCCTTCCTGCCCTGTGCTGCCTGTGCGTGGCACTGAAGTAGGGTCTGTCTGGATGGGAGTGGATGCTGAATTCCCTCCGGGTGAGGAAGCGCCCCTGGGAACACTGCTCTTGGCAAGTGGCAGACCTGCAAGATGTCCTGGAGCTCACTGAAGCCGGAGAGGGGAGAATTTCTTATGAAGAGCCTCAGCATGCGGTCCATGGCATCCAGGGTCTGCAAGGACAACAAAGGGGTGGCAGTGGATCTCCAGTCCCTCTCCCTCTGCCAGGATCTGCACAGATCTCAGCACAGAGCAGCCAGGGATCAACCCAGAGGGATGGGTGCTCCAAGAGCTCTCCCAGAGCATACCCTCAAGTAGTAGATGCGGCTCTCGCACTCCAAATGCTCGTGTGAGGGCAGCAAGAAGACACTGCTGAAACAGGCGAGCAGGATGCTCTTCTTCTTGCCCTCCAGCACTGAGTTGACATAGCTGCAAAGAAAGCAAGGGGCCTCGTTGTCACGGTGCTGGGAGCAGGGCCTCAGGGCCTCAGGGAGGAGGACGCAGCACTGCGGGGCCTCGGTCCCTGCCATGGGGACTGCCTTCCACCTTCCAGAAGCCCCGAGGCTTGGCGAGCAGCGGCCCCGCGGCTGGCACTGCCAGGCTGCTGCCTAGACAGGGGAAGCCTGGAAGCCAGGCCCAGGGCCAGAGCAGGGGCTGGGCACGTACCTCAAGTGGCCAAGTGCAAGCATGGCTTGCTGCTGCACCGCTGTGTGCAGAACATCCAAGGGCTCCTCATCCAGCAGCACCTGCAGAGCACAACCGGGATGGCACCGGGCACCGGGCAGCACAGCTCGGCAGCGCCAGCAGAGCTTGTCCAGGTCAGAAGGGCCGGTGGAGCCCCAGTGCCCCCAGCCAGCTGTGGCACCCAGAGGGCCGCCCTGCCACCTCCCTGCTGCTGAGCTCTCTGCTGGCGGGGCTTCTCAATGGCCCCAAGGCCGTCAGGGGCAGCTGAGTGTCCACGCAGCGCTTGCCCCCGCCAAAGCCCTCGAGAGTCCCGTCCCCACAGCCTGCCCTTGCACCCCTCCCAGAGCCTCCAGGGGGTGTCCCATCACCTTAATATGCTCTGCCAGCTGGTATTTGTTACAGAAGTCCTCGAGGCCGCACCACAGGTCGCAGTTTTTGGCACTTCTGCACACGCTGATGATGCTCCTTAGGAACTTCATCTTCAGGTCTTTATCCTGGCAGCCGGGTGGCAGAGAGACCAACGGGGAGTGTGAGAGGGGAGACCCACGGCCAGCAGCAGGACCAAAGCCTCGAGGGGCTCAGGGCTGTGCGGGGCTCCTGGAGGGTGGCAGCTCTGCCTCGCCAGCAGCCCGCCAGCATCCTGGCAGCAGAGCTGCGCGACCCTCAGGAGACACAGGCACAGCCACCATGGCAAGGCCACACCTACCTGTTGTGTGCTGCTGACGAAGGTCAGAATGCTGTACAAGCTCTCCTCTTCTTTCTTGTAGACAGCTAAGCTGTCAGCTTCTAAGAAGGCAGGAGAAGAAGGAGGGTTGTAGAGGGTGGCCAAAGGCAGGAGGGAGGAGAGGAAGGAGCTCTGGCCTCCCTCCAGACCCGTGCTTGCACCCCTGGCACAACCTCCCTGGGGGTGTCCGGGGGCTGGGCTGCCATGCTGGTCCTGACGCTGAGCAGGGTGTTCTTGCTGCCCCCCCCCCTCTCCCTAGCCCCAGCCCTGCTCCCCCTGACGGGAGCCCTCGCTCACCGTTCAACAGCAGCTCCATGACGTGCTCATGGTGTTCACTGGGAGCTGTGTTCTCCTGACGAGCCTCGGCCTCCACCCATGCCAGCATGGGGCTACTGGGTGGTCGTCTCTCCTCCATACTACGGGCTGAGGGTAGAGAAGAGGCAATCTCACAGAAATGGCTCGGCGCTGTGTGAAGACGCGGGCTATGCTCGGGGACTGCTCCGCAGCCTCGTGCTCCTGCCCTGTCCCGTCACAGCCGTGCCGGACACTGGGTGGCCGGGGCTGGCTGCTCTGGCTTTTATACGCAGCAGTGGGGAGTGCCCAGATGATGTCACAAAGGGCCCTTCTGTGACCCGCTGCCGACTCAGGGAGGGCCGGGTGTCCCCTGCAGGGGCACAGGGGCAGCTTGGAGAGAGGGAGGTGGGGGAATCTCATCGAGTCGAGATAGAGCGCTGACGGCATTAAGCTCGGATGCTACTCAGTGTCTTTGCTAACCGTGGTGCGTGCCACCACGTGTGTGCCACCAAGACACACTGCGCAAGCGCAAATGGGAGGAGTTTCCGGAAATGACTGCTTGGGACTAATTTTAAGACGAAGCGGGGACAGGCTATGAATATGTACGGGCGCGTTTTGAAACTTCAGGCCCATGTAACTCTGCTGTAGATAAGCAAGGCAAGTTGCCACGTCAGGTAGTCATTGGTGGGATTACCCCCCGTTCTGCCCAGCGCTTACAAGCTTACTGATTGTGGACTCCTTTTTCTTTAAGTCAGCTTGCCTGTGGGCACCGGGCTCCTTTCAGGGTCTGCCGAGGCCCCCGTTTGCTCTAGTGTCTCTTGCCATCCAGCGCATCCCATAGCCCCGGGGAACACCCTTCAGCACACTGTGGAGCCCTGCCTGTCCCCTTCCACAAGGGTCAATGTTGAAGATTGACTCCACCTTAAGGGCCATAGTGCCTTTTGTGGCTTCTCTCCTCTCTTTGAAACAATGAGGATAAAACAGAAAAGATGTAACATAGCAAGCTGAAGGGATTGCTGAACTTGATAAATTGTTGTATCAGCCTTGCTTTTGTATATAAGACTCAGTTCTAGCCACAAAATCAAGGCTGAAGAAGAAACATGGTGCCCATGAAATTAGCCTTAATTGAATTAGCCTTTCTTTGCCTGCTCCTCCTGCACGTACGTCCTGGAGGAGCTGTACATTTGGGGGTAGATGGGGAGGGGTGAGGGTTGTCATATTTACCCAGATATTGCCCCTTACATAATCGTATCTCCCTGTCTCTAAGGGGGAAACGGATCCTAGGCCAGGAGCTGGTGGGGCTCATTGAGAGGGCTTTAAACTAGGTAAGATGGGGGACGGGGCTGAAACAAAGCTTGTTAGAGCTGTGCCGGGGGGACAATGGCAAGGCTGGGAGAGAAGGCAATGGCCCAAGTGAAGTGCATCTCCACTAATGCATGCAGCATTGGTAATGGCATGCATTAATGCCATGAGCGCAGTGTTGTGGGGAAATCCCTGAGTGCGTGCAGCAGGCTTCAGAATTCACTTGCAGAGGCAGGAAATGTCCCCATCCCGCAGCACCGCTGCATCCTGCCAGCGTGCAGGGTTCTTTAGGTGGGTGAGAGAGTATTGGCTGATGCGTTTCCAATTTGAGAGAGAGAAGCACGTCTTTTTGAGGTAACAACTCGTAGGATCTTTGCGAGTAAAGCCATCTTTGTAGTAGTAGGTGCCTTTACCGCATGCAGCTCTTCTTCAAGTGAGTAATTTTTACAGCGTGCTTATGGATAGTTGTTGTTTTGTTAACAACTTCTTACGTCGTTGTTAACAAATGATGTTATTTTGCGTGTTTTCTCTGTGGTTCTAGGTCCCTTCTGATTTTTGCAGAATTACGGGGCTTCCTGCAATTGTGACCTTATGCCTTCACCTCTATTTCAAATATTATCAAAGTTGCAACATTGGTGGTAAAGTGATGGAGCAGGGTTTAGGGGAAATGTATCATCCAAGTTCCCTGTGCCAGAGTGTATCTGAAAACAACAGCAGTAGGCATGTAAGATGTAGCCTTTTTCAGGGTTGGAGACAGTTTCTTTTGTTTTTGGAGCTTTTTCCTGCTCTTTTGCTGGCTGTAGAGTCTTGTAACCTTCTGGATTTTAAGTGCTTGGAATTCTCTTAATAGGGGGATATTTAGCATCAGTTGCTGGCTAACTTGGTTTTGGGACGTGGTGGCGTATGCTTCTGTTTTGGGGTTATAAGTTAATCTACAAATATAATATTTGTAACCTTTTTGGGTTATATTTTAATCTCTAGATATATCAAGCCATTCTTTGTGAATCCTCTTCAGAAGATAGGCACAGTATTATCAAGAGACTGAGCAGGGTCACCTTTTTCATCTGTGAAGGATAAGTCTGCAATTACCCGTGCTGGGGCTGCTGTGCATTCATGTCCTGTTGGCATTTGTGGACCTGTAGTGGTTTAACCCGGCTGGCAGCTAAACACCACGCAGCTGTTTGCTCACCCTCCCCCCTCCCTCTCTGGGATGGGAGAGAAACGGGAAAGTGAAGCCCGTGAGTTGAGATAAAGACAGTTTAATAAGACAGGAAAATAATAGTAACAATACATGTAATAATAATAACAATGATGATGATAATAGTATTACTACTAATAATGTGTACAAACAAGTGATGCACAATGCAATTGCTCATCACCCGCTGACCGATGCCCAGCCTAACCCCGAGCAGTCTGGCCCCCATCCCCCGGCTAGCCACCCCTATATATTGTTTATCATGACGTCAGATGGTATGGAATACCCCTTTGGCCAGTTTGGGTCACCTGTCCTGGGTCTGTCCCCTCCCAGCTCTTACTGCACCCCCAGCCTGCCCGTTGGCAGGACAGAGCAAAAGGCTGAGATGTCCTTGGCTTAGTATAAGCACTGCTCTGCAACAATTAAAGTATCGGGGTGTTATCAGCACTCTTCTCATCCTAAGCCAAAACACAGCATTCCACCAGCTACTAGGAAGAAAATTAATTCTGTTCTAACTGAAACCAGGATATCTATCCACCCCTTATTCCATACCATTTATGTCATGCTCAGGTTACACTCTTTTCCATACATTCTAATTAGTCACCTATAGTAGTCATGGTAGTGATAACATACAGTATTATATAGTAATGAACACGGTACAATTCAATTCATGGGCTATTCTCACCCAGTATTAAATCTCCTTGAGGTACACACCGGACCTCTCCGTTCTTTTGCATCACCCACCAAGTGTATCCAGGTCCCTGAGCGAAAGCAATTCCATGAATGGGTTTGCCTTTTCCTGAGGCAGGAGTAGCCCAGACTGTTTTACCCAGCATATTTCTTACATGCACTACAGGAACTTTATCCCCATCTACAGTACGCAACAGGTTTGATTGGGCAGGTCCAGCTCGGTTGGCAGATCCCCTAGTATTGACTAACCAGGTGGCCTTTGCCAAATGCGTATCCCAATTTTTGAATGTCCCAGCGCCCATTGCTTTCAAGGTAGTCTTTAACAGGCCATTGTATCGTTCAACTTTCCCGGAGGCTGGTGCATGATAGGGGATGTGATACACCCACTCAATACCATGTTCTTTGGCCCAAGTGTCTATAAGCTTGTTTCGGAAGTGAGTCCCATTGTCTGACTCTATTCTTTCTGGGGTGCCATGTCGCCATAGGACTTGCTTTTCAAGGCCCAGGATAGTGTTCCGGGCGGTGGCATGAGGCACAGGATATGTTTCCAGCCACCCGGTGGTTGCTTCCACCATTGTAAGTACGTGGCGCTTGCCATTGCGAGTTTGAGGGACTGTGATGTGATCAATCTGCCAGGCCTCTCCATATTTATATTTCAGCCATCGTCCTCCATACCAAAGAGGCTTTGACCATTTGGCTTGCTTGATTGCAGCACATGTTTCACAGTCGTGAATAACCTGTGCTATAGCGTCCATGGTCAGGTCCACCCCTCGATCACGAGCCCATCTGTATGTGGCATCTCTGCCTTGATGGCCTGAGGTGTCATGGGCCCATCGGGCTATAAATAATTCACCTTTATGCTGCCAATCCAGGTCCACCTGAGCTATTTCAATCTTAGCAGCCTGATTCACTTGCTGGTTGTTTTGATGTTCTTCAGTAGCCTGATTCTTGGGCACATGAGCATCTACATGGTGTACCTTTACAGCCAGGTTCTCTACCCAAGCAGCAATATCTTGCCACAATGCAGCAGCCCAGATGGGTTTGCCCCTGCGCTGCCAGTTGTTTTGCTTCCATTGCTGTAACCATCCCCACAGGGCATTTGCTACCATCCATGAATCAGTGTAGAGATAGAGAACTGGCCATTTTTCTCGTTCAGCAATGTCTAAGGCCAGCTGAATGGCCTTCACTTCTGCAAACTGACTCGATTCACCTTCTCCCTCAGCAGCTTCTGCAACTCGCCGTGTAGGACTCCATACAGCAGCCTTCCATCTCCGATGCTTCCCCACAATACGACAGGACCCATCAGTGAACGGGGCATATTTCTTTTCATTCTCTGGCAACTGGTTGTACAGTGGGGCTTCTTCAGCACGACCCACCTCCTCCTCTGATGATATCCCAAAGTATTTGCCTTCTGGCCAGTCCATAATCACTTCCAAGATTCCTGGGTGACTGGGGTTTCCTATTTGAGCCCAGTGAGTAATCAGTGCAACCCACTTGCTCCATGTAGCATCAGTTGCATGATGTGTAGAGGGGACCCTTCCTTTGAACATCCAGCCTAGTACCGGCAATCGGGGTGCTAGGAGGAGCTGCGCTTCAGTACCGACCACCTCCGAAGCAGATCGAACTCCTTCATATGCTGCCAATATCTCCTTTTCAGTTGGAGTATAGCGGGCCTCAGATCCTCTGTATCCCCGACTCCAAAACCCCAGGGGCCGACCTCGAGTTTCCCCAGGTTCTTTCTGCCAGAGGCTCCAGGTGGGGCCGTTCTCCCCGGCTGAAGTGTAGAGCACATTCTTTACATCTGGTCCTGTTCGAACTGGCCCAAGGGCTACTGCATGGACTATTTCCTGCTTGATTTGTTCAAAGGCTTGTCGTTGCTCAGGGCCCCATTCAAACTCATTCTTCTTACGGGTTACTTGGTAGAGTGGGTTTACAATCAGACTGTAATTTGGGATGTGCATTCTCCAAAACCCCACAACACCTAGGAAAGTCTGTGTTTCTTTTTTGCTAGTTGTTGGAGACATAGCTGTTATTTTGTTGATCACATCCATTGGGATTTGACGACGCCCATCTTGCCATTTTATTCCTAAAAACTGGATCTCTTGTGCAGGTCCTTTGACTTTATTTTGTTTTATGGCAAAACTGGCTTTCAGAAGGATTTGGACTATTTTCTTTCCTTTCTCGAGAACTTCCTCTGCTGTGTCACCCCACACAATCATGTCATCGATGTACTGCAGGTGTTCAGGAGCTTCCCCCTGCTCTAGCGCAGACTGGATCAGTCCATGGCAAATGGTAGGGCTGTGTTTCCACCCCTGGGGCAGCCGATTCCAAGTATATTGGACTCCCCTCCAAGTGAAGGCAAACTGTGGCCTGCACTCTGCTGCTAGAGGGATGGAGAAAAATGCATTAGCGATATCAATTGTGGTGTACCACTTGGCTGCCTTCAATTCAGGTTCGTACTGGAGTTCCAGCATGTCCAGCACTGCAGCACTCAGTGGTGGCGTGACTTCGTTCAGGCCACGATAGTCCACTGTTAGTCTCCACTCGCCATTAGACTTTCGCACTGGCCATATGGGACTATTGAAAGGTGAATGAGTCTTGCTGATCACTCCTTGGCTCTCCAATTGACGAATTAGCTTATGGATGGGAATCAGGGAGTCTCAGTTAGTGCGATATTGCCGCCGGTGCACAGTTGTGGTAGCGATTGGCACTTGCTGTTCTTCAACCCTCAGCAACCCCACAACAGAGGGGTCCTCTGAGAGACCAGGCAAGGTAGATAATTGTTTAATGCCCTCTGTCTCTAAGGCAGCTATACCAAAAGCCCACTGGAACCTTTTTGGGTCCTTGAAATATCCTCTTCTAAGATAGTCTATGCCAAGAATACACGGAGCATCCGGGCCAGTCACAATGCGGTGCTTTTCCCACTCATTCCCAGTCAGGCTCATTTCAGCCTCCAATACAGTCAACTGCTGAGATCCCCCTGTCACTCCACAAATACAGATGAGCTCTGGCCCTTTATAGCTCTATGGCATTATAGTACATTGTGCAGCGGTGTCTACTAAAGCCTTATACTTCTGTGCGTCTGATGTGCCAGGCCATCGAATCCACACAGTCCAATAAACTCGATTGTCCCTTTCCTCCTCCTGACTGGAGGCAGGGCCCCCCTAATCCTGGTCAGAATCTTCTTTGTTTCTGTGTTTGAAGGACTGTCTGCTGGAAGTTGGAGCAGCAAACTTTTCAGAGAATTCCTTTTTCCCGATTGTTTTCTTTTGCAACTCACGTACCCGTGCCTCTAGGGTCACGGTAGATTTTCCATCCCATTTTCTCATGTCCTCTCCACGGTCTCGTAAGTAAAACCACAGGGTAGCACGGGGTGAGTACCCACCATATCGTCTTCCTTGTGTGGAAGAACGCCTACCCCTGATAGCTGAGACACTGCTTTGTACAGGTGGGGAGGAAAGTAATCTTTCTTCAAGTTGGTGAAACTTTTCAGAAAGTTTCTCCCAAGTGTTCTCTTTTGGTCGGTGGACACTGGTTGGTTCAGGTGGGGAGGAAGATAGATTCTCTTTAAGTTGGTGGAACTCTTTAGAAAGTTTCTCCACAGCTGAGATGCAGGCCTGTAAGGAAGAGGAGAGACTTTCTTCGTACTGCCGGAGTTGCTTAGCCACTTCATCCACTGTGGGTTCCTCATCCTCTTTCCAGGCCATTACTGCCAATGAGCTGGCATATGATGATGGTGCGCTCCGTACAAACCTCCGCCACATGGGTCGTGTACACCTGACTTCATCTGGATCTGTGGATGTTTGTCTGAGGTCTGGATCCTCATAAATCACTTCCCGTATGGCAAATTCCCTCAGGTACTGGATTCCTTTCTCCATAGTGGTCCACTTGCCTGGTAGACATTCAAGTTCTTCCTTGAAGGGATACCTTTCCCTCACAGCTGAGAGGAGACGCCTCCAGAGGCTGTGAAATTGTGCTCCATCTGCAATTGCTTTGTCAATGCCAGCGTCTCTAGCAAGGGATCCCTGCTAGAGACCACCTGGCTTCCCTGCCGTCTAATTCCACACAATTGGCTCCAGTGTCCCAGCACCGGAGCAGCCAGGTGACAAGCTGCTCACCTATACAATGACCAAAATCTTTTCGCACATCTCATAGCTCACGCTCTTATAGGTTTTAGGTAGTTACTGTTATTTTTTTGGCATCCTCATCTTCCTCCTCCTGAATCCCTGATGGCCCAGCGTCGTCGTCATCTCTATATCTAGATTTGGCAGAAGACTCTCTGCGTTCGAAACAATCTGAATCTCTATACCATTTTTTCACCTTCTCTACAGGGGCAACTTGCACTGCTACAGCTCGTTTCTCTGACCCCGTTACAGGGTCTGCCACAGGGGTTGGAATACCCTCTGCAGGGTCAACTTGTACGGCTACCGCTCCTTTCTCTGACCCCGTTACAGGGTCTGCCACAGGGATTGGAATACCCTCTGCAGGGTTGACTTGCACTGCCACAGCTCGTTTCTCTGACACAGCCACAGGAGCTGGAGCGGCTGCAGGAGCTGGAGCTGGAGCAGCTGCAGGAACTGGAACTGGAGCAGCTGCAGAGTCCACCGTAGGGGTCGCAGTGTCCATTGGATCTGTCCCAGGACTTGGACTGACCGCAGGGTCTGTCATTAAGTTGATAGCAGTATCCATGGCAGCTCGATAGGCATGAGCCAGGCCCCAGCACGTTACAATGATTTGTGTTACTTTGGAACTGTCAGAGTCGTGACACCTTTTTTTCAAGCATTCTGCCAGATTTTTAGGATTTTGCAGTTGTTCAGGGGTGAATTTCCAAAACACTGGGGGTGCCAACTGCTCTAGATGCCTGCCCATATCCTCCCATACTCCCTGCCACCCACAACTATACTGCCTCCAGGCAGATCTCCAGATGAGCTTCCTAAGTAGTTGTTTAACTTTGAGCAAAAGCAGAATCTGAAGCGCATTCAGGAGGCATAACAAAAAGACCATGCTGGTCTGAGTATCCCAAGGATATTCAATATCTTGGAGAGCTATTGTAACAAGCTCGGAGGATAAGAGGGTGGTGAAGGAGAAAGGGAGAGTGATCAAGTAAGAAAAAATATCTTCCCCTTTCCCCTCCACAGATTGACTCCCTAATGAAAAAAGGCAACAGGTATAATTCTAATAGTTTCCAAGATACAGTTTCCAAAGTATAGAGTCGATGATGTTACTGAGTACAAATACCAAGTTAGAGTCATGACCAGATATTTCATCATCTCACAAGCCACTGTTACAACACACAGTACCATAATGATCTGAAACCAGGGCCCAGGGAGGATAAACAACATGACAGAGAGCACATACGGAAAATAATGTGCTATAATACTCAATTTGGAAAACAGGCGCAGCAGAGTTGAGATTAAAGCAATCAGCATTATGACAAGTGACTATTAAGCAGGTCTAATACTTATACCAATTTTAGTTTAACGCACTCTGGTCAGATCTGCCGTTATCTCAACCTTTTGAGCCCCATGTTGGGCGCCAAAAAGACTGTCGTGGTTTAACCCGGCCGGCAGCTAAACACCACGCAGCCGTCCGCTCACCCTCCCCCCTCCCTCTCTGGGACGGGGGAGAGAAATGGAAAGTGAAGCCCATGAGTTGAGATAAAGACAGTTTAATAAGACAGGAAAATAATAATAACAACAACAACAACAATAATAATAATAACAACAATAACAATAATAATAATATACAGTGATGATAATAGTACTACTAATAATTATGTGTACAAACAAGTGATGCACAATGCAATTGCTCACCACCTGCTGACCGATGCCCAGCCTAACCCCAAGCAGTTTGGCCCCCATCCCCCGTCTAGCCACCCCTATATATTGTTTATCATGACGTCAGATGGTATGGAATACCCCTTTGGCCAGTTTGGGTCACCTGTCCTGGGTCTGTCCCCTCCCAGCTCTTGCTACACCCCCAGCCTGCCCATTGGCAGGACAGAGCAAGAAGCTGAGATGTCCTTGGCTTAGTATAAGCACTGCTCTGCAACGATTAAAACATCGGGGTGTTATCAGCACTCTTCTCATCCTAAGCCAAAACATAGCATTCTACCAGCTACTAGGAAGAAAATTAATTCTGTTCTAACTGAAACCAGGACACTGCTCCTGGCACTGAGAGTTCAATTCGTTGAGTTTTCCCCATTTGGCAGTTTTCTTAGCATCAGAAGTGCGTTCATTTTTAATGAACTTTTTGTTCCATACATACATATGTGTGCTGGGATTATTCTTCTACCAGTATTGAATGTTTCAACGGACACTGTTTAAGATCAATGAGAAAAAGCATCTTGCGGTGTTCGGTCTCCAGCTTTGAAGAAAGTATGGCGATACTGAGGGGAAATGTCAACAGAAGACGCTTTTCAAGGTACTGTATTTCTATATGTTCAATCTCTGTTCGATTTGTAGATTGAAAAGCAAGAGAGAAAGCATGTGCAGTGAGTTGTGGCCTGATAAACCTCCGGCTAAAATCAGCAGAGGCCTATGAGCATGCTGATGGCATACCAGTACCTTAAAACTAGAATCCCTCTTCTCAGTGGAAGTCTTCTGCTTTTCTAAAAAAACATGTGTTTTTTTCCCCAACCCCTTTGAGGTGTTGTTGTGGTGTTTAGCTGCCGGACGGGTTAAACCACACAGCCCTTCTCCAACCCTCCCACCTCCCTCTCTGGGATGGGGGAGGGAAACGGGAAAGTGAAGCCTGCGAGTTGAGATAAAGACAGTTTATTAAGACAGGAAAATAATAATGATGATGATGATAATAGTACTGCTAATAGTAATGTGTACAAAACAAGTGATGTACAATGCAGTTGCTCACTACCCGCTGACCAGTGCCCAGCGTAACCCCTAGCAGCCCGGCTGCCCCGCCCTATCCATGGTGCAGCGTGTTGCCATAAGGCATAGAATTCTTTGGCCAGTTGGGGTCGGCCATCCTGAGTCTGTCCCCTCGCAGCTGTTGCTGTGCGCCGATTCTGATCGCTAGTAGGACAGTGAGACACCGAAAGGTCCTTGGCTTGTTGTAAGTACTGCTCTGCAGCAACTGAAACATCGGGGTGGTATCAGCACTCCTCTAAACATCCTTTCACACTTCCTAAGCCAAAACATAGCAACCTACCCGCTACTAGGAGGAGAACTAACTCTGTCCTAACCGAAACCAGGACACGTATCTTATCCGCTTGGGTGCTATTGCTCATAATTTTGAGAATTCAACATGAGCAAGCTAGGAAATGTGGGTACATACAGAACCGCGTGTATATGGTACGCAACAGACTTGGGGTCTGGATCCTCCGTGAGGCCTACAGGCTTCTCTTTGTATACCATGGAGCACTGGCTTGTAAACATGGTGAAATTTCCCACCCTTGATGGGTCTAACACAAAAACTCTTTTCTCCCTTCTCTCCCCTGTCCTCTTTCTTAATGTAGGCAGTTGAGAAAGCCGAAATTGGAACAAAAAAAAGAATATAACACAGGTAAGTGGCTGTAACTCCCCGGGATACCTATTTACGCTGGTTACTGAAGAGGATGGTACTTGGTCACTCCATCGCTTTCATTTGGCCCCAAAGCCTTCTGTAGTCAGCTGAATTCAGTCATCAGTGACTTTTCTGTGAAGAGAGGTAGGTGCAAATAGGAGATTTTATGAATTCCTTGGGGAGGGAGCAGTGTGAATTGCGGCTTGGTAGGCACAAAGCAAACTGTTCTAATTGTGCAAAGTAAATTGATACTTGGTAAGTTCAAACTTAGTTTTATAGTTGGCAACCACAAAAGTAAACCTTAGCTGTGATCCTACCACCACTGTGGCGTAGCTCTTCCCTTCCCCTTGTCCTCTTGGCTCTTTTAATGACAGTGCAAGCAACAAACGTGTGCCAAAGGGTGCTGTATGGTAAACAATGGGCAGGCTTTTTTCTAAAAAGCACGAGTTTGAGTTATGTGGTGTTTGGGTGTTTGTCTTGAAACGATTCTTACCTCCTTGAGCTGTTAGATCATAATGCAGGAAATGAAAGTGCTGCATGCATAAACAGAGTAATAAAACATACACCTCTTAGGAAGAGGCTTGCAATGTAATAGTGTTTGTTTTGAGCACTGTTAGATACAGTTTGACATGAATGGAGTGAAAACACCTTAGAGAAAGGTGTTGATTGTTCTCCCTTTTCCAAGACAGAAATAACTGGAGTAGATTTCCCTCCTGCATGGAACAAAAGTTGCACGTTTGTTTTTGTCTGGCTAGCTTTCAGTCTCTTTAAGAATTTCTCTACAGGTCACAGTTTTAAGTAGACAGTTTAAACGTGCAGAGCGATAAGTAAGTGGAATGCAGTGGTTGTGACAACAACTTCTGATCTGAAATTTAAAGAAAAATCAATCCACTTCAGGGTGCCTTTTTTGTTTGTCTGTTTACATTTTACAAGAGCAACGGTGAAATAAGGAGAATCCCATCTTCAGTGTTTCAAAATACTTTGTTTCTGCGTTTCAGTCACCAGAACACTGAGGAGTAGAGCTGGTGCAAAAACTGTGAGACGAGTCCACGGAGAAAACAGGGACTTGGAGCTGCGCCGCAGCTGTAGCGTCGGACGCAGTCGGTACTCTATAACTAACTCGTCCATTCTATTTGACAAACCTATAACAAAGTAAGTCATCTTTTCTTGCAGACCTCTTAAAATGATCTTTCTTAGCAAGCCTTTGCACTATGGCATAATGTTGGCCTCGACTTGCTCTGTATTTTGACAGCAAAGAGGTATGGCTGCTCCTGGCATTGAGAGTTCAATTCGTTGAGTTTTCCCCATTTGGCAGTTTTCTTAGCATCAGAAGTGCGTTCATTTTTAATGAACTTTTTGTTCCATACTCACAAAAGTGAATGTAATGCTTGATTAAGAAACTGAGGACGGTTTGATACAGTCAAAGCAAAGTAGTCCTAGGGATTCTGCGTTTCTGTCCATGGTTTATTTCTGTTTCTGAAGCCAAAATTGTTTTCTGCTTCAGAATTTGCTTTCCTTGCATTTCATCATTTTCTACAACACGAAACTGAGATTCCCATGTAGAGAAGAACAAACAGCCTTTCCTCGGTTAACAAAAAATGACTTAATGCTATTGTGCAGAGCAACTTAAGTAGGATTAAAAGTTGACATAATTTTTTTATAACATCTTACTAGGATGTCAGAATTCTTATTTTCCTCCTGCATTTAAATATATATATTTTAAATGTGCTCAGTAAGAGGGGAAAATAAACCTGAAAACAGCGTATGTTTGCAAATCCTCAAAAGCTTGTTCTTAAATCTCTATCAAAAATAAAGATTTGACCTGATTTTTTGGTAATGTCTAAAATCTTGGCTAAGTGCCAATGACTTTTGCTTTGTGCATACTCCATTAAAATCTCTTACTGATTATGTGTGCTGTTTTATTTTTTTCATACATGCCTAACTTTGCTCTTACATGTCAACTTTGTATCTTAGTACTGCTGAAGTTTTGCTACAAAAAATGGCTGAAATGGAGCAGATGCATAGATGCCAAAGATGTTGGGAAGATGTTGAGGTACAAATGACAGAGCAAGTACTCCGTCAGTTTGCCACTTTTGTAGAGTATTTCACGTAGGGAAGTAACTTAGTTGTAATTTTAATTGAACTGAAATAACTTCCTTCCAAAGAATAGCGTGGTCTAAACTACCATTTGGTCTTGCTCTCTGGTTATATCTTCATGTCTTACTGATACGGTTGTGCTCCAGATATCTTTTAAGAGTGGAGGAAGCATCTTCTGCAGAAGATGTGGGATAACGGGGAGATGCTGCAGTGCATGTCTTCCACTCCAGTTTCTGAATTGCCTTCTGCTTTTTGAATGGGCACGGTTTACAAACAGCTGTTTCGGACTTGGGTTTTTACTCTAAATGTTACTAAAAGCTCTGCCAGGGGGACTGAATATGCAAAAAGACTGGTGCTTTCCTTCAGCTTGGCAGTTTAAGCTGTTTAGCTTTTTATCCTTAACTCCTAAATCATATTTCTCGTCATGCTCAGGAACGCACTTACTTGGAAAGCTTAACAAAAGGCAGTGCATAGCTTCCTGTGTTGGTCACTCGCTCGAATTTTGATTCCTGTTAACGTTTTTTTTCCTGAGAGCTCACAAAGAATCTCCAGTATCATGTAGCTTTAATCATCTGTTACAGGCAAATGGAGCTGTTTTCTTTAATTGACCTAACTTGCATTTCGGAGTTCTTCCTTGGTTGCAAACTGCTCCCAGAGTTTTCAGGAACTGGAAGCCTTTCAAATTTCCAGCTGAATGAACTGATGGCTACTTTATGTATATTTGTTCATGTGCTGGCCTTGCCTGAGAGCTTAAATAAACCCCTGTCTCTAGAGGAACCCCTGTTAAAGTTGTATGCAGCAATCATACTTCCTCTGTCTTAGTTTTGCTCTATTAAATTAAACTATTTTATTAAATTACTGTTCTTTTGAATGATAGGCACATCGTTTTAAAACTTCCCGATAACCTACTTTCATAGCTTTTTGTTTAGCTCTGAATGTCCTTCTTTTTCTCTCAAATCACAGGATGGTTGAGGTTAGAAGGGGCCTCTGGAGGTCACCTGGTCCAACCTTCCCCTGCTCAAGCAGGGACAGCTAGAGCTGGTTGCCCAGGGCTGTGAAATGAATCCAGAATTGTCCACAGTACTTTTTATTAGCATCTCTCACACGCCTGTATGATTTCTTTTGGTATGTCTGCTAGAAAGGTAGTTCTTTTTCCTTGGTTCTGTCACGCTGTAGGTTATTAACCTATGATTAACTAACGCACTCAGTTTTGTATCTGGGCAAGTATTTAACCACTGCATGTACTGAGCCCTGGTTTAGAGCAGAAATTCTTGTTACTGATTGTGGGTGCACGCAATCATATTCCCATTCTCTCCTCTTGTGCAATAATTTATTTTTTGTGTGTGTACGGGATGCCTCGATAATGTTACTGTGTAAGCATCAACAGACAGACGTGTCTGTCAGTGGATGTACGTGTATGCACGTCTGTTTTTCTGCACGTTTGTGACCGATCTTTCTTGCTGCTTGGAATTAGGAGAACCTTGATATCTTCACCTGTGTGAAGTCGGACTTTGAAAGAACTGGACCTGGCAGTCCAGATGAGATTGGTGAGTTCTGGTTTTAAGTTTTCTTTACTCTGTTCTAACCAAAAGCCTTGTCTTAAACAATTGAAACAAGCTAATCTACTGGGTATTTGTCTTCTGTGAAAATTCTGTGTTGCTATTGACTTCACAAGCCTTAGTATGAGCTCTAGGGCTGTACTGTAGTGAGCTCAGAACAGGTGAAAAAAAAAGTAGATGAGCTGACGAGTTAGATTATGTGATAGAGCTCACCTGCACACCTGCAAAGGAGCTCAGAGAGACAGTGACAGGAGGCTGAGCCCCAGAAAATAGTTTGCTCCTCCCTTCAGAGGCCCAGAGGAGCAGAGAGATGCACAGTGGCAGGTGGGAACCCGAGGGAAGTTCTTCAGAGGAAGAATGGCTGGGCCACGAACTAGTAAGGGAGAAGCAGAGTTGACTCCTTTGGAGGTTTAGTTAGGAAAACACTAGCTCAAAGTCTTAACAAGAGTAGCTTGAATACAAGGCGGGGGCCAGTCTAGAGGGAGAAGCTTGGTTAAAGTGTGTGGGTTTCAGGGAGCTGTGCAGTAGAGACTTGTAGAGAGGAATTTTAAATAGCATGTTGAATGGGAAATGAGCCCGGGTCAATTAATTGATGATCAAAATGCAAACTACAATTTTAAATCAGGAAAGAGCTAGAATATACTTTTATAATGAAAAATACGCCAGAAAAGAGTGAGGAAAGTGTCAGTGTTGTTATAAAGGAAGTTATTGGAAAAAGGAAAGGGTTAGAGGAGCAATACAGCAGAGAAATTCATGCTTTTGTGATAGAAGGGTTGGAACACCAAGGACTGGAGATGGTAGTGATCACAAACTCATTTACTGATCGCTCAGTTTTCCGTGTGCTGTCTGTATACCCCATGGCACCTACCTTGCATTCAGAAAGCAATGCAGCCTTTGGGGTTAAAAAATAAAAACCAAAGAGGGCAGTGCTTTCCAAGAAAAAAAGATCCTTTTGGCAAACAGGTAGGTGAATGGAGTATGTATGTTCCTTCCTCGGTGTCCTGCTGTTAACGTGAGAGGATATTCTCCAGAACCCAGTAGATAATTGCACTCTGGTTCTTGTGTTTTTTACCATCTTTCATGAAACAACTTCAGGTTACTTGACAGAAGCTAATGGCCTAAGCTTATGTGCATTTGGCATTGTTTTCTCATTGGTGAGCTTCAAGCCTGTGTCTGGCCCATTATTGCTCACAGAATTTGTGGCAGAGCTAGACTTGGACTTAGATTACTACGCTTAGTCTTAGCCCTACAGATTATTAAAACCCTTTCCACTAAATACTTTCTGAAACTAAGAAGCGACTTTCTGAAATAGCTGTTTTCAGAAGATCTGCATCTTAGCTAAGCAATAGGACAGAATTTTGCCTGTTGTTAAACACTGAGGCTGATGACAAGTCCATCAGCAGTTTCAGAGAGGACAGAACAATGTCTAGATGCATGCTCATCTGCTAGGATTTGTGATTTCTGAAACGTGACTTGCATAAATTCATCTTAAGGTTTTGCAGGATCCACTGTGTCCTTAAAATAATGATAATAATAAAACTTACAGGCATCTGTGTAATGCATTTTGGATTTCATATAATTTGCAAAAGTACTTAACGATTCGGTGTCATGTTGTGGTACACTACAAACATCAAAAGGAAGTGAGAACAAAGAAAATGATGGTGAAGATGTTCCAAGGCGTTACAACCTTCGACAGAGTAAACCTGCTGACCGCTACCAAGCTCCTATGGAAAGTAGGTTGAACGCACAGTTTCTCTTAAAACCTTATTTCGTGCACATAAGTGAGATAAAACTTTTGAATGCAAATACATGTGTTTGCGCACACAGTACTGCTTCAGTTCTGTACCTTCATTCTGCACATGAACTTCACTGTTTTTATCAGACACGTGTGTCCTGTGCACATTGTATTTCTTTGCTGTTTGGCATACTTAGTGCTATGTATCCTTGATATAACAGTACTTAATCACACTTAATAGTCTTGCTCTTGTGATTTTCAGTTCACCTTTAAGCAGGGCGTAGTTTTCCACTTGTGCCATGCACTGATGAAAAGCAAAAACAGTTAAAAATTCTTCTGGAATTAGGGATGAGTGAAACACGTGGCATTTTCTTTATCTTTTGATATCGTCCTCTCTTTAAATGTATCTGTATCATTATTCTAAATTCTTTTCCTTTCAGTAAGACAAAGAGATCGAGAGAGGACTAACTCGGGCCAGCCCCATTCTGTCAGACAGAAAGAGTCACTTGAAAATGCTGGGTCACAAAAATGTAGGAGACGTGCCAGGTTGGTGTATGGCTAGTGATAGCTCTTACTTATCCGTAGAGCTGTCAGTCTCCTTACTGCATAATGCTTCAAAGGGTTTTCAGTTTAGTGGTAATTACAGAGTAAGTTTATGAACGGTACTTTGGTAGTCTTAAGGTAGAGAGGAAAGAAATATTTGGAGGGGAGGAGGTGGATACTTTTAAGTTGGTTTCTTTTTTCAATCCAATATTTGTGGGTCACTGATAAGATGATTATGGAGGTAGTGTCTTGGGTTTCTGTAACTGAAATTCTTTGGTTCTGGAACTGAAGCCAGAATCCCCCCTTAAAAATCTTAGTCAGACTATTTAATCTTGAAGGATACAAATGATTTTCTTAAAACCGAAAATAATTGTATTCGATTTAGAGGGAGAGGCTTTATGGAAGTTTTGTTAGATTTAAAAAAAAAAAAAAGAAAAAGAAAAAGTTATCAGTCAAATACTGACTCTAGTTTCTGTTTGGAATCAACTAATGTTTCTATGTGAAGTTAACCTTAAACAATAAAAGATCTAAATGAAATCATAAATTGCCTTAGTAATGATAAAGGCTTTTTGGATTCTGTAAGCAGTTAGTGCGTAGAGAATGCTGTTGATTGCCAGATATTTTGTTGAGCATTCTTGAAAGCAGACAGTTGTCACGAGGAAAATCATGTCATGGCCTTTGAAATCAGATTCCCAAGGAGTACAATGGACTGGAAAATAGATCTCAGAGTAAATTTTGAGATAGAATTCCCTTGATTTTTGGTGTTACTGAGTATCTGCTCTGTTTTCTTTTGAACTTTCTGGTCTATATGCTTGCTTGCAGACAGAGACGTGCAGATGACATCAGTGATTCTACACCCTCTTGCTCATCTCCCTTGCTTAGCACGTGTGATACGGAGGACGGTGGTGAGAGCAGTGAGGATGGTGAGAGCATATCTCCAAGAAGGTTGCTGTCGTTAGAGAATAGGGGAGGGATGAACCTCCTTCAAATGAATATTTAGCCATGTTTAAGTTTATCTGAAGGTAACTGTGTAAGTTTATGTCAATTAATTAGGTCTTCTATATATTAATTAATGTCTTCTACATTTGCTTGGCATTATTACGAAAAACAAAAATCTTCGAGCTGCGTCTTAAAGAAAAAGAAGCCCTATAACTTCTCCTTAATTCAAATCAGGACTTCTCGAGTGAAACGTCAGAAACAGGACCTAAAGAGAGTTCAGAGGGATCAAAAGAAAGTTGGAAGAAGTCAGGGAGATGCAATGCAAATAGATAGTGCGGTAAGTCGTAAACTAATCATCGTGTCAGCGAGTGTTTCCAGTGATTACGAAAGATCTCAGTGTGCCATCTACTACTACCTTTGTTGATGGTTTTCTCTAAAGCAACTTCAAAAATTGCCCAGAATGTTTCCGTTGTGCTGAGATAATTTCTGATGAAACCTTGATCTAGATTGCTGCTTTCTTTAACATACAAACTCTGTTGTGTTGAATTTCTCTTTAGATTGGATTTGAGAACGTGGGTGGTCTTTCGGAACACATCGCAGCTTTGAAAGAGATGGTGATTTTTCCCCTCCTGTATCCAGAAGTTTTTCAGCGGTTCAATATTCAGCCCCCAAGGTAACTCATTACAGTGATAAATCGTAAGTCAGCTGTTTTCAGGAGAAAGTTCGATTAAGGTATCAATATGCTTCCGTGCTTCAACATTTTTGGCAGCGGTGAACGTTTGTTTTAGTAGTAGCAAAAAGTGGTTTCTTAAAAACGGATAGAATCAAGAATATTTGTAGGTTAAAAATAAAAGCAATGTCTTAAAATTTTAAGTTTTACCATCTGGTGTTTTTAAAAAGTTGGGTTAGTTGGGTTGGAGTGGTTTTGTTCTCTGTTTTATGTACAAGTCAGCTTGATTAGTTTGTAAGCAAGAAGGGATTATCTAGTGGAAGTCAATTGTAACATGTTGCCTGGAAGCCCAGTTGTTTTTCCTGCCTACTTTTGCTTTTTTATTGCAGAGGCTGTCTATTTTATGGCCCCCCAGGTACAGGGAAAACACTAGTTGCTCGTGCACTTGCCAGTGAATATAGCCGAAGTGACAGGAAAATATCATTTTTTATGAGAAATGCTTCGGACTGCATGAGAAAATACGTGGGGGAATCAGAACGCCAACTTCGTGTGTTATTTGAACAGGTGAGGTTGAAATGCACAGTGTATTCTGTCAGAGTTGAAACCATTATTTTCTGTGGTCAACGTTTTTAAGTAGAACTTGCTCTTTTTTCGTATTTTGTTAGTTTTTTTTTTTCCCACTGAAATGGAAATGCCAGTGTTTCTGCTGTGAATGTCAGCTGTAAGAACTACTGGAACGATTTGCTTCCTGTCACCCGGATACAGTGGATTGAGACAGACTGTCTTCTGTTAGTCATGCCAGATACTCCAGTAGCTCTATCAGTAGAGGTCCCAGAGGCTAAAATGAAAGATGTAGTTTAGATGACATTCCAACCATGATGTTTTTGTGCATTTTTCCTTTAAATAATGCTGTTTTACTCTGTGTTTTCGTGCTAGGCCTATCAGATGCGACCTTCAATTATTTTCTTTGACGAGATAGATGGTCTCGCTCCTGTGCGCTCCAGTAAACAAGACCACATTCACAGAATCACAGAATTTCTAGGTTGGAAGAGACCTCAAGATCATCGAGTCCAACCTCTGACCTAACGCTAACAGTCCCCACTAAACCATATCCCTAAGCTCTACATCTAAACGTCTTTTAAAGACTTCCAGGGATGGTGACTCCACCACTTCCCTGGGCAGCCTGTTCCAATGCCTCACAACCCTTTCAGTAAAGATGTTCTTCCTAAGATCCAGCCTAAAACTCCCCTGGCGCAACTTAAGCCCATTCCCCCTCGTCCTGTCACCAGGCACGTGGGAGAACAGGCCAACCCCCTGATCTTTCGGTATCATTCTTGTTTTCTATTAATATGACTATGTTGCTCAACCACGTAAGGCTAATTTTCTTTTTTGTTTCACACAAAGCTTATTTATAGGTCAGTGTGGAGGAGACAGTTCTGTTTTCCTTCACATCTGCCTGTTTTCTGATTGCTTTCTGCCAGTTGTGCTAGTTTGACTAAAGCCAGAAATACTCCAAATTGACTGGCATGAGCTAGCTGGTAAATCTCTTCTTCCCCTGATCTTGTTTACATTTCTTAAATGATAGTATGAGAGGTGTCTTTGTGGCTCTTTTCCTTTAGTGAGACCCCTAGGTGCTAACTCACCAGATTAGTTCCTGTTTCAACTGGCCTATGATGCCTGTGATTTCATGATGTTTACCAGTGTTTGAATTCTCACAGGCAGCCTCTCAATTATATGGAAAACATGTCTTCAGTATGTCTTCAAACTGCAACATTCCTTAGCAAAAATGTTTGAAGCTGAGTAAGAAACTAGTTCAAAACACTTTAGTTCTATACCTGATTACGCTTTTGTTCCATACTTTGACCATAATTTCTAGCCTGCCTGGAAAACAGAACTTTGGTGTTAGCTAAAATGCGTAACTTTCAACTGTTATAGCAAATATTAATCATTTGTTGGCCTTACTAAATTGGTGTTTAAAAAATCGGTTTTCTAGGAATCTTAAGCCTTATGCTTGTAGGGGAATTCAGAAGCTTTTTCAATATCCGTATCTTATGTAAACTAAAAATTTCATATATATATTCCTAGTTGTTCCATCCCTCAAGGCAAGCTGGTAGCAAAACTTATAACCCGTAGCCCTTGCACAGCACTGCCTTCCGCATTGCAGATTCTAACAAGTATTTTGAATTCCTGTTTTTACTTAAATGTCGCTAAGGTAGCTGAAGCTGTACTTAGATTGTTTTCCATATACATACAGTATGGAGGTATAGCTTTCAAAGAAAATGTAAAATATAAACAAGTTTGAATTCATAGACAATGGATACTTGATACTCAGTTGTACACTTTCATTGTAGAGTTTCATTTTTAGTTTAACACTAATTGCACGATCTATATGCTGAGATCAAGCAGTCTCAGAGACCCGAACAGAACTTGGAAATTGGAGTAGCAGTGCTGAGATGTCTGGTCTCATTGAACTTGGCATGCCTGATTGGAGCAGTGGACCTGCATCACCACAGAACTGAGTACTAATCAATTTATTTGACCAATAAACTTCCCACTCTGCAGACTGCAGCATAGCCTTACCCTTAAGAAATGAAACGCACCCCAGCTAAAACGTCTTGATTAAACTTTGTGTCCAGCAAGTTTGTGGCTTCTAATATATTTAACTTGGTTTTGGTGTGCTTTCCCTAATGTGGTAAGGCTGGTATAGATTCTCACTGAGGTATCTGCTTGGTGACTGCAATCTTAGTCTTAGGGAAAAAATACATCAGTGTGGGAAAAGTACTGTGTTATGGGGTTGGTGATTCCTAATGCTTGGTCTGTGAAGAGATTACAATGTGCTAGTGGTTGGGTAGGGATTTCTTGGTTCTGGCTATGACAAAGTTTTGTGATAAAGATTGGCCTGAGTCTAGATTTCTGCAACTGTTCTAAGTGCACTTCCACGCAATTCTGACATTCATAGGTATTACAGTTTTGCACCTACATAAAATCTGCTTGATCTTTGGGGAATGGAAAAAAAAAAAAAAGGATGATGACCTGTTTAATTTACTGTGAACACGTTAATTTATCCTGAAAACTTGTAACTCAATGCCAAAACAGGTGCTTCTAAATGATAGTTGAAACCAATTTACTAAGCCTGAGATCAGCATGTGGTCTGTGTTAACTTACCTATTTTTTATGTCTTAAAACGAGTCTTGTCCTTAAAAAGCTTGTCCATTATGACTACTCCTGGAAGAAAGTCATGTGGAATGTAACAAAATTTACTGAACCGGTAAGTAAAACTTGTATTTTTCTATTAGTTCCATTGTTTCAACTCTTCTGACGCTTATGGACAGCATAGATAACAGAGGGGAGATCGTGGTAATCGGAGCTACCAACAGACTGGATTCTATAGATCCTGCTTTACGAAGACCAGGACGCTTTGACAGAGAGTTCCTCTTCAACTTGCTAAATACAGAGGTGAGAACTTAAATTCAACATTAGTGCTACCATGGCAAAGTCCAACTTTATAGGGAAAAAAAATTGACAACTTGAATAAAAGAGTGGTATGTGGAGACACTGCGTTGTTCCATGGAGGGCAAATCTGGTACTGGATATATATGGTCAGGATGATACCACCAGGTAGTTAGTTCTATAACCAAACCTTTCATTCCCAAAGTTGTACCTGTTTACTTAATTATTTAGTCCACTTGGGCGCTTTCATCATGAAGTTGTGTTTTTGGTCTCAATCCTTCACTTATGAATGAATAGGGGACGTGTTTGCATTTGATTGTGCCCCGGATCAGTGATAGTAGTTTGAGTCATAATTTTGTCTTTTTTTTTTCTTACTAGGAAATTAAGAGAGAAATCTCAGCCTTCTGGTCCGACACGTAGTCTTCAACATACTTTTTCCTCTCCAGAGACTTTTGTTGCACACTGTTCTGTTATTTGTAAGCAATTTAGTAAATAGTATCTCATATAGGGATATAAAATTTAATATATACGTATTTTAAGATATTTTAAATTTGTTTATTTGACCTTTCTTAAACATATTTAAGTACTTTTATTTGATATTTTTGTTCTATATATGTAGCTCTCTATTTATTATCCTATATATATAGGATCATAGAGAAGTGAGAAACAAAGGAAAGAAACCAAAGGCACCTTCCCCCCCATCCACCCTCTTCCACCTCCTCCCCCCGAGCGGGGGGAGGGGTGCCCCATTGAGAGCTCTTGGAGCACCCATCCCTCTGGGCTGATCCCTAGCTGCTCTGACCCAACTTCAGTGCCAGCACAGGGCAGGAAGGGTGCCCGCCTCCCTTGGGGGAACCGGGGGCTGCCCACTGAGGTCTTCTGGCAGCCCCGTATCCCACGGGGCAGCTGCTCGCCAAGCCTCGGGGCTTCTGGAAGGTGGAAGGCAGTCCTCATGGCAGGGACCGAAGCCCCGCAGCGCTGCGTCCTCCTCCCTGAGCCCCTCGAGGGTTTGGTCCTGCTGCCGGCCATGGGTCTCCCCTCTCACACTCCTGGGGCAGTAGGTGGGATGGCTCCTCCTTTGCCACACTTGAGAGAATAGGCAGCTACGATGGGAGGCTTTGGATGCTCTTCATTACCTCTTCCGATTCATCCAGACAAACAGTAAGAGAAGCTGTGTTGGGCTGCCCTCCCCTCCAGCCGAGAGGCTCCCCCCCAAAAAAACGGGACTGGCTGGATACCCCTGGTGGGGTGGGGGGTAAAAGCAAAGGGTAAAAAGGGGGGGGGGAGGAGGAAAGGAGGAAATAGGGTACAAGTGGTAGGGTAAAAAGAGGGGGTATGAGGGGAAGGGCAGACGGACTGGGGGCAAAAAGGGTGAGGGGGGCAAGAGGGGGCACTGGGGCTCCACCGGCCCTTCTGACCTGGACCAGCTCTGCTGGCGCTGCCGAGCTGTGCCGCCCAATGCCCGGTGCCATCCCGGTTGTGCTCTGCAGGTGCTGCTGGAAGAGGAGCCCTTGGATGTTCTGCACACAGCGGTGCAGCAGCAAGCCATGCTTGCACTTGGCCACTTGAGGTACGTGCCCAGCCCCTGCTCTGGCCCTGGGCCTGGCTTCCAGGCTTCCCCTGTCTAGGCAGCAGCCTGGCAGTGCCAGCCGCGGGGCCGCTGCTCGCCAAGCCTCGGGGCTTCTGGAAGGTGGAAGGCAGTCCCCATGGCAGGGACCGAGGCCCCGCAGTGCTGCGTCCTCCTCCCTGAGGCCCTGAGGCCCTGCTCCCAGCACCGTGACAACGAGGCCCCTTGCTTTCTTTGCAGCTATGTCAACTCAGTGCTGGAGGGCAAGAAGAAGAGCATCCTGCTCGCCTGTTTCAGCAGTGTCTTCTTGCTGCCCTCACACGAGCATTTGGAGTGCGAGAGCCGCGTCTGCTACTTGAAGGTATGCTCTGGGAGAGCTCTTGGAGCACCCATCCCTCTGGGTTGATCCCTGGCTGCTCTGTGCTGAGATCTGTGCAGATCCTGGCAGAGGGAGAGGGACTGGAGATCCACTGCCACCCCTTTGTTGTCCTTGCAGACCCTGGATGCCATGGACCGCATGCTGAGGCTCTTCATAAGAAATTCTCCCACCTCCGGCTTCAGTGAGCTCCAGGACATCTTGCAGGTCTGCCACTTGCCAAGAGCAGTGTTCCCAGGGGCGCTTCCTCACCCGGAGGGAATTCAGCATCCACTGCGGAACGGACAGACCCTACTTCAGTGCCACGCACAGGCAGCACAGGGCAGGAAGGGTGCCCGCCTCCCTTGGGGGAACCGGGGGCTGCCCACTGAGGTCTTCTGGCAGCCCCACGGGGCTGCTGCTCGCCGAGCCTCAGGGCTTCTGGAAGGTGGAAGGCAGTCCTCATGGCAGGGACCGAAACCCCGCAGTGCTGCGTCCTCCTCCCTGAGCCCCGCACAGCCCTGAGCCCCTCGAGGTCCTGCTGCTGGCCGTGGGTCTCCCCTCTCACACTCCCCGTTGGTCTCTCTGCCACCCGGCTGCCAGGATAAAGACCTGAAGATGAAGTTCCTAAGGAGCATCATCAGCGTGTGCAGAAGTGCCAGAAACTGCGGCCTGTGGTGCGGCCTCGATGCCTTCTGCAACAAATACCAGCTGGCAGAGCATATTAAGGTGATGGGACACCTCCTGGAGGCTCTGGGAGGGGTGCAAGGGCAGGCTGTGGGGACGGGACTCTCGAGGGCTTTGGCGGGGGCCTCCTCCCTGAGGCCCTGAGCCCCTCGAGGCTTTGGTCCTGCTGCCGGCCATGGGTCTCTCTACCGCCGTAGCCCTGCTCCATGGCGGCCGCCCTCCGCCCGCGGCACCGCTCCGCCTCCCGGGCGCTCAGTGCGCAGCCGCGCGGCGCCCGCCTCCCATTGGGCCCCGCCGGCCCCTTCGGCCCGCCCACGAAGCGCTGCTATTGGCCGCCATCCGCGTCGGCCGCTATTGGCTGAGCTCGCCCCGAGGCCCTGATCCCATTGGAGCGCGCGGCCCGCCCCTCGCCGGGTTCCCCGCGATCCGATAGGTGGAGGAGCCTCCTGCGGTCCCGCCCCTTCGGCCCTTCTGTGGTCACGCCTCTCCGCTGTCAATCACAGCCGGACCCGATTCTGAGTGGGCAGCGGCGCGGGGCGCATTGTGGGGGCCGGAGCAGAGCGGTCGCCATGGAGACGGGGCCTGGTCCCGCTCTGCGAGCCTGACCCCCGGCCCCTGACCTCTTCTTGACCTTTACCAGTGACCCCGGCCCCAAATGAGACCCCGCAAGGCGTCCCCATTGACTCCCCAGTCAGTAGGATTGGAAAGGACGAATGTTTATTCAGCGCAGGGCAGAGCGGGGGATAGTCCCACCCAAGACGTGCGCACCCGACGTGGCAACTTGCCTTGCTTATCTGCAGCAAAGAGTTACATGGGCCTGAAGTTTCACAACGCGCCCGTACATATTCATAGCCTGTCCCCGCTTCGTCTTAAAATTAGTCCCAAGCAGTCATTTCCAGAAACTCCTCCCATTTGCGCTTGCGCAGTGTGTCTTGGTGGCACACACGTGGTGGCACGCACCACGGTTAGCAAAGACACTGAGTAGCATCCGAGCTTAATGCCGTCAGCGCTCTATCTCGACTCGATGAGATTCCCCCACCTCCCTCTCTCCAAGCTGCCCCTGTGCCCCTGCAGGGGACACCCGGCCCTCCCTGAGTCGGCAGCGGGTCACAGAAGGGCCCTTTGTGACATCACCTGGGCACTCCCCACTGCTACGTATAAAAGCCAGAGCAGCCAGCCCCGGCCACCCAGTGTCCGGCACGGCTGTGACGGGACAGGGCAGGAGCACGAGGCTGCGGAGCAGTCCCCGAGCATAGCCCGCGTCTTCACACAGCGCCAAGCCATTTCTGTGAGATTGCCTCTTCTCTACCCTCAGCCCGTAGTATGGAGGAGAGACGACCACCCAGTAGCCCCATGCTGGCATGGGTGGAGGCCGAGGCTCGTCAGGACAACACAGCTCCCAGTGAACACCATGAGCACGTCAGGGAGCTGCTGTTGAACGGTGAGCGAGGGCTCCCGTCAGGGGGAGCAGGGCTGGGGCTAGGGAGAGGGGGGGGGCCAGCAAGAACACCCTGCTCAGCGTCAGGACCAGCATGGCAGCCCAGCCCCCGGACACCCCCAGGGAGGTTGTGCCAGGGGAGCAAGCACGGGGCTGGAGGGAGGCCAGAGCTCCTTCCTCTCCTCCCTCCTGCCTTTGGCCACCCTCTACAACCCTCCTTCTTCTCCTGCCTTCTTAGAAGCTGACAGCTTAGCTGTCTACGAGAAAGAAGAGGAGAGCTTGTACAGCATTCTGACCTTCATCAGCAGCACACAACAGGTAGGTGTGGCCTTGCCATGGTGGCTGTGCCTGTGTCTCCTGAGGGTCGCGCAGCTCTGCTGCCAGGATGCTGGCGGGCTGCTGGCGAGGCAGAGCTGCCACCCTCCAGGAGCCCCGCACAGCCCTGAGCCCCTCGAGGCTTTGGTCCTGCTGCTGGCCGTGGGTCTCCCCTCTCACACTCCCCGTTGGTCTCTCTGCCACCCGGCTGCCAGGATAAAGACCTGAAGATGAAGTTCCTAAGGAGCATCATCAGCGTGTGCAGAAGTGCCAAAAACTGCGGCCTGTGGTGCGGCCTCGATGCCTTCTGCAAGAAATACCAGCTGGCAGAGCATATTAAGGTGATGGGACACTCCCTGGAGGCTCTGGGAGGGGTGCAAGGGCAGGCTGTGGGGACGGGACTCTCAAGGCCTTGGGGGGGGCAAGCGCTGCGTGGACACTCAGCTGCCCCTGACGGCCTTGGGGCCATTGAGAAGCCCCGCCAGCGGAGAGCTCAGCAGCAGGGAGGTGGCAGGGCGGCCCTCTGGGTGCCACAGCTGGCTGGGGGCACTGGGGCTCCACCGGCCCTTCTGACCTGGACCAGCTCTGCTGGTGCTGCCGAGCTGTGCCGCCCAATGCCCAGTGCCATCCCGGTTGTGCTCTGCAGGTGCTGCTGGAAGAGGAGCCCTTGGACGTTCTGCACACAGCGGTGCAGCAGCAAGCCATGCTTGCACTTGGCCACTTGAGGTACGTGCCCAGCCCCTGCTCTGGCCCTGGGCCTGGCTTCCAGGCTTCCCCTGTCTAGGCAGCAGCCTGGCAGTGCCAGCCGCGGGGCCGCTGCTCGCCAAGCCTCGGGGCTTCTGGAAGGTGGAAGGCAGTCCCCATGGCAGGGACCGAGGCCCCGCAGTGCTGCGTCCTCCTCCCTGAGGCCCTGAGGCCCTGCTCCCAGCACCGTGACAACGAGGCCCCTTGCTTTCTTTGCAGCTATGTCAACTCAGTGCTGGAGGGCAAGAAGAAGAGCATCCTGCTCGCCTGTTTCAGCAGTGTCTTCTTGCTGCCCTCACACGAGCATTTGGAGTGTGAGAGCCGCATCTACTACTTGAGGGTATGCTCTGGGAGAGCTCTTGGAGCACCCATCCCTCTGGGTTGATCCCTGGCTGCTCTGTGCTGAGATCTGTGCAGATCCTGGCAGAGGGAGAGGGACTGGAGATCCACTGCCACCCCTTTGTTGTCCTTGCAGACCCTGGATGCCATGGACCGCATGCTGAGGCTCTTCATAAGAAATTCTCCCACCTCCGGCTTCAGTGAGCTCCAGGACATCTTGCAGGTCTGCCACTTGCCAAGAGCAGTGTTCCCAGGGGCGCTTCCTCACCCGGAGGGAATTCAGCATCCACTCCCATCCAGACAGACCCTACTTCAGTGCCACGCACAGGCAGCACAGGGCAGGAAGGGTGCCCGCCTCCCTTGGGGGAACCGGAGGCTGCCCACTGAGGTCTTCTGGCAGCCCTGTATCCCCTGGCTGCAGACCTTTCCCCTCCACAGACTCCTCCTGTGTCGGAGAAAAGCCTTGCCCATGGCACTCCTGGGCTTCCTTTGCGTCTACACAGTGGCAGGAATTGGACCCCTCTTCCCAGGCACTGCACTGGTCACCACTGGTGCTGCTGCTGTCCACCTGCCTCCCTGTCCGTGGTGCTTTCCTCCCAATATCGGAGTGCTGCGGGAGCCCAGCACTGATGCTCCTGCTTTAGCAGGCATCAGCTCCCAGGGCAGACCAGCACTTTCTCCCCTCACAGATTCTGCTGCCCTTTGCCAACTCCCACAGCGAAGCTATTTGCGAGAGGGCCGTGGGGAGGGCCGCGAAGCTGACCAGCTGGCTAGCCACACGCTTCTCACCGGAGGTAAGGAGCCACGCACCCCTCCAGCCAGCCCACCTCCCCTTCCCCGCAGACCACATCAGCCTGCAGCTCAGGGGTGCTGCCGAGGCAAGCCCGGCTACAGACCCTCAGCTAGGGCTCAGCCCTGAAGCAAGGGCCTTCAGCCCTCCTTTGCCCATGGACCCCGAGTGGGGGATGTTCCCAGTCCCTGAGAGCACTCTTGGGAGCCAGCTCTGCCCCCCGTCCTGTGCAGGCCTCAAGCGCCCAGGGAGCACGGTGGGAGAGCAGGCATGGCCAAGGCTGCTGACTCACCTGGGAGCCAGCCCTGGGCACACTCTTGGCTCCAGGACTTTGGCCCCAGCTGCCTCCCACAGCACTTCCCTCCTCTCTCTCTCGCCCAGGACCACAGCGCTGATGGAGGATACACCGAGTGCAATGTGCCGCTCCTGGGACAGTTGGTGGGATGGCTCCTCCTCTGCCACACTTGCGAGAACAGGCAGATACGATGGGAGGCTTCGGATGCTCTTTATTACCTCTACCAATTCATCCAGAAAAACAGTAAGAGAAGCTGTGTTGGGCTTCCTTCCCCTCCAGACACAGGCACTGCCTGAGGCACTTGCTTCTTCTCCTAAGTAGTGCCATGGAGCGCTCTTGTGGAGACCTCTAGAGCGGTCTTCCTAGAGAGAGGATCCCTATATGTCCCCCTCGTATCCCTGCACTACAGCGCTCCAGCCCTTCGAGCCACCCCCCACACCTCAGTTAGGCCAATAGCGTTTTAGTTGTGCGATTTGCACGCAGGGCTCTCGTTCCTTTGCGTGTCCCAGGCTGGGAGCATTTGCATGTGTACCCCTGAGGCACACGTCAGCCCTTGCTCTCTTGCCATCTCCGTTGCTCCCATCAGCTGTCTGCCTTTGCTTTCCATCTCTGTCCAACACTGCCTCCCTGGGTTCTGCAGCATCTCCGCCCTCCTCAGCCATTCCTACTCAAAAGCTCTTTTCACCACTTGGTAAGCCTCCTAACAAAAGTGGCTTGTCCTTGTGAATCTTCTTCTTTTTGTCCCCCTCCGCTGCCGTGTTTAGGAAGAACAGCGCCAGAAGCTAGTCAACAGCCTCAGGGGAAAGCTGAGGCCATACCGAGGCTTCCTTTACCCACTGCCACGGACATTGCCACGGTAATGAGTTCCTCCCTTCCTGGCACACTTGTCCCAGCAGCAGCAGGAGACTTGTGGGAACACAGGGCTCCAGCATCAGTGCGGCTGGTGTGGCCTCGCTGTTCTGGCCCGCGCGGTCCTGCTGTCCCTGAGTAGGGCCTTTCCATAGGCCTCCCAGCAGCAGTTTCTCCTGGCCCTCCTGGCCACCAGCAAGCCCCGCATATCTCCAGGGCCAGCACCCTGGGCCCGTGCCTCCAACCCTGGTCCCTCACCCCGAGGGCTCTTCTCAGCCCCCACCACGCAGGGACTGCAGCCCCTGCTTCCTGCTTTCCCGTGGGCACTGCTGCCAGCACGCTCAGGCATCTGTCTCCAGAGCTGCTCTCACCGCTCAGTTCTGCAGCACCATCGGGGCACTTGCTGCAACGTGTCTTACGTCCCTTCCTCCTTGCAGAACTTTGGAAAATACCTCCAGCAGTCTCAGAGGACAGACGTCATCCTCAAGGTCATTGAAGCCCTGAGAGACTCCAACACATACGACAAACAGGAGGTCAGCGGTGTGCTGGACATGGCCATCGAAGACCCTGCCTCCTGGCTGACCGACGTAAGTGGCCTGCAGTTGGATTGCCCTGCCCGTTAGCCCATGTCAGGCCCCGCTTCCTCCCTCCCACGTCCAGCCCTCTCAGGCACCGCAGGCAATCCCTGGAAGCCATCCCAGAGCCATGGGAAGGGCAGTTGTGTGAGTAGTGGCTGAAAGTACGTCTGCACTCCACTTTTGCCTCTCCAGGTGCCAGAGATCGTGAGGTGCATCTACAGACACGTGGAGTACATCAACACGGCATCAGCCCGGCGCAGCCTGGACATCCTCATCCTCTGTCTGGCCAACCAGCGGCCAAGGGAGGTGGCCAGCACCCTGCTGCAGATCTCGCCATCATCTGACAGGCATGCCAACCTTCAGGGCTTCTTGTATGGGAGGGGAGGGGACAGGAGACTTTCCGCCTGACACATCCACAGCAAACTCCAGGGCCCTGCTCTGCGTTTCCAGAGCAGGGCCCTCCACGCCGCCATGCTTTCCAGCCGTGGTTCCTTGGCCACAGCCAGGGCAGCCAGAGCTGAGCAAGCCAGCCAGGATCCCTGCCACCACAGGGAACGTCATCTCTGCCCTCTCCTGCTTGCCTGGACAAGGCTCCCAGGGCACCCCAAGGGAGGGGGGCGGCAGGGCCAGGGCTGCAGGACAGCCTGGGGCCTGCAGGGCCTGTGCAGGCCACGGCGCTGGGGCGGAGTGTGCCCTGCTGACTGAGTGCTCCGTCCTTGCAGCGCTGCCCTGGCCATGTGGGAAACCATGTTCTCCCAGAACCAGACGATGGAGAATGTCCTGAGGGAGACACTTGGCGTGCTCCAGGAGCAGAAGCTGCGCGGGCTCCCGGGCTTCATCCCAGAGGACAACTGCATCCCTCACTTGGCGGTGAGTTACTGGACGAGGCCTTGCTCCTCTTCAGGGCCGTGTGTGTGCCTCTGCCCATCTACCCCCAAACTGGCAGCTCCTTCAGGACGTCCGTGCGGGAGGAGCAGGCAAAGAAAGGCTGCTGGGTGCTGCCAGGCACAGGGCACTCAGGGGCCCTGCGGCCCTCCACAGCCCCAGCTGCCCCTGGCCTGAGGCACCGGGAGAGCCAGGAGCTGCCTGCAGCCCTGCAGGCTCCGACAGTCTCTCAATGCTGTGTTCCTTTCAGCTGCTGGCCCACCCAGATGTTGGAGAAGACGACTCGGAGGCCCTGCGCCACCTCCAGAGGCTCTTGGAGCATCCCAACCGAGTGACGTACTCGGTGGTGCTCAGCGCTCTCCTCCCAGCGTCAGAGACACCTGTCACGGTGAGCAGGGCACACTACTGTGAAGGCCGGTGGGCCTTTGTCCTGAAGGTATCATGGCCTGCTCCTGGCCAGCTGGGAGGGCTCTGCTCTGCCCGCAGCTCTGTGGCGCAGAAGAAATGGCCAAGAAATGAGCTGGCCATGGAGGGGCCCAGCGGCTCTCTGGGGAGCTTTCCATGCATGCCGTGTACCTTTTGGAGCGGGTCCGAAAAGGGGGCACAGAGTCTTTGCTCAGCTGCCCTCCTTTTCCTACCCTTGCTCCCCTCACATACGCAAGGGCTGCCCATGGCCATCGCCTGTCTGCTGGCTGGTGCCCGCTGCGACTCTCGTGCTGCCTCTGCGCGAGCAAGATGGCAGCCTGGTGCTCTGGCACCACAGGCTTCTGGCCAGGGTGGCCTTTCATCGTTTCACCAAATGGAAACTCTGTCCTTCCTCCAGGCAAGAAAACTTCCCGTGCTGCTGCCAGGCATCATTCAGGGCCTGCACGTTGCCAGGGCTGACACCAAGATGAAGGCCCTGCTTCTCATCCGAAACGTGATGGATCATGTGAAGAGGAAGCAGGCCAGCTCCATCGCTCTGCAAGTGGCTGGGGACATCCTGCCACTGTTTAACGATGTAAGGCTGCTGCAGGACCTGAGCCCACAGATGGGCACTCTCATGACAGCTGCCCCCCGTGAAGGAGGCCTCTTACGTTCCCTCTAGTGGGGCTGCGTCCTTTCAGTGTGGCTACAGATCTGGCCACAGCTCCTCTGAGCACACTCTGATTCTGTAGCACCTCCGTTCACGTCAGCCACCCTAACGCCCCTGCTCACCGCGGGCAGGGAGCAGCTCTTGCTGAAGTCTTCCTCTCTTCCTCCCTACCAGGAGTGCAGCCAGCTGCAAGAGCTCTCCATCTGCCTCTACAACAAAGTGATGCAGGCTGTGTTGTGGAACCACAAGAGGCAGCTGAAGAAGGTCGTGAAGAGGGGCCTGCTCCCACTCTTTTTTCACCTGAGTGACCAGACCCAGAGCGTGGCCAAGGTGCGTATGGCATACCTGACTAGAGGGACTAGCAGACTGACACCACAGGGGTTGCCTGGGTGTCCGGGGCCAGGGCTGAAGGTAATCGGGCACTTGGCATGTGTGTCCCTTCGGGGTGCAGCTGCCTGTGTCATGGAGAATGGGGGCACAGCTCCCCTCCTTCCTTATGCCAAACGCAGTTCACACTCACCCCCCACTGCATTATCCCACCGGGGGCTGGGAAAGGCCTGCAGCCCTGCCAAGAGGTGGGCGTTGCCAGGTCCCCTTCCCTGGGCTCTGGTGCCATCTCTCAGCCTCTGCTGCTCTGCAGGCCTCCCTGGAAGCCCTTGTCACCGCTGCAGACTTCCTGAAGCAGGGAAAACTCAAGCACCTGGCGCAGACAGAGCAGACCTGGAAGATCGCAGAGTACTTGGTAAAGACAACAGCTCTCTCCATACCTCAAAACCCCAGCCCCACAGGGCTCGTGGCTGGGAGATGGGAATGGCCTGAGGGGAAGGGGGGGTGTTGGCAGGAGGGGGTGGTCTGTCCAGCCGGGCAGGGTCTGCAAGCCCTGTAACCTTGCGCTCTCTCCAGCTCGTGCAGGACAAGGGAAAGGTGGAGAAATACCTGCAGCAGAGCCTGCCGTACCTGCAGCACACTCAGGTCGCCTTGCGGGAGGCAGCCGTCAGGTTCATCGGTGAGCCACAGCCCCCGGGGTCCCTCCTTTGTCAGCCTTTAGCAGCCCCAGTGTCCCTAGAGTCCCCCCCGGGACTGGGTCCCCATGCAAGTGGGCCTGGGGGCAGCCTTGCAGGCTTCTGACAGCAGCTTTGTGCCTAGGTCTTGCCGCGCAGCACTGCAAGGACCAGAGCGAGATGAAGATCCATGAAATCTGCAGCAGTGAGTGAGGGCAGCGGGGTGTGGGTCCACGACCGGTGGGGCAGGGGGCATTCACCTTTCTCAGAGGGAAGGGAGAAAGTTTGTATGGCCAAAAGCTCGGCTGGGGTTGAAGCTGGCCAGTACTGCGCTGGCTAAGAAAAAGGGCTTTTCTGGAGTATGTTAACAGCAAAACACGTCTGTCTACAACTTCCTTGTGACGGGGAGCAGAGAGGGAGGCACCGAGCTCTCCTCTCAGGCGACCGGTGATAGGAGGCGAGGGAGTGGCTTAAAGCCGGGTCAGGGGATGTTCAGATCAGATTTTGGGGAAAAGTTCCTCCCTGAGAGGGTGGTTGGGCACTGAAGCAGGCTCCCCAGGCAAGCAGGCATGGTGCCCGAGCTCGCGGGTGTTCAAGAAGCATTTGGACAAAGCTGTTGGATATGTGGTGTTAAGTCCTGTGCCGTCCAGTGTGCAGTCAGGAGTTGGGCTCAGTGATCCCTTCCAACGCAGGATAGTTAATGATTCTCTGACTCTAACCCCTTGGTCCCTCTGTGTCTTTGCGGGAAGTGACGGGTGGAGGGGTGACAGGCTCTGCCCGCAGTCTCTGCAGACAGGTGGGTTTAATTTCTGCTCTGTTTCTCTCCATTGCAGTCCTCCGGCCCTTGCAGAATGACGAGGAGGAAAGTGTTGTGTCTCTGGCCACTCAGACCATCTTCATCCTGACACGTCCAAGGGAGCAGCTGACATCGAGCTGGTGCCGGCGGGCACTGTGCTGCTGCCTCTCCTAAGCCAGGGAGAGGCACAAAACCTTCAAACGCCTGCATTCCATTAAAATTCCAACACCACGTGCAGGGCCGTGGAATCCTTTGCATGGTGTGCTGAGCATTCCAGCCTCTACCGTAGTGGGCAGCTGTAAGGGTTTTAGGTGGTGTGGTGGGGAATGGCTTAGGGGCGGTGGCTTATGGAAAACGGACTCCACAATCCATAAGATTGTAAAGTAGGTGTGTTTATTCAGCGCTGGGCGGCACGGGGGTAGTCCCCCTGTGAGAAACAAAGTTGTGTTTTTGCAGTACAGAACTAATTTTCTGTATTGCAAGGTAGTTGTGTAGTCATAACAAGGAGAAATGCTAAGTAGATGAGTGGACGGTAGAAGGCCTCGCTGTTCCAAAATAAGTTGCAAGCTTGAGACAAACAGGATGAGCAGTATGAGAACAGTAAAACAAAGATCACAAGACCTCAACACACAAGAAGGGAGAAATTCAAGGGTTGAAAACAAGAAAAATGGTACATATATGGTATAGAGGAGGGTCGAGCAGCTTGTGAACCTGTAGTACTCTGCCAATGAGGAAACAGGGGAGGTGATCAGGTGTCGGGTAATAGGGAATAAAAGGTTAGGATTTGTTTACTAAAATGCGCTCCTGATTGACAGGACGCCCGCCCTTGCAATCGCGAATAAAATAGCTTCACAGAAGATTCTGTCTAAAGAAAGTTATGTGAGATTTTCCTCACACCACCAAGGTCATGCGCACCTCATGCGGCAACTTGCCTTGCTTATCTGCAGCAAAGAGTTACTAGGCCTGAAGTTCCACAACGCACCTGTACATATTCACAGTCTGTCCCCACTTCGTCTTAAAATTAGTCCCAAGCAGTCATTGCTGGAAACTCCTCCCATCTGCGCTTGCGCAGTGTCTCCTGGTGGTCGTCATCAGGGGTCGTGGGGATGAAGGTTGGTGACTCTTCCTCGTCACTGCAAAATAACATCATCTTCCTATCCATAAGCATGCTGTAAATATTACTCACTTGAAGAAGAGCTGCATGCAGAAAAGGCACCTACTACTACATAGATGGCTATACTCTCAAAGATCCTAAGAAAAGCTTCTTGCTTTAGGTAATTTGCACAATGTACCACGGCTAGCAAAGACGCTGAGCAGCATCCTAGCTTAATGCCATCAGCGCTCTATCTGTGCTTGATAAGAGGCTCCTAACTCCCTCTCTCTGTCCCCCCATTTCTATATAGTTAGTGCATTAATTTCATTTCTAAAAAGGTAGTAAATTACTGTATTCTCCTAACTCCCTCTCTCACTGACCACCTCCCTGGTGCAAATGGGAGGAGTTTCCGGAAATGACTGCTTGGGACTAATTTTAAGACGAAGCGGGGACAGGCTATGAATATGCACGGGCGCGTTGTGAAACTTCAGGCCCATGTAACTCTTTGCTGTAGATAAGCAAGGCAAGTTGCCACGTCAGGTAGTCATTGGTGGGATTACCCCCCGTTCTGCCCAGCGCTTACAAGCTTACTGATTGTGGACTCCTTTTTCTTTAAGTCAGCTTGCCTGTGGGCACCGGGCTCCTTTCAGGGTCTGCCGAGGCCCCCGTTTGCTCTCGTGTCTCTTGCCATCCAGCGCATTCCATAGCTCCGGGGAACACCCTTCAGCACACTGTGGAGCCCTGCCTGTCCCCTTCCGCAAGGGTCAATGTTGAAGATCGACTCCACCTTAAGGGCCATAGTGCCTTTTGTGGCTTCTCTCCTCTCTTTGAAACAATGAGGATAAAACAGACAAGATGTAACATAGCAAGCTGAAGGGATTGCTGAACTTGATAAATTGTTGTATCGGCCTTGCTTTTGTATATAAGACTCAGTTCTAGCCACAAAATCAAGGCTGAAGAAGAAACATGGTGCCCATGAAATTAGCCTTAATTGAATTAGCCTTTCTTTGCCTGCTCCTCCTGCACGTACGTCCTGGAGGAGCTGTACATTTGGGGGTAGATGGGGAGGGGTGAGGGTTGTCATATTTACCCAGATATTGCCCCTTACATAATCATATCTCCCTATCTCTAAGGGGGAAACGGATCCTAGGCCAGGAGCTGGTGGGGCTCATTGAGAGGGCTTTAAATTAGGTAAGACGGGGGACGGGGCTGAAACAAAGCTTGTTAGAGCTGTGCCGGGGGGACAATGGCAAGGCTGGGAGAGAAGGCAATGGCCCAAGTGAAGTGCATCTCCACTAATGCATGCAGCATTGGTAATGGCATGCATTAATGCCATGAGCGCAGTTTTGTGGGGAAATCCCTGAGTGCGTGCAGCAGGCTTCAGAATTCACTTGCAGAGGCAGGAAATGTCCCCATCCCGCAGCACCGCTGCATCCTGCCAGCGTGCAGGGTTCTTTAGGTGAGTCAGAGTGTATGGGCTGATGCGTTTCCAAGTTGAGAGAGAGAAGCACGTCTTTTTGAGGTAACAACTCGTAGGATCTTTGCGAGTAAAGCCATCTTTGTAGTAGTAGGTGCCTTTACCGCATGCAGCTCTTCTTCAAGTGAGTAATTTTTACAGCGTGCTTATGGATAGTTGTTGTTTTGTTAACAACTTCTTACGTCGTTGTTAACAAATGATGTTATTTTGCGTGTTTTCTCTGTGGTTCTAGGTCCCTTCTGATTTTTGCAGAATTACGGGGCTTCCTGCAATTGTGACCTTATGCCTTCACCTCTATTTCAAATATTATCAAAGTTGCAACATTGGTGGTAAAGTGATGGAGCAGGGTTTAGGGGAAATGTATCATCCAAGTTCCCTGTGCCAGAGTGTATCTGAAAACAACAGCAGTAGGCATGTAAGATGTAGCCTTTTTCAGGGTTGGAGACAGTTTCTTTTGTTTTTGGAGCTTTTTCCTGCTCTTTTGCTGGCTGTAGAGTCTTGTAACCTTCTGGATTTTAAGTGCTTGGAATTCTCTTAATAGGGGGATATTTAGCATCAGTTGCTGGCTAACTTGGTTTTGGGATGTGGTGGCGTATGCTTCTGTTTTGGGGTTATAAGTTAATCTACAAATATAATATTTGTAACCTTTTTGGGTTATATTTTAATCTCTAGATATATCAAGCCATTCTTTGTGAATCCTCTTCAGAAGATAGGCACAGTATTATCAAGAGACTGAGCAGGGTCACCTTTTTCATCTGTGAAGGATAAGTCTGCAATTACCCGTGCTGGGGCTGCTGTGCATTCATGTCCTGTTGGCATTTGTGGACCTGTAGTGGTTTAACCCGGCTGGCAGCTAAACACCACACAGCTGTTTGCTCACCCTCCCCCCTCCCTCTCTGGGATGGGAGAGAAACGGGAAAGTGAAGCCCGTGAGTTGAGATAAAGACAGTTTATTAAGACAGGAAAATAATAGTAACAATACATGTAATAATAATAACAATGATGATGATAATAGTATTACTACTAATAATGTGTACAAACAAGTGATGCACAATGCAATTGCTCATCACCCGCTGACCGATGTCCAGCCTAACCCCGAGCAGTCTGGCCCCCATCCCCCGGCTAGCCACCCCTATATATTGTTTATCATGACGTCAGATGGTATGGAATACCCCTTTGGCCAGTTTGGGTCACCTGTCCTGGGTCTGTCCCCTCCCAGCTCTTGCTACACCCCCAGCCTGCCCATTGGCAGGACAGAGCAAGAAGCTGAGATGTCCTTGGCTTAGTATAAGCACTGCTCTGCAACGATTAAAACATCGGGGTGTTATCAGCACTCTTCTCATCCTAAGCCAAAACACAGCATTCTACCAGCTACTAGGAAGAAAATTAATTCTGTGCTAACTGAAACCAGGACATCTATCCACCCCTTATTCCATACCATTTATGTCATGCTCAGGTTACACTCTTTTCCATGCATTCTAATTAGTCACCTATAGCAGTCATGGTAGTGGTAACATACAGTATTATATAGTAATGAACATGGTACAATTCAATTCATGGGCTATTCTCACCCAGTATTAAATCTCCTTGAGGTACACACCGGACCTCTCCGTTCTTTTGCATCACCCACCAAGTGTATCCAGGTCCCTGAGCGAAAGCAATTCCACGAATGGGTTTGCCTTTTCCTGAGGCAGGAGTAGCCCAGACTGTTTTACCCAGCATATTTCTTACATGCACTACAGGAACTTTATCCCCATCTACAGTACGTAACAGGTGGCCTTTGCCAAATGCGTATCCCAATTTTTGAATGTCCCAGCACCCATTGCTTTCAAGGTAGTCTTTAACAGTCCATTGTATCGTTCAACTTTCCCGGAGGCTGGTGCATGATAGGGGATGTGATACACCCACTCAATACCATGTTCTTTGGCCCAAGTGTCTATAATGTTGTTTCGGAAATGAGTTCCATTGTCTGATTCTATTCTTTCTGGGGTGCCATGTCGCCATAGGACTTGCTTTTCAAGGCCCAGGATAGTGTTCCGGGTGGTGGCATGAGGCACAGGATATGTTTCCAGCCATCCGGTGGTTGCTTCCACCATTGTAAGTATGTGGCGCTTGCCATTGCGAGTTTGAGGGAGTGTGATGTAATCAATCTGCCAGGCCTCTCCATATTTATATTTCAGCCATCGTCCTCCATACCAAAGAGTCTTTGACCGTTTGGCTTGCTTGATTGCAGCACATGTTTCACAGTCGTGAATAACCTGTGCTATAGCGTCCATGGTCAGGTCCACCCCTCGATCACGAGCCCATCTGTATGGTGCATCTCTACCTTGATGGCCTGAGGTGTCATGGGCCCATCGGGCTATAAATAATTCACCTTTATGCTGCCAATCCAGGTCCACCTGAGCTATTTCAATCTTAGCAGCCTGATTCACTTGCTGGTTGTTTTGATGTTCTTCAGTAGCCTGATTCTTGGGCACATGAGCATCTACATGGTGTACCTTTACAGCCAGGTTCTCTACCCAAGCAGCAATATCTTGCCACAATGCAGCAGCCCAGATGGGTTTGCCCCTGCGCTGCCAGTTGTTTTGCTTCCATTGCTGTAACCATCCCCACAGGGCATTTGCTACCATCCATGAATCAGTGTAGAGATAGAGAACTGGCCATTTTTCTCGTTCAGCAATGTCTAAAGCCAGCTGAATGGCCTTCACTTCTGCAAACTGGCTCAATTCACCTTCTCCCTCAGCAGCTTCTGCAACTCGCTGTGTAGGACTCCATACAGCAGCCTTCCATCTCCAATGCTTCCCCACAATACGACAGGACCCATCAGTGAACAGGGCATATTTCTTTTCATTCTCTGGTAACTGGTTGTACAGTGGGGCTTCTTCAGCACGACCCACCTCCTCCTCTGATGATATCCCAAAGTATTTGCCTTCTGGCCAGTCCATAATCACTTCCAATATTCCTGGCTGACTGGGGTTTCCTATTTGAGCCCAGTGAGTAATCAGTGCAACCCACTTGCTCCATGTAGCATCAGTTGCATGATGTGTAGAGGGGACCCTTCCTTTGAACATCCAGCCTAGTACCGGCAATCGGGGTGTTAGGAGGAGCTGCGCTTCAGTACCGACCACCTCCGAAGCAGATTGAACTCCTTCATATGCTGCCAATATCTCCTTTTCAGTTGGAGTATAGCGGGCCTCAGATCCTCTGTATCCCCGACTCCAAAACCCCAGGGGCCGACCTCAAGTTTCCCCAGGTTCTTTCTGCCAGAGGCTCCAGGTGGGGCCGTTCTCCCCGGCTGAAGTGTAGAGCCCATTCTTTACATCTGGTCCTGTTCGAACTGGCCCAAGGGCTACTGCATGGACTATTTCCTGCTTGATTTGTTCAAAGGCTTGTCGCTGTTCAGGGCCCCATTCAAACTCATTCTTCTTATGGGTTACTTGGTAGAGTGGGTTTACAATCAGACTGTAATTTGGGATGTGCATTCTCCAAAACCCCACAACACCTAGGAAAGTCTGTGTTTCTTTTTTGTTAGTTGGTGCAGACATAGCTGTTATTTTGTTGATCACATCCATTGGGATTTGACGACGCCCATCTTGCCATTTTATTCCTAAAAACTGGATCTCTCGTGCAGGTCCTTTGACTTTATTTTGTTTTATGGCAAAACCGGCTTTCAGAAGGATTTGGACTATTTTCTTCCCTTTCTCGAAAACTTCCTCTGCTGTGTCACCCCACACAATAATGTCATCGATGTACTGCAGGTGTTCAGGAGCTTCCCCCTGCTCTAGCGCAGACTGGATCAGTCCATGGCAAATGGTAGGGCTGTGTTTCCACCCCTGGGGCAGCCGATTCCAAGTATATTGGACTCCCCTCCAAGTGAAGGCAAATTGTGGCCTGCACTCTGCTGCTAGAGGGATGGAGAAAAATGCATTAGCGATATCAATTGTGGTGTACCACTTGGCTGCCCTCGATTCAAGTTCATACTGAAGTTCCAGCATGTCCGGCACTGCAGCACTCAGTGGTGGCGTGACTTCGTTCAGGCCACGATAGTCCACTGTTAGTCTCCACTCACCATTAGACTTTCGCACTGGCCATATGGGACTATTGAAAGGTGAATGGGTCTTGCTGATCACTCCTTGGCTCTCCAATTGACGAATTAGCTTATGGATGGGAACCAGGGAGTCTCGGTTAGTGCGATATTGCCGCCGGTGCACAGTTGTGGTAGCGATTGGCACTTGCTGTTCTTCGACCCTCAGCAACCCCACAACAGAAGGGTCCTCTGAGAGACCAGGCAAGGTAGATAATTGTTTAATGCCCTCTGTCTCTAAGGCAGCTATACCAAAAGCCCACCGGAACCTTTTTGGGTCCTTGAAATATCCTCTTCTAAGATAGTCTATGCCAAGAATACACGGAGCATCCGGGCCAGTCACAATGCGGTGCTTTTCCCACTCATTCCCAGTCAGACTCACCTCAGCCTCCAATACAGTCAACTGCTGAGATCCCCCTGTCACTCCACAAATACAGATGGGCTCTGGCCCTTTATAGCTCTATGGCATTACAGTACATCGTGCAGCGGTGTCTACTAAAGCCTTATACTTCTGTGCGTCTGATGTGCCAGGCCATCGAATCCACACAGTCCAATAAACTCGATTGTCCCTTTCCTCCCCCTGACTGGAGGCAGGGCCCCCCTAATCCTGGTCAGAATCTTCTTTGTTTCTGTGTTTGAAGGACCGTCTGCTGGAAGTTGGAGCAGCAAACTTTTCAGAGAATTCCTTTTTCCCGATTGTTTTCTTTTGCAACTCACGTACCCGTGCCTCTAGGGTCACGGTAGATTTTCCATCCCATTTTCTCATGTCCTCTCCATGGTCTCGTAAGTAAAACCACAGGGTGGCACGAGGTGAGTACCCACCATATCGTCTTCCTTGTGTGGAAGAACGCCTACCCCTGATAGCTGAGACACTGCTTTGTACAGGTGGGGAGGAGAGTAATCTTTCTTCAAGTTGGTGAAACTTTTCAGAAAGTTTCTCCCAAGTGTCCTCTTTTGGTCGGTGGACACTGGTTGGTTCAGGTGGGGAGGAAGATAGATTCCCTTTAAGTTGGTGGAACTCTTTAGAAAGTTTCTCCACAGCTGAGATGCAGGCCTGTAAGGAAGAGGAGAGACTTTCTTCGTACTGCCGGAGTTGTTTAGCCACTTCATCCACTGTGGGTTCCTCATCCTCTTTCCAGGCCATTATTGCCAATGAGCTGGCATATGATGATGGTGCGCTCCGTACAAACCTCCGCCACATGGGTCGTGTACACCTGACTTCATCTGGATCTGTGGATGTTTGTCTGAGGTCTGGATCCTCATAAATCACTTCCCGTATGGCTAATTCCCTCAGGTACTGGATTCCTTTCTCCATAGTGGTCCACTTGCCTGGTAGACATTCAAGTTCTTCCTTGAAGGGATACCTTTCCCTCACAGCTGAGAGGAGATGCCTCCAGAGGCTGTGAGATTGTGCTCCATCTGCAATTGCTTTGTCAATGCCTGCGTCTCTAGCAAGGGATCCCAGCCACCTGGCTTCCCTGCTGTCTAATTCCACACAGTTGGCTCCAGTGTCCCAGCACTGGAGCAGCCAGGTGACAAGCTGCTCACCTATACAACGACCAAAATCTTTTCGCACATCTCGTAGCTCACGCTCTTATAGGTTTTGGGTAGTTACTGTTATTTTTTCGGCATCCTCATCTTCCTCCTCCTGAATCCCTGATGGCCCAGCGTCGTCGTCATCTCTATATCTAGATTTGGCAGAAGACTCTCCGCGTTCGTTTTCACCTTCTCTACAGGGGCAACTTGCACTGCTACAGCTCGTTTCTCTGACCCCGTTACAGGGTCTGCCACAGGGGTTGGAATACCCTCTGCAGGGTCAACTTGTACGGCTACCGCTCCTTTCTCTGACCCCGTTACAGGGTCTGCCACAGGGGTTGGAATACCCTCTGCAGGGTCGACTTGCACTGCCACAGCTCGTTTCTCTGACCCAGCCGCAGGAGCTGGAGCTGGAGCAGCTGCAGGAACTGGAACTGGAGCAGCTGCAGAGTCCACCGTAGGGGTCGCAGTGTCCATTGGATCTGTCCCAGGACTTGGACTGACAGCAGGGTCTGTCATTAAGTTGATAGCAGTATCCATGGCAGCTCGATAGGCATGAGCCAGGCCCCAGCACGTTACAATGATTTGTGTTACTTTGGAACTGTCAGAGTCGTGACACCTTTTTTTCAAGCATTCTGCCAGATTTTTAGGATTTTGCAGTTGTTCGGGGGTGAATTTCCAAAACACTGGGGGTGCCAACTGCTCTAGATGCCTGCCCATATCCTCCCATACTCCCTGCCACCCACAACTATACTGCCTCCAGGCAGATCTCCAGATGAGCTTCCTAAGTAGTTGTTTAACTTTGAGCAAAAGCAGAATCTGAAGCGCATTCAGGAGGCATAACAACAAGACCATGCTGGTCTGAGTACCCCAAGGATATTCAATATCTTGGAGAGCTATTGTAACAAGCTCGGAGGATAAGAGGGTGGTGAAGGAGAAAGGGAGAGTGATCAAGTAAGAAAAAATATCTTCCCCTTTCCCCTCCACAGATTGACTCCCTAATGAAAACAAGCAACAGGTATAATTCTAATAGTTTCCAAGATACAGTTTCCAAAGTATAGAGTCGACGATGTTACTGAGTACAAATACCAAGTTAGAGTCATGACCAGATATTTCATCGTCTCACAAGCCACTGTTACAACACACAGTACCATAATGATCTGAAACCAGGGCCCAGGGAGGATAAACAACATGACAGAGAGCACATACGGAAAATAATGTGCTGTAATACTCAATTTGGAAAACAGGCGCAGCAGAGTTGAGATTAAAGCAATCAGCATTATGACAAGTGACTATTAAGCAGGTCTAATACTTATACCAATTTTAGTTTAACGCACTCTGGTCAGATCTGCCGTTATCTCAACCTTTTGAGCCCCATGTTGGGCGCCAAAAAGACTGTCGTGGTTTAACCCGGCTGGCAGCTAAACACCACGCAGCCGTCCGCTCACCCTCCCCCCTCCCTCTCTGGAACGGGGGAGAGAAATAGAAAGTGAAGCCCGTGAGTTGAGATAAAGACAGTTTAATAAGACAGGAAAATAATAATAACAACAACAACAACAATAATAATAATAACAACAATAACAATAATAATAATATACAGTGATGATAATAGTACTACTAATAATTATGTGTACAAACAAGTGATGCACAATGCAATTGCTCACCAACTGCTGACCGATGCCCAGCCTAACCCCAAGCAGTCTGGCCCCCATCCCCCAACTAGCCACCCCTATATATTGTTTATCATGACGTCAGATGGTATGGAATACCCCTTTGGCCAGTTTGGGTCACCTGTCCTGGGTCTGTCCCCTCCCAGCTCTTACTGCACCCCCAGCCTGCCCGTTGGCAGGACAGAGCAAGAAGCTGAGATGTCCTTGGCTTAGTATAAGCACTGCTCTGCAACGATTAAAACATCGGGGTGTTATCAGCACTCTTCTCATCCTAAGCCAAAACATAGCATTCTACCAGCTACTAGGAAGAAAATTAACTCTGTTCTAACTGAAACCAGGACACTAGTACGGGAGGATACATGACTATCTGGAGGAGTCACAGTCTCATCTGAGTCATCACCCTGTTCCTGTGGTCGAGGGGGAGGCTTAAATACATCTGTCAGGTCTTGTTCTGGTCCCTGATGAATTTTACTTATCTTAGTACACCTCTGCCCGATGCTGCATGCTGAACAACACCATCTCAACTTGCCTTTAAGTCCCTTGCTGTTTCCTCGCTCAAGGGCTAACACCATGGGGTCCTGTGGAGGCACAATTCCACAGTCCCTCTGCCACTCTGGGTGATTTCGTAGAGTGAAAAGCATGTCTGCATATGCAGCCTCATCCCATTTACTTTCTCTTCTCAGAAACAGCATCAACTGTAATATAGTGTTGTAATTAATAGTTCCATTGAGGGGCCACTTCTCTCCATCCTCTAATTTATAAAGTGGCCACCACTGATTGAAATGCTAGAAATGGCTCAGTCTTCAAAATAGGATTAAATAAAAAAAAATAGGATTTATTAAAAGAATAGAGGTAAGCAAACAGCGCTGGGTGCACCAGGAGTCTCCGCTCCACCAGGACACACACCAGTTACATCAAGTGTCTGATTTTTATGCTCCTAGACTAATACATATTCATTACTACTTCTAAAAAAATAGGTTATTATAATTAGCTTCTGGGGTCCAGTCCCTCCTACTGGAGGATGCGCATCAGTCTCCAGTGGTCCCTCTGGGGGTCTCTAGGGGTCTTTCGTGCTGAAGGCTCATAGTCTTCCTCTCCAAGCTTTTTTCTTGTCCTTCCCCTTTGTACTCCTTGGCACCTTGTCAAGTTTATACAGCATCCCCTGCAGGTCTTGTTTCCTAGCCGTCCTTCAGCTTCTTTTTTTTCTTCTTCTTAATGTCTTGGCCACCTGGCCAGATATCAGAGGACTGCAGAGTATCCCATAACAGTCACTAGTTGTTATCAGTTGTTCTGAAACCCCCAGACATCAAAGACTTCATACAAACACAAATAGCTGTCTTATTGACACTTCATGAGTAATTAAAACATTCCTCACCAGCCGTTCACAGGGACAGTCACACCTATAGCCGTGTTAAATTAATCTCGAAGAAGACAAAAAAAAAAGGCTGTAACTGTTAGAACTAGAAGTTTGGAATAACAAAAGCAAACGGGTTCATAAATTTGAGGAGTATTTTCTGAAGACTTGATAAATTGACTAGAATGAGGGGGAGACTGGGACACACGGCATCTGTGGTTCAAGAATTAAATTGCCAGTGCAGGACCCAGAGGCAGACAGGACTGTTCTTTATTGACACAAATTGTTAAAACATTCCTAACACAATATTTGGTAAGAGTTCTTTTACTCTCTGTCCCCCCTTGCCCCACTATATCCCTCCAATATGTAAGTATACATCCTAAGGGGCTTTTCTGTGAGATTTCTTTGCTTTGACTTTGTCCCATTCTAATCTATAGCAGTTAACGTTCCACCGTCCCCTAAGGAGCTGTTTACTAATTTATCCCAATCCCTCCAAAATCCACAGTATATGCATTAAAATCAGGCAACCGTAAACCAACTGCCTGTAAACGATTACACCAAGGACAGCTGAGCCTGAAAGACCGATAATACACCAGAGCAAATTTAGTTCCCTTTGGCATACACCCTAATAGCAGTCCTTATATTACACTGTATTTACCGATGTTTAAAAGAATACTTTAACAACAAATGCCCAGGCCTTTACAAATACAACATACAATTATTATCGAGACTTATCGACCTCCCCGGCAAATTGGCTTAACTTTATTAACATATACCGTTTGTCCGCAACCACAGGATCTTCCTCTATCCCCGTAGTGAGCGGCAGGGAAAGGAGCTACTCTGAGAGAGAAAAAAAGGGGCTCGGGGTACACCTAGGAGGTCCACTCTACAGTCGATCCCACAACCGAACAGAGTCCTCCTGCCTGGCTTGCCAAACTGACGTGTGGAAAAGACTCCACAACCATTGGGTTGTAACGTCGTATACTTTATTATAGTGCACCGAGCGCACTGGGAATAGCTTCCCTCAAAAAGTGCTCACCTGCCCGGTCATCTCTCACAATTTTATGCACAAACACTGTTACATATTACATGAGCTCTAATACATATTCATTAATTTCCGGAAAAGGCAGACCTCTTCCAAGTACTCATTTCCATACTCCCCGCCCTTAGCTCCTTTCGGTTGCGCCTGCGCAATGTATCCTGGTGGTTGTGGGCAGGGGTCTTTCAGGATGAAGGCACCGAGGAAGAGGGGGTTAAGCTCTCTTTGCCTTTGTGGACTTTGACATTCTGTTGTGTTGAGGGATTTCTTGAAACAGTAAAAATCCCATGGCTTGCTGTAGCTGAGCAAACCAAGCTACCAGGGCAACTATGAGAAGTTCCCATGACAGTGTTCCCACATCGCCCAATTGAGGAACTCAGAAAAATATTGTTACCAGTAGCTGGCTTCAAGGACAAGGTCTATGTGACTGCTAATCACAAGGGGTTGTTTTCTTGCAGGTGGGGTTGTTTTCTTGCAGTTGTTTGTCTGAGTGCTCTTGACCAATAATCTTGTGTGAAACACTGTCCACCCCTGTTAAGTTCTCTATAAAAGTTAGGCTATTCGGGCAATAAAATGGAGCATGATCTGACTCTACTGGTGTCTGTCGTGCTTTCGGCCGTGCTTCCTGCAACATATGGCGCCCGAACAGGCTGAGACCTGAACAGGGCCTGAACAGGACATCGCAGCGGGAGACCTGAACAGGACCTGAACAGACATCGCACCGGAGCAGGACATCGCAGCACCGGAGCAGACATCGCAGCCGAGCACGGACATCGCAGCGGCGCCGGGGCAAACATCACAGCGCAGCGGGACACCAGCGCAGCGGGACACCAGCGGCGCCGGCACATCCGAACGCAGGTAGACCAGGAGACCAGCGGCGCCGGGACCGGCGGCGCCGGGACCAGCGGCGCCGCGATCTCGCCGCGCCGTCGGGACTTCGGAGCGCCCATCCGACCGGCGCTTGAGCAGACCGGACACCGGCCCGGACACACGGTACACAGGCCTCACGGTGAGACGCGGTACTCCCGCTGAGAGAAGCGTAAAACGGTGGGACACGGGGTTTTGCGGCGGGACGTGGAATTGCGGAGGGCCGCGGGGAATAGAGTTGCGGCGAGACGTGGAATTGCGGAGGGCCGCGGGAAAAAGAGTTGCGGCGGGACGTGGAATTGCGGAGGGCCGCGGGAAAAAAGAGTTGCGGCGAGACGTGGAATTGCGGAGGGCCGCGGGAAATTGACGTGATCACGGTGTGATGCGGGACATCCGAGATCGAGCTGCTACGGGAGACCAGAGGCATCAGTGGACAACGGCAGCCGACCCTCACCGTGTGGCGAGTCGGCACAGAGCAGAGGGGCGGACATCAGGACCCTGCAGCCTGTCTGACGTAACCATGGAGGCAGCAGCAGCGGCTGTGCTGCTTGTCTTTGGCATTCTTTTTATAAGAGGTTTATCTTGCAATGCAAAAAAGACTATTCGTCCCCAGATCGGTGTTATAACTATGTTTCTGGATAACATTCCGTGGGGTTGCCTCATTCTACGGACTATTAATGACGATTTAGCTCTATTGCAGGGCAGGAGTGCAGAGACGCAGATTACACTGCCAAATGACCACCGGCAGGCTCGTTCACAAACAGCTTCTAGGATTGCAGCTGGCACTGCCTGCAGCCATATAGCAGACGTTACACTCTCTTTCCTAACTAGTAATCATGTGTCTCATCCATTTGTGGTGAATGGTCAGTGGCAAAAAGAAAAGGGGGAGAGTAAGGGACGACAAAGACAGAAACGGTACCAGGAGGATGCCACTGACACTACTAGCACGGGTAATAGGAGTAGTATAAGTGACATAGGTGCAGGGAGGCGGCAGGCACTGCCGCGCTGTGGGGCATTCTGCCTGCTGCTCGCCCTCACCTGCCTGTGCACTGCTGCCGACAGTGCTAGAGCAAAATGTGACGACTGCTCAGATGGCAGTGATGAGAGTGCTTGTGTGAAGAAGACGTGTGCTGAATCTGACTTTGTGTGCAACAGTGGTCAGTGTGTGCCAAACAGATGGCAGTGTGATGGGGATCCGGACTGTGAAAATGGGTCTGACAAGATTGCTGATCTGTGTTATATGAGAACATGCCAGGTAAATGAAATCAGCTGTGGTCCTCAGTCAACCCAGTGTATCCTGGTGTCCTGGAAATGTGATGGTGAAAAAGACTGTAACAGAGATCCTGATTGCAAGGATGGAAGTGATGAAATTAACTGCCCTTCTCAGACCTGCAGGCCAGACCAGTTCAGATGTGTAGATGGGAACTGTGTCCATGGGAGTAGGCAGTGCAGTGGTGTGAGAGACGGTCTGGATGGCACTGATGAAGCAAACTGTAACAATGTTATTCAGTGCTCTGGACCTGGCAAATTCAAGTGCAGAAGTGGAGAATGCATAGATATCAATAAAGTGTGTAACCAGCAGAGAGACTGCAAGGACTGGGGTGATGAGCCCCTGAAGGAATGCAACATAAATGAATGTGACTGTCCAGCTGGGTTTGACTTTGTAGAAAAGAGAAACTGTAGAATTGATGAATGTCAAAACCCTGGTATCTGTAGTCAAATCTGTATCAACCTGAAAGGTGGCTACAAATGTGAACGTAGCCGTGGCTATCAAGTGAATCCTGCTACAGGAACTGGGAAAGGGCCATACCGGTACAAAAACACAAATAACACCTGTGATTACAATGACGCTGCTAAGCAGGGTTTAGGAGTTTATAGCATGGAGACAAGGGATAACAACTACAGTGTTTGGAACAATTGTACAGCTTTGGCCTTACCTCCTGATGTGCTTCTGATTTGTGGGGATGGGGCCTGGCATGGTATCCCTGCAAATGCTATCAGATGTCCATGTTACTTAGATAAACTCATTGTATTTGCTCCTAGCTTGTTACAGTTGCGTGAGATCACCAGACATAAATGGGCATTGCTTGCACCGGATTGCAATGATAATGTTGAATTGTGTGGGGTTGCAGCTAGAGCGGCATTAGCAAGTTCAGTGCCTGGAGTGGCATCTGCGGCCGCACGTAACAACTTAGAAAAATTGGAATGCTGGGCCGAGAGGCAAGCCTATGCCACGACAGAGATACTTGAGGAGATATTGCCAGATCAAAATAGTCTGCGACATCTGCTTTTACAGGATCAAGCTGCTATTGACATCTTGCTTTTGGCTCAAAGGAATGGGTGTGAGGACTTTAAGGGAATGTACTGTTTAAACCTTTCTGATCATAATGAGTCAATTCACAAATCCATTACTTTCCTGAAAGAGCATATGAGAAAGATTCAGTATGGTATCAATCCTTTCAATCAATGGTTCACTGACTTGTTTGAAACAAGGTGTAGATGGTTGCTGGGTTTAGTCACAAAGGGATTAAGAATTTGGTTTATGGTGGTGGTAATCATCGTTGTGTGTTGTAAGTATAGCTAAAGAGTCACTTGTAAAACTGCTGTGTCAGGCTTGGTTTGCTCAAAAGAAGAAGGGGGAATTGTTGAGGGATTTCTTGAAACAGTAAAAATCCCATGGCTTGCTGTAGCTGAGCAAACCAAGCTACCAGGGCAACTATGAGAAGTTCCCATGACAGTGTTCCCACATCGCCCAATTGAGGAACTCAGAAAAATATTGTTACCAGTAGCTGGCTTCAAGGACAAGGTCTATATGACTGCTAATCACAAGGGGTTGTTTTCTTGCAGGTGGGGTTGTTTTCTTGCAGTTGTTTGTCTGAGTGCTCTTGACCAATAATCTTGTGTGAAACACTGTCCACCCCTGTTAAGTTCTCTATAAAAGTTAGGCTATTCGGGCAATAAAATGGAGCATGATCTGACTCTACTGGTGTCTGTCGTGCTTTCGGCCGTGCTTCCTGCAACACTGTTGGACAGTTTAAGCCTTTTTTGCTTATCTTTGCCTTGTTTCCTGCCACCAAGTTGTTCATTCTTTTTTAACAAGATGTTCATTCTTCCCTCATCCATTAGCCTTGAACGATACCTTCTTTTTACATCTCCTTCTAATCTACATCCCTATAATTAGGATATTTTGAGGTTCTCATCCACATCCCCAATACTTAAGATATTTTACCATATACGTAATGTAGCTAGATACTAATTCAGATAGTTTATTTAACATCTTCCCCATCTCACCCTCCATTAACAAACAGGACCTGGCAAAGCTCTATGAATGGCTAGTGCTTCTGCAGAGGATGAGGAATTCCCCTACATTATGTCAATTATATGTGGCCTGGGCATTACAACCAATTCAGACAGCGTGGTGTGACGTAATTATTTACCGTTATATGGATAACATTCGGTTTGGTAGGCCAGAATGCTTCCAGGATTCCGATTTCAAGTTTATTTGTGATACTTTGGAAGCAAAAGGGTTGAAGATAGCCCCAGAGAAGGTTCAATGGGAACAGTCATGACGATATTTGGGTTGGAAAATATCAGACTCTACTATTTGTCCCCAGAAAGTTGATATAACTACGGTGTTACATAATTTGATAAATGTACAAATGTTCCTGGATAATATTCAGTGGGGTTGCCACATTGTCCAGATTACTAATGATGTCTTAGCTATATTACTACCTTTATTGCGGTGCAGGAGTGCAAAGCACCAGATTACGCTAACAAATGAGCAACAGCAGGCTCTTTCACAAGTAGCTTCTCAGGTTGCAGCTGGCGCTGTTTGTAGACGTATAGCAGAAGCTGCACTCTCCTTACTGGTAAGCAATCGTGTGTCTCATCCATTTGCGGTGCTTGGTCAGTGGCAAAAAGAAAAGGGGGAGAGTCAGGGGCAACAAAGACAGAAACGGTATCAGGAGGATACCACTGACACTGACAGCACTGGGAATAGGAATGGCATAAACGAAACAGGTGATAGCAAGGGTGGAATGATAGGGCAGCATTTTTGAGTTCTGGAATGGATTTTTCTACCGATTCAGCAAAAATCGCGTGTTCAGACACGGGCGGAAGCTATCGCAGAGTTAGTACTTAAGGGTCGCTCTCAGAATATTGAGATCAGCGGGCAGAAACCAGGAGATATTAGTCTGCCGATGACTCAGGACCATTTGGAATGGTGTTTACAGCAATCCATACCGCTACAAGAAGCTGTGTTAGATTACCCAGGATTGGTACATTCCCAAACTCCAAAGGGGCCTCTCTGGCAAGTTATAAGATCATATAAATGGCATGTAGTACCATGGCTTTCGTCCCGACCAGTGGTGGGTCGCACTGTATACACTGATGCAGGTGTGGCAAGTAGAAAGGCTGTGTGTGTGTGGTACGAGAACAAAAGTTGGGAGAAATACATAATTCCGGAGGAGACAGGGGATTCATTACAAACATTGGCATTGTCTGCAGTTGTTTGGGCTTGTCAATGCTGGATGCATGAGCCGATGAATATCTTCTCAGACTCTGTGTATGTTGTCAACGTGGTAAACCAGATAGAGGATGCCTTGATAAGGCCAACTAAGAGGGACAGATTATTTCTGCAGCTGCGAGATGCCATTCAGGGGAGAACTGCACCTTACTGTGTTATCCATATACATAGTCATCAGTTCTCGATCGGGTTAGCAGAAGGTAATTCACAAGCAGACAAGTTGGTGAGTATAGTCACAGAGGGGCCTGAGAGTGATTTTGCACGTGTGCGAGTGTCGCACGAAATTTTCCATCAGAATGCACAGGGTCTTTGGAGGATGCTTGGATTTACTTGGACAGAGGCAAAAGGAATAGTAAGAGCGTGCTCTTCATGTAGTCATCATGGACCAGGGCTAGGTTTGGGTATTAATCTACGGGGTGTTAAGGCACTTTAGGTATTGCAAATGGATGTAACGCATGTACTGGAATTTGGTCCTAAAAGATATGTTCATGTGAGTATTGATACTTTTTCAAGATTCATATGGGCAACAGCGCAGGGGGGAGAAAAAGCACACCATGTATGTAGACATCTGACGGTGTGTGTTGCCATTATGAGAGTGCTACAGCAGATCAAGATGGACGATGGTCCAGCGTATGTCAGGAAAAGGGTTAGAAAATTTATGAAAATGTGGGGAGTAAAGCATATCGCAGGTGTTCCATATTCTCCCACGGGCCAAGCGATTGTCAAGCAATCACATCAGGTTTTAAAGGAACAATTAGCCAGATTAAAAGAAATCAAGGACATCGATGAGCGATTGTCCAAGGCATTGGTTGTCTTGAACCACTTATGTTTGACTAGTGACTGAGAAGACCCTCCTGCGAGTATTCATTTTCAAACAGTAAATAGAGCAGCACCAAATGCGTTACCACAAATAAGAGTGAATTACCTGAGATCCTGCTACAGGAACTTGGAAAGGGCCGTTCGGGTACAGAAATACAAATAACACCTGTGATTACAATGACGCTGCTAAGCAGGGTTTAGGGGCTTATGTCACGGAGACAAGGGGTAACAACTATAGCGTTTGGAACAATCGTACAGCTATGGCCTTACCTCCTGACGTTTTTCTGATTTGCGGAGATAGGGCCTGGTAAGGTATCCCTGCAAAGGCTATTGGAGGTCCTGTTACTTAGATAAACTCACTATATTTGCTCCTAGCTTGTCACACTTGCATAAATCACCAGACATAAATGGGCATTGCTCACACCGGATTGCAATGATAATGTTGAGTTGCTTGGTGTTATGACTAGAGTGGCATCTGCGGCCGCACTTAATGATTTAGAAAAATTGGTATGCTGTAAGCCCATGGCACGACGGAGATGCTTGAGGACATGTTCAAAATAGTCTGCGACATGCGCTCTTACAGGATCGAGCTGCTATTGACTTCTTGCTTTTGGCTCAAGGGCATGGGTGTGAGGACTTTGAGGGAATGTGCTGTTTAAACCTTTCTAATCATAATGAGTCAATTCACAAATCCATTACTTTCCTGAAAGAGCACATGAGAAAGATTCAGTATGATATCAATCCTTTCAATCAATGGCTCACTGATTTGTTTGGAACAATGCATAGATGGTTCCTGGGATTAATCAAAGAGGGATTAAGGATTCTGTTTATTGTGTTGTTAATCATCATTGTGTGTTGTATTGTAATAAATGTGGTTAAAGGGTTACTTGCAGAACTGTTACATTGGGCTTGGTTTGCTCAAAAAGAAAAAAGGGGAATTGTTGAGGGATTTTTGAAACAGTAAGGAGGCCGTGACTTGCTGCAGCTGAGCAAACCAAGCTACTAGGACAACTATGAGAAGTTCCCATGACGGTGTTCCCACATAGCCCGACCGCGAATTTAGAAAAATATTGTTGCCAGCAGATGGCTTCAAGGACGAGATCTGTGTGATTGCTAATCCCAAGGGGGTTGTTTTCTTGCAGTTGTTTATCTGAGTGCTTTTGACCATTAATCTTGTGTGAGACACTATCCGCCCCTGTTAAATTTGCTATAAAAGTCAGGCTATTCGGGTAATAAAGAGAGAGCATGATCTGACCATGCTGGTGTCTGTTGTGTTTTTGGCCTTTCTTCCTGCAACACCCACTTCTGAACTGGCCTTGTGCACTGCTCATACACACAGGGCTGTTCAGAGACACGAGTCCTTGCCTTGCACTCACATTGGCAGTGCACTTCAGCACTTGCAGGGTCTCTCTGGCTCCTGCAACCACTGCCAGAGGCTGGGAGGCACCTCAGCCCTGTGGTGGGTGCATCGCCCTGCTCTTGCCTCTTCTGGGATGCCCCAAGACATGAGTATTGAGCACAGGGACCTTGGAGTTTCAAGGAAGCAAATCTCAGAGCTGCATTCAGCTCTTGCACTTTGAACTAGACGGTCTCTGAAGGTGCCTTCCAACTGAACTATTCTGTGTTATTCAGGCAGATGCCCCGTGGCTATTATGCTAGAATGATGGCATCTGAAGACGCTCTCTGCCACACTGACTTTCATGACACCCCTAGGGATAACTGATGGCCTTTGTGCTCACTCGTGTTCCTGTGCATACCATGTGCCTGCAGGTAGCAGCAGCAGCAAAGGATTTCAGGTCCCGTGTCTCCCCTGTACATGGACAGGCCCTGCTCTTCTCCTAAGCCACCCAATCTCCCAGGGAGCCTCTCCCAGGTGAGCCCGACTGTGCTGGCCTCACCGGCCACTGCTGCAGCCCCAGGCCATGCTCCCCACAGCCCCAGCTGGCGGTGCTGCTCTGCAGAGCCAGGGGGCTGTGGTGCCCGGGGCATGGGGGCACTTTGCAGGGCCGTGCTGGTCAGGCTGGGTGTCAGAGCCAGCTAGTGGGGGCCCTGCCACTGACCACATCCCACAGCTGTGGCCATGGGGTGCTCAGAGGTGCCCAGCCTGGCAGAGTAAGGAGCCTCTTTGGACTCTCTTCCTTGGGCACCTTCGGATCTGACAGCAGCTCTGAAAGCAGAAGTGAGCCTTCAGGCACAGCCCTTTTAGGAGAGAGATGATTCTCTGTAGGCCAGGTGTGTCACTGCAGTGCCCACTGCCTGTTCCTGCCTGCAGTCCCAGCACAGCCCCACAGCAGCACTGGAACCAAGCCACAGGAGCAGCAAAAAAAAAAAAAAAAAAAAAAAAAAAAAAACAAACAAACAAACAAACAACTTTAATTGAATAAAAAGCACAATAAAATGCAGAATTGTATTTCTTTTTGGACAACTTTTGTAATAAAACTGGGGGAAAAACAGTCAGCACGAGAACATAAGACAGGCTTTGTTTATTACTCGTACATTTAAGAGTGATTTGCAGAACAGGGCAGGCAGCTTGTTGTTTATGAAATACAGTTGGTCTTCAGTTTCCACACAGCATTCTTAAGTTCCTGGTTCCTCATGCTGTAGATGAGGGGGTTCACTGCTGGAGGCACCAGCAAGTACAAAACTGCCACTACAAGGTCCAGGGTATGGAATGAGATGTAGGGGGACTTCAGGTGGGAAAACATGGCTGTGCTGAAATTCAGAGAGACCACAGTCAAGTGAGGGATGCATGTGGAGAAGGCTTTGTGTCGTCCCCGCTGTGAGGGCATCCTCAGCACAACCCTGAAGATCTGCACATAGGACAGAGCAATCAAAACAAAACAACAACTCAGTAGAAAAAAACTAGCCATAGTAATTCGAATTTCCCATAGGTAAGATTCTGAGCAGGAGAGCCTGATGATCTGGGGGATCTGACAGAAAAATTGGTCCAGGGCATTGCCATGGCTGAGAGGTAAAGAAAATACATTGGCAGTGTGCAGTACAGCGTGGAGAAAGCCACTGCCCCAAGCAGCTGCTGCCATGGTGGCACAGGCTCTGCTGCCCAGGAGGGTGCCATAGTGCAGAGGCCTGCAGATGGCGACGTAGCGGTCATAGGACATAACAGTGAGAAGGGAAAATTCTGCTGAAAACAAAAAGACTAACAGAAAGACCTGTGCAGCACATCCTGCATAGGAAATGGTCCTCATGTTCCAGAGGAAATTTGCCATGGCTTTGGGGAGAGTGGTGGAGATGAGGCCAAGGTCGAGGAGGGCAAGGTTGAGGAGGAAGAAGTACATGGGGGTGTGGAGGCGGTGGTCGCAGGCTATGGCTGTGATGATGAGGCCATTGCCCAGGAGGGCAGCCAGGTAGATGCCCAGAAAGAGCCCGAAAGTCAGGAGCTGCAGCTCCCATGTGTCTGTGAATGCCAGCAGGAGGAACTCGGTGATGGAGCTGCCATTACACATTGATCGCCCCCGAGCAAGGGAGCCTGTCGAAAAGAAAAAATGACAGCGTAAAATTTAATTACTTCTCTGACCAAAACCCATTGCAAGTCTCACAGAACACCTTCCCACACAATAATCTGTGCTACGTTCTTTTCAGGAAGAGCTTTCTGCAGCTCCTTAGCTTATGTCCGATTGCTGCTCTGAGGGTGCCACAAGCGTGGGGCTCTTCTGTGCGCTCCTCGGCAGTCAGTCCTGGTCTGCAGCAACACTTAGAAGGGAACCTGGAGTGGTCTGAGAAGTCTGCTGGCCAGGGACATCTCCCCGTTTGCAGGTCATGAGGAGAAGGTCAAACAATTCCCTAAGAAAAAACAAAGGTAATGTTGGTACTGTCTGTACACTGAAGTGTGTGAGGTGCCTCATATCTACAGCAATGATCAAGGAGCCTTAGTCTTTAGTACTACTACTCCATTCCTATCCCTCTGAATCACCACACAGGTGGGAAAACGAAGGCAGAGAAAAGTGTAGTGCCTTCAGGCAGGTCTTGCCTTGCAGTTCTGCTGTGCAGTGCCCCGGGGAGGTGTGGGGCTGTGAGCAGCCTGTCCCTGGCAGCAGGCTCTGGGCAGCAGCAGGACCCTGCCCTGCCATGCCGGGGGAGCTCCTTCCACCCGCAGCTTCTCCCCGCAGCCCCTGGGCAGCTCCCTGGCCAGGCTGAGTGCTGAGCCTGGCAGGCAGCAGAGGCCCTGCCCCAGCACACAGAGCCCCTGGGGCACAGCAGGGACCCTGCTCTGCACCACAGCCCTGGGCACCCCTGCCTGCACCCCCGGCTGCACAGCCTGCAGCCAGCCCCAAGAGAAGGGAGCCCTCGGGCCCTGCACGCTGACCCTGCAGCACACAAGCCCTGCATGCCCTTCAACTCCAACACTGACTGTACTCCTGACAGCTCCCATCGGCTGAGGGCTGTGGCAGCTCCAGGAGAGCCTGGCAGGGCATGCAGAAGCATTGCCCTGCACCCAGAGACCTACCGTGGGGAGGTGGCTCTGATGATTTCTCTCCCTGCCAGCTCTCCTCTGCCTTCCCCCCCAGGCTGCCCTGAACCTCTCTCCCACTTCTGTGCCTGGCAGAGGAACTGTTCATGGGCAGAGCTGTCTCTCTGCAGTGCTGCCTGCTTGCCAGGAGCTCCCTCCCTCCATCCCCTGAGCCGTCCCAGCTCAGCAGCACAGGCCCAGGCAAAACCTTTTTACTGACCCCCCCGGTAGGTTGGGGCAGAGCCCAGGAGCCTCAGGCACTCAGAGGATATGGAAGACCTTTCTCAAGTAGACAACGCAGATGCAAACTCCAAAGCCTCTCACAGTGTTAACAGTCCAACTGAGGGACATTAGTGACAAAGCCTCCCCATGGACTTGTTAGAGCAGGAAAGTGCAGGCAGTGATAACAAGGAGAACAAGGCCCAGTAAAGGTGGCCCTGATGCTGAGGAAACCTTCATGCGTTCCATGAAGTCCAACAGTTGGGCGCTGACCCCAGCCTCTGGGAAGGGAGATCCTGTCCCTCCAGTCCCTCCAGTGGGTTTAGGGCTCTTCCTGGGTCAGCCCAGTGTGGGGACTGTTTCAAGCATGTGTCAGAGACCTGGGAAAGTATCCGCCTGTTAGTTTGACTCCAGTGCCAGGGAAGCTCATGGAGCAGATTCTCTTGAGAGTCATCACGCAGCACTTGCAGGGCAAGCAGGCGATCAGGCCCAGTCAACATGGGTTTATGAAAGGAAGGTCCTGCTTGACAAACCTGATCTCCTTCTACGACAAAGTGACGCGCTTGGTGGATGAGGGGAAGGCTTTGGATGTGGTCTACCTCGACTTCAGCAAGGCTTTTGACACCATCTCCCACAGCATTCTCCTCAAGAAACTGGCTGCTCTTGGCTTGGACTGGTGTACGCTTCGTTGGGTTAGAAACTGGCTGGATAGCCAGGCCCCAAGAGTTGTGGTGAATGGAGTCAAATCCAGCTGGAGGCCGTCACTAGTGGCACTCCCCAGGGCTCAGTACGGGGGCCAGTCGTCTTTAATATCTTCATCGATGATCTGGACGAGGGCATCGAGTGCACCCTCAGTAAGTTTGCAGATGACACCAAGTTAGGTGCGTGTGTCGATCTGCTCGAGGATAGGAAGGCTCTGCAGGAGGATCTGGATAGGCTGCACCGATGGGCTGAGGTCAACTGCATGAAGTTCAGCAAGGCCAAGTGCCGGGCCTTGCGCTTGGGGCACAGCATCCCCAAGCAGCACTCCAGGCTGGGAGATGAGTGAGTTAGAAAGCTGCCTGGCAGAGAAGGACATGGGAGTCGGGAAGAGAAGGACTGAATATGAGCCAGCAGTGTGCTCAGGTGGCCACAAAGGCCAAGAAGGCCATCCTGGCTTGTATAAGAAACAGTGTGGCCAGCAGGACTAGGGAAGGGATTGTCCGTCTGTGTGTCAGGGTGGACCATTCAGGAGCTTGAAGAGATGATAGAATAAGGAGCAACGGTTTGAATCTTAAAGAAGGGTATATTTCAATTAGATATGAGGAAGAAATTCTTTTCTTATCGGGGTGGTGAGTCCTACAAAGAGGTTGCCCAGAGAAACTGTGGATGCCCCACCCCAGAAAGTGTTCAAGGTCAGGTTGGATGGGGCTTTGACCAAGCTGGTCTGGTGAAAGGTGTCCCTGCCCATGGCAGGAGGGATGGAATTAGATGACCTTGAAGGTCCCTTCCAACCCAGTCCATTCTATCAGTCAATGCTCAAACATCAACCACGGCCCTGCAGCCCTCCTCTCAGCAGGGCCATATCCCAAAGGAATCCTCTGGGCAGGTGCTTCAACAGGCCCAAGTCTGATCACCTCAAGTCCCCTCCTTTGCCTTGTTCCCCTCCCGCAGCATTCTCAACTCTATCTTCTCACCTCTTTCAAATCCCTGAGCACTGCATGTTGAATTCTAAGGATGAGGTCCTGCAGGTCACCTCACCCCACTGGCTCCTCAGTCATCTGTGTCAGCCAGATGTCATCAAGGAGCTCCCAAAACCTCCTGGGGGGTTTCTGTAAGGCTATGCAGAAGCAGAGGGTCTGCTCCTTCCAGGTTATCTGCTGAAGAACCTTTTCCAGTGCACCAAGGGATGCTTATAAGGGAGGCCGTGATGGGAGCCAGACCTGGTCATTTGAGACAAGTAGAGACAAGGAAAAGACAAACCATGTGGATTCTACTTCATAGAAGAGTAGAGAAAGCAGCTAGAAATAAAGGATTTCTTTACAAGAGAACTTTCCAAGCTAGAGAAAGAGGAAAGCCATATATGTGTGTAAGTTTAAGCTCTGAGAAAAGGAAAAACCTGCTAAATACGGAAAAAAAAAATAAAAACATCAACACTTTAGACTAAAACTCCAAGAATTACTTGGTATTCATTACTGGTGAGCTTTATGGAAGTTGCCCAAAATACTTTTTTTTTTTTTTTTTTTTGGGGGGGGGGGTGAATCTGACAAATTCTTTTAAATGTAAGTATCACTGACAAATATGCGAGTCCAAAGAAAGACATACTGAGTGGAGTCCCAGTGAGCAGGAGGTTAGCGGTGGCTGTCACCCAGGTGTCAGAGTAGGCAGGGGGCAGCGGTGGCTGTGCCACCCAGGTGTCACAGTGGGCAGGGGGCAGTGGTGGATGTGTAACCCAGGTGTCACAGTGGGGCTGTGACACGGCAGCCAGGCTGGGAGAAAGGGCCAGGGGTGCGGGCAGGCCCCAGTCGGGATGGAAGCCCCTGGCAGCAGGCAGCAGAGGGCAGAGCAGGGCAGGACAGGGAGGTGAGTGCGCAATGGAGCAGGGGCTGAAACGCAGTGTGAGCCTGAATGGTCCAGGAAACTCAGAGGATGTGCTGGTGTGTGCAGAGGAGATGCTTGTGTGCTCCCCTGAGATGCCAGGGTGCCTCAGGAGATGCTTTCTTGCTCCATGGAGGTTCTTGGCTATCCCAAGAACAACCTGGGTGCTCCTCAGGCTTCTTGGCTGCTCTGTACGGATGCTCCCTTGGTGCACAAGGAGATGCTTGGTTTCTCCAAGAAGACACCTGGGTGATGCAGGAAGTTTATTGGATGTCCCAGGAAGGTGGATTGGTGATCCTGAAAGTTCCTTGGTGACTGCAGAGAAATGCTTGAGTACTATTTGGAGACACCTGGGTACCCAGGAGATGTGCTTGTGTACCCAAGGAGGGCATTTGTTTGATCCAGGGTAAAGCTTTTGGATTTTGGGTAGTCCAGGGAAATGGTTGGGTGCTTTTTGTGTGATGCTTGGCTTCATGGAGATGCTGGAGTGCTGTGAGGAGATGCTTGGTTCCTCCAAGTTGGTGTTTGTGTCCCCTGGGGAGATGCCTGCGTGCCCACAGGGACATACTTGAATGACCATGGCAGGTGCTTGTGCACCCCATGGAAGCTCTTGGGTGCCAAGCGAGGTGCTTCCCATCTCCAGTGAGATGGTTGTGTGCCCCAGGTGGTGTTCTGGAGGCCTGGGAGATGCTTGGCTTCTCCACTTAGATGTAGGAGTGTGGCGGGGAGATTCTTTGGTGCTCCAGTGAGGTGCTTGAGCGTTCCAGGGAGGTGCTTCTGTGCTGCAGGGAAATGCTTGGGTGACAGGGGCAGAAAATTTTCTTATTCTTATTATCTGTGTGCTCCAGGGAGGCTTTTGCTTGTGCCCCAGGAATATACTTGTATGCCCTGAGAAGAAGCTTGTGTTCCCCGGGAGTATCTAGGGTTTCTTGGAAGATGCTCAATTCCACTTGGTCACTTGGATTGCCCAGGAGATGCCTGAGTACTGCAGAGGGTGGTTTGTGCACGTCCGGGGAGGTGCTGGAGTGCACCAAGTTCTGAATTGTGTTTAATGCCTTAGGGAGGTGCTTGTCTGTCCCTGTGAGATGCTTGGGTGCTCCAGAGAGGTGCTTGTGAACCACAGGAAGGTTCTGGTTGTCCCCAGAGAGGTGCTTGGGTGCCCCGGGAGGTGCTTGTGTGCCATGGGAAAATGCTTACATACCCTGAGAAACTCCTTGGGTCTTCCAGGAAGGTGCTTTCATTATCCAGGGAGATGCTTGTGTACCCAGGCAGATGATTGTTTGACCCAGGGTGATGTATGCTTTCTCCAGAGAGGTGCCTCATTGCTGGAGGGACATTCCTGGCTGCTTGATAGATATTCTTGGGTGACCTATGCAGATGATTGGGCACCCATAAGTTTATTCTACTACTCCCCAGGGAGGTGTTTCGTTCTTCCGAGATGGTGCTTGGGTTCCGTGTACAGGTGCCTGGGTTCTTCAAAGTAATGCTCCTATGCCTTTGTGCAATGTCTTAGCTCATCAGCAGGTGATGGGTTCACACTGGAAATTCTTCAGTGCTCCTGAATCAACATTCTTTTTCTTCTACGTGCAAAAAAGAGCACAATACCAGTCACCAGAAAGAAAATTAACTCTATCGCAGCCCAAACCTGGACATCCCACGAGGGCAGGTGCCAGTTTGTGGCCCTGAGGGGACCCCCCCTAGCTATGGCACAGGCTGGGGGATTTCTGGTTGGAAGCAGCCCCATGGGAAAGGTCTTGGTGGGCAGGGAGTTGGGCAGGAGGCAGCCAAGTGCCCTGGCAGCAAGGACAGCCAGCAGCGTCCTGGGCTGTGTGAGCCAGGAATGGCCATGGAATGCAGGGAAGGGATGATCCAGAAGACGGCATCGAGATTTCAGGTCCCCAGGACAGGAGGGATGTCAGCAAGCTGCAGCAGGGTTAGCACTGGGCCCCAGGATGCTCTGCAGCACTCTGCCTGTGAGGAGAGGCTGAGGGTGCTGGGCTTGTCCAGCCTGGAGAAGGGCAGGATGAGGGGGACCTCCCCAGGCTGTATCTCTGAGGGGGTTGTGGAGGGTGCAGAGCCAGGATCTTCAGCTGGGTTCATGGTGGGAGGACAAAAGACAACAGCTGTTAAAGTGAAAGAGGAGAGCTTCAGGCTGGAGAGAAGGCAAAAGGCCTTTTCACCATGAGCTCAGTTGGGTATCACCCAGAGGCTGTGTGGTCCCCGTTTTTGCAGGTTTTGCAAAATGCAGCAGAATCAGGCCTTGAACAGCCTGTTCTGATCCTGTGCTTGTGACAACTTGGGCTGGAGGCCTCCTGAGCTCCCTGCCAACATGCCTTACGCTCCTTTGACCTCAGGCCCAATTTCTGGTGGCGACAGAGGAGATGCTGTGGGGCCTGAATGCTCCTGTGCTGTAGGGGACCATCTAAAGCCAGGCAGGTGAACTCCTTCTCTTCTCCCTTGGCTTTAAGTGAAGCCTGGCAAGCACTGCCTCAACCATCTCTGTATGACACCTCAAGGTCCTGTCTTCTCCTGGATGTACTCTGAGGTGTGAGAAGAGACCTGGGCTTTTCTGGGCTGTTAATTCTCTCCCTCTGCATTCTGCTCTTCTCCAAGACGGTGTCATTTCTCACCTTCTTTCCTACCTGAAGGGAAATGCATACTCTGTCCTGGCCATAAAGGACAGCTGAGCATCTTTTCTACTTCCCTCGCATGTCCAAATCTCCTGCACTCTTTGCCAGGAAAGCTGAACATTGCATGGATGTTCATAGCCATACTTCCCTCCATCTGTGCAGAGAGGTCAACATCTCAGTGTGATCCACTTTTTTGCAAACACTGTGAATTGTCATGGACCTTGCTGGGCAGATAGGGTTTTGGGGGGCCACATAGCTTTGTACAGGACACAAAATCATCTTATTTAAGAGTGTTGGCCTAACAATACTATAAATGTTTAGAAAATGTCAATAAAAATTAAAACAAAACAAAAAAGAAAGAAAGGCAAAGTTCTAAAGCATTGGTACTTGTGTATTTCAGCTTTTACAAATTTTGCTGATTTTGTTTTCTTTTACTCTAATGCTTAATAACGAGCAGTGCTGATGCTTTGAGACACTGCCCAGCCTCTACCTGCAGCTCCTGAGGGCCTCCAGTCTCCCACAGGTGCTTTTGACAGCTCTGAGCCCCAGGCAAACACCTGCAGTACACTGAGGCCTCTGAACGTGGCACTGGATGTTTGCAGACAGACCAAGTTCTGCCTGGAAAGGCGAACAAATTTTTCCAACAGAGGAAAATAAATAAAAATAAAAATAAATAAAACAAAAAAATCACATGTTCATCACTTGAAACACTTGAGCTCTGTTTAAGAAAAGGCAATATTTTCTCACCACGCCAGATGGGAAATTACACAGAAGTGCATGAATCGTATGAGAAATATCAATCTTCCCCTCTCCTTGCACTACCACTACTGTCTCCTGTGTCTGTTCTGATGTGAGTCCTGTCAGCCCCGCCTTGCACGTGTTCCCATCTCTCCTGATTAAATGACCATGTTTAATTTTTTATTATTATTTGTACTTTTTTGAAGACTCCCTTCCCATTGCTTTCCATGGCAAGCCTGTCCCTCTCCATTACTCTCAGTGCCTGTGTGCAGGCAGTTCTGTGGGGAAAAGGGCTGGGAGCTGGTGCAAAGGAGCTGTAACATGCAGCTGCAGCCCTGACTGGAGAAGTCTGATGGAAGGAGAAGTGCTGCAAGTTCCAGGGGGCTCCTGAGAGAAATGGTGGGGCTGGGGAGGTGAGGAGCAAGGTTGCCCACAGAGTGCCTGGCCTCAAGGGACTGCTTCTCCAAGCTGACCAGGCCTCCTTAGGAGACCCTCTGGATCAACAGCAATGGGAGAGGTCAGGGAATTGAAATAAATCAATAAAGAATGCAACTTGAAGGGAAAACTCACTTATTATCAACTGCTCATTAAAATCTGCCTCATTCACTACCCCCTGGAAATCTCCCCGATTAGATGTACAAGCCCTGAAGCCCTGAAGGGAAGCCTGAAGGGAACTGCTGGGCAGCAAGAGGGCACTGGAGGGCTCTCTGCATTGTACTGAGCCCCAGGGTGTATTTGGTGCTGAGTCCATGGACCTCTGATGCTGAGACTACACAAGCTGCTCAAGAAGGGAAGGCCAGAAGAAACGCTGAAGTTTCTGGGAGTGTTAATTTGTCCCACTGGGGGACATTACCACCACTACTTCCCCATGGACTTGTTAGTGAAGAAGATGGGAGGCAGTGATAAAAGGCAGGCAAAGGCAGAGTAAAGGTGGCCCTGATGCTGAGGAAATCTTGATGTGTTTTATTAAAGCAAACACAAAGGCCTGACACCCAGCCTCTGCGAAGAGAGCTTCTGTCCCTCGCACTGCTCTTTAAAGGGTAGTGGAATACGGGGTGCGTGATGGCAACTAAAGGACAACAGTACAACACCACTGGACAGGGCTGCAAGGAGGCCACATGGTTCCAGTGCCAGGAGCACAATGTGTCATCTCATAGGCCCCAGCGGCAGAGACAACAGCCATAGATAAGGAGACAAAGACCTCTGCTCTGCCAGGGCCTTCCAGCCCTGTCAGTGCCCTTGGACATCTCCCCACAGGTTGTTCTATGCCAGAACCATTTTCCCTGCAGCCTGGAGACTTTCAACCTGCTTCCCCACCATAGCATCTCCCTACCTATACTAGGGACTCCTTGTGCTCACTGCCTCTCACTTGAAACACAAGCCATGGGCTGATCCAGACTCCCTCTGAGTCACCACAGCACTGCCCTTGGAGTGGCATTTCTTTCTCTTCATCACCATGCTGGACCTCCAAAACAGAAGACTGTGGCAGTTTTCCTTTCTCATGTTCTTTCCCCCTACCCAAAACGAGCCATCATCTCTGAAAGCAGATTTCCAGCTCTCAGGAGCTCCTACAAGAGTGCCCTGAGCCTGCGCTTCACCAGGCCTAGGAAGCACAGGTCTCTTAGCCTCCAGACACATGCCCCCTAGCCCTATCTTGGCACACCTGCTCTGAACCCTCTCCATTCCTCCTTGTTTCTTCTGAAAAGCAGTCCCACACTGAGAATCCCTCTTCCAGTTAGGGCCACACCAATGTTTTGATTGTGTATAACCCCTATAACTTGAACAGTTCTGTATGCACACGAGGCAGAGTGATCCTCAGTGTGTGTCCAGCACAGCAGTAAAAGAATGAATGTTTTCTAAAACTCCAGATTGGGTCTTGGAGAGTTACTTTGACTGGCTTTTTCAGTATCACCCTCGCCTGCTGCCAGCTGCTGCCCACTTAGGCTCCTGGCACAAACATGGCCCCTGCATCAACACCACCACTCGTGCTGCCTTTGCTGCCTTGCCCCTGACCTCTCCCTCAACTCCTCGTCTCTGCTGGGCCCCACGTTCCACACCCAAATGCATCCCTTTGGTGTCACCACCCTCTCCTCTGCCCAGTGGGATGGCAGAGCCAGGGCAGGACATGGTAGAGTTAGGCCCTGTAGCGCCCATTCAGAACGCTTGTGGCAAAGCGGGAGCTGAGACTGGGCTCTGTGCTATGGAGGAGGCCCCATGCAGAAAAGATGAGGTTAAACAGCAACTTTGCAGCCAGGGTCTCCATCTTGGTTTGTCACGGAAGGTTTCTGGCCACGAAGGGGCAAGGGATGGGTCAGCCACAACTTCTCTGGGCACACTGTTCTAGTGACCACCACCCTCAAAGGAAAGAATTTCTTCCTTATAACTAATTTAAAAGTGCCCTCCTTTAGTTTTAAAACATTACCCCCTTTAGGTACTGGAAGTACCTTTAGGTCCCCTTTAGGTACTGGAAGTCTGCTATAGGGTCTCTCCAGGCTGAAAATCACAGAATCACAGAATCACAGAATTTCTAGCTTGGAAGAGACCTCAAGATCATCGAGTCCAACCTCTGACCTAATGCTAACAGTCCCCACTAAACCATATCCCTAAGCTCTACATCTAAACGTCTTTTAAAGACTTCCAGGGATGGTGACTCCACCACTTCCCTGGGCAGCCTGTTCCAGTGTCTAACAACCATTTTGGTAAAGAAGTTCTTCCTAAGATCCAGCCTAAAACTCCCCTGGCACAACTTTAGCCCATTCCCCCTCGTCCTGTCACCAGGCACGTGGGAGAATAGACCAACCCCCACCTCGCTACAGCCTCCTTTAAGGTATCTAAAGAGCAATAAGTTCATCCCTGAGCCTCTCCAGGCTGAACAAGCCCAGCTCCCTCAGCCGCTCCTCGTAGGACTTGTTCTCCAGGCCCCTCACCAGCTTCGTCGCCCTTCTCTGGACCCGCTCAAGCACCTCGATGTCCTTCTTGTAGCAAGGGGCCCAAAACTGAACACAGTACTCGAGGTGCGGCGTCACCAGAGCCGAGTCCAGGGGGACGATCACCTCCCTAGCCCTGCTGGCCACACTGTTTCTGATACAAGCCAGGATGCCGTTGGCCTTCTTGGCCAGCTGAGCACACTGCTGGCTCATATTCAGCCGACTGTCCACCATCACTCCCAGGTCCTTCTCTGCCAGGCAGCTCTCCAACCACTCATCTCCCAGCCTGTAGCTCTGCTTGGGGTTATTGCGCCCCAGGTGCAGGACCCGGCACTTGGCCTTGTTGAACTTCATGCAGTTGACCTCAGCCCATCGGTGCAGCCTATCCAGATCCTCCTGCAGAGCCTTCCTATCCTCGAGCAGATCGACACACGCACCTAACTTGGTGTCATCTGCAAACTTACTGAGGGTGCACTCGATGCCCTCGTCCAGATCATCGATGAAGATATTAAAGAGGACTGGCCCCTGTACTGAGCCCTGGGGAGCGCCACTAGTGACTGGCCTCCAACTGGATTTGACTCCATTTACCACGACTCTTTGGGCCCGGCTATCCAGCCAGTTTCTAACCCAATGAAGCGTACGCCAGTCCAAGCCAAGAGCAGCCAGTTTCTTGAGGAGAATGCTGTGGGAGACGGTGTCAAAAGCCTTGCTGAAGTCGAGGTAGACCACATCCACAGCCTTTCCCTCATCCACCCAGCGCGTCACTTTGTCATAGAAGGAGATCAGGTTTGTCAAGCAGGACTTTCCTTTCATAAACCCATGTTGACTGGGCCTGATCGCCTGCTTGCCCTGCAAGTGCTGCGTGATGACTCTCAAGAGAATCTGCTCCATGAGCTTCCCTGGCACTGAGGTCAAACTGACAGGCCTGTAGTTTCCCGGGTCTGCCCTCCGGCCCTTCTTGTAGATGGGCGTCACATTTGCTAACTGCCAGTCAACTGGGACCTCCCCCGATAGCCAGGACTGTTGATACATAATGGTAAGCGGCTTGGCCAGCTCCTCTGCCAGTTTTCTCAGTACCCTTGGTTGGATCCCATCCGGCCCCATCGACTTGTGCACATCCAAGTGCCGTAGCAGGTCACCAAACAGTTCTTCGTGGATAGTGAGGGCCACATCCTGCTCCCTATCCCCTTCCACCAGCTCAGGGTACTGGGTATCCAGAGAACAACCGGTATTGCTGCTAAAGACTGAGACGAAGAAGGCATTAAGCACCTCCGCCTTTTCCTCATCTCTTGTAACTAAGTTTCCCCTCACATCCAGTAAAGGATGGAGATTCTCCTTAGTCCTCCTTTTTGTGTTGATGTATTTAAAAAAACATTTTTTGTTGTCTTTAACGGCAGTAGCCAGATTGAGCTCCAGATGAGCTTTGGCCTTTCTAATTTTGTCCCTGCACAGCCTCTCAATATCCTTATAGTCCTCCCTAGTGGCCTGTCCACTTTTCCAAAGATTATAAACCGTCTTTTTTCTCCTTAGCTCAAGCCACAATTCTCTGTTCAGCCAGGCTGGTCTTCTTCCCCGCCGGCTCGTCTTTGGGCACATGGGGACAGACCGTTCCTGCACCATTAAGATTTCCTTCTTGAAGAGCGCCCAGCCTTCCTGGACTCCTGTGCCCTTCAGAACCACCTCCCAAGGGACTCTACTAACCAGTGTCCTCAGCAGCACAAAGTCAGCCCTCCGGAACTCCAATACAGCGGTTTTACTGGTCCCCTTCCTAGCCTCGCCAAGAATAGCGAACTCCACCATTTCGTGGTCACTCTGCCCAAGACAGCTCCCGACAATCACATCCTCCACCAGTCCTTCTCTGTTTGTGAAGAGAAGGTCTAGCGGGGCGCCACCCCTGGTAGGCTCACTAACCAGCTGTGTCAGGAAGCTATCTTCCACGCCCTCCAGAAACCTCCTAGACTGCTTTCTCTGGGCTGTTTACCAGTTTACCAGGCACTGATGTGAGAATGACAGGCCTGTAGTTGCTAGCGTCTTTTTTTTTTTTTTTTTTTTTTTTTTTTTTTTTTTTTCCTGGCCTTTTTGAAAATTGGTACAAAAAGGGCAAGAAAGTATCAGGGAGAGTTGAGCATAAGATGACCTGCACACCCGAGTTCCTGATCCCAAACCCTTGAAGTCCCTTTGATTGCTCACAGATTATGCATTGCCATTTCTTCTCCTTCCAGATGGAGGACGAGCAATAGTCTGAGGGTTGAACCAAGCTGGGAAGTCTCATAGAATCATAGTATCATAGAATATCCCGAGTTGGAAGGGACCCATAAAGATCATCAAGTCCAACTCCTGGCACTGCACAAGTCTACCCAAAAGTTGAGACCATGTAACTTCTTCTCCATAATTTTACCAGGCACTGACGTGAGACTGACAGGCCTGTAATTGCTACGGTCTTCTTTCTTACCCTTCTTGAAAATTGGGACAACATTTGCCAGCTTCCAGTCTACTGGGACCTCTCCAGATTCCCAAGATCATTAAAAAATAATTGAGAGAGGTCCCGTGATGACATCAGCCAGCTCTTTAAGCACCCTGAGATGGATCCCATCTGGACCCATGGACTTGTACGGATCCAGGTGGAGCAGCAAATCCTGCACACTTTCAGGGTTGGTTGGGAGTTTGTCATTCCCACCGTCTTGGTCCACCTGCTCAGGGCACCCAGGGTCCTGAAGCCCATCATCAGCATTGAAGACAGAGGTGAAGAAGGCATTAAACGTCTCTGCTTTGCCTATGTCATTGTCTGTGAGGAGACCTTCCCCGTCAAGCAGCGGACCTATGTTTTCTTTGGTTCTCATTTTTCTATTAAAATATCTAAAAAAACCTTATTTATCATCTCTCACAGACATGGCCAGCGTCAATTCTAGTTAGGCTTTGGCCCCATGAATTTTCTCCCTACAAACACGAACAGTGTCCCTGTATTCCTTCCTCGTCACCTGACCCTCCTTCCAGCAGCCGTACACTTTCTTTTTCTGTCTAAGCTCCAGTAGAAGATCCCTGGTCAGCCAGGCCAGCTTTCTGCCCTGCCTACCTGCCTTCTGATATTTTGGAATCACCTGATCTTGTGCTTTTAGGAGGCAGTGCTTAAAGACTGACCGGCACTGATGGACACCTATACCTTCAAAAGCACCTTCCCAGGGGACCTTGCTGACTAGTTCCCTGAGCAGCCTCAAGTCTGCTTTCCCCATATCCAGGGCTGAAGTTTTGGTGGCAGTTTTCCTTCTCTCACCATAAATTCTAAACTCAACTACTTCATGGTCACTATGACCGAGACAGCCGCCAATTGCCACGTCTCCCACAAGACCCTCTCTGTTTTCCAGCAACAGATCAAGGAGGGCACCTTTTCTAGTTAGTTCCCTTAGCACCTGAACCAAGAAGTTATCATCTAGGTGCTTTATGAACCTCCTGGACTTGCTCGTGTCAGCCGTGTGGTGATCCCAGTTGACGTCTCGCAAGTTGAAGTCCCCCATAAGGACAAGGGGAGTTGATCTCGAGGCATCTCTTAGTTCTGCAAAGAATAATTCATTGGTGTTGTCATCTCCTAATGATGTCTCCTTGTCATCTCCTTGTGATGTCCTTAACCCGGGCCCCAGGAAGGCAGCAGACTTCCCTTAGAGGAGGGTCCCTTCTACATATTGGACCCTCTGTTTCGTTGATAGTTCAATCACCCACAACTAAAACTCTCCTTTTCTTCCTCCTGTCTGTGGTCACTATAGAGGGGGTTGGCCTTTCCAACCCTAGCAATATATCTGGTGGAGGGGGATTGTAGCCTTCTCCATCCATCGATTGCTTTTTAGCCTCCAGGGCCTTATATCTGTTGTTCAGGTCTACCTGATAGGGTGATATGGGTGAAGGAGGATTTTACCAGCCACCTCGAGCCTGGACTTGTTTCCTTTCATTCATATCCTTCTGCCTTGTGTCTGCTGAGGGATGGATACTTCATTCCCTTTGAGTTGGGAAATTCCTGGTGCCTGTTCTTGTTCCACAGAGGCCAGAGTTAGGCATCAACAGTCTATCTCCCTCTCTGAATCCTAGCTGTTCATAAGTTTTATAACCTCTTTTCATAGCTCAGCTACCATGCAGAGCAGGTCTTCCACCTGCTCATATCTTACGCAATTGCTGTCTCTGCAGCTGTCCAACGGTGGTGTAAAGCTTTGGCACTCCCTGCAGCCTGACACCTGGACAGCTGTGTACTTTTTTGGAAGTTCACTTTGGGTCCCCACCTCCTTTCTGGAAAGTGTGGAGGTGGCCTTCTGCTGTTTGCCCTGAGCGGTCTGTCACAGGAACTCACTGCAGCACCCCGCCTGCATGAACTGCCACACAGGCTGCCACAACATGCCCTGACTGGTACCTAATGTCTTGTTTGCCTGCTCTGTGCACAGCATTTCTGGTTGCTCATGCTCCCTAGGTTCTCCCAATTGGCTCCTGAAGGGCTGTCTTCAAACTACAGAGGGGGAACTCCTGAAGGGAAACCCCTGCACACTGCAGTTCCCCTGCTCCTATGCAGAAGGTGCCTGCCCTGGAGCCAATCACCTTGGTGAGTGAGAGTCATTATAATTGGGTGAAATGGGTTTAAATACACAGGCACAATGAATAGTGAGGTTTAATGGTGAACAACAATTCTAATAAGCTGGGAAAAAAATACCACAAGACAAGAATAGAAACCAGGCTTGGCCTATCATGAGTAACATTATGAGCAATTTTCAGAAAAATGCAGTAAGCTTTGTGGTGTAAATGCCTGAAGTAACTAGGAAAATAAAACTATAATATAAATAAATAAAACTAACATTCAACAAATAAATAAAACTAACATTCAACAAATAAATAAAACTAACATTCACACTTTTAAGGAAAAGGTACAGCATTGAAGAGGCTTTCAGGGTAAGGCATAACTGCATTACCTGAGCATTCCCTAGGCTCCCAACCTTAGATGCTATTGCGCTGGGGAAACTTGGTGTGCTAGCTCTAAGGAACACCACGGAGCGTAGAGATCTGAATATTTGCTTATAAATCCCTATAGAGTCTTTGATCCTTTTAACGTGTTTATTTCTAGGCTGCGCACCTGTAACACCTGTAACACCTATAACATCTGTAACACTTATAACATCTATAACATTTGTAACATCTGTAACACCTACAACACCTGTATAACATCTGTAACACCTATAACATCTGTAACACTTATAACATCTATAACATCTGTAACATCTATAACATCTGTAACATCTGTAACACCTACAACACCTGTATAACATCTGTAACACTTATAACATCTATAACATCTGTAACATCTATAACACCTGTAACACCCGTAACACCTACAACACCTATAACACCTATAACATCTGTAACACCTATAACACCTGTGTATTTCATGCATACTAGCTTGCTTTTGCAGATAGTCACTATCACCGGCAATCCAAAAGAACCTGATTATCTGTTGCTGTAATAAACCATACTTGATTGCATTGTGATAGCTCTCATTAATGCAACTAGGGTGAGGGTGGTTATCCGTGATAGTTCAGTGTTCTGAATCTAACCAGACCCCCAGACGGTTAATGCATTTTTGGTGAATGTCTGAGTGGACCCCCAGGCGGTTATTATGTTTTTGGTGAATGTCCGAACGGACCCCCAGACCGTTAATGCGTTTTTGGTGAATGTCTGACTGGACCCCCAGGCGGTTAATGTGTTTTTGGTGAATGTCCGACTGGTTCAGTACTCTGAATCCAACCGGGCCCGTAACGGTTAATCAGCTACACCCCTTTAACGCGACAAGCTTATGGCTTATGAAATACACCCAGTCATCAGTTTCCACATTACATCCTTGAGGTCCTGGTTCCTCATGCTGTAGATGAGGGGGTTCACTGCTGGAGGCACCACCGAGTACAGAACTGCCAGCGCCAGGTCCAGGGAAGGAGAAGAGATGGAGGGGGGCTTCAGGTGAGCAAACATGACTGTGCTGACAAACAGGGAGACAATGATCAGGTGAGGGAGGCATGTGGAAAAGGCTTTGTGCCGTCCTTGCAGCGAGGGGAGCCTCAGCACAGCTCTGAAGATCTGCACATAGGACAGAGCAATGAAAATAAAACACCCCAACATTAGAAAAGCAGTAAGCACAATCATCCCAGCTTCCCTTATGTAGGAGTCTGAGCAGGAGAGCTTGAGGATCTGGGGGATTTCACAGAAGAGGTCCCGGGCATGGCTTTGGTCAAGAGGTATTGAAAATGTATTGGCAGTGTGCAGCACAGCGTTGAGAAAGCCACTGCCCCAGGCAGCTGCTGCCATGGTGGCACAGGCTCTGCTGCCCAGGAGGGTCCCGTAGTGCAGGGGCTGGCAGATGGCAACGTAGCGATCATAGGCCATGATGGCAAGAAGAGAAAACTCTGCTAGAAGGAAAAAGAGGAGCAGAAAGAGCTGTGCAGCACATCCTGCATAGGAAATGGTCCTCATGTTCCAGAGGGCATTGGCCATGGCTTTGGGAACAGAGGTGGAGATGCCACCCAGGTCGAGGAGGGCGAGGTTGAGGAGGAAGAAGTACATGGGGGTGTGAAGGCGGTGGTCGCAGGCTACGGCTGTGATGATGAGGCCGTTGCCCAGGATGGCAGCCAGGTAGATGCCCAGGAAGAGCCAGAACTGTAAGAGCTGCAGCTCCCGTGTGTCTGCGAATGCCAGCAGGAGGAACTCAGGGATGGAGCTGCTGTTACACATTTCCTACCTTTGGGCAAGGGAGCCTGACAAAAGGAAGAAATGACAGTGCAAAATTGAAGGACTTCTTTTGGACCACTACATATCTCAACAAACACCCCACAAAGCAAAACACTGCCTCATTCATTTCAGGAGGATCTTTCTGCTGCTCCTTGTCTTATGTCTGCTTGTTGCTCTGAGGGTGCCACAACAAGCAGGGTGCTCTGCTGTGAGCTCTGCGGCAGTCAGCCCTGGTCTGCAGCAACACTTAGAAGGGAACCTGGAGTGATCTGAGAAGTCTGCTGGCCAGGGACATCTCCCAGTTTGCAGGTCATGAGGAGAAGGTCAAATAATTCCTCAAAAAACAACAAAGCTGATGTTGGTACTGTCTGTAGGCTAAGGTGTGTGAGGTGCCTCAGAGCAGCAGCAATGCTCCAGGAGCCTTAGTTTCTTATACAGATACTACAGCTCCATTACCATCCCTCTCACTCACAACACAGGTAGGAAAATGGAAGCAGAGATTGTAGAAGGTGCACTGCCTTCAGGTAGGTCTTGCCTTGCAGTTCTGCTGTGCAGTGCCCCGGGGAGGTGTGGGGCTGTGAGCAGCCTGCCCCAGTGCCTTAGGGAGGTGCTTGTCTGTCCCTGTGAGATGCTTGGTTGCTCCAGAGGGGTGCTTGTGAACCATAGGAAGGTACTGGTGGTCCCCAGAGAGGTGCTTGTGTGCCATGGGAAAATGCTTACAGACCTCGAGGAACTCCTTGGTCCTCCAGGAAGGTGCTTGTTTTCTCCAGGGAGATGTTTTTGTACCCAGGGAGATGATTGTTTGACCCAGGGCAATGTACCTCCCCCGTTTCACCCCAAAACTTTCTTGGAGGAACAGAGCACCTCTCTGGGGAACAGTAGCATCACTCATGGGCACACAGCCATCTCCATGATGCACCCAAGAACATCCTTGTAGCACACAATTATCTCCTGGATGGAAGCCAGCACTTCCCCGGAGAAACCTTTCACCTCCCTGGAACAGCCCAACATCTCCCTGGGGAGCCCAGGCACCTCTCTTGAAGACCAAGGATCTTCCTGGGGTACCCAAGCATTTTCCCAGGGCATGCTGGCATCTCCTCAGGGCATCCGAGCCCCTTCCTGGATCCCAAAGTCTTCTCCCAGAGGCAGCCAAGAACATTCCCAGAGCACTCACATTTCCATTGATTTGGTGCAACAAAGCACAATACGTGGGCACCCAGGCATGTCTCTGGAGCACCCAAGCATCTCCTTCATGCACCATAGCATCTCCCCAGGGTACACAAGCAACTCAAGGGGCATCCAAGCACCTGCCTAGGGACCCCCAGCAGCTCCCTGTTGTTCACAAGCTCCTCGCAGGGGTACACAAACATGTCGCCAGTAAACCAATGCTTCTCACCTGAGGAAACATACCTCTCCGCCAAGCACTCCAGCGCCAGTCTGGAGCAATCAGCCACCTCCTGGGAGCACCCAAGCATCTCAACAGGGCAAACAAGCACCAGCCCAGGGAACTCAACAGCACACTTGGAGCACTCCAGCACCTCCCTGTAGGACACAAACTGCTCTCTGCATTACTCAAGCACCTCTTGGGGCACCCAAGTATCTCCCGGGGGAATAAGAGCATCTTCCTAGGGAGCCCAAGGACATTCCCAGGGCACACAAGCACCACCCTCCCCAGGGCACATAAGAATATCCCTGCTGTACCCAAGGTTCTCCCCTGATCCCTCAAGCATCTCCCTGCAGGTCCTAAGCATCTCGGTGGAACGTGTAAGCACCCTCCTGGGCACAACACCCATCTTCTTGGAGCAGACAAGCAACTCCCCTGGGAATCCAGCACCTTCCTGGAGCATCCAACTGTCTTGCTCGGGGCAACCAAACACCTCCCCTGACATCAAAATGTATCCCTGGAGAACCCATGCCTCTTCCCGGAGCAACCAAGCGTCTCCCCAGGATACCCAAATATCTTCCCGGGACACCCAATAACCTTCGTATCACACTTAGGAGGAAGGTCTACAACAACATTTCTTGGTTCCTGTTGTGCTGTGGGGCTGCTCAAAGCCAGCCCCTGCTCAAGCAGCTGCTGAGCTCCAGCCCCTGCTTAGGCTGCAGCGGAACTCTGGCCCTGCTCAGCCTCGGACATTCCTCTGCTCCAGGGGGATGCCTGTGTTCCAAGGGGGTGCCTGGGTGCTGCGTTCCTGACATTGCTTGTGTTCCCTGAGATCATACTTGTGTGCTGGGTGCTCCATGGACCATTCCCCAGTGAGATGCTGGTGTTCTCAAAACGTGCTGGTGTGCGTGCTGGAGACACTTTTGTGCACCCCTGAGGTGCCTGGGTGCCTCAGGAGATGCTTTCTTGCTCCATGGAGGTTCTTGGCTATCCCAAGAACAATCTGGGTGCTCCCCGGGCTTCTTGGCTGCTCTGCCCAGATGCTCCCTGGGTGCTCAGGGAGATGCTTGGTTTCTCCAAGGAGACATCTGGGTGATGCAGATGTCTTCTTGGACATCCCAGGAAGATGGATTTGTGATCCTGAAAGTTTCCTGGTGTCTGCATAGAAATGCTTGAGTGCTATTTGGAGATACTTGTGTACCCTAGGAGATGTGCTTGCGTGCCCAAGGGAGATGCTTGTTTGATTCAGGGTTGTCGCGTTAAGGGGTGTAGCTGATTAACCATTACGGGCCCGGTCGGATTCAGGGTACTGAACCAGTCGGACATTCACCAACAACGCGTTAACCATCTGGGGTTCCAGTCAGACATTCAGCAACAACACATTAACCGTCTGGGGGTCTGGTTGGATTCAGAACACTGAACTGTCACGGATAACCACCCTTACCCTAGTTGCACTTAATGAGAGCTATCACAATGCAATCAAATATGGTTTATTACAGCAACAGATAATCAGGTTCTTTATTGCTGGCGATAGTGACTGTCTGCAAAAGCAAGCTATCCTGCATGAAATACACAGGTGTTACAGGTGTTACAGATGCGCAGCCTAGAAATAAACGCGTTAAAAGGAACAAAGACTCTAGAGAGATCTGTAAGCAAGTATTCAGATCTCACCCAAAGGCGTCCCAATGAGGGGGGAAGAGAGGCTCAGCCCATCAACTGATCCCAGGAGTCAGGAGGTCCTAAGGATGTTGTATTTCCTTGGGATGGTATCTCCCCTGACGGTGGTATCTTCCCTGCCATCCCCTCTATCTTGGGCCAATTAATATTATTTTCTATCTTTTAGGTGGAGCTTGAGTGGCTCTAGTCAAGCATATCTTAGTTATGATTGGTGAAAAGTTCTCCCGTCTCCGTTTAAAGTAATAGTCTCCAAGAAATTCAGGGCGCATGCTCAGTGAGGGGTGGTCGCACCTTGGAGGCAGGTAGCTTTTGGGATGGAGGTGTGTTTTGGTATTATAATGATATTATGATGAGCGAAATGTACACTAGGGTACAGCATTTGTCAAAACATGACAGGTCCTTGGCTCAGGGTGGCAAAAAGTGCAGCTTTGTGCACAAGACAAATTGAGTTCCCACCTGGTTACAGAGCCTAGCCGTGGTGTCTCCACTCCACTCTACGCTCCGTTCTGTTCCTTAGTGCTAGCACGCCAAGTTTCCCCAGCACGATAGCATCTAAGGTTGGGAGCCTAGGGAACGCTCAGGTAATGCAGTTATGCCCTACCTTGAAAGCCTCTTCAATGCGGTACCTTTTTCTTAAAAATGTGAATGTTAGTTTTATTTTCCTAGTTACTTCAGGCAATTACACCACAAGGGTAAAGCTTTGTTTCTCCAGGGAGGATTTTGGGTGCTCCAGGGAGATGTTTGGGTGCTTTTTGTGTGATGCTGAGCACTGGGCCTGTTCAGCCTGGAGAAGAGGAGGCTGAGGGGAGACCTCATCGCAGTCTACAACTTCCTCCTAAGGGGGTGTCGAGAGGCAGGAGACCTTTTCTCCATTAACACCAGCGACAGGACCCGCGGGAACGGGGTTAAGCTGAGGCAGGGGAAATTTAGGCTTGACATCAGGAGGAGGTTCTTCACAGAGAGCGTGGTTGCACACTGGAACAGGCTCCCCAGGGAAGTGGTCACTGCACCGAGCCTGTCTGAATTTAAGAAGAGATTGGACTGTGCACTTAGTCACATGGTCTGAACTTTTGGGTAGACCTGTGCGGTGTCAAGAGTTGGACTTGATGATCCTTAAGGGTCCCTTCCAACTCAGCATATTCTATGATTCTATGATTCTATGCTTGGCTCCAGGGAGATGCTGGTGGGCTTCGGGGAGATGCTTGGTTCCTGCAATTTGGTGATTGAGTCCCCTGGGGAGATGCCTGGGTGCCCACAGGGACATACTTGAATGACCCTGACAGGTGTTTTTGCAGCCCATGGAAGCTGTTGCATGCTAAGAGAGGTGCCTAAAATCTTAGTCAATGAGATACTTGTGTTCGCCAGGTGACATTTTGGAGCCCTGGGGAGCGCTGGCTCTCCAGGAAGATGCTCAGTTCCCCTGGGGGACACTTGGATGCCCCAGGAGGCAGTTGGGTACTGCAGAGAGCAGTTTGTGTGCTTCAGACAGGTGCTGGAGTGCTCCAATTGTGCTGTTGAGTGCCTTAGAGAGCTGCTTGGTTGCCCCTGTGAGATGCTTGGGTGACCCTGGATGTAATTGTGATGCATAAGCAGATAATTGAGGTGCCAAGGGAAGTGCTTGTGTGCCCCAGGAGGTGCTTGTGTGCCATGGGAAAATGCTTATGGGGCCCAAGGAACATCTTGGGTCCTCCAGGAAGGTGCTTGGATTCCCCAGGGAGATGCTTGTGTACCCAGGGAGATGACTGTTTGACCCTGGGTGATGTATGGTTTCTCCGGAGAGGTGCTTCACTGCTCGAGGGACATTCCTGGGTGCTTGAAACATACACTTGAGTGACCTATGCAGATGCCTGGGCACCCATGGGTTTATTCTAATGTTCCCAAGGGAGGTGTTTCGTTCTTCCAAGGAAATGGTTTGGTTCTCTATTCAGATGTCTGGGTTTTTCAGAATAATGCTTGTATGCCTGTGGGAGATATCTTAGTGCATCAGGAGGTGATGGGTTCACACTGGAAATTCTTCAGAGCTCCAGTGAGATGCTTGAGTGCTGTGCAGAGGTGCATGGATCCACCCGGAAGATGCTTGGGTTCCCTGGGGAGAAGATTGGTACCTCAGGGACATAGCTGTGTGTGTTCCAGGAAGACTTTTCAGAGCTCCAGATATATGCTTGGGTGCTCTAGGTAGATGCTTGTGTGTCTTGTTCATGTACTAGCGTTTTCAAGAAAAAAGTTTGTGTTTCCAGTGGACATTTTTGCATGTCCCAAGGAATTTGCTTTGTGTCCAAGAGGATGCTTGGTTCCTCAAGGAGGATGCTTATGTTCCTGTGGGAGGTGCTTGGTTTCCCCAGCAAGATGCTTGCTGCTAAGTGCGATGCTGGTCTACTGCAGTGAGATGCTTGTGTTCCCCATGAACATGCTTGTGTGTCCAAGGGAGGTGCTTGGGTACAGCAAGGAGATGCCTGGGTAATGCAAGAAGATCTCTGTGTTCCCGGAAATTGTCCTCAATGGGTACACAGCTGAGATGCCGGGGTGACTCAGGAAGATGCTTGGAGTCTCGAAGGATCTCCTTGGTTGCTCCAGGAAGATTCCAGGGTGCTCCAGGGAGGTTCCTGAGCAACCTATTGAAGAGCCCGATGTGTCCAGGGAAACTCTTGTCTCCTCCAAGGTTCTGCAGGGCTGATCCAGGCAGTACACCTTGGAGACATGCTTTGGATCTCCAAAGGAATGCTTGGGTTCTTTGGATTCATGCTTGGGAGATCCTTTGGTGGTTCAGAAAGGTGCTGGGTTTCCCAGAAGACATTTGAGGTGACAACACTAGGTACAACAAGATCCATCCTGGAGAAGCAAAGCATTGCCCTAGTTCACACCAACATCTCCCTTAGGCACACAGGCACGTCCTGAGGGTACCCAGGATTCTCCATGCAGCAGACAGGCATCTCCGTGGAGCACCCAAGCATCTCCCCAGACTACCAACCTGTCTTACTAGGTGGACCCAAGCACCTCCCCAAAGCACATGATTTTTTTCCAAGGAGCATTCAGGCACCTCCCTGGAGAAGCCACATACCTTGCTAGGGAAAGCAAACATCTCCCCTGGGAATACAAGCATCATCCTGGAGCACCCTCCATGGCACCCAAGCATCTCCCCAGGGCGCACAAGCACCTCTTGGAATCACTGAGGTTTTCCCAAAGGCACACAAGCAGTGCACTTGAGTAGACAAGCATCTTCCCAAGACACCTAAGCTTTACCTTCTATCTGTCAGGCATCATGCAAGGGCATCACAGCACATTGCTGCTGCTCTGGAATGCTTGGTTGCCCTGCAAAGATGCTTGGGTGCTCCAGCGAGATGTCTGGGTTCCTCAACCTGAACCTTGGGTGCTCAGGGTGCTGTAGGGATCTCCTGCAAAGCATCTCCCCAGGAACACAGATATTTCCCTGAGGCACCCAACCATCACCCCTAAGAACCCAAGCATCTCCCTGGAGGACCCATGCATCTCCCCACAGCACTCAGGCATCCCACTGCAACGGTACTGAAGCATCTCCCCAGGGAACCCAAGCACATCCCAAGGTACTCTGACGTCCCTCCAGAGCTCCCAGGCAAGTTCTTGCAGCATCTCGATTGTTCAAAAAGCACCTCTCTGAAGTATGCCAGGACCTCTCTGGAGTCCCTCCCGGGATCACACAAGCATATCCTATGTATGACTCAAACATCTTGCTAGGGAATCCAAACACTGGCTCGGAGATATAAATCAAGTCCAAGCATCATTGTGGATCCCCGTCTTTTCTCCTTGAGCAAAATAAGGGGCACCACAGTATCACCTGGGGGCACCCAAGCATCTCCATGGGCACCAGGATCATCCTTGGAAGACCCAAGCATCTCCACACAGCAGCCATGCACCTTCCTGCAGAAAGCACGTGTCTCCCTGGGGCACAGAAGTGTCACCTTGGAGCTCCAAAACATCTCCCCACAGCGTTCAAGCATGTCTCTGCAACACCCATGCAGATTTCTGCATCCCACAGGCATCTTCCCCAGTTATCCAGGCATTTTCAGGGATCTCAGGCATCTCCCAGAGCACTCCAGCACCTCCACAGAGCACTGGGAGGTGCTTGCATGCCCTGGGAATACCCTGGTGTGCCCGGAGAGATTCTTGCCTACTTCAAGGCTCTGTGGGGCTGATCCAGGGAGGTGCTTCTGTGCCCCAAGGCCATGCTTGGTTTCTCCAAGGAGGACTTGCGCATTCCAGGGGGAAGCTTGGTGACTCAGCCTGACACTAAGCAGACCTGGAGAGATGTCTGTGTGCTTCAGGAGGTGCTTGGGTTCCAGGGGAGATGCTTTGGTGCTGCAGTGAGGTGCTGGAGTGCTGTGGGGAGGAGTGTTGGTCCTCCAGGTGGATGTTATGGTCCCCTGGGGAGATGCTTGGGTGCCTCATGGAGGTATTTGTATTCTAGAGAGGTGTTTGGGTTTCCTGCGGAGATCTTTGGTGCACCAAGATTCTGCTTATGTGCCCCAGGGACACATATTTTGATGCCCAAGGGAGGAGATTTGGAGCTTTAGGAAGGTGTAGGGGTGACCTGGATTGATGCCTGTTTGCCCCAGGGAGATTCTGGGATGTCCAGGAAGATGCTTGGGTGACCAGGGAGGTGCTTGGGTGCCACATGGACATTGATTAATATCTCCAGGGAGGTGCTTGGCTTCCCTGGGAAGATGTTGGGATAATTCAAAGGAGAGGCTTGGGTGTTCCAGGGAGGTGTTTGGGTGCCCTGAGGAAATGTTTGGGTGATCCCAGGGAGGTGCTTGTGTACCCCAGGGAAATGCCCAAGGAGGTGTTAGTATGCCTGGGAGAGACGCCTGGGTGCTGCACAGAGATGTTTGCATGCTCCAGGAGACACCAGGGTGGCTTGGTGGACAGTAGGGTGCTCCAGGGAGGTTCTTGAATGCCCCGGGCAGGTTCCTGGGTGTCCCGGGGAGATGCATTGGTGCTCCACTGAGATGTCTCCTCCAGGAAGATGCTCTTTGGAGATTCTTGGCTACAGACATTGATGTTGTTCAGCCCCAGGGAGGTGCTTGAGTGCTCCTGGGAGATACTTGGATGCTATAGAGGGTTCTCCGAGAAGATGCTTGTATTCCCAGGGGAGATTTTTTGCTTTCCCAAGGAGGTACTTGGCTTCTCCAGGGAGGTGCCTGAATGCTCCTTGGAAAATATCTTCCGCTTTTGATAGGTGTTTGGGTCCTCCTTCTAAGATAGGTTGGTGGTCTGGGGAGATTCTTGAGTTGTCTGGGGAGATTCGTGGGTGCTCCAGGGAGAAGCCTGCGTACCCTTGGGATGTGCTTGTTTGCCTAAGGGAGATGTTGGTGTGAACCAGGGCAATGCTTTGTTTGCCAGGCATCTCCTTGGTATAACCAAGCACCTCTCTTGGACACAAACACATGCCCAGCAGGAACAAAATCATGCCATTGCAGGAGCCAACCATTCCCATTCCCATCGAAGCAGCTCTCTGAGGAACTTCATTATACTCCCAGTGGAAACAAGCATCTCTGCCCAGCACTCAGTAGTGCCAGCAAGTATCTCCAGAGGGCAGTGAGGCATCTTCCTGGGGCACACAAGCATCTCCCCGGGACATTCAAGAACTTGCCTGAAGTAAAGAGGTTTCTGCTTGGACAACCAAGCAACTCCCCAGGGAATCACAGGGTGTCCCCTGAGAACTCCATCACTTCTCAAGATTTCAACTCAAGGATGTCCCCAAGGCATCCAAGCATCTCCCTGGAGTTCCAAGGCATTTCCACGGGAACACAAGCATTTCCCTGAGGTGCCAATCTTCTCCCCAGGGAACACAGCCATCTTCCAGGAGGACCCATGCACCTCCCCACAGCACTCTAACATCTCTCTGGAGCACTGAAAAAGCATCTGCATAGGTCATCCAAGAATATCTTTAAAGCACTCAGGAATCTCCCTGCAGCAACGACGCACGTCTCTGGAGAAACCATCCATCGCCCTGGGTCAGCCAAACACCTTCCTGGGTGCACCAGCATCACCCTGGGGAATACAAACACCTTCCTGGAGGACCCATGGAGCTGCTGAGGGTAACCGAGAATTTTCCCACAGCACCAAGCACCTCCCAGAGTCACACAAGAACAAACCAGTTGCACTCCAGCACCTCCCTGGAGCACACAAACTGCTCTCTGCAGTACTGAAGAATCTTCTGGGGCACCCAAGTGACCCCAGAGGAATATAGCATCTTCCTGGAGAGCCCAAAGATATTCCCAGGGCACACAAGCACCTCCCTAGGGCATACAAGCACAAGAAAAGCCTCCCTGGGGCACACAAAGTTATCCCCTAATCACACAGAGTTCTGCCCCTGTCACCCAAGCATCTCCCTGCAGCACAGAAGCACCTCCCTGGAACAACCAAGCACCTCACCGGAGCACACAGAAATCTTCCCACCACATGCCTATATCTGAGTGGAGAACCCAAGCATCTCCCCAGGGTTCCAAAACACCACCCGGGGCACACAAACCTCTCACTGCAGATGGGAAGCACCTCCCTTGGCACCCAAGAGCTTCTGTGGGATGCACAAGATCCTGCCAGGCATCATCTGAAGGCTGATTCAAAGATCGAAGCCGAAATTCCTTTAAGTGGTATATTCTTTATTGCAGCGCTGGATGCACGGGGGATCTCTCCACCTATCGTGCATACCCAAAGCAGAAAGCAGTCTTGAATTTATACAATCAATCTATCCATATTCTACAAGCACCTATACATATGCATTACCTATCCCCGCCTTCCCTCGCTTCTCATGCTAATTAGCCTTTTGGCACCTTGCGCCTGCGTAGAGCCTCCCAAGAATTGTGGGCAGGGGTCTTTGGGACGTGGGCAGGGGTCTTTGGGAGGAAGACCCCGAGTCTTCCTCACAGTGTACTTTTCACCTTTGGTCAGGAATCTGCTGAATTGGCACGTTTCTTAATTGCGAGAGCTGGTTGTTGCCAATTCTTCCGTTTGTTGTATCTTTATAATGAATTCCAATGTCCGGTTTTGAGATTTATAGTCCTTACATTTGTTTCTCTGTCCGTCTGCCACTTCCTTATCATGAGTTCCAGTGTCTTGTTTCGAGATATACAGTCCATGTCTGGGGATTGTCCTTGCCTCCCCAATGCCTCCCCAATACCTCCTTAATCAAGGCGCATCAGCATTTTCCATCTGGCACCCAAGCATCTCCCTGGTCACCCAAGCGTCTTTCTGGACATCCCAGCATCTCCCCAGAGCAAACAGGCATCAATCCAGGTCATCCCTACACCTTCCAAAAGCCCCAAGGCTCCTCCCTTGGGCATTAGATAACGTATCCCTGGGGCACACAAGCAGGATGTCAGAGCACCAGAGAATCTCCCCAGGCCACACAAACACCTCCCTTGAACATGCAGGCACCTCCATGAGGCTTGGGTCTCTCAAGGTGCTGTTTGGTCCTCTAGTTAGGTGTGTGGGTAGTTGGGGGCTGGCGGCCGGAAGATGTGGCGCTGCACGGAAAGGTGGAGCCCCTCCCTTGATGGGCAGTAGCGTGTGGGCTGTGCTGTAAGCAAGCGGAAGTGGCGCTATGGGCCTCGGGTAGATAAGCCCATGGGACTCGACAATAAACGCCGTTTGCCACCCACCACCTTGGTGTCTGTGAGCCGATGGACCGAGCGGCCTGGGGTTGGTCGCCGCTGCCCCCTGAAGGCAACAAGTGGTGCCGAAACCCGGGAAAACTCCGGGATTCGGGAGAACGGCGGCCGGAGCGGCGGGACCAGCCCGGCGGGGAGGACGCTCCCGGACCAACAAGGAAGATGGAAACCCTTGTGAAGGTCGTATCCAAGTTGTGGAAGCTGTGGGGTGGCTCAGCTGAGGAAGCCAGGGGTGCCGGTGGGGACCGAGACCCTGGGGAAATCTGGGAGCGGCCACGGCCATGTGCGCCCCAGAACGGTGCTGAACTAGAAAACGAAGAGACGGGTGAAGAAGCCTCCTGCGGGAACGGGGAAGAAGTGCTAGGTTTGACTAACACGTGCAAAGGGGAGAAAGCAAACGGTTGCGGGGACGACCGGGGAGGAGGTAGAAGCGCGAGAGAGGGGCAGAGAGCCGATCGGAACGGCCATCCGAAAAAACGCTCCAGTGGCTCAAACGCCTCGCTGAGAAGGCGGCGGGGAGAGCCACGAGGGAGAGAGCGGCCCGCCCGCAGGGGTGGGGGGCAGGGCCAGGACTCGACGGGAGGGGACCGGAACTCGGAGGTGAGCAGTCAGCCGAGCTCCGACTCCGGATCAGATAGCGATTCAAATTCGGAGGAGGAGGAAATGGGGACAGATAGCGAAAACATCCCCAACCGAAAGAAAGCTGCACCGCGAGGGGGAGAGATTCCTCTCAGGGATGGGAGGAAAATTAAGATTGCGTGCGCCGTCTGGGCTCTATCGGCCGTGCTAGCGTTCCCGGTCTGGGTGACAGACGGGGGGCAGAGGGTTCACTCACCAATAAACCCTAAGGATGTACAAGCGATTGTTAAAGCCATTGCGGATAAAGGGCTTCATTCTGCAATGATCTCCACCCTCATAGATGGTGTTTTCGGGGGAGACAATATGCTCCTGTTTGATATAGAACAAACTTGTCGACTGATCTTTGACGGGGGGGGATGATCACTTTTAAACAAGAATGGGAGGACAACTTAAATTCAGTCCATCCAAGTAGGAAAAGTAAATGTGGAGAGCTGTATCTTGGCAAAGAAGATAGTAGGGAGCAAGGAGGTTTAGCAGTCAGGATGGAAGGTGATGCCATGAGGCTTACAGGCTAGTAATGTTGTAGTGAAAGCCAGCCTTCCTAAACAAAGCTGCCTGAATAATTCCTGTGAATAACATACTATGTTCAGCTATTTCCTAACATAGACACAGTGCTGACTGCTTCTTCAGAGTAACATGAGTTAGTGATACTACTGAAACAGTTGGGGTTCAGATGTAGATCTGATTTCTCCTAAGCATGCTGAATTCACAGCTGTTGATCCTCCGGAGGAGGCTTTGCAATTGAACACGTGGAGAATAGGTAAATTTCCCGCTGTTGTTCTCCTCTCCTCTTGTTTTGTTTTGTTTTTTCCCTAGTAGCATAGGTTTAAGACTCTGAAGAAACGGGCTGCTTTTTTTCATTTCCAACACTGGCTGTTCCTCCTGAGCCCCGCCTTGTATTTTTTCAGTCATAGGGTATGTGAATGTAAATTCTTGGGAGAGAGGTAGAAAACTCTGTTTCAACCGGTGTTTTTTCAGCTGTGTGGGGAGACCAAATAGGGTGGTTTTGAATATTCTGGCTCTTACTCAGAGCAGCATGTGGAGGGAGAGAGATGCGTTTGCTTTTTTAGTGCAACGGCTTCAGAAGCAAGAGGTGAAAAAGCACTTTCTCTGGGAGCTGGAGAAGGTGTCCTAATCACTGAAGAGGTTTCTAAATGGCATATCTTTGTGAGTGTTCCTGTAGTCCGGAGGTTTTTGTTTGTTTTTGTTTGACTTTGGAAGGTTTTCCTCTTAATATTCACGTCCTTCCGCAGAAGTGAGAAATGTGATTTTCTTTTGTGCAGTGTCGCGGACCCTCCGAAACCTGCTGGGAATGATGAATACCTCGCCCAGTACCAATGTGATGATGGTGGAGAGAAGGAGAAACCAAGAAGATGAAAAGAATGTGACCTCCTTTCCAAAGAAAACGTTTTGTCCGGCAAAGAGTCTTCTGAGCCTGGTGAGAAATTGCGGCAAACTTCCTCTCTCGAGTCTGACACTGAATGTAGCTCTAAAAACCTTTCCTCCTCAGCTATTACAGAGAGATGCCAAGATACAAAGGACGAGACTAAAAACACTGACAAAGAGCGTTACCAGAGCAAGAAGGATCATGCTCCTAGTGAAGAGAAGGAGAGTCAAAAAGCAGGTCCTTCCAGCAAGAGAAGGATAAAGTTGAATGCAAAGAATACAAACTGGAGCTCCTGATTGGCTTCATGCTGCACTCTGTGCTGTTCTTGTCCTAATCCTGGTCTCTCCGTAGATAATATGGTTTAAATCCAAATAGAATCATGCAATGAGGAGGATGTCCCTGCAACAAATTCAACATCTAAAATTAAAGGTTACATTTTTCCGTGGTTTTCTTCCTGAGCAGAAGTGTGTAGTACTCCTTTTATATTAATGTAGAGATTATTTCAAACAGTCTTGAAGTGCTTGATGACTTAACAGTCTGCAGATTTGTTATCAAATCAAAAGAACGCGACTTGGTAGACTATTTTTTTCGCAGTTTTGAATGACCAGTAGGAAGAAGGTTGTTCCGGCATCAAACAGGATCTTGGCTTCACCCGGACAAGCACTCTCACCAATTTTCATGGCACTTTTTAAAAGATCAGTAGAGAATATTTTACAAGTTGTGCAGAAGATCTTCCCGTATGCACAGCTTGCGCTAAAGGAGGACCGACAGCAAGATATAACCACAGCATCCACTTCTTTATAATTCTGCTAAAGCAAAAACTTGTGGTTTGTGCAATCAACTTAAACCTTTCAGACATAATGATGGTAGAATTTTATTTTTTGCATGTGCAGGTCTTTCTTTTGGGCATGTCTGGAATATAACGCATAGGTTTTACTCTGGATTCGAAACTGAAATGCCAAATGGAAGCTCTGAATGACTCAATACACAGTAAAGGACGATGCGTTCTCTACTGAAGCATCCTGCTTCTGACGGCAGCTAAGATAATTAGCATTTGTAGAGGTTGACTTGAGGTTTGAAGTATAAGGCACCTATTTTTCTTTAAAAACTCAAAACTCAGGTATTTGGAGGGGAAGCATTTCTAGGTCAATGTTTCTAATTCCTTTCTGAAGAATGTCGGGACCAGGATACAAGCATAACTGGTCTAAGCTAAATATTGTTGTAGCTATCATCATTTTTAACCAGTCTCCTAATGTAAATGTTTGTGGATCATACTATACACGTGCACGTGAGATCAGTTAGCATTGATACTTACTAGATGAATGGAATTCTGTGACCATCACATCCTTTATCACCGTGCTTTCATTGTGGGAAGCTCCTCCAGAAAGAATTGGTCTTGTTTTTTTTTTTTTAGTTATTCAGCAACTGCAGAAATTGTTGGTAATCTCCTTTATTCCAAGGGGGAGAAAAAAATCACCAAGAGTAGCATACCTTATACGTACACATCAGTGGGACTTAGTACGGCTTTGTAGGGCCTTGTGCCATCTCCTTAAATCTGTGGTGGGATGAACTCTAGGAAATAGCTTTCAGTGTGTGCTCTCAAATGAAGAAAGGGTTTTGGCACTGATTTAGAAGCTGTATTAATGTAAGAGAAAGAGACAAAGGCTATTCAGGAAAGTTAACAAACCTCTTTTGCCTTTCAGACCATTTAAATCCTATTTTACAAGATGATATGTTCGACAGTGATGACGATGCATCCTTGGTTTCTGGAGATGAATTAAAAGATGCAATGCCTGATGGACCAGAGAAAAAACGCGTCTGTTTCAGCAGGTAAAGAAAGATAGATCCCTGTTACATTTAAATTCTCAGGTCTGCTGAGTCTTTGTAAACAGTTCCAGCTGTTAAAAGTGCGAGGGGTGGTAGACGAAGGGGTAACATCAAGTTTGTGTGTTGAAGGGGTGCTTGGTATTCACAAGAAGAAAGGGTGAAGGGACTAAAGTTGTAATGAAGTTGCTGTGAATGACCAAATTGAAAAGCCCAGGCTTCTCTTCCTAAGCCAAAGTGATCCGTAGACTACCAGAACACGTTGACTTAATCCATGGCTTTCTTTGAAAGACTCAAGACCACATAAATGTCCTGTCTGTCCTTTTAGCTAAAAATACCCCAACTTTATGGGTTTGTGTTGCCACCTTTTGCCCTTCTGTTTTCCAGGATTGTTAAACCAGTAGTGAATTATGTAGCCGAAAGAAAACTGAGAAATGGCTTGTTAAAACACCTTGAGAAAAATTTGAATGGTGTCTTTATTTGTTAAGCCACCAAGTTGTGTTAATCTTGTGGTATTTTATTATGGAAGTCATGCAAGCCCACCGTTGGAAAGTTAGATCATGTTGCAGCTGGATCAGCTATTTTTCTCAGTTTCTATTGCTGTGCTGTCCAGAAGACTTTCTGTGCTTCAGAGCAAGGCTAAGTCTCTAGCATCTTTGATTTAAGCCAGCAAAGGTACAGCCTGATTGTAGTGGGGAAAGAAATGCTCCTAGCAAATTTATTTCCTAGTAGTAAAGCAAGATTGCAGGGATATTAATTGGCAGTCTTGGTTTAGTAAAGAATAGGAAACACAAGGGAAGAAGATGAAACAATTGGAATGCCTGAATAACTTAACTGGAAATCTTACATGTATTTAATATACCACTGCCATTTGGATTATTTGGGGAGGGAAAAGAAAGTCTATAGGAAAAGTACTTGGAACATCTGTGTGTCTGTCTATTCAGCACCTCATTTATAAACTTGTTTTCTTAACTCTTGTTCTAGGAGTGCTTTCTGCGAACCATCACGCCGGCCCCGTCTGCTAATAGTAGGAAAAGAAGGGTACGGCCAGGTTTCATACGTGGCACCCGCGGTGTTGCACGCTTTGGAGAAGTTTCCCGTTCACACCCTGGACCTTTCTGTTCTGCTTACAAACGTTGCACTGCCAGAAGAAATCTGCGGACAGGTACCTTTTTTCTTTTTATTCTCATCGGATTCCCTGACTGTATGTAAAGGATCAATCGAGTTGCAAGTAAGGTGAGCAAAATTCATTGGTAATGGAGGTGGCCTTGTTTTAATGTGCTGGGATGTTTGCTTCTGTCTGAAAATCCCCTTTTCTTTTAGACAAAACCACAAACAATCTGGATGTTGTACATGTCCACATTTTCCATACCCAATTTCACAGTGAGGATGTTGCTAGCAGCTCAGGAAGCTGGGCGGTGTTGCTAATAAACATCTCTTTGTGGAAAGAAATGCTGCTGGTCTCCCTGGGATCCAGAAAGCAGTTCTCATTGTCTCCTAAGGCTGTGTGCTCCCAGTAGATGGCTCTGTACCAGACTGCATGTCAGCTACTTTTTGTAGCCTTCTTTTAAATTATAGTAGTAAGGCAACCAAGGTTTGGGGCTTGTGTTTATTTTGTTTTCACACGGACATACACAACTTGTGCTGTTACAGTATGTGCAATAAAAGCATTAACATTCACAAAACACTTCATTTGCACGCTGATGTGGTTTTAACTAGAGAAAATGAACAGATTTGGTGTTTTCACTTTTAGGCAGGAAATCCATTTTATTGTTTGGCATCACTACTTCAAAATATTTTTACCTTTAGTGGAAACGTTTGAGAGCCATACAAGTAAGGACAGACATGTTACACGACTGAATACTGATGTGTCCCATAAGAGGGACATTTCCTTTCTTTGTTATGCGATGATAGTGGCTGTGGCCATATAGCTACGGTGTCTAGCCACTGCCTGAATATATCCGTCCCATCTTCTGACTAGAGTTCTCCGAATACTGATAATCTGAAAGGGTGCCCAGAGAAATTCCTTATGTGAAAGGATGCTTGCCACTCTGTTCACGTAGCCATCTGACTGCCCCATGAAATGAAGCTATGTAGCTATGTATTAACAGGTTATTCTCCGTGTTTTAGTTTTCTTACCCAAGCTTTCCTTTTCACTAGCTGATCCGAAATGCTCAGAAGACAGCACCAAGCATAATTTATGTCCCAGATATCCATTTATGGTGGGACAACGCTGGACCTGCCTTGAAACTTACTTTTCTAACTCTACTACGTAACATTCCAGCATTTTCGCCAGTTTTGCTGCTTGCTACGTCTGATGTATGTCACTCAGATCTCCCAGAAGAGGTATTTGTCAATACTTTTCTTACTATTTCTTCAGTGTCTTGTAATTTATGAATGCTTTCAGCATCAAAATGCTGTGCTTTGTTAAATGCATGCTGTTATTACTCAGGCACCCTAACAAATCACTTAAAATTTGCTTAGAGAAAAAGAATACTGTGAAAGCATCTGCTTAAGGTTTTTTCTGAGTCAAGCAAGTGACGTTCACCCCCTTCTCACGCATGCAAATAATAAATTAATACAATAATTCCGGTGGCTACAAAGTGGTTCAGTCAAGAATATGCAGTGCTTGAAATGACAAGAGGATGTCTTTACTGAAGAGATTTCTTCTGACAGTCTGCCATTCCATGCTATGTTGGATAAACTGCTAATAATGCAATTTAGTAGAGAATTGAAACGCTTTGATGAAAAAAAAAATAATCAGTTTCTTTCTTCAGATAGGCCAAAGCTTTCCAAGCTGGAAAGCTGAGTTCCAATTTCTGCTCAAGTAACTTTGGAATGGAATTCTAGTTGTATTCCTAAATAAACTGTAGTAAAAGTACATGCAGGACTTCATTGACTTCTGAGAGTTTACATTAAGGGAAGGTGCCCAAAACAGGAACACCCTGTTCTCATTCTGATTATTTTGTCTCAGTTATTGGGGGAAGAGAACGGGTCTTACCTAGACGTGTTTATTATCAACTTCTTTGAAAGTGCTTGAGTTCCCACAGAAGTTTTTGTACAGGTTCTAAATTCCTTCTAAAATAAGTAGTGAAATTCCTTACCTACCTTTTAATACTAGAAATGGAAAATGGAGGAAGACGTAGAGGTACTAGCTACTTCAGGCACCTTTTGGTAGAGAAATAAAAAGTCAGCAAAAAGCCCTCACTTGTCTGCTGAAGCCTTTCTCTTCCCTCTATAGCCATAAAGGTTCTAAGTAAAGGATGCAGCAAGGCAAGTAAATACAAAGGAAGCGATGTTGGATGTGGTGAAAGGCATTACTTTATCAGTGTAGCGTACAATCCCTTCAGCGAGCTTTAATTCTACAGGTGATTCTTAAAGGTGATATTTGAATTTGCCGTGCCAGCCTGTGAAAACGTAGCCTTTTAAGGGCAGGAAGATAACTTTTTACAGTTTGTGTTCTTCAGGTTATTATTAATTTTAAAAGGTACTCGTCTTTCTGGAATAGAAGATGAGTTTTTGTGGCCTTAAATCTGAAATGTCTTTCCTCCTTCTGCTTTAGATCCAAGAATTATTTAATAAGGAATTTGGAGAAGTGTGCAATATTGAGTTGTCTGGTAGGGCAGAGAGAGCAGCTTTTTCTGAGGACCTAATTCTAAATCAAGTGGCTAAGCCTCCTGTAAAGAAAACAGGTGAGGAGGATATAAGAAGTACATCTAAAACTTTCCTATCGAAGTTACTAGCTCTTTGGGATTTGCTTTGGTGGTCATTTTCTGTCAGTAATTTGTCATATGCTTGTATTTGAGTACTGTAAATTGGCTAATTTTTCCTGATTAATTGAAGTTGATCGGACATTGGAAGTCCTGCCTGTAGCACCAGCAGCTGAGCCTCAGAAGCCACAAGAGGAAGAAGTAGGGATGCTGGAGGAGGAAGAGGAGGATACCTTGCGTGAACTTAGAATTTTCTTGAGGGACGTTACTCACAGACTTGCCACTGACAGACGTTTCAGGGAATTTGCAAAGCCCGTTGAAACATGGTGAAATTTCCCACCCTTGATGGGTCTAATACAAAAACTCTTTTCTCCCTTCTCTCTCCTATCCTCTTTCTTAATGTAGGCAGTTGAGAAAGCCGAAATTGGAACGAAGAAAAGAATATAACACAGGTAAGTGGCTGTAACTCCCCGGGATACCTATTTACGCTGGTTACTGAAGAGGATGGCACTTGGTCACTCCATCGCTTTCATTTGGCCCCAAAGCCTTCTGTAGTCAGCTGAATTCACTCATCAGTGACTTTTCTGTGAAGAGAGGTAGGTGCAAATAGGAGATTTTATGAATTCCTTGGGGAGGGAGCAGTGTGAATTGCAGCTTGGTAGGCACAAAGCAAACTGTTCTAATTGTGCAAAGTAAATTGATACTTGGTAGGTTCAAACTTAGTTTTATAGTTGGCAACCACAAAAGTAAACCTTAGCTGTGATCCTACCACCACTGTGGCGTAGCTCTTCCCTTCCCCTTGTCCTCTTGGCTCTTTTAATGACAGTGCAAGCAACAAACGTGTGCCAAAGGGTGCTGTATGGTAAACAATGGGCAGGCTTTTTTCTAAAAAGCACGAGTTTGAGTTATGTGGTGTTTGGGTGTTTGTCTTGAAACGATTCTTACCTCCTTGAGCTGTTAGATCATAATGCAGGAAATGAAAGTGCTGCATGCATAAACAGAGTAATAAAACATACACCTCTTAGGAAGAGGCTTGCAATGTAATAGTGTTTGTTTTGAGCACTGTTAGATACAGTTTGACATGAATGGAGTGAAAACACCTTAGAGAAAGGTGTTGATTGTTCTCCCTTTTCCAAGACAGAAATAACTGGAGTAGATTTCCCTCCTGCATGGAACAAAAGTTGCACGTTTGTTTTTGTCTGGCTAGCTTTCAGTCTCTTTAAGAATTTCTCTACAGGTCACAGTTTTAAGTAGACAGTTTAAACGTGCAGAGCGATAAGTAAGTGGAATGCAGTGGTTGTGACAACAACTTCTGATCTGAAATTTAAAGAAAAATCAATCCACTTCAGGGTGCCTTTTTTGTTTGTCTGTTTACATTTTACAAGAGCAACGGTGAAATAAGGAGAATCCCATCTTCAGTGTTTCAAAATACTTTGTTTCTGCGTTTCAGTCACCAGAACACTGAGGAGTAGAGCTGGTGCAAAAACTGTGAGATGAGTCCACGGAGAAAACAGGGACTTGGAGCTGCGCCGCAGCTGTAGCGTCGGACGCAGTCGGTACTCTATAACTAACTCGTCCATTCTATTTGACAAACTTATAACAAAGTAAGTCATCTTTTCTTGCAGACCTCTTAAAATGATCTTTCTTAGCAAGCCTTTGCACTATGGCATGATGTTGGCCTCGACTTGCTCTGTATTTTGACAGCAAAGAGGTATGGCTGCTCCTGGCATTGAGAGTTCAATTCGTTGAGTTTTCCCCATTTGGCAGTTTTCTTAGCATCAGAAGTGCGTTCATTTTTAATGAACTTTTTGTTCCATACTCACAAAAGTGAATGTAATGCTTGGTTAAGAAACTGAGGACGGTTTGATACAGTCAAAGCAAAGTAGTCCTAGGGATTCTGCGTTTCTGTCCATGGTTTATTTCTGTTTCTGAAGCCAAAATTGTTTTCTGCTTCAGAATTTGCTTTCCTTGCATTTCATCATTTTCTACAACACGAAACTGAGATTCCCATGTAGAGAAGAACAAACAGCCTTTCCTCGGTTAACAAAAAATGACTTAATGCTACTGTGCAGAGCAACTTAAGTAGGATTAAAAGTTGACATAATTTTCTTATAACATCTTACTAGGATGTCAGAATTCTTATTTTCCTCCTGCATTTGAATATATATATTTTAAATGTGCTCAGTAAGAGGGGAAAATAAACCTGAAAACAGCGTATGGTTGCAAATCCTCAAAAGCTTGTTCTTAAATCTCTATCAAAAATAAAGATTTGACCTAATTTTTTGGTAATGTCTAAAATCTTGGCTAAGTGTCAATGACTTTTGCTTTGTGCATACTCCATTAAAATCTCTTACTGATTATGTGTGCTGTTTTATTTTTTTCATACATGCCTAACTTTGCTCTTACATGTCAACTTTGTATCTTAGTACTGCGGAAGTTGTGCTACAAAAAATGGCTGAAATGGAGCAGATGCGTAGATGCCAAAGATGTTGGGAAGATGTTGAGGTACAAATGACAGAGCAAATACTCCGTCAGTTTGCCACTTTTGTAGAGTATTTCACGTAGGGAAGTAACTTAGTTGTAATTTTAATTGAACTGAAATAACTTCCTTCCAAAGAATAGCGTGGTCTAAACTACCATTTGGTCTTGCTCTCTGGTTATATCTTCATGTCTTACTGATACGGTTGTGCTCCAGATATCTTTTAAGAGTGGAGGAAGCATCTTCTGCAGAAGATGTGGGATAACGGGGAGATGCTGCAATGCATGTCTTCCACTCCAGTTTCTGAATTGCCTTCTGCTTTTTGAATGGACACTGTTTACAAACAGCTGTTTTGGACTTGGGTTTTTACTCCAAATGTTACTAAAAGCTCTGCCTGGGGGACTGAATATGCAAAAAGACTGGTGCTTTCCATCAGCTTGGCAGTTTAAGCTGTTTAGCTTTTTATCCTTAACTCCTAAATCATATTTCTCGTCATGCTCAGGAACGTGCTTACTTGGAAAGCTTAACGAAAGGCAGTGCATAGCTTCCTGTGTTGGTCACTCGCTCGAATTTTGATTCCTGTTAACGTTTTTTTTCCTGAGAGCTCACAAAGAATCTCCAGTATCATGTAGCTTTAATCATCTGTTACAGGCAAATGGAGCTGTTTTCTTTAATTGACCTAACTTGCATTTTAGAATTCTTCCTTGGTTGCAAACTGTTTTCAGGAACTGGAAGCCTTTCAAATTTCCAGCTGAATGAACTGATGGCTACTTTATGTATATTTGTTCGTGTGCTGGCCTTGCCTGAGAGCTTAAATAAACCCCTGTCTCTAGAGGAACCCCTGTTAAAGTTGTATGCAGCAATCATACTTCCTCTGTCTCAGTTTTGCTCTATTAAATTAAACTATTTTATTAAATTACTGTTCTTTTGAATGATAGGCACATCGTTTTAAAACTTCCCGATAACCTACTTTCATAGCTTTTTGTTTAGCTCTGAATGTCCTTCTTTTTCTCTCAAATCACAGAATGGTTGAGGTTAGAAGGGGCCTCTGGAGGTCACCTGGTCCAACCCTCCCCTGCTCAAGCAGGGACACCTAGAGCTGGTTGCCCAGGGCTGTGAAATGAATCCAGAATTGTCCACAGTACTTTTTATTAGCATCTCTCACACGCCTGTATGATTTCTTTTGGTATGTCTGCTAGAAAGGTAGTTCTTTTTCCTTGGTTCTGTCACGCTGTAGGTTATTAACCTATGATTAACTAACGCACTCAGTTTTGTATCTGGGCAAGTATTTAACCACTGCATGTACTGAGCCCTGGTTTAGAGCAGAAATTCTTGTTACTGATTGTGGGTGCACGCAATCATATTCCCATTCTCTCCTCTTGTGCAATAATTTATTTTTTGTGTGTGTACGGGGTGCCTTGATAATGTTACTGTGTAAGCATCAACAGACAGACGTGTCTGTCAGTGGATGTATGTGTATGCACGTCTGTTTTTCTGCACGTTTGTGACCGATCTCCTAATTCCAAGCAGCAAGAAAGAACCTTGATATCTTCACCTGTGTGAAGTCGGACTTTGAAAGAACTGGACCTGGCAGTCCAGATGAGATTGGTGAGTTCTGGTTTTAAGTTTTCTTTACTCTGTTCTAACCAAAAGCCTTGTCTTAAACAATTGAAACAAGCTAATCTACTGGGTATTTGTCTTCTGTAAAAATTCTGTGTTGCTATTGACTTCACAAGCCTTAGTATGAGCTCTAGGGCTGTACTGTAGTGAGCTCAGAACAGGTGAAAAAAAAAAAGAACAAAAAACAGCGCTTTTCCAATCTGCTTACAAGATAAAAGGCAACAGCAACAGATGGTTGTAGACAGGTGGGAATGGAAAGAAATGGACAGCATTACTCAGCATGCGAAACGGCGATACCGCTACAGCAGGAGCGTGACAGTTTTCATGGTTTTGAGCAGCACAGCAAGAATTTTCAGGAAGCAAGATAGATAGGCTGCCAGATGTGCATGAAAAGCTCCTCCCAAGCGTGAAGCTCAGCGGGAGGGAAGATAGCGTTGTGCATTTCTGTGTTTAGGAGGCAGTCACCGTAAGCTGCTGTCAGGGCCTGTGATTAGGAGCTGTCATCTGGGTACTCAGTGACTTGTGGAATGAGGTTAAGCCACGAAAGCCCATATTAACTTGGAAGTGATGGGAAAATTTACAGTTTTTAAGAAGAATGTTAGTTGTGATTAAGGCAGTAAATTAGATCATCCTCGTAGGAGCTTTCTAAACAGATCAGAACAGGGCAAGACTGTACTTAGGACCGAAAAGGGTGTTGCAGTAGATGAGCTGACGACTTAGATTATGTGATAGAGCTCACCTGCACACCTGCAAAGGAGCTCAGAGAGACAGTGACAGGAGGCTGAGCCCCAGAAAATAGTTTGCTCCTCCCTTCAGAGGCGCAGAGGAGCAGAGAGATGCACAGTGGCAGGTGGGAACCCGAGGGAAGCTGGGCCACGGACTAGTAAGGGAGTAGCAGAGTTGACTCCTTTGGAGGTTTAGTTAGGAAAACACTAGCTCAAAGTCTTAACAAGAGTAGCTTGAATACAAGGCGGGGGCCAGTCTAGAGGGAGAAGCTTGGTTAAAGTGTGTGGGTTTCAGGGAGCTGTGCAGTAGAGACTTGTAGAGAGGAATTTTAAATAGCATGTTGAATGGGAAATGAGCCCGGGTCAATTAATTGATGATCAAAATGCAAACTACAATTTTAAATCAGGAAAGAGCTAGAATATACTTTTTTAATGAAAAATACGCCAGAAAAGAGTGAGGAAAGTGTCAGTGTTGTTATAAAGGAAGTTATTGGAAAAAGGAAAGGGTTAGAGGAGCAATACAGCAGAGAAATTCATGCTTTTGTGATAGAAGGGTTGGAACACCAAGGACTGGAGATGGTAGTGATCACAAACTCATTTACTGATCGCTCAATTTTCCGTGTGCTGTCTGTATACCCCATGGCACCTACCTTGCATTCAGAAAGTAATGCAACCTTTGGGGTTAAAAAATAAAAACCAAAGAGGGCAGTGCTTTCCAAGAAAAAAAGATAAGTCCTTTTGGCAAACAGGTAGGTGAACGGAGTATGTATGTTCCTTCCTCGGTGTCCTGCTGTTAACGTGAGAGGATATTCTCCAGAACCCCGTAGATAATTGCACTCTGGTTCTTGTGTTTTTTACCATCTTTCATGAAACAACTTCAGGTTACTTGACAGAAGCTAATGGCCTAAGCTTATGTGCATTTGGCATTGTTTTCTCATTGGTGAGCTTCAAGCCTGTGTCTGGCCCATTATTGCTCACAGAATTTGTGGCAGAGCTAGACTTGGACTTAGATTACTACGCTTAGTCTTAGCACTACAGATTATTAAAACCCTTTCCATTAAATACTTTCTGAAACTAAGAAGCGACTTTCTGAAATAGCTGTTTTCAGAAGATCTGCATCTTAGCTAAGCAATAGGACAGAATTTTGCCTGTTGTTAAACACTGAGGCTGACGACAAGTCCATCAGCAGTTTCAGAGAGGACAGAACAAAGTCTAGATGCATGCTCATCTGCTAGGATTTGTGATTTCTGAAACGTGACTTGCATAAATTCATCTTAAGGTTTTGCAGGATCCACTGTGTCCTTAAAATAATGATGATAATAAAACTTACAGGCATCTGTGTAATGCATTTTGGATTTCATATAATTTGCAAAAGTACTTAACGATTCGTTGTCATTTTGTGGTACACTACAAACATCAAAAGGAAGTGAGAACAAAGAAAATGGTGGTGAAGATGTTCCAAGGCGTTACAACCTTCGACAGAGTAAACCTGCTGACCGCTACCAAGCTCCTATGGAAAGTAGGTTGAACGCACAGTTTCTCTTAAAACCTTATTTCTTGCACATAAGTGAGATAAAACTTTTGAATGCAAATACATGTGTTTGCGCACACAGTACTGCTTCAGTTCTGTACCTTCATTCTGCACATGAACTTCACTGTTTTTATCAGATGTGTGTGTCCTGTGCACATTGTATTTCTTTGCTGTTTGGCATACTTAGTGCTATGTATCCTTGATATAACAGTAATTAATGACACTTAATAGTCTTGCTCTTGTGATTTTCAGTTCACCTTTAAGCAGGGCGTAGTTTTCCACTTGTACCATGCACTGATGAAAAGCAAAAACAGTTAAAAATTCTTCTGGAATTAGGGATGAGTGAAACACGTGGCATTTTCTTTATCTTTTGATATCGTCCTCTCTTAAATGTATCTGTATCATTATTCTAAATTCTTTCCTTTCAGTAAGACAAAGATCGAGAGTGGACTAACTCGGGCCAGCCCCATTCTGTCAGACAGAAAGAGTCACTTGAAAATGCTGGGTCACAAAAATGTAGGAGACGTGCCAGGTTGGTGTATGGCTAGTGATAGCTCTTACTTATCCGTAGAGCTGTCAGTCTCCTTACTGCATAATGCTTCAAAGGGTTTTCAGTTTAGTGGTAATTACAGAGTAAGTTTATGATCGGTACTTTGGTAGTCTTAAGGTAGAGAGGAAAGAAATATTTGGAGGGGAGGAGGTGGATACTTTTAAGTTGGTTTCTTTTTTAAATCCAGTATTTGTGGGTCGCTGATAAGATGATTATGGAGGTAGTGTCTTGGGTTTCTGTAACTGAAATTCTTTGGTTCTGGAACTGAAGCCAGAATCCCCCCTTAAAAATCTTAGTCAGACTATTTAATCTTGAAGGATACAAATGATCTTCTTAAAACCGAAAATAATTGTATTCGATTTAGAGGGAGAGGCTTTATGGAAGTTTTGTTAGATTTAAAAAAAAAAAAAGTTATCAGTCAAATACTGACTCTAGTTTCTGTTTGGAATCAACTAATGTTTCTATATGAAGTTAACCTTAAACAATAAAAGATCTAAATGAAGTCATAAATTGCCTTAGTAATGATAAAGGCTTTTTGGATTCTGTAAGCAGTTAGTGCGTAGAGAATGCTGTTGATTGCCAGATACTTTGTTGAGCATTCTTGAAAGCAGACAGCTGTCACGAGGAAAATCATGTCATGGCCTTTGAAATCAGATTCCTAAGGAGTACAATGGACTGGAAAATAGATCTCAGAGTAAATTTTGAGATAGAATTCCCTTGATTTTTGGTGTTACTGAGTATCTGCTCTGTTTTCTTTTGAACTTTCTGGTCTATATGCTTGCTTGCAGACAGAGACGTGCAGATGACATCAGTGATTCTACACCCTCTTGCTCATCTCCCTTGCTTAGCACGTGTGATACAGAGGACGGTGGTGAGAGCAGTGAGGATGGCGAGAGCATATCTCCAAGAAGGTTGCTGTTGTTAGAGAATAGGGGAGGGATGAACCTCCTTCAAATGAATATTTAGCCATGTTTAAGTTTATCTGAAGGTAACTGTGTAAGTTTATGTCAATTAATTAGGTCTTCTATATATTAATTAATGTCTTCTACATTTGCTTGGCATTATTACGAAAAACAAAAATCTTCGAGCTGCGTCTTAAAGAAAAAGAAGCCCTATAACTTCTCCTTAATTCAAATCAGGACTTTTCGAGTGAAACGTCAGAAACGGGACCTAAAGAGAGTTCAGAGGGATCAAAAGAAAGTTGGAAGAAGTCAGGGAGATGCAATGCAAATAGATAGTGCGGTAAGTCGTAAACTAATCATCGTGTCAGCGAGTGTTTCCAGTGATTACGAAAGATCTCAGTGTGCCATCTACAACTACCTTTGATGGTTTTCTCTAAAGCAACTTCAAAAATTGCCCAGAATGTTTCCGTTGTGCTGAGATAATTTCTGATGAAACCTTGATCTAGATTGCTGCTTTCTTTAACATACAAACTCTGTTGTGTTGAATTTCTCTTTAGATTGGATTTGAGAACGTGGGTGGTCTTTCGGAACACATCGCAGCTTTGAAAGAGATGGTGATTTTTCCCCTCCTGTATCCAGAAGTTTTTCAGCGGTTCAATATTCAGCCCCCAAGGTAACTCATTACAGTGATAAATCGTAAGTCAGCTGTTTTCAGGAGAAAGTTCGATTAAGGTATCAATATGCTTCCATGCTTCAACATTTTTGGCAGCGGTGAACGTTTGTTTTAGTAGTAGCAAAAAGTGGTTTCTTAAAAACGGATAGAATCAAGAATATTTGTAGGTTAAAAATAGAAGCAATGTCTTAAAATTTTAAGTTTTACCATCTGGTGTTTTTAAAAAGTTGGGTTGGAGTGGTTTTGTTCTCCGTTTTACGTACAAGTCAGCTTGATTAGTTTGTAAGCAAGAAGGGATTATCTAGTGGAAGTCAATTGTAACATGTTGCCTGGAAGCCCAGTTGTTTTTCCTGCCTACTTTTGCTTTTTTATTGCAGAGGCTGTCTATTTTATGGCCCCCCAGGAACAGGGAAAACACTAGTTGCTCGTGCACTTGCCAGTGAATATAGCCAAAGTGACAGGAAAATATCATTTTTTATGAGAAATGCTTCGGACTGCATGAGAAAATACGTGGTGGAATCAGAACGCCAACTTCGTGTGTTATTTGAACAGGTGAGGTTGAAATGCACAGTGTATTCTGTCAGAGTTGAAACCATTATTTTCTGTGGTCAACGTTTTTAAGTAGAACTTGCTCTTTTTTTGTATTTTGTTAGTTTTTTTTTCCCACTGAAATGGAAATGCCAGTGTTTCTGCTGTGAATGTCAGCTGTAAGAACTACTGGAACGATTTGCTTCCTGTCACCCGGATACAGTGGGTTGAGACAGACTGTATTCTGTTAGTCATGCCAGATACTCCAGAAGCTCTATCAGTAGAGGTCCCAGAGGCTAAAATGAAAGATGTAGTTTAGATGACATTCCAACCATGATGTTTTTGTGCATTTTTCCTTTAAATAATGCTGTTTTACTCTGTTTTCGTGCTAGGCCTATCAGATGCGACCTTCAATTATTTTCTTTGACGAGATAGATGGTCTCGCTCCTGTGCGCTCCAGTAAACAAGACCACATTCACAGAATCACAGAATCACAGAATTTCTAGGTTGGAAGAGACCTCAAGATCATCGAGTCCAACCTCTGACCTAACGCTAACAGTCCCCACTAAACCATATCCCTAAGCTCTACATCTAAACGTCTTTTAAAGACTTCCAGGGATGGTGACTCCACCACTTCCCTGGGCAGCCTGTTCCAGCGCCTAACAACCCTTTCGGTAAAGAAGTTCTTCCTAACATCTAACCTAAAACTCCCCTGGCGCAACTTAAGCCCATTCCCCCTCGTCCTGTCACCAGGCACGTGGGAGAACAGGCCAACCCCCACCTCACTACAGCCTCCTTTAAGGTATCTGTAGAGAGCAATAAGGTCACCCCTGAGCCTCCTCTTCTCCAGGCTGAACAAGCCCAGCTCCCTCAGCCGCTCCTCGTAGGACTTGTTCTCCAGGCCCCTCACCAGCTTCGTTGCCCTTCTCTGGACCCGCTCAAGCACTTCGATGTCCTTCTTGTAGCGAGGGGCCCAACACTGAACACAGTACTCGAGGTGCGGCCTCACCAGAGCCGAGTCCAGGGGGACGATCACCTCCCTAGCCCTGCTGGCCACACTGTTTCTGATACAAGCCAGGATGCTGTTGGCCTTCTTGGCCACCTGAGCACACTGCTGGCTCATATTCAGTCCTTCTCTTCCCGACTCCCATGTCCTTCTCTGCCAGGCAGCTTTCTAACTCACTCATCTCCCAGCCTGGAGTGCTGCTTGGGGATGCTGTGCCCCAGGTGCAGGACCCGGCACTTGGCCTTGTTGAACTTCATGCAGTTGACCTCAGCCCATCGGTGCAGCCTATCCAGATCCTCCTGCAGAGCCTTCCTACCCTCGAGCAGATCGACACATGCACCTAGCTTGGTGTCATCTGCAAACTTACTGAGGGTGCACTCGATGCCCTCATCCAGATCATCGATGAAGATATTAAAGAGGACCGGCCCCAGCACTGAGCCCTGGGGACGCCACTAGTGACCGGCCTCCAACTGGACTTGACTCCATTTACCACGACTCTTTGGGCCCGGCTATCCAGCCAGTTTCTAACCCAACGAAGCGTGCGCCAGGGGTGTGGCTGTGCGGCGGCCGCCGGTGAGATGGCGGTGGCGGGGGGCGGTGGTGGATCCTCGGCGTCCTGCGCGCCCTCCGCCCGCGGCCTCGAGCGGCCCAACCCGCTGGCGCGCCTCACCTGCCCCGTGTGCCTCAAGGTGTTCGACAGCCCCGTGCGCGTCACGGGAGTGCTAACTTCATGGAACACCTTCAGAGATGACACCAGTTTTCATACGATACTTTTGTGGTACGTGTTTCTACATTCTTGGAATACGTGAGCCTGATGACTCTTAAAACCCAGCTTTTTTTATGTAGCCACTACTGTAAAATGTAGTCCTTGCAGATGGTATAATGAGAGAAGTGGAATTACTGTTAAGTCAGAGGAGGAGACAGCTGGTTTTGTGTTGTGTTAACCAATATGGCCCTGGCAGTAAAGAATTTCTGTACCCTTTGTTCATAGGATTATGATGCTGATGAAGATGACATGATGGCACAGGTTTTGATGTGTTCTTTGCGGGATAAATAAAATAAAAAAGAAGACTAACTGTCAAACCAAGCTTCCATGAGAGGGAAATGGCCAGCATTCTTGCACTTCTCCCTGTCCATGCCAAGATGAACTCAGGCATTCAGAAATATGGAAGACTTTAATCTTAGTTTTGAATCCCCGTTTGATCTTTCGGTATCATTCTTGTTTTCTATTAATATGACTATGTTGCTCAACCACGTAAGGCTAATTTTCTTTTTTGTTTCACACAAAGCTTATTTATAGGTCAGTGTGGAGGAGACAGTTCTGTTTTCCTTCACATCTGCCTGTTTTCTGATTGCTTTCTGCCAGTTGTGCTAGATTGACTAAAGCCAGAAATACTCCAAATTGACTGGCATGAGCTAGCTGGTAAATCTCTTCTTCCCCTGATCTTGTTTATATTTCTTAAATGATAGTATGAGAGGTGTCTTTGTGGCTCTTTTCCTTTAGTGAGACCCCTAGGTGCTAACTCACCAGATTAGTTCCTGTTTCAACTGGCCTATGATGCCTGTGATTTCATGATGTTTACCAGTGTTTGAATTCTCACAGGCAGCCTCTCAATTATATGGAAAACATGTCTTCAGTATGTCTTCAAACTGCAACATTCCTTAGCAAAAATGTTTGAAGCTGAGTAAGAAACTAGTTCAAAACACTTTAGTTCTATACCTGATTACGCTTTTGTTCCATACTTTGACCATAATTTCTAGCCTGCCTGGAAAACAGAACTTTGGTGTTAGCTAAAATGCGTAACTTTCAACTGTTATAGCAAATATTAATCATTTGTTGGCCTTACTAAATTGGTGTTTAAAAAATCGGTTTTCTAGGAATCTTAAGCCTTATGCTTGTAGGGGAATTCAGAAGCTTTTTCAATATCCGTATCTTATGTAAACTAAAAATTTCATATATATATTCCTAGTTGTTCCATCCCTCAAGGCAAGCTGGTAGCAAAACTTATAACCCGTAGCCCTTGCACAGCACTGCCTTCCGCATTGCAGATTCTAACAAGTATTTTGAATTCCTGTTTTTACTTAAATGTCGCTAAGGTAGCTGAAGCTGTACTTAGATTGTTTTCCATATACATACAGTATGGAGGTATAGCTTTCAAAGAAAATGTAAAATATAAACAAGTTTGAATTCATAGACAATGGATACTTGATACTCAGTTGTACACTTTCATTGTAGAGTTTCATTTTTAGTTTAACACTAATTGCACGATCTATATGCTGAGATCAAGCAGTCTCAGAGACCCGAACAGAACTTGGAAATTGGAGTAGCAGTGCTGAGATGTCTGGTCTCATTGAACTTGGCATGCCTGATTGGAGCAGTGGACCTGCATCACCACAGAACTGAGTACTAATCAATTTATTTGACCAATAAACTTCCCACTCTGCAGACTGCAGCATAGCCTTACCCTTAAGAAATGAAACGCACCCCAGCTAAAACGTCTTGATTAAACTTTGTGTCCAGCAAGTTTGTGGCTTCTAATATATTTAACTTGGTTTTGGTGTGCTTTCCCTAATGTGGTAAGGCTGGTATAGATTCTCACTGAGGTATCTGCTTGGTGACTGCAATCTTAGTCTTAGGGAAAAAATACATCAGTGTGGGAAAAGTACTGTGTTATGGGGTTGGTGATTCCTAATGCTTGGTCTGTGAAGAGATTACAATGTGCTAGTGGTTGGGTAGGGATTTCTTGGTTCTGGCTATGACAAAGTTTTGTGATAAAGATTGGCCTGAGTCTAGATTTCTGCAACTGTTCTAAGTGCACTTCCACGCAATTCTGACATTCATAGGTATTACAGTTTTGCACCTACATAAAATCTGCTTGATCTTTGGGGAATGGAAAAAAAACAAAAAAAGGATGATGACCTGTTTAATTTACTGTGAACACGTTAATTTATCCTGAAAACTTGTAACTCAATGCCAAAACAGGTGCTTCTAAACGATAGTTGAAACCAATTTACTAAGCCTGAGATCAGCATGTGGTCTGTGTTAACTTACCTATTTTTTATGTCTTAAAACGAGTCTTGTCCTTAAAAAGCTTGTCCATTATGACTACTCCTGGAAGAAAGTCATGTGGAATGTAACAAAATTTACTGAACCGGTAAGTAAAACTTGTATTTTTCTATTAGTTCCATTGTTTCAACTCTTCTGACGCTTATGGACAGCATAGATAACAGAGGGGAGATCGTGGTAATCGGAGCTACCAACAGACTGGATTCTATAGATCCTGCTTTACGAAGACCAGGACGCTTTGACAGAGAGTTCCTCTTCAACTTGCTAAATACAGAGGTGAGAACTGAAATTCAACATTAGTGCTACCATGGCAAAGTCCAACTTTATAGGGAAAAAAAATTGACAACTTGAACAAAAGAGTGGTATGTGGAGACACTGCCTTGCTCCATGGAGGGCAAATCTGGTACTGGATATATATGGTCAGGATGATACCACCAAGTAGTTAGTTCTATAACCAAACCTTTCATTCCCAAAGTTGTACCTGTTTACTTAATTATTTAGTCCACTTGGGCGCTTTCATCATGAAGTTGTGTTTTTGGTCTCAATCCTTCACTTATGAATGAATAGGGGACGTGTTTGCATTTGATTGTGCCCCGGATCAGTGATAGTAGTTTGAGTCATAATTTTGTCTTTTTTTTTCTTACTAGGAAATTAAGAAAGAAATCTCAGCCTTCTGGTCCGACACGTAGTCTTCAACATACTTAATTTTTCCTCTCCAGAGACTTTTGTTGCACACTGTTCTGTTATTTGTAAGCAATTTAGTAAATAGTATCTCATATAGGGATATAAAATCTAATATATACGTATTTTAAGATATTTTAAATTTGTTTATTTGACCTTTCGTAAATATATTTAAGTACTTTTATTTGATATTTTTGTTCTATATATGTAGCTCTCTATTTATTATCCTATATATATAGGATCATGGAGAAGTGAGAAACAAAGGAAAGAAACCAAAGGCACCTTCCCCCCCATCCACCCTCTTCCACCTCCTCCCCCCGAGCCGGGGGGGCGGTCCCATTGAGAGCTCTTGGATCACCCATCCCTCTGGGTTGATCCCTGGCTCCTCTGACCCTACTTCAGTGCCACTCACAGGCAGCACAGGGCAGGAAGGGTGCCCGCCTCCCTTGGGGGAACCGGGGGCTGCACACTTAGGTCTTCTGGCAGCCCCGTATCCCACGGGGCAGCTGCTCGCCAAGCCTCGGGGCTTCTGGAAGGTGGAAGGCAGTCCTCATGGCAGGGACCGAAGCCCCGCAGCGCTGCGTCCTCCTCCCTGAGCCCCTCGAGGTCCTGCTGCTGGCCGTGGGTCTCCCCTCTCACACTCCTGGGGCAGTAGGTGGGATGGCTCCTCCTTTGCCACACTTGCGAGAATAGGCAGCTACGATGGGAGGCTTTGGATGCTCTTCATTACCTCTTCCGATTCATCCAGACAAACAGTAAGAGAAGCTGTGTTGGGCTGCCCTCCCCTCCAGCCGAGAGGCTCCCCCCAAAAAAAACGGGACTGGCTGGATACCCCTGGTGGGGTGGGGGGTAAAAGCAAAGGGTAAAAAGGGGGGGGGAGGAGGAAAGGAGGAAATAGGGTACAAGTGGTAGGGTAAAAAGAGGGGGTATGAGGGGAAGGGCAGACGGACTGGGGGCAAAAAGGGGGAGGGGGGCTAGAGGGGGCACTGGGGCTCCACTGGCCCTTCTGACCTGGACCAGCTCTGCTGGCGCTGCCGAGCTGGGCCGCCCGATGCCCGGTGCCATCCCAGTTGTGCTCTGCAGGTGCTGCTGGATGAGGAGCCCTTGGACATTCTGCACACAGCGGTGCAGCAGCAAGCCATGCTTGCACTTGGCCACTTGAGGTACGTGCCCAGCCCCTGCTCTGGCCCTGGGCCTGGCTTCCAGGCTTCCCCTGTCTAGGCAGCAGCCTGGCAGTGCCAGCCGCGGGGCTGCTGCTCGCCAAGCCTCGGGGCTTCTGGAAGGTGGAAGGCAGTCCCCATGGCAGGGACCGAGGCCCCGCAGTGCTGCGTCCTCCTCCCTGAGGCCCTGCTCCCAGCACCGTGACAACGAGTCCCCTTGCTTTCTTTGCAGCTATGTCAACTTAGCACTGCATGGCAGGAAGAAGAGCATCCTGCTCTCCTGTTTCAGCAGTGTCTTCTTGCTGCCCTCACACGAGCATTTGGAGTGCCAGAGCCGCGTCTGCTACTTGAAGGTATGCTCTGGGAGAGCTCTTGGAGCACCCATCCCTCTGGGTTGATCCCTGGCTGCTCTGTGCTGAGATCTGTGCAGATCCTGGCAGAGGGAGAGGGACTGGAGATCCACTGCCACCCCTTTGTTGTCCTTGCAGACCCTGGACGCCATGGACCGCATGCTGAGGCTCTTCATCAGAAATTCTCCCCTCTCCGGCTTCAGTGAGCTCCAGGACATCTTGCAGGTCTGCCACTTGCCAAGAGCAGTGTTCCCAGGGGCGCTTCCTCACCCGGAGGGAATTCAGCATCCACTGCGGAACGGACAGACCCTACTTCAGTGCCACGCACAGGCAGCACAGGGCAGGAAGGGTGCCTGCCTCCCTTGGGGGAACTGGGGGCTGCCCACTGAGGTCTTCTGGCAGCCCCGTATCCCACGGGGCTGCTGCTCGCCGAGCCTCAGGGCTTCTGGAAGGTGGAAGGCAGTCCTCATGGCAGGGACCGAAGCCCCGCAGCGCTGCGTCCTCCTCCCTGAGCCCCTCGAGGGTTTGGTCCTGCTGCCGGCCATGGGTCTCCCTTCTCACACTCCTGGGGCAGTTGGTGGGATGGCTCCTCCTTTGCCACACTTGCGAGAATAGGCAGCTACGATGGGAGGCTTTGGATGCTCTTCATTACCTCTTCCGATTCATCCAGACAAACAGTAAGAGAAGCTGTGTTGGGCTGCCCTCCCCTCCAGCCGAGAGGCTCCCCCCAAAAAAAACAGGACTGGCTGGATACCCCTGGTGGGGTGGGGGGTAAAAGCAAAGGGTAAAAAGGGGGGGGGAGGAGGAAAGGAGGAAATAGGGTACAAGTGGTAGGGTAAAAAGAGGGGGTATGAGGGGAAGGGCAGACGGACTGGGGGCAAAAAGGGGGAGGGGGGCAAGAGGGGGCACTGGGGCTCCACCAGCCCTTCTGACCTGGACCAGCTCTGCTGGCACTGCCGAGCTGGGCCGCCCGATGCCCGGTGCCATCCCGGTTGTGCTCTGCAGGTGCTGCTGGAAGAGGAGCCCTTGGACGTTCTGCACACAGCGGTGCAGCAGCAAGCCATGCTTGCACTTGGCCACTTGAGGTACGTGCCCAGCCCCTGCTCTGGCCCTGGGCCTGGCTTCCAGGCTTCCCCTGTCTAGGCAGCAGCCTGGCAGTGCCAGCCGCGGAGCCGCTGCTCGCCAAGCCTCGGGGCTTCTGGAAGGTGGAAGGCAGTCCCCATGGCAGGGACCGAGGCCCCGCAGTGCTGCGTCCTCCTCCCTGAGCCCCGCACAGCCCTGAGCCCCTCGAGGTCCTGCTGCTGGCCGTGGGTCTCCCCTCTCACACTCCCCGTTGGTCTCTCTGCCACCTGGCTGCCAGGATAAAGACCTGAAGATGAAGTTCCTAAGGAGCATCATCAGCGTGTGCAGAACTGCCAGAAACTGCGGCCTGTGGTGCGGCCTCGATGCCTTCTGCAACAAATACCAGCTGGCAGAGCATATTAAGGTGATGCGACACCCCCTGGAGGCTCTGGGAGGGGTGCAAGGGCAGGCTGTGGGGACGGGACTCTCGAGGGCTTTGGCGGGGGCCTCCTCCCTGAGGCCCTGAGCCCCTCGAGGCTTTGGTCCTGCTGCCGGCCATGGGTCTCTCTACCGCCGTAGCCCTGCTCCATGGCGGCCGCCCTCCGCCCGCGGCACCGCTCCGCCTCCCGGGCGCTCAGTGCGCAGCCGCGCGGCGCCCGCCTCCCATTGGGCCCCGCCGGCCCCTTCGGCCCGCCCACGAAGCGCTGCTATTGGCCGCCATCCGCGTCGGCCGCCATTGGCTGAGCTCGCCCCGAGGCCCTGATCCCATTGGAGCGCGCGGCCCGCCCCTCGCCGGGTTCCCCGCGATCCGATTGGTGGAGGAGCCTCCTGCGGTCCCGCCCCTTCGGCCCTTCTGTGGTCACGCCTCTCCGCTGTCAATCACAGCCGGACCCGATTCTGAGTGGGCAGCGGCGCGGGGCGCATTGTGGGGGCCGGAGCAGAGCGGTCGCCATGGAGACGGGGCCTGGTCCCGCTCTGCGAGCCTGACCCCCGGCCCCTGACCTCTTCTTGACCTTTACCAGTGACCCCGGCCCCAAATGAGACCCCGCAAGGCGTCCCGATTGACTCCCCAGTCAGTAGGATTGGAAAGGACGAATGTTTATTCAGCGCAGGGCAGAGCGGGGGATAGTCCCACCCAAGACGTGCGCACCCGACGTGGCAACTTGCCTTGCTTATCTGCAGCAAAGAGTTACATGGGCCTGAAGTTTCACAACGCGCCCGTACATATTCATAGCCTGTCCCCGCTTCGTCTTAAAATTAGTCCCAAGCAGTCATTTCCGGAAACTCCTCCCATTTGCACCAGGGAGGTGGTCAGTGAGAGAGGGAGTTAGGAGAATACAATAATTTAGTACCTTTTTAGAAATGAATGCACTAACTATATAGAAATGGGGGGACAGAGAGAGGGAGTTAGGAGACTCTTATCAAGCACAGATAGAGCGCTGATGGCATTAAGCTAGGATGCTGCTCAGCGTCTTTGCTAGCCGTGGTACATTGTGCAAATTACCTAAAGCAAGAAGCTTTTTTTAGGATCTTTGAGAGTATAGCCATCTATGTAGTAGTAGGTGCCTTTTCTGCATGCAGCTCTTCGTCAAGTGAGTAATATTTACAGCATGCTTATGGATAGGAAGATGATGTTATTTTGCAGTGACGAGGAAGAGTCACCAACCTTCATCCCCACGACCCCTGATGACAACCACCAGGAGACACTGCGCAAGCGCAGATGGGAGGAGTTTCCAGCAATGACTGCTTGGGACTAATTTTAAGACGAAGTGGGGACAGACTGTGAATATGTACAGGTGCGTTGTGGAACTTCAGGCCTAGTAACTCTTTGCTGCAGATAAGCAAGGCAAGTTGCCGCATGAGGTGCGCATGACCTTGGTGGTGTGAGGAAAATCTCACATAACTTTCTTTAGACAGAATCTTCTGTGAAGCTATTTTATTCGCGATTGCAAGGGCGGGCGTCCTGTCAATCAGGAGCGCATTTTAGTAAACAAATCCTAACCTTTTATTCCCTATTACCCGACACCTGATCACCTCCCCTGTTTCCTCATTGGCAGAGTACTACAGGTTCACAAGCTGCTCGACCCTCCTCTATACCATATATGTACCATTTTTCTTGTTTTCAACCCTTGAATTTCTCCCTTCTTGTGTGTTGAGGTCTTGTGATCTTTGTTTTACTGTTCTCATACTGCTCATCCTGTTTGTCTCAAGCTTGCAACTTATTTTGGAACAGCGAGGCCTTCTACCGTCCACTCATCTACTTAGCATTTCTCCTTGTTATGACTACACAACTACCTTGCAATACAGAAAACTAGTTCTGTACTGCAAAAACACAACTTTGTTTCTCACAGGGGGACTACCCCTGTGCCGCCCAGCGCTGAATAAACACACCTATTTTACAATCTTATGGATTGTGGAGTCCGTTTTCCATAAGCCACCGCCCCTAAGCCATTCCCCACCACACCACCTAAAACCCTTACAGCTGCCCACTACGGTAGAGGCTGGAATGCTCAGCACACCATGCAAAGGATTCCACGGCCCTGCACGTGGTGTTGGAATTTTAATGGAATGCAGGCGTTTGAAGGTTTTGTGCCTCTCCCTGGCTTAGGAGAGGCAGCAGCACAGTGCCCGCCGGCACCAGCTCGATGTCAGCTGCTCCCTTGGACGTGTCAGGATGAAGATGGTCTGAGTGGCCAGAGACACAACACTTTCCTCCTCGTCATTCTGCAAGGGCCGGAGGACTGCAATGGAGAGAAACAGAGCAGAAATTAAACCCACCTGTCTGCAGAGACTGCGGGCAGAGCCTGCCATCCCTCCACCCGTCACTTCCCGCAAAGACACAGAGGGACCAAGGGTCAGAGAATCATTAACTATCCTGCGTTGGAAGGGATCACTGAGCCCAACTCCTGACTGCACACTGGACGGCACAGGACTTAACACCACATATCCAACAGCTTTGTCCAAATGCTTCTTGAACACCCGCGAGCTCGGGCACCATGCCTGCTTGCCTGGGGAGCCTGCTTCAGTGCCCAACCACCCTCTCAGGGAGGAACTTTTCCCCAAAATCTGATCTGAACATCCCCTGACCCGGCTTTAAGCCACTCCCTCGCCTCCTATCACCGGTTGCCTGAGAGGAGAGCTCGGTGCCTCCCTCTCTGCTCCCCGTCACAAGGAAGTTGTAGACAGACGTGTTTTGCTGTTAACATACTCCAGAAAAGCCCTTTTTCTTAGCCAGCGCAGTACTGGCCAGCTTCAACCCCAGCCGAGCTTTTGGCCATACAAACTTTCTCCCTTCCCTCTGAGAAAGGTGAATGCCCCCTGCCCCACCGGTCGTGGACCCACACCCCGCTGCCCTCACTCACTGCTGCAGATTTCATGGATCTTCATCTCGCTCTGGTCCTTGCAGTGCTGCGCGGCAAGACCTAGGCACAAAGCTGCTGTCAGAAGCCTGCAAGGCTGCCCCCAGGCCCACTTGCATGGGGACCCAGTCCCGGGGGGGACTCTAGGGACACTGGGGCTGCTAAAGGCTGACAAAAGAGGGACCCCGGGGGCTGTGGCTCACCGATGAACCTGACGGCTGCCTCCCGCAAGGTGACCTGAGTGTGCTGCAGGTACGGCAGGCTCTGCTGCAGGTATTTCTCCACCTTTCCCTTGTCCTGCATGAGCTGGAGAGAGCGCAAGGTTACAGGGCTTGCAGACCCTGCCCGGCTGGACAGACCACCCCCTCCTGCCAACACCCCCCCTTCCCCTCAGGCCATTCCCATCTCCCAGCCACGAGCCCTGTGGGGCTGGGGTTTTGAGGTATGGAGAGAGCTGTTGTCTTTACCAAGTACTCTGCGATCTTCCAGGTCTGCTCTGTCTGCGCCAGGTGCTTGAGTTTTCCCTGCTTCAGGAAGTCTGCAGCGGTGACAAGGGCTTCCAGGGAGGCCTGCAGAGCAGCAGAGGCTGAGAGATGGCACCAGAGCCCAGGGAAGGGGACCTGGCAACGCCCACCTCTTGGCAGGGCTGCAGGCCTTTCCCAGCCCCCGGTGGGATAATGCAGTGGGGGGTGAGTGTGAACTGCGTTTGGCATAAGGAAGGAGGGGAGCTGTGCCCCCATTCTCCATGACACAGGCAGCTGCACCCCGAAGGGACACACATGCCAAGTGCCCGATTACCTTCAGCCCTGGCCCCGGACACCCAGGCAACCCCTGTGGTGTCAGTCTGCTAGTCCCTCTAGTCAGGTATGCCATACGCACCTTGGCCACGCTCTGGGTCTGGTCACTCAGGTGAAAAAAGAGTGGGAGCAGGCCCCTCTTCACGACCTTCTTCAGCTGCCTCTTGTGGTTCCACAACACAGCCTGCATCACTTTGTTGTAGAGGCAGATGGAGAGCTCTTGCAGCTGGCTGCACTCCTGGTAGGGAGGAAGAGAGGAAGACTTCAGCAAGAGCTGCTCCCTGCCCGCGGTGAGCAGGGGCGTTAGGGTGGCTGACGTGAACGGAGGTGCTACAGAATCAGAGTGTGCTCAGAGGAGCTGTGGCCAGATCTGTAGCCACAGTGAAAGGACGCAGCCCCACTAGAGGGAACGTAAGAGGCCTCCTTCACGGGGGGCAGCTGTCATGAGAGTGCCCATCTGTGGGCTCAGGTCCTGCAGCAGCCTTACATCGTTAAACAGTGGCAGGATGTCCCCAGCCACTTGCAGAGCGATGGAGCTGGCCTGCTTCCTCTTCACGTGATCCATCAGGTTTCGGATGAGAAGCAGGGCCTTCATCTTGGTGTCAGCCCTGGCAACGTGCAGGCCCTGAATGATGCCTGGCAGCAGCACGGGAAGTTTTCTTGCCTGGAGGAAGGACAGAGTTTCCATTTGGTGAAACGATGAAAGGCCACCCTGGCCAGAAGCCTGTGGTGCCAGAGCACCAGGCTGCCATCTTGCTCGCGCAGAGGCAGCACGAGAGTCGCAGCGGGCAGCAGCCAGCAGACAGGCGATGGCCATGGGCAGCCCTTGCGTATGTGAGGGGAGCAAGGGTAGGAAAAGGAGGGCAGCTGAGCAAAGACTCTGTGCCCCCTTTTCGGACCCGCTCCAAAAGGTACACGGCATGCATGGAAAGCTCCCCAGAGAGCCGCTGGGCCCCTCCATGGCCAGCTCATTTCTTGGCCATTTCTTCTGCGCCACAGAGCTGCGGGCAGAGCAGAGCCCTCCCAGCTGGCCGGGAGCAGGCCATGATACCTTCAGGACAAAGGCCCACCGGCCTTCACAGTAGTGTGCCCTGCTCACCGTGACAGGTGTCTCTGACGCTGGGAGGAGAGCGCTGAGCACCACCGAGTACGTCACTCGGTTGGGATGCTCCAAGAGCCTCTGGAGGTGGCGCAGGGCCTCCGAGTCGTCTTCTCCAACATCTGGGTGGGCCAGCAGCTGAAAGGAACACAGCATTGAGAGACTGTCGGAGCCTGCAGGGCTGCAGGCAGCTCCTGGCTCTCCCGGTGCCTCAGGCCAGGGGCAGCTGGGGCTGTGGAGGGCCGCAGGGCCCCTGAGTGCCCTGTGCCTGGCAGCACCCAGCAGCCTTTCTTTGCCTGCTCCTCCCGCACGGACGTCCTGAAGGAGCTGCCAGTTTGGGGGTAGATGGGCAGAGGCACACACACGGCCCTGAAGAGGAGCAAGGCCTCGTCCAGTAACTCACCGCCAAGTGAGGGATGCAGTTGTCCTCTGGGATGAAGCCCGGGAGCCCGCGCAGCTTCTGCTCCTGGAGCACGCCAAGTGTCTCCCTCAGGACATTCTCCATCGTCTGGTTCTGGGAGAACATGGTTTCCCACATGGCCAGGGCAGCGCTGCAAGGACGGAGCACTCAGTGAGCAGGGCACACTCCACCCCAGCGCCGTGGCCTGCACAGGCCCTGCAGGCCCCAGGCTGTCCTGCAGCCCTGGCCCTGCCGCCCCCCTCCCTTGGGGTGCCCTGGGAGCCTTGTCCAGGCAAGCAGGAGAGGGCAGAGATGACGTTCCCTGTGGTGGCAGGGATCCTGGCTGGCTTGCTCAGCTCTGGCTGCCCTGGCTGTGGCCAAGGAACCACGGCTGGAAAGCATGGCGGCGTGGAGGGCCCTGCTCTGAAAACGCAGAGCAGGGCCCTGGAGTTTGCTGTGGATGTGTCAGGCGGAAAGTCTCCTGTCCCCTCCCCTCCCATACAAGAAGCCCTGAAGGTTGGCATGCCTGTCAGATGATGGCGAGATCTGCAGCAGGGTGCTGGCCACCTCCCTTGGCCGCTGGTTGGCCAGCCAGAGGATGAGGATGTCCAGGCTGCGCCGGGCTGATGCCGTGTTGATGTACTCCACGTGTCTGTAGATGCACCTCACGATCTCTGGCACCTGGAGAGGCAAAAGTGGAGTGCAGACGTACTTTCAGCCACTACTCACACAACTGCCCTTCCCATGGCTCTGGGATGGCTTCCAGGGATTGCCTGCGGTGCCTGAGAGGGCTGGACGTGGGAGGGAGGAAGCGGGGCCTGACATGGGCTAACGGGCAGGGCAATCCAACTGCAGGCCACTTACGTCGGTCAGCCAGGAGGCAGGGTCTTCGATGGCCATGTGCAGCACACCGCTGACCTCCTGTTTGTCGTATGTGTTGGAGTCTCTCAGGGCTTCAATGACCTTGAGGATGACGTCTGTCCTCTGAGACTGCTGGAGGTATTTTCCAAAGTTCTGCAAGGAGGAAGGGACGTAAGACACGTTGCAGCAAGTGCCCCGATGGTGCTGCAGAACTGAGCGGTGAGAGCAGCTCTGGAGACAGATGCCTGAGCGTGCTGGCAGCAGTGCCCACGGGAAAGCAGGAAGCAGGGGCTGCAGTCCCTGCGTGGTGGGGGCTGAGAAGAGCCCTCGGGGTGAGGGACCAGGGTTGGAGGCACGGGCCCAGGGTGCTGGCCCTGGAGATATGCGGGGCTTGCTGGTGGCCAGGAGGGCCAGGAGAAACTGCTGCTGGGAGGCCTATGGAAAGGCCCTACTCAGGGACAGCAGGACCGCGCGGGCCAGAACAGCGAGGCCACACCAGCCGCACTGATGCTGGAGCCCTGTGTTCCCACAAGTCTCCTGCTGCTGCTGGGGCAAGTGTGCCAGGAAGGGAGGAACTCATTACCGTGGCAATGTCCGTGGCAGTGGGTAAAGGAAGCCTCGGTATGGCCTCAGCTTTCCCCTGAGGCTGTTGACTAGCTTCTGGTGCTGTTCTTCCTAAACACGGCAGCGGAGGGGGACAAAAAGAAGAAGATTCACAAGGACAAGCCACTTTTGTTAGGAGGCTTACCAAGTGGTGAAAAGAGCTTTTGAGTAGGAATGGCTGAGGAGGGCGGAGATGCTGCAGAACCCAGGGAGGCAGTGTTGGACAGAGATGGAAAGCAAAGGCAGACAGCTGATGGGAGCAACGGAGATGGCAAGAGAGCAAGGGCTGACGTGTGCCTCAGGGGTACACATGCAAATGCTCCCAGCCTGGGACACGCAAAGGAACGAGAGCCCTGCGTGCAAATCGCACAACTAAAACGCTATTGGCCTAACTGAGGTGTGGGGGGTGGCTCGAAGGGCTGGAGCGCTGTAGTGCAGGGATACGAGGGGGACATACAGGGATCCTCTCTCTAGGAAGACCGCTCTAGAGGTCTCCACAAGAGCGCTCCATGGCACTACTTAGGAGAAGAAGCAAGTGCCTCAGGCAGTGCCTGTGTCTGGAGGGGAAGGAAGCCCAACACAGCTTCTCTTACTGTTTTTCTGGATGAATTGGTAGAGGTAATAAAGAGCATCCGAAGCCTCCCATCGTATCTGCCTGTTCTCGCAAGTGTGGCAGAGGAGGAGCCATCCCACCAACTGTCCCAGGAGCGGCACATTGCACTCAGTGTATCCTCCATCAGCGCTGTGGTCCTGGGCGAGAGAGAGAGGAGGGAAGTGCTGTGGGAGGCAGCTGGGGCCAAAGTCCTGGAGCCAAGAGTGTGCCCAGGGCTGGCTCCCAGGTGAGTCAGCAGCCTTGGCCATGCCTGCTCTCCCACCGTGCTCCCTGGGCGCTTGAGGCCTGCACAGGACGGGGGGCAGAGCTGGCTCCCAAGAGTGCTCTCAGGGACTGGGAACATCCCCCACTCGGGGTCCATGGGCAAAGGAGGGCTGAAGGCCCTTGCTTCAGGGCTGAGCCCTAGCTGAGGGTCTGTAGCCGGGCTTGCCTCGGCAGCACCCCTGAGCTGCAGGCTGATGTGGTCTGCGGGGAAGGGGAGGTGGGCTGGCTGGAGGGGTTCGTGGCTCCTTACCTCCGGTGAGAAGCGTGTGGCTAGCCAGCTGGTCAGCTTCGCGGCCCTCCCCACGGCCCTCTCGCAAATAGCTTCGCTGTGGGAGTTGGCAAAGGGCAGCAGAATCTGTGAGGGGAGAAAGTGCTGGTCTGCCCTGGGAGCTGATGCCCGCTAAAGCAGGAGCATCAGTGCTGGGCTCCCGCAGCACTCCGATCTCGGGAGGAAAGCACCACGGACAGGGAGGCAGGTGGACAGCAGCAGCACCAGTGGTGACCAGTGCAGTGCCTGGGAAGAGGGGTCCAATTCCTGCCGCTGTGTAGACGCAAAGGAAGCCCAGGAGTGCCATGGGCAAGGCTTTTCTCCGACACAGGAGGAGTCTGTGGAGGGGAAAGGTCTGCAGCCAGGGGATACGGGGCTGCCAGAAGACCTCAGTGGGCAGCCTCCGGTTCCCCCAAGGGAGGCGGGCACCCTTCCTGCCCTGTGCTGCCTGTGCGTGGCACTGAAGTAGGGTCTGTCTGGATGGGAGTGGATGCTGAATTCCCTCCGGGTGAGGAAGCGCCCCTGGGAACACTGCTCTTGGCAAGTGGCAGACCTGCAAGATGTCCTGCAGCTCACTGAAGCCGGAGAGGGGAGAATTTCTGATGAAGAGCCTCAGCATGCGGTCCATGGCATCCAGGGTCTGCAAGGACAACAAAGGGGTGGCAGTGGATCTCCAGTCCCTCTCCCTCTGCCAGGATCTGCACAGATCTCAGCACAGAGCAGCCAGGGATCAACCCAGAGGGATGGGTGCTCCAAGAGCTCTCCCAGAGCATACCCTCAAGTAGTAGATGCGGCTCTCGCACTCCAAATGCTCGTGTGAGGGCAGCAAGAAGACACTGCTGAAACAGGCGAGCAGGATGCTCTTCTTCTTGCCCTCCAGCACTGAGTTGACATAGCTGCAAAGAAAGCAAGGGGCCTCGTTGTCACGGTGCTGGGAGCAGGGCCTCAGGGCCTCAGGGAGGAGGACGCAGCACTGCGGGGCCTCGGTCCCTGCCATGGGGACTGCCTTCCACCTTCCAGAAGCCCCGAGGCTTGGCGAGCAGCGGCCCCGCGGCTGGCACTGCCAGGCTGCTGCCTAGACAGGGGAAGCCTGGAAGCCAGGCCCAGGGCCAGAGCAGGGGCTGGGCACGTACCTCAAGTGGCCAAGTGCAAGCATGGCTTGCTGCTGCACCGCTGTGTGCAGAACATCCAAGGGCTCCTCATCCAGCAGCACCTGCAGAGCACAACCGGGATGGCACCGGGCACCGGGCAGCACAGCTCGGCAGCGCCAGCAGAGCTGGTCCAGGTCAGAAGGGCCGGTGGAGCCCCAGTGCCCCCAGCCAGCTGTGGCACCCAGAGGGCCGCCCTGCCACCTCCCTGCTGCTGAGCTCTCTGCTGGCGGGGCTTCTCAATGGCCCCAAGGCCGTCAGGGGCAGCTGAGTGTCCACGCAGCGCTTGCCCCCGCCAAAGCCCTCGAGAGTCCCGTCCCCACAGCCTGCCCTTGCACCCCTCCCAGAGCCTCCAGGGGGTGTCCCATCACCTTAATATGCTCTGCCAGCTGGTATTTGTTACAGAAGTCCTCGAGGCCGCACCACAGGTCGCAGTTTTTGGCACTTCTGCACACGCTGATGATGCTCCTTAGGAACTTCATCTTCAGGTCTTTATCCTGGCAGCCGGGTGGCAGAGAGACCAACGGGGAGTGTGAGAGGGGAGACCCATGGCCGGCAGCAGGACCAAAGCCTCGAGGGGCTCAGGGCTGTGCGGGGCTCCTGGAGGGCGGCAGCTCTGCCTCGCCAGCAGCCCGCCAGCATCCTGGCAGCAGAGCTGCGCGACCCTCAGGAGACACAGGCACAGCCACCATGGCAAGGCCACACCTACCTGTTGTGTGCTGCTGACGAAGGTCAGAATGCTGTACAAGCTCTCCTCTTCTTTCTTGTAGACAGCTAAGCTGTCAGCTTCTAAGAAGGCAGGAGAAGAAGGAGGGTTGTAGAGGGTGGCCAAAGGCAGGAGGGAGGAGAGGAAGGAGCTCTGGCCTCCCTCCAGACCCGTGCTTGCACCCCTGGCACAACCTCCCTGGGGGTGTCCGGGGGCTGGGCTGCCATGCTGGTCCTGACGCTGAGCAGGGTGTTCTTGCTGCCCCCCCCCCTCTCCCTAGCCCCAGCCCTGCTCCCCCTGACGGGAGCCCTCGCTCACCGTTCAACAGCAGCTCCATGACGTGCTCATGGTGTTCACTGGGAGCTGTGTTGTCCTGACGAGCCTCGGCCTCCACCCATGCCAGCATGGGGCTACTGGGTGGTCGTCTCTCCTCCATACTACGGGCTGAGGGTAGAGAAGAGGCAATCTCACAGAAATGGCTCGGCGCTGTGTGAAGACGCGGGCTATGCTCGGGGACTGCTCCGCAGCCTCGTGCTCCTGCCCTGTCCCGTCACAGCCGTGCCGGACACTGGGTGGCCGGGGCTGGCTGCTCTGGCTTTTATACGCAGCAGTGGGGAGTGCCCAGATGATGTCACAAAGGGCCCTTCTGTGACCCGCTGCCGACTCAGGGAGGGCCGGGTGTCCCCTGCAGGGGCACAGGGGCAGCTTGGAGAGAGGGAGGTGGGGGAATCTCATCGAGTCGAGATAGAGCGCTGACGGCATTAAGCTCGGATGCTACTCAGTGTCTTTGCTAACCGTGGTGCGTGCCACCACGTGTGTGCCACCAAGACACACTGCGCAAGCGCAAATGGGAGGAGTTTCCGGAAATGACTGCTTGGGACTAATTTTAAGACGAAGCGGGGACAGGCTATGAATATGTACGGGCGCGTTTTGAAACTTCAGGCCCATGTAACTCTGCTGTAGATAAGCAAGGCAAGTTGCCACGTCAGGTAGTCATTGGTGGGATTACCCCCCGTTCTGCCCAGCGCTTACAAGCTTACTGATTGTGGACTCCTTTTTCTTTAAGTCAGCTTGCCTGTGGGCACCGGGCTCCTTTCAGGGTCTGCCGAGGCCCCCGTTTGCTCTAGTGTCTCTTGCCATCCAGCGCATCCCATAGCCCCGGGGAACACCCTTCAGCACACTGTGGAGCCCTGCCTGTCCCCTTCCACAAGGGTCAATGTTGAAGATTGACTCCACCTTAAGGGCCATAGTGCCTTTTGTGGCTTCTCTCCTCTCTTTGAAACAATGAGGATAAAACAGAAAAGATGTAACATAGCAAGCTGAAGGGATTGCTGAACTTGATAAATTGTTGTATCAGCCTTGCTTTTGTATATAAGACTCAGTTCTAGCCACAAAATCAAGGCTGAAGAAGAAACATGGTGCCCATGAAATTAGCCTTAATTGAATTAGCCTTTCTTTGCCTGCTCCTCCTGCACGTACGTCCTGGAGGAGCTGTACATTTGGGGGTAGATGGGGAGGGGTGAGGGTTGTCATATTTACCCAGATATTGCCCCTTACATAATCGTATCTCCCTGTCTCTAAGGGGGAAACGGATCCTAGGCCAGGAGCTGGTGGGGCTCATTGAGAGGGCTTTAAACTAGGTAAGATGGGGGACGGGGCTGAAACAAAGCTTGTTAGAGCTGTGCCGGGGGGACAATGGCAAGGCTGGGAGAGAAGGCAATGGCCCAAGTGAAGTGCATCTCCACTAATGCATGCAGCATTGGTAATGGCATGCATTAATGCCATGAGCGCAGTGTTGTGGGGAAATCCCTGAGTGCGTGCAGCAGGCTTCAGAATTCACTTGCAGAGGCAGGAAATGTCCCCATCCCGCAGCACCGCTGCATCCTGCCAGCGTGCAGGGTTCTTTAGGTGGGTGAGAGAGTATTGGCTGATGCGTTTCCAATTTGAGAGAGAGAAGCACGTCTTTTTGAGGTAACAACTCGTAGGATCTTTGCGAGTAAAGCCATCTTTGTAGTAGTAGGTGCCTTTACCGCATGCAGCTCTTCTTCAAGTGAGTAATTTTTACAGCGTGCTTATGGATAGTTGTTGTTTTGTTAACAACTTCTTACGTCGTTGTTAACAAATGATGTTATTTTGCGTGTTTTCTCTGTGGTTCTAGGTCCCTTCTGATTTTTGCAGAATTACGGGGCTTCCTGCAATTGTGACCTTATGCCTTCACCTCTATTTCAAATATTATCAAAGTTGCAACATTGGTGGTAAAGTGATGGAGCAGGGTTTAGGGGAAATGTATCATCCAAGTTCCCTGTGCCAGAGTGTATCTGAAAACAACAGCAGTAGGCATGTAAGATGTAGCCTTTTTCAGGGTTGGAGACAGTTTCTTTTGTTTTTGGAGCTTTTTCCTGCTCTTTTGCTGGCTGTAGAGTCTTGTAACCTTCTGGATTTTAAGTGCTTGGAATTCTCTTAATAGGGGGATATTTAGCATCAGTTGCTGGCTAACTTGGTTTTGGGACGTGGTGGCGTATGCTTCTGTTTTGGGGTTATAAGTTAATCTACAAATATAATATTTGTAACCTTTTTGGGTTATATTTTAATCTCTAGATATATCAAGCCATTCTTTGTGAATCCTCTTCAGAAGATAGGCACAGTATTATCAAGAGACTGAGCAGGGTCACCTTTTTCATCTGTGAAGGATAAGTCTGCAATTACCCGTGCTGGGGCTGCTGTGCATTCATGTCCTGTTGGCATTTGTGGACCTGTAGTGGTTTAACCCGGCTGGCAGCTAAACACCACACAGCTGTTTGCTCACCCTCCCCCCTCCCTCTCTGGGATGGGAGAGAAACGGGAAAGTGAAGCCCGTGAGTTGAGATAAAGACAGTTTAATAAGACAGGAAAATAATAGTAACAATACATGTAATAATAATAACAATGATGATGATAATAGTATTACTACTAATAATGTGTACAAACAAGTGATGCACAATGCAATTGCTCATCACCCGCTGACCGATGCCCAGCCTAACCCCGAGCAGTCTGGCCCCCATCCCCCGGCTAGCCACCCCTATATATTGTTTATCATGACGTCAGATGGTATGGAATACCCCTTTGGCCAGTTTGGGTCACCTGTCCTGGGTCTGTCCCCTCCCAGCTCTTACTGCACCCCCAGCCTGCCCGTTGGCAGGACAGAGCAAAAGGCTGAGATGTCCTTGGCTTAGTATAAGCACTGCTCTGCAACAATTAAAGTATCGGGGTGTTATCAGCACTCTTCTCATCCTAAGCCAAAACACAGCATTCCACCAGCTACTAGGAAGAAAATTAATTCTGTTCTAACTGAAACCAGGATATCTATCCACCCCTTATTCCATACCATTTATGTCATGCTCAGGTTACACTCTTTTCCATACATTCTAATTAGTCACCTATAGTAGTCATGGTAGTGATAACATACAGTATTATATAGTAATGAACACGGTACAATTCAATTCATGGGCTATTCTCACCCAGTATTAAATCTCCTTGAGGTATACACCGGACCTCTCCGTTCTTTTGCATCACCCACCAAGTGTATCCAGGTCCCTGAGCGAAAGCAATTCCATGAATGGGTTTGCCTTTTCCTGAGGCAGGAGTAGCCCAGACTGTTTTACCCAGCATATTTCTTACATGCACTACAGGAACTTTATCCCCATCTACAGTACGCAACAGGTTTGATTGGGCAGGTCCAGCTCGGTTGGCAGATCCCCTAGTATTGACTAACCAGGTGGCCTTTGCCAAATGCGTATCCCAATTTTTGAATGTCCCAGCGCCCATTGCTTTCAAGGTAGTCTTTAACAGGCCATTGTATCGTTCAACTTTCCCGGAGGCTGGTGCATGATAGGGGATGTGATACACCCACTCAATACCATGTTCTTTGGCCCAAGTGTCTATAAGCTTGTTTCGGAAGTGAGTCCCATTGTCTGACTCTATTCTTTCTGGGGTGCCATGTCGCCATAGGACTTGCTTTTCAAGGCCCAGGATAGTGTTCCGGGTGGTGGCATGAGGCACAGGATATGTTTCCAGCCACCCGGTGGTTGCTTCCACCATTGTAAGTACGTGGCGCTTGCCATTGCGAGTTTGAGGGACTGTGATGTGATCAATCTGCCAGGCCTCTCCATATTTATATTTCAGCCATCGTCCTCCATACCAAAGAGGCTTTGACCATTTGGCTTGCTTGATTGCAGCACATGTTTCACAGTCGTGAATAACCTGTGCTATAGCGTCCATGGTCAGGTCCACCCCTCGATCACGAGCCCATCTGTATGTGGCATCTCTGCCTTGATGGCCTGAGGTGTCATGGGCCCATCGGGCTATAAATAATTCACCTTTATGCTGCCAATCCAGGTCCACCTGAGCTATTTCAATCTTAGCAGCCTGATTCACTTGCTGGTTGTTTTGATGTTCTTCAGTAGCCTGATTCTTGGGCACATGAGCATCTACATGGTGTACCTTTACAGCCAGGTTCTCTACCCAAGCAGCAATATCTTGCCACAATGCAGCAGCCCAGATGGGTTTGCCCCTGCGCTGCCAGTTGTTTTGCTTCCATTGCTGTAACCATCCCCACAGGGCATTTGCTACCATCCATGAATCAGTGTAGAGATAGAGAACTGGCCATTTTTCTCGTTCAGCAATGTCTAAGGCCAGCTGAATGGCCTTCACTTCTGCAAACTGACTCGATTCACCTTCTCCCTCAGCAGCTTCTGCAACTCGCCGTGTAGGACTCCATACAGCAGCCTTCCATCTCCGATGCTTCCCCACAATACGACAGGACCCATCAGTGAACGGGGCATATTTCTTTTCATTCTCTGGCAACTGGTTGTACAGTGGGGCTTCTTCAGCACGACCCACCTCCTCCTCTGATGATATCCCAAAGTATTTGCCTTCTGGCCAGTCCATAATCACTTCCAATATTCCTGGGTGACTGGGGTTTCCTATTTGAGCCCAGTGAGTAATCAGTGCAACCCACTTGCTCCATGTAGCATCAGTTGCATGATGTGTAGAGGGGACCCTTCCTTTGAACATCCAGCCTAGTACCGGCAATCGGGGTGCTAGGAGGAGCTGCGCTTCAGTACCGACCACCTCCGAAGCAGATCGAACTCCTTCATATGCTGCCAATATCTCCTTTTCAGTTGGAGTATAGCGGGCCTCAGATCCTCTGTATCCCCGACTCCAAAACCCCAGGGGCCGACCTCGAGTTTCCCCAGGTTCTTTCTGCCAGAGGCTCCAGGTGGGGCCGTTCTCCCCGGCTGAAGTGTAGAGCACATTCTTTACATCTGGTCCTGTTCGAACTGGCCCAAGGGCTACTGCATGGACTATTTCCTGCTTGATTTGTTCAAAGGCTTGTCGTTGCTCAGGGCCCCATTCAAACTCATTCTTCTTACGGGTTACTTGGTAGAGTGGGTTTACAATCAGACTGTAATTTGGGATGTGCATTCTCCAAAACCCCACAACACCTAGGAAAGTCTGTGTTTCTTTTTTGCTAGTTGTTGGAGACATAGCTGTTATTTTGTTGATCACATCCATTGGGATTTGACGACGCCCATCTTGCCATTTTATTCCTAAAAACTGGATCTCTTGTGCAGGTCCTTTGACTTTATTTTGTTTTATGGCAAAACTGGCTTTCAGAAGGATTTGGACTATTTTCTTTCCTTTCTCGAGAACTTCCTCTGCTGTGTCACCCCACACAATCATGTCATCGATGTACTGCAGGTGTTCAGGAGCTTCCCCCTGCTCTAGCGCAGACTGGATCAGTCCATGGCAAATGGTAGGGCTGTGTTTCCACCCCTGGGGCATCCGATTCCAAGTATATTGGACTCCCCTCCAAGTGAAGGCAAACTGTGGCCTGCACTCTGCTGCTAGAGGGATGGAGAAAAATGCATTAGCGATATCAATTGTGGTGTACCACTTGGCTGCCTTCAATTCAGGTTCGTACTGGAGTTCCAGCATGTCCAGCACTGCAGCACTCAGTGGTGGCGTGACTTCGTTCAGGCCACGATAGTCCACTGTTAGTCTCCACTCGCCATTAGACTTTCGCACTGGCCATATGGGACTATTGAAAGGTGAATGAGTCTTGCTGATCACTCCTTGGCTCTCCAATTGACGAATTAGCTTATGGATGGGAATCAGGGAGTCTCAGTTAGTGCGATATTGCCGCCGGTGCACAGTTGTGGTAGCGATTGGCACTTGCTGTTCTTCAACCCTCAGCAACCCCACAACAGAGGGGTCCTCTGAGAGACCAGGCAAGGTAGATAATTGTTTAATGCCCTCTGTCTCTAAGGCAGCTATACCAAAAGCCCACTGGAACCTTTTTGGGTCCTTGAAATATCCTCTTCTAAGATAGTCTATGCCAAGAATACACGGAGCATCCGGGCCAGTCACAATGCGGTGCTTTTCCCACTCATTCCCAGTCAGGCTCATTTCAGCCTCCAATACAGTCAACTGCTGAGATCCCCCTGTCACTCCACAAATACAGATGAGCTCTGGCCCTTTATAGCTCTATGGCATTATAGTACATTGTGCAGCGGTGTCTACTAAAGCCTTATACTTCTGTGCGTCTGATGTGCCAGGCCATCGAATCCACACAGTCCAATAAACTCGATTGTCCCTTTCCTCCTCCTGACTGGAGGCAGGGCCCCCCTAATCCTGGTCAGAATCTTCTTTGTTTCTGTGTTTGAAGGACTGTCTGCTGGAAGTTGGAGCAGCAAACTTTTCAGAGAATTCCTTTTTCCCGATTGTTTTCTTTTGCAACTCACGTACCCGTGCCTCTAGGGTCACGGTAGATTTTCCATCCCATTTTCTCATGTCCTCTCCACGGTCTCGTAAGTAAAACCACAGGGTAGCACGGGGTGAGTACCCACCATATCGTCTTCCTTGTGTGGAAGAACGCCTACCCCTGATAGCTGAGACACTGCTTTGTACAGGTGGGGAGGAAAGTAATCTTTCTTCAAGTTGGTGAAACTTTTCAGAAAGTTTCTCCCAAGTGTTCTCTTTTGGTCGGTGGACACTGGTTGGTTCAGGTGGGGAGGAAGATAGATTCTCTTTAAGTTGGTGGAACTCTTTAGAAAGTTTCTCCACAGCTGAGATGCAGGCCTGTAAGGAAGAGGAGAGACTTTCTTCGTACTGCCGGAGTTGCTTAGCCACTTCATCCACTGTGGGTTCCTCATCCTCTTTCCAGGCCATTACTGCCAATGAGCTGGCATATGATGATGGTGCGCTCCGTACAAACCTCCGCCACATGGGTCGTGTACACCTGACTTCATCTGGATCTGTGGATGTTTGTCTGAGGTCTGGATCCTCATAAATCACTTCCCGTATGGCTAATTCCCTCAGGTACTGGATTCCTTTCTCCATAGTGGTCCACTTGCCTGGTAGACATTCAAGTTCTTCCTTGAAGGGATACCTTTCCCTCACAGCTGAGAGGAGACGCCTCCAGAGGCTGTGAAATTGTGCTCCATCTGCAATTGCTTTGTCAATGCCAGCGTCTCTAGCAAGGGATCCCTGCTAGAGACCACCTGGCTTCCCTGCCGTCTAATTCCACACAATTGGCTCCAGTGTCCCAGCACCGGAGCAGCCAGGTGACAAGCTGCTCACCTATACAATGACCAAAATCTTTTCGCACATCTCATAGCTCACGCTCTTATAGGTTTTAGGTAGTTACTGTTATTTTTTTGGCATCCTCATCTTCCTCCTCCTGAATCCCTGATGGCCCAGCGTCGTCGTCATCTCTATATCTAGATTTGGCAGAAGACTCTCTGCGTTCGAAACAATCTGAATCTCTATACCATTTTTTCACCTTCTCTACAGGGGCAACTTGCACTGCTACAGCTCGTTTCTCTGACCCCGTTACAGGGTCTGCCACAGGGGTTGGAATACCCTCTGCAGGGTCAACTTGTACGGCTACCGCTCCTTTCTCTGACCCCGTTACAGGGTCTGCCACAGGGATTGGAATACCCTCTGCAGGGTTGACTTGCACTGCCACAGCTCGTTTCTCTGACACAGCCACAGGAGCTGGAGCGGCTGCAGGAGCTGGAGCTGGAGCAGCTGCAGGAACTGGAACTGGAGCAGCTGCAGAGTCCACCGTAGGGGTCGCAGTGTCCATTGGATCTGTCCCAGGACTTGGACTGACCGCAGGGTCTGTCATTAAGTTGATAGCAGTATCCATGGCAGCTCGATAGGCATGAGCCAGGCCCCAGCACGTTACAATGATTTGTGTTACTTTGGAACTGTCAGAGTTGTGACACCTTTTTTTCAAGCATTCTGCCAGATTTTTAGGATTTTGCAGTTGTTCAGGGGTGAATTTCCAAAACACTGGGGGTGCCAACTGCTCTAGATGCCTGCCCATATCCTCCCATACTCCCTGCCACCCACAACTATACTGCCTCCAGGCAGATCTCCAGATGAGCTTCCTAAGTAGTTGTTTAACTTTGAGCAAAAGCAGAATCTGAAGCGCATTCAGGAGGCATAACAAAAAGACCATGCTGGTCTGAGTATCCCAAGGATATTCAATATCTTGGAGAGCTATTGTAACAAGCTCGGAGGATAAGAGGGTGGTGAAGGAGAAAGGGAGAGTGATCAAGTAAGAAAAAATATCTTCCCCTTTCCCCTCCACAGATTGACTCCCTAATGAAAAAAGGCAACAGGTATAATTCTAATAGTTTCCAAGATACAGTTTCCAAAGTATAGAGTCGATGATGTTACTGAGTACAAATACCAAGTTAGAGTCATGACCAGATATTTCATCATCTCACAAGCCACTGTTACAACACACAGTACCATAATGATCTGAAACCAGGGCCCAGGGAGGATAAACAACATGACAGAGAGCACATACGGAAAATAATGTGCTATAATACTCAATTTGGAAAACAGGCGCAGCAGAGTTGAGATTAAAGCAATCAGCATTATGACAAGTGACTATTAAGCAGGTCTAATACTTATACCAATTTTAGTTTAACGCACTCTGGTCAGATCTGCCGTTATCTCAACCTTTTGAGCCCCATGTTGGGCGCCAAAAAGACTGTCGTGGTTTAACCCGGCCGGCAGCTAAACACCACGCAGCCGTCCGCTCACCCTCCCCCCTCCCTCTCTGGGACGGGGGAGAGAAATGGAAAGTGAAGCCCATGAGTTGAGATAAAGACAGTTTAATAAGACAGGAAAATAATAATAACAACAACAACAACAATAATAATAATAACAACAATAACAATAATAATAATATACAGTGATGATAATAGTACTACTAATAATTATGTGTACAAACAAGTGATGCACAATGCAATTGCTCACCACCTGCTGACCGATGCCCAGCCTAACCCCAAGCAGTTTGGCCCCCATCCCCCGTCTAGCCACCCCTATATATTGTTTATCATGACGTCAGATGGTATGGAATACCCCTTTGGCCAGTTTGGGTCACCTGTCCTGGGTCTGTCCCCTCCCAGCTCTTGCTACACCCCCAGCCTGCCCATTGGCAGGACAGAGCAAGAAGCTGAGATGTCCTTGGCTTAGTATAAGCACTGCTCTGCAACGATTAAAACATCGGGGTGTTATCAGCACTCTTCTCATCCTAAGCCAAAACATAGCATTCCACCAGCTACTAGGAAGAAAATTAATTCTGTTCTAACTGAAACCAGGACACTGCTCCTGGCACTGAGAGTTCAATTCGTTGAGTTTTCCCCATTTGGCAGTTTTCTTAGCATCAGAAGTGCGTTCATTTTTAATGAACTTTTTGTTCCATACATACATATGTGTGCTGGGATTATTCTTCTACCAGTATTGAATGTTTCAACGGACACTGTTTAAGATCAATGAGAAAAAGCATCTTGCGGTGTTCGGTCTCCAGCTTTGAAGAAAGTATGGCGATACTGAGGGGAAATGTCAACAGAAGACGCTTTTCAAGGTACTGTATTTCTATATGTTCAATCTCTGTTCGATTTGTAGATTGAAAAGCAAGAGAGAAAGCATGTGCAGTGAGTTGTGGCCTGATAAACCTCCGGCTAAAATCAGCAGAGGCCTATGAGCATGCTGATGGCATACCAGTACCTTAAAACTAGAATCCCTCTTCTCAGTGGAAGTCTTCTGCTTTTCTAAAAAAACATGTGTTTTTTTCCCCAACCCCTTTGAGGTGTTGTTGTGGTGTTTAGCTGCCGGACGGGTTAAACCACACAGCCCTTCTCCAACCCTCCCACCTCCCTCTCTGGGATGGGGGAGGGAAACGGGAAAGTGAAGCCTGCGAGTTGAGATAAAGACAGTTTATTAAGACAGGAAAATAATAATGATGATGATGATAATAGTACTGCTAATAGTAATGTGTACAAAACAAGTGATGTACAATGCAGTTGCTCACTACCCGCTGACCAGTGCCCAGCGTAACCCCTAGCAGCCCGGCTGCCCCGCCCTATCCATGGTGCAGCGTGTTGCCATAAGGCATAGAATTCTTTGGCCAGTTGGGGTCGGCCATCCTGAGTCTGTCCCCTCGCAGCTGTTGCTGTGCGCCGATTCTGATCGCTAGTAGGACAGTGAGACACCGAAAGGTCCTTGGCTTGTTGTAAGTACTGCTCTGCAGCAACTGAAACATCGGGGTGGTATCAGCACTCCTCTAAACATCCTTTCACACTTCCTAAGCCAAAACATAGCAACCTACCCGCTACTAGGAGGAGAACTAACTCTGTCCTAACCGAAACCAGGACACGTATCTTATCCGCTTGGGTGCTATTGCTCATAATTTTGAGAATTCAACATGAGCAAGCTAGGAAATGTGGGTACATACAGAACCGCGTGTATATGGTACGCAACAGACTTGGGGTCTGGATCCTCCGTGAGGCCTACAGGCTTCTCTTTGTATACCATGGAGCACTGGCTTGTAAACATGGTGAAATTTCCCACCCTTGATGGGTCTAACACAAAAACTCTTTTCTCCCTTCTCTCCCCTGTCCTCTTTCTTAATGTAGGCAGTTGAGAAAGCCGAAATTGGAACAAAAAAAAGAATATAACACAGGTAAGTGGCTGTAACTCCCCGGGATACCTATTTACGCTGGTTACTGAAGAGGATGGTACTTGGTCACTCCATCGCTTTCATTTGGCCCCAAAGCCTTCTGTAGTCAGCTGAATTCAGTCATCAGTGACTTTTCTGTGAAGAGAGGTAGGTGCAAATAGGAGATTTTATGAATTCCTTGGGGAGGGAGCAGTGTGAATTGCGGCTTGGTAGGCACAAAGCAAACTGTTCTAATTGTGCAAAGTAAATTGATACTTGGTAAGTTCAAACTTAGTTTTATAGTTGGCAACCACAAAAGTAAACCTTAGCTGTGATCCTACCACCACTGTGGCGTAGCTCTTCCCTTCCCCTTGTCCTCTTGGCTCTTTTAATGACAGTGCAAGCAACAAACGTGTGCCAAAGGGTGCTGTATGGTAAACAATGGGCAGGCTTTTTTCTAAAAAGCACGAGTTTGAGTTATGTGGTGTTTGGGTGTTTGTCTTGAAACGATTCTTACCTCCTTGAGCTGTTAGATCATAATGCAGGAAATGAAAGTGCTGCATGCATAAACAGAGTAATAAAACATACACCTCTTAGGAAGAGGCTTGCAATGTAATAGTGTTTGTTTTGAGCACTGTTAGATACAGTTTGACATGAATGGAGTGAAAACACCTTAGAGAAAGGTGTTGATTGTTCTCCCTTTTCCAAGACAGAAATAACTGGAGTAGATTTCCCTCCTGCATGGAACAAAAGTTGCACGTTTGTTTTTGTCTGGCTAGCTTTCAGTCTCTTTAAGAATTTCTCTACAGGTCACAGTTTTAAGTAGACAGTTTAAACGTGCAGAGCGATAAGTAAGTGGAATGCAGTGGTTGTGACAACAACTTCTGATCTGAAATTTAAAGAAAAATCAATCCACTTCAGGGTGCCTTTTTTGTTTGTCTGTTTACATTTTACAAGAGCAACGGTGAAATAAGGAGAATCCCATCTTCAGTGTTTCAAAATACTTTGTTTCTGCGTTTCAGTCACCAGAACACTGAGGAGTAGAGCTGGTGCAAAAACTGTGAGACGAGTCCACGGAGAAAACAGGGACTTGGAGCTGCGCCGCAGCTGTAGCGTCGGACGCAGTCGGTACTCTACTACTAACTCGTCCATTCTATTTGACAAACCTATAACAAAGTAAGTCATCTTTTCTTGCAGACCTCTTAAAATGATCTTTCTTAGCAAGCCTTTGCACTATGGCATAATGTTGGCCTCGACTTGCTCTGTATTTTGACAGCAAAGAGGTATGGCTGCTCCTGGCATTGAGAGTTCAATTCGTTGAGTTTTCCCCATTTGGCAGTTTTCTTAGCATCAGAAGTGCGTTCATTTTTAATGAACTTTTTGTTCCATACTCACAAAAGTGAATGTAATGCTTGATTAAGAAACTGAGGACGGTTTGATACAGTCAAAGCAAAGTAGTCCTAGGGATTCTGCGTTTCTGTCCATGGTTTATTTCTGTTTCTGAAGCCAAAATTGTTTTCTGCTTCAGAATTTGCTTTCCTTGCATTTCATCATTTTCTACAACACGAAACTGAGATTCCCATGTAGAGAAGAACAAACAGCCTTTCCTCGGTTAACAAAAAATGACTTAATGCTATTGTGCAGAGCAACTTAAGTAGGATTAAAAGTTGACATAATTTTTTTATAACATCTTACTAGGATGTCAGAATTCTTATTTTCCTCCTGCATTTAAATATATATATTTTAAATGTGCTCAGTAAGAGGGGAAAATAAACCTGAAAACAGCGTATGTTTGCAAATCCTCAAAAGCTTGTTCTTAAATCTCTATCAAAAATAAAGATTTGACCTGATTTTTTGGTAATGTCTAAAATCTTGGCTAAGTGCCAATGACTTTTGCTTTGTGCATACTCCATTAAAATCTCTTACTGATTATGTGTGCTGTTTTATTTTTTTCATACATGCCTAACTTTGCTCTTACATGTCAACTTTGTATCTTAGTACTGCTGAAGTTTTGCTACAAAAAATGGCTGAAATGGAGCAGATGCATAGATGCCAAAGATGTTGGGAAGATGTTGAGGTACAAATGACAGAGCAAGTACTCCGTCAGTTTGCCACTTTTGTAGAGTATTTCACGTAGGGAAGTAACTTAGTTGTAATTTTAATTGAACTGAAATAACTTCCTTCCAAAGAATAGCGTGGTCTAAACTACCATTTGGTCTTGCTCTCTGGTTATATCTTCATGTCTTACTGATACGGTTGTGCTCCAGATATCTTTTAAGAGTGGAGGAAGCATCTTCTGCAGAAGATGTGGGATAACGGGGAGATGCTGCAGTGCATGTCTTCCACTCCAGTTTCTGAATTGCCTTCTGCTTTTTGAATGGGCACGGTTTACAAACAGCTGTTTCGGACTTGGGTTTTTACTCTAAATGTTACTAAAAGCTCTGCCAGGGGGACTGAATATGCAAAAAGACTGGTGCTTTCCTTCAGCTTGGCAGTTTAAGCTGTTTAGCTTTTTATCCTTAACTCCTAAATCATATTTCTCGTCATGCTCAGGAACGCACTTACTTGGAAAGCTTAACAAAAGGCAGTGCATAGCTTCCTGTGTTGGTCACTCGCTCGAATTTTGATTCCTGTTAACGTTTTTTTTCCTGAGAGCTCACAAAGAATCTCCAGTATCATGTAGCTTTAATCATCTGTTACAGGCAAATGGAGCTGTTTTCTTTAATTGACCTAACTTGCATTTCGGAGTTCTTCCTTGGTTGCAAACTGCTCCCAGAGTTTTCAGGAACTGGAAGCCTTTCAAATTTCCAGCTGAATGAACTGATGGCTACTTTATGTATATTTGTTCATGTGCTGGCCTTGCCTGAGAGCTTAAATAAACCCCTGTCTCTAGAGGAACCCCTGTTAAAGTTGTATGCAGCAATCATACTTCCTCTGTCTTAGTTTTGCTCTATTAAATTAAACTATTTTATTAAATTACTGTTCTTTTGAATGATAGGCACATCGTTTTAAAACTTCCCGATAACCTACTTTCATAGCTTTTTGTTTAGCTCTGAATGTCCTTCTTTTTCTCTCAAATCACAGGATGGTTGAGGTTAGAAGGGGCCTCTGGAGGTCACCTGGTCCAACCTTCCCCTGCTCAAGCAGGGACAGCTAGAGCTGGTTGCCCAGGGCTGTGAAATGAATCCAGAATTGTCCACAGTACTTTTTATTAGCATCTCTCACACGCCTGTATGATTTCTTTTGGTATGTCTGCTAGAAAGGTAGTTCTTTTTCCTTGGTTCTGTCACGCTGTAGGTTATTAACCTATGATTAACTAACGCACTCAGTTTTGTATCTGGGCAAGTATTTAACCACTGCATGTACTGAGCCCTGGTTTAGAGCAGAAATTCTTGTTACTGATTGTGGGTGCACGCAATCATATTCCCATTCTCTCCTCTTGTGCAATAATTTATTTTTTGTGTGTGTACGGGATGCCTCGATAATGTTACTGTGTAAGCATCAACAGACAGACGTGTCTGTCAGTGGATGTACGTGTATGCACGTCTGTTTTTCTGCACGTTTGTGACCGATCTTTCTTGCTGCTTGGAATTAGGAGAACCTTGATATCTTCACCTGTGTGAAGTCGGACTTTGAAAGAACTGGACCTGGCAGTCCAGATGAGATTGGTGAGTTCTGGTTTTAAGTTTTCTTTACTCTGTTCTAACCAAAAGCCTTGTCTTAAACAATTGAAACAAGCTAATCTACTGGGTATTTGTCTTCTGTGAAAATTCTGTGTTGCTATTGACTTCACAAGCCTTAGTATGAGCTCTAGGGCTGTACTGTAGTGAGCTCAGAACAGGTGAAAAAAAAAGTAGATGAGCTGACGAGTTAGATTATGTGATAGAGCTCACCTGCACACCTGCAAAGGAGCTCAGAGAGACAGTGACAGGAGGCTGAGCCCCAGAAAATAGTTTGCTCCTCCCTTCAGAGGCCCAGAGGAGCAGAGAGATGCACAGTGGCAGGTGGGAACCCGAGGGAAGTTCTTCAGAGGAAGAATGGCTGGGCCACGAACTAGTAAGGGAGAAGCAGAGTTGACTCCTTTGGAGGTTTAGTTAGGAAAACACTAGCTCAAAGTCTTAACAAGAGTAGCTTGAATACAAGGCGGGGGCCAGTCTAGAGGGAGAAGCTTGGTTAAAGTGTGTGGGTTTCAGGGAGCTGTGCAGTAGAGACTTGTAGAGAGGAATTTTAAATAGCATGTTGAATGGGAAATGAGCCCGGGTTAATTAATTGATGATCAAAATGCAAACTACAATTTTAAATCAGGAAAGAGCTAGAATATACTTTTATAATGAAAAATACGCCAGAAAAGAGTGAGGAAAGTGTCAGTGTTGTTATAAAGGAAGTTATTGGAAAAAGGAAAGGGTTAGAGGAGCAATACAGCAGAGAAATTCATGCTTTTGTGATAGAAGGGTTGGAACACCAAGGACTGGAGATGGTAGTGATCACAAACTCATTTACTGATCGCTCAGTTTTCCGTGTGCTGTCTGTATACCCCATGGCACCTACCTTGCATTCAGAAAGCAATGCAGCCTTTGGGGTTAAAAAATAAAAACCAAAGAGGGCAGTGCTTTCCAAGAAAAAAAGATCCTTTTGGCAAACAGGTAGGTGAATGGAGTATGTATGTTCCTTCCTCGGTGTCCTGCTGTTAACGTGAGAGGATATTCTCCAGAACCCAGTAGATAATTGCACTCTGGTTCTTGTGTTTTTTACCATCTTTCATGAAACAACTTCAGGTTACTTGACAGAAGCTAATGGCCTAAGCTTATGTGCATTTGGCATTGTTTTCTCATTGGTGAGCTTCAAGCCTGTGTCTGGCCCATTATTGCTCACAGAATTTGTGGCAGAGCTAGACTTGGACTTAGATTACTACGCTTAGTCTTAGCCCTACAGATTATTAAAACCCTTTCCACTAAATACTTTCTGAAACTAAGAAGCGACTTTCTGAAATAGCTGTTTTCAGAAGATCTGCATCTTAGCTAAGCAATAGGACAGAATTTTGCCTGTTGTTAAACACTGAGGCTGATGACAAGTCCATCAGCAGTTTCAGAGAGGACAGAACAATGTCTAGATGCATGCTCATCTGCTAGGATTTGTGATTTCTGAAACGTGACTTGCATAAATTCATCTTAAGGTTTTGCAGGATCCACTGTGTCCTTAAAATAATGATAATAATAAAACTTACAGGCATCTGTGTAATGCATTTTGGATTTCATATAATTTGCAAAAGTACTTAACGATTCGGTGTCATGTTGTGGTACACTACAAACATCAAAAGGAAGTGAGAACAAAGAAAATGATGGTGAAGATGTTCCAAGGCGTTACAACCTTCGACAGAGTAAACCTGCTGACCGCTACCAAGCTCCTATGGAAAGTAGGTTGAACGCACAGTTTCTCTTAAAACCTTATTTCGTGCACATAAGTGAGATAAAACTTTTGAATGCAAATACATGTGTTTGCGCACACAGTACTGCTTCAGTTCTGTACCTTCATTCTGCACATGAACTTCACTGTTTTTATCAGACACGTGTGTCCTGTGCACATTGTATTTCTTTGCTGTTTGGCATACTTAGTGCTATGTATCCTTGATATAACAGTACTTAATCACACTTAATAGTCTTGCTCTTGTGATTTTCAGTTCACCTTTAAGCAGGGCGTAGTTTTCCACTTGTGCCATGCACTGATGAAAAGCAAAAACAGTTAAAAATTCTTCTGGAATTAGGGATGAGTGAAACACGTGGCATTTTCTTTATCTTTTGATATCGTCCTCTCTTTAAATGTATCTGTATCATTATTCTAAATTCTTTTCCTTTCAGTAAGACAAAGAGATCGAGAGAGGACTAACTCGGGCCAGCCCCATTCTGTCAGACAGAAAGAGTCACTTGAAAATGCTGGGTCACAAAAATGTAGGAGACGTGCCAGGTTGGTGTATGGCTAGTGATAGCTCTTACTTATCCGTAGAGCTGTCAGTCTCCTTACTGCATAATGCTTCAAAGGGTTTTCAGTTTAGTGGTAATTACAGAGTAAGTTTATGAACGGTACTTTGGTAGTCTTAAGGTAGAGAGGAAAGAAATATTTGGAGGGGAGGAGGTGGATACTTTTAAGTTGGTTTCTTTTTTCAATCCAATATTTGTGGGTCGCTGATAAGATGATTATGGAGGTAGTGTCTTGGGTTTCTGTAACTGAAATTCTTTGGTTCTGGAACTGAAGCCAGAATCCCCCCTTAAAAATCTTAGTCAGACTATTTAATCTTGAAGGATACAAATGATTTTCTTAAAACCGAAAATAATTGTATTCGATTTAGAGGGAGAGGCTTTATGGAAGTTTTGTTAGATTTAAAAAAAAAAAAAAGAAAAAGAAAAAGTTATCAGTCAAATACTGACTCTAGTTTCTGTTTGGAATCAACTAATGTTTCTATGTGAAGTTAACCTTAAACAATAAAAGATCTAAATGAAATCATAAATTGCCTTAGTAATGATAAAGGCTTTTTGGATTCTGTAAGCAGTTAGTGCGTAGAGAATGCTGTTGATTGCCAGATATTTTGTTGAGCATTCTTGAAAGCAGACAGTTGTCACGAGGAAAATCATGTCATGGCCTTTGAAATCAGATTCCCAAGGAGTACAATGGACTGGAAAATAGATCTCAGAGTAAATTTTGAGATAGAATTCCCTTGATTTTTGGTGTTACTGAGTATCTGCTCTGTTTTCTTTTGAACTTTCTGGTCTATATGCTTGCTTGCAGACAGAGACGTGCAGATGACATCAGTGATTCTACACCCTCTTGCTCATCTCCCTTGCTTAGCACGTGTGATACGGAGGACGGTGGTGAGAGCAGTGAGGATGGCGAGAGCATATCTCCAAGAAGGTTGCTGTCGTTAGAGAATAGGGGAGGGATGAACCTCCTTCAAATGAATATTTAGCCATGTTTAAGTTTATCTGAAGGTAACTGTGTAAGTTTATGTCAATTAATTAGGTCTTCTATATATTAATTAATGTCTTCTACATTTGCTTGGCATTATTACGAAAAACAAAAATCTTCGAGCTGCGTCTTAAAGAAAAAGAAGCCCTATAACTTCTCCTTAATTCAAATCAGGACTTTTCGAGTGAAACGTCAGAAACAGGACCTAAAGAGAGTTCAGAGGGATCAAAAGAAAGTTGGAAGAAGTCAGGGAGATGCAATGCAAATAGATAGTGTGTTAAGTCGTAAACTAATCATCGTGTCAGCGAGTGTTTCCAGTGATTACGAAAGATCTCAGTGTGCCATCTACAACTACCTTTGTTGATGGTTTTCTCTAAAGCAACTTCAAAAATTGCCCAGAATGTTTCCGTTGTGCTGAGATAATTTCTGATGAAACCTTGATCTAGATTGCTGCTTTCTTTAACATACAAACTCTGTTGTGTTGAATTTCTCTTTAGATTGGATTTGAGAACGTGGGTGGTCTTTCGGAACACATCGCAGCTTTGAAAGAGATGGTGATTTTTCCCCTCCTGTATCCAGAAGTTTTTCAGCGGTTCAATATTCAGCCCCCAAGGTAACTCATTACAGTGATAAATCGTAAGTCAGCTGTTTTCAGGAGAAAGTTCGCTTAAGGTATCAATATGCTTCCATGCTTCAACATTTTTGGCAGCGGTGAACGTTTGTTTTAGTAGTAGCAAAAAGTGGTTTCTTAAAAACGGATAGAATCAAGAATATTTGTAGGTTAAAAGTATAAGCAATGTCTTAAAATTTTAAGTTTTACCATCTGGTGTTTTTAAAAAGTTGGGTTAGTTGGGTTGGAGTGGTTTTGTTCTCCGTTTTATGTACAAGTCAGCTTGATTAGGTTGTAAGCAAGAAGGGATTATCTAGTGGAAGTCAATTGTAACATGTTGCCTGGAAGCCCAGTTGTTTTTCCTGCCTACTTTTGCTTTTTTATTGCAGAGGCTGTCTATTTTATGGCCCCCCAGGAACAGGGAAAACACTAGTTGCTCGTGCACTTGCCAGTGAATATAGCCGAAGTGACAGGAAAATATCATTTTTTATGAGAAATGCTTCGGACTGCATGAGAAAATACGTGGGGGAATCAGAACGCCTACTTCGTGTGTTATTTGAACAGGTGAGGTTGAAATGCACAGTGTATTCTGTCAGAGTTGAAACCATTATTTTCTGTGGTCAACGTTTTTAAGTAGAACTTGCTCTTTTTTTGTATTTTGTTAGGTTTTTTTTCCCACTGAAATGGAAATGCCAGTGTTTCTGCTGTGAATGTCATCTCTAAGAACTACTGGAACGATTTGCTTCCTGTCACCCGGATACAGTGGGTTGAGACAGACTGTCTTCTGTTAGTCATGCCAGATACTCCAGAAGCTCTATCAGTAGAGGTCCCAGAGGCTAAAATGAAAGATGTAGTTTAGATGACATTCCAACCATGATGTTTTTGTGCATTTTTCCTTTAAATAATGCTGTTTTACTCTGTGTTTTCGTGCTAGGCCTATCAGATGCGACCTTCAATTATTTTCTTTGACGAGATAGATGGTCTCGCTCCTGTGCGCTCCAGTAAACAAGACCACATTCACAGAATCACAGAATTTCTAGGTTGGAAGAGACCTCAAGATCATCGAGTCCAACCTCTGACCTAACGCTAACAGTCCCCACTAAACCATATCCCTAAGCTCTACATCTAAACGTCTTTTAAAGACTTCCAGGGATGGTGACTCCACCACTTCCCCGGGCAGCCTGTTCCAATGTCTAACAACCCTTTCAGTAAAGATGTTCTTCCTAACATCTAACATAAAACTCCCCTGGCGCAACTTAAGCCCATTCCCCCTTGTCCTGTCACCAGGCACGTGGGAGAACAGGCCAACCCCCACCTCACTACAGCCTCCTTTAAGGTATCTGTAGAGAGCAATAAGGTCACCCGTGAGCCTCCTCTTCTCCAGGCTGAACAAGCCCAGCTCCCTCAGCCGCTCCTCGTAGGACTTGTTCTCCAGGCCCCTCACCAGCTTCGTCGCCCTTCTCTGGACCCGCTCAAGCACTTCGATGTCCTTCTTGTAGCGAGAAGCCCAAAACTGAACACAGTACTCGAGGTGCGGCGTCACCAGAGCCGAGTCCAGGGGGACGATCACCTCCCTAGCCCTGCTGGCCACACTGTTTCTGATACAAGCCAGGATGCCGTTGGCCTTCTTGGCCACCTGAGCACACTGCTGGCTCATATTCAGCCGACTGTCCACCATCACTCCCAGGTCCTTCTCTGCCTGGCAGCTCTCCAACCACTCATCTCCCAGCCTGTAGCTCTGCTTGGTGTTATTGCGCCCCAGGTGCAGGACCCGGCACTTGGCCTTGTTGAACTTCATGCAGTTGACCTCAGCCCATCGGTGCAGCCTATCCAGATCCTCCTGCAGAGCTTTCCTACCCTCAAGCAGATCGACACATGCACGTAGCTTGGTGTCATCTGCAAACTTACTGAGGGTGCACTCAATGCCCTCGTCCAGATCATCGATGAAGATATTAAAGAGGACCGGCCCCAGCACCGAGCCCTGGGGACGCCACTAGTGACCGGCCTCCAACTGGACTTGACTCCATTTACCACGACTCTTTGGGCCCGGCTATCCAGCCAGTTTCTAACCCAACGAAGCGTGCGCCAGGGGTGTGGCCGTGCGGCGGCCGCCGGCGAGATGGCGGTCGCGGGGGGCGGTGGTGGATCCTCGGCATCCTGCGTGCCCTCCGCCCGCGGCCTCGAGCGGCCCAACCCGCTGGCGCGCCTCACCTGCCCCGTGTGCCTCAAGGTGTTCGACAGCCCCGTGCGCGTCACCGGAGTGCTAACTTCATGGAACACCTTCAGAGATGACACCGGTTTTCATACGATACTTTTGTGGTACGTGTTTCTACATCCTTGGAATACGTGAGCCTGATGACTCTTAAAACCCAGCTTTTTTTATGTAGCCACTACTGTAAAATGTAGTCCTTGCAGATGGTATAATGAGAGAAGTGGAATTACTGTTAAGTCAGAGGAGGAGACAGCTGGTTTTGTGTTGTGTTAACCAATATGGCCCTGGCAGTAAAAGAATTTCTGTACCCTTTGTTCATAGGATTATGATGCTGATGAAGATGATATGATGGCATAGGTTTTGATGTGTTCTTTGCGGGATAAATAAAATAAAAAAGAAGACTAATTGTCAAACCAAGCTTCCATGAGAGGGAAATGGCCAGCATTCTTGCACTTCTCCCTGTCCATGCCAAGATGAACTCAGGCATTCAGAAATATGGAAGACTTTAATCTTAGTTTTGAATCCCCGTTTGATCCTTTGGTATCATTCTTGTTTTCTATTAATATGACTATGTTGCTCAACCACGTAAGGCTAATTTTCTTTTTTGTTTCACACAAAGCTTATTTATAGGTCAGTGTGGAGGAGACAGTTCTGTTTTCCTTCACATCTGCCTGTTTTCTGATTGCTTTCTGCCAGTTGTGCTAGTTTGACTAAAGCCAGAAATACTCCAAATTGACTGGCATGAGCTAGCTGGTAAATCTCTTTGGTGTTAGCTAAAATGTGTAACTTTCAACTGTTATAGCAAATATTAATCATTTGTTGGCCTTACTAAATTGGTGTTTAAAAAATCGGTTTTCTAGGAATCTTAAGCCTTATGCTTGTAGGGGAATTCAGAAGCTTTTTCAATATCCGTATCTTATGTAAACTAAAAATTTCATATATATATTCCTAGTTGTTCCATCCCTCAAGGCAAGCTGGTAGCAAAACTTATAACCCGTAGCCCTTGCACAGCACTGCCTTCCGCATTGCAGATTCTAACAAGTATTTTGAATTCCTGTTTTTACTTAAATGTCGCTAAGGTAGCTGAAGCTGTACCTAGATTGTTTTCCATATACATACAGTATGGAGGTATAGCTTTCAAAGAAAATGTAAAATATAAACAAGTTTGAATTCATAGACAATGGATACTTGATACTCAGTTGTACACTTTCATTGTAGAGTTTCATTTTTAGTTTAACACTAATTGCACGATCTATATGCTGAGATCAAGCAGTCTCAGAGACCCGAACAGAACTTGGAAATTGGAGTAGCAGTGCTGAGATGTCTGGTCTCATTGAACTTGGCATGCCTGATTGGAGCAGTGGACCTGCATCACCACAGAACTGAGTACTAACCAATTTATTTGACCAATAAACTTCACACTCTGCAGACTGCAGCATAGCCTTACCCTTAAGAAATGAAACGCACCCCAGCTAAAACGTCTTGATTAAACTTTGTGTCCAGCAAGTTTGTGGCTTCTAATATATTTAATTTGGTTTTGGTGTGCTTTCCCTAATGTGGTAAGGCTGGTATAGATTCTCACTGAGGTATCTGCTTGGTGACTGCAATCTTAGTCTTAGGGAAAAAATACATCAGTGTGGGAAAAGTACTGTGTTATGGGGTTGGTGATTCCTAATGCTTGGTCTGTGAAGAGATTACAATGTGCTAGTGGTTGGGTAGGGATTTCTAGGTTCTGGCTATGACAAAGTTTTGTGATAAAGATTGGCCTGAGTCTAGATTTCTGCAACTGTTCTAAGTGCACTTCCACGCAATTCTGACATTCATAGGTATTACAGTTTTGCACCTACATAAAATCTGCTTGATCTTTGGGGAATGAAAAAAAAAAAACAAAAAAGGATGATGACCTGTTTAATTTACTGTGAACACATTAATTTATCCTGAAAACTTGTAACTCAATGCCAAAACAGGTGCTTCTAAATGATAGTTGAAACCAATTTACTAAGCCTGAGATCAGCATGTGGTCTGTGTTAACTTACCTATTTTTTATGTCTTAAAACGAGTCTTGTCCTTAAAAAGCTTGTCCATTATGACTACTCCTGGAAGAAAGTCATGTGGAATGTAACAAAATTTACTGAACCGGTAAGTAAAACTTGTATTTTTCTATTAGTTCCATTGTTTCAACTCTTCTGACGCTTATGGACAGCATAGATAACAGAGGGGAGATCGTGGTAATCGGAGCTACCAACAGACTGGATTCTATAGATCCTGCTTTACGAAGACCAGGACGCTTTGACAGAGAGTTCCTCTTCAACTTGCTAAATACAGAGGTGAGAACTGAAATTCAACATTAGTGCTACCATGGCAAAGTCCAACTTTATAGGGAAAAAAAATTGACAACTTGAACAAAAGAGTGATACGTGGAGACACTGCCTTGTTCCATGGAGGGCAAATCTGGTACTGGATATATATGGTCAGGATGATACCACCAGGTAGTTAGTTCTATAACCAAACCTTTCATTCCCAAAGTTGTACCTGTTTACTTAATTATTTAGTCCACTTGGGCGCTTTCATCATGAAGTTGTGTTTTTGGTCTCAATCCTTCACTTATGAATGAATAGGGGACGTGTTTGCATTTGATTGTGCCCTGGATCAGTGATAGTAGTTTGAGTCATAATTTTGTCTTTTTTTTTCTTACTAGGAAATTAAGAAAGAAATCTCAGCCTTCTGGTCCGACACGTAGTCTTCAACATACTTAATTTTTACGCTCCAGAGGCTTTTGTTGCACACTGCTCTGTTATTTGTAAGCAATTTAGTAAATAGTATCTCACATAGGGATATAAAATTTAATATATACGTATTTTAAGATATTTTAAATTTGTTTATTTGACCTTTCTTAAACATATTTAAGTACTTTTATTTGATATTTTTGTTCTATATATGTAGCTCTCTATTTATTATCCTATATATATAGGATCATAGAGAAGTGAGAAACAAAGGAAAGAAACCAAAGGCACCTTCCCCCCCATCCACCCTCTTCCACCTCCTCCCCCCGAGCGGGGGGGGGGGGTCCCATTGAGAGCTCTTGGAGCACCCATCCCTCTGGGTTGATCCCTGGCTGCTCTGACCCTACTTCAGTGCCAGCACAGGCAGCACAGGGCAGGAAGGGTGCCCGCCTCCCTTGGGGGAACCGGGGGCTGCCCACTGAGGTCTTCTGGCAGCCCCGTATCCCATGGGGCAGCTGCTCGCCAAGCCTCGGGGCTTCTGGAAGGTGGAAGGCAGTCCTCATGGCAGGGACTGAAGCCCCGCAGCACTGCGTCCTCCTCCCTGAGCCCCTCGAGGTCCTGCTGCTGGCCGTGGGTCTCCCCTCTCACACTCCTGGGGCAGTTGGTGGGATGGCTCCTCCTTTGCCACACTTGAGAGAATAGGCAGCTACGATGGGAGGCTTTGGATGCTCTTCATTACCTCTTCCGATTCATCCAGACAAACAGTAAGAGAAGCTGTGTTGGGCTGCCCTCCCCTCCAGCTGAGACGCTCCCCCCCAAAAAAACGGGACTGGCTGGATACCCCTGGTGGGGTGGGGGGTAAAAGCAAAGGGTAAAAAGGGGGGGGGAGGAGGAAAGGAGGAAATAGGGTACAAGTGGTAGGGTAAAAAGAGGGGGTATGAGGGGAAGGGCAGACGGACTGGGGGCAAAAAGGGGGAGGGGGGCAAGAGGGGGCACTGGGGCTCCACCGGCCCTTCTGACCTGGACCAGCTCTGCTGGCGCTGCCGAGCTGGGCCGCCCGATGCCCGGTGCCATCCCGGTTGTGCTCTGCAGGTGCTGCTGGAAGAGGAGCCCTTGGACGTTCTGCACACAGCGGTGCAGCAGCAAGCCATGCTTGCACTTGGCCACTTGAGGTACGTGCCCAGCCCCTGCTCTGGCCCTGGGCCTGGCTTCCAGGCTTCCCCTGTCTAGGCAGCAGCCTGGCAGTGCCAGCCGCGGGGCCGCTGCTCGCCAAGCCTCGGGGCTTCTGGAAGGTGGAAGGCAGTCCCCATGGCAGGGACCGAGGCCCCGCAGTGCTGCGTCCTCCTCCCTGAGGCCCTGAGGCCCTGCTCCCAGCACCGTGACAATGAGGCCCCTTGCTTTCTTTGCAGCTATGTCAACTCAGTGCTGGATGGCAGGAAGAAGAGCATACTGCTCACCTGTTTCAGCAGTGTCTTCTTGCTGCCCTCACACGAGCATTTGGAGTGCGAGAGCCGCATCTACTACTTGAGGGTATGCTCTGGGAGAGCTCTTGGAGCACCCATCCCTCTGGGTTGATCCCTGGCTGCTCTGTGCTGAGATCTGTGCAGATCCTGGCAGAGGGAGAGGGACTGGAGATCCACTGCCACCCCTTTGTTGTCCTTGCAGACCCTGGACGCCATGGACCGCATGCTGAAGCTCTTCATCAGAAATTCTCCCCTCTCCGGCTTCAGTGAGCTCCAGGACATCTTGCAGGTCTGCCACTTGCCAAGAGCAGTGTTCCCAGGGGCGCTTCCTCACCCGGAGGGAATTCAGCATCCACTCCCATCCAGACAGACCCTACTTCAGTGCCACGCACAGGCAGCACAGGGCAGGAAGGGTGCCCGCCTCCCTTGGGGGAACTGGGGGCTGCCCACTGACGTCTTCTGGCAGCCCCACAGGGCTGCTGCTCGCCGAGCCTCAGGGCTTCTGGAAGGTGGAAGGCAGTCCTCATGGCAGGGACCGAAACCCCGCAGCGCTGCGTCCTCCTCCCTGAGCCCCGCACAGCCCTGAGCCCCTCGAGGTCCTGCTGCTGGCCGTGGGTCTCCCCTCTCACACTCCCCGTTGGTCTCTCTGCCACCCGGCTGCCAGGATAAAGACCTGAAGATGAAGTTCCTAAGGAGCATCATCAGCGTGTGCAGAAGTGCCAGAAACTGCGGCCTGTGGTGCGGCCTCGATGCCTTCTGCAACAAATACCAGCTGGCAGAGCATATTAAGGTGATGGGACACCCCCTGGAGGCTCTGGGAGGGGTGCAAGGGCAGGCTGTGGGGACGGGACTCTCGAGGGCTTTGGCGGGGGCCTCCTCCCTGAGGCCCTGAGCCCCTCGAGGCTTTGGTCCTGCTGCCGGCCATGGGTCTCTCTACCGCCGTAGCCCTGCTCCATGGCGGCCGCCCTCCGCCCGCGGCACCGCTCCGCCTCCCGGGCGCTCAGTGCGCAGCCGCGCGGCGCCCGCCTCCCATTGGGCCCCGCGGCCCCTTCGGCCCGCCCACGAAGCGCTGCTATTGGCCGCCATCCGCGTCGGCCGCCATTGGCTGAGCTCGATTCTGAGTGGGCAGCGGCGCGGGGCGCAGAGCGGTCGCCATGGAGACGGGGCCTGGTCCCGCTCTGCGAGCCTGACCCCCCGCCCCTGACCTCTTCTTGACCTTTACCAGTGACCCCGGCCCCAAATGAGACCCCCCAAGGCGTCCCCATCGACTCCCCAGTCAGTAGGATTGGAAAGGACGAATGTTTATTCAGCGCAGAGCAGAGCGGGGGATAGTCCCACCCAAGACGTGCGCACCCGACGTGGCAACTTGCCTTGCTTATCTGCAGCAAAGAGTTACATGGGCCTGAAGTTTCACAACGCGCCCGTACATATTCATAGCCTGTCCCCGCTTCGTCTTAAAATTAGTCCCAAGCAGTCATTTCCGGAAACTGCTCCCATTTGCACCAGGGAGGTGGAATAGGCTGCCCCAGGGGTGGAAACACAGCCCTACCATTTGCCATGGGCTGATCCAGTCTGCGCTAGAGCAGGGGGAAGCTCCTGAACACCTGCAGTACATCGATGACATTATTGTGTGGGGTGACACAGCAGAGGAAGTTTTCGAGAAAGGGAAGAAAATAGTCCAAATCCTTCTGAAAGCCGGTTTTGCCATAAAACAGAATAAAGTCAAAGGACCTGCACGAGAGATCCAGTTTTTAGGAATAAAATGGCAAGATGGACGTCGTCAAATCCCAATGGATGTGATCAACAAAATAACAGCTATGTCTGCACCAACTAACAAAAAAGAAACACAGACTTTCCTAGGTGTTGTGGGGTTTTGGAGAATGCACATCCCAAATTACAGTCTGATTGTAAACCCGCTCTACCAAGTAACCCGTAAGAAGAATGAGTTTGAATGGGGCCCTGAACAACGACAAGCCTTTGAACAAATCAAGCAGGAAATAGTCCATGCAGTAGCCCTTGGGCCAGTTCGAACAGGACCAGATGTAAAGAATGTGCTCTACACTTCAGCCGGGGAGAACGGCCCCACCTGGAGCCTCTGGCAGAAAGAACCTGGGGAAACTCGAGGTCGGCCCCTGGGGTTTTGGAGTTGGGGATACAGAGGATCTGAGGCCCGCTATACTCCAACTGAAAAGGAGATATTGGCAGCATATGAAGGAGTTCGATCTGCTTCGGAGGTGGTCGGTACTGAAGCGCAGCTCCTCCTAGCACCCCGATTGCCGGTACTAGGCTGGATGTTCAAGGGAAGGGTCCCCTCTACGCATCATGCAACTGATGCTACATGGAGCAAGTGGGTTGCACTAATTACTCAGCGGGCTCGAATAGGAAACCCCAGTCGCCCAGGAATATTGGAAGTGATCATGGACTGGCCAGAAGGCAAATACTTTGGGATATCATCAGAGGAGGAGGTGGGTCGTGCTGAAGAAGCCCCACTGTACAACCAGTTGCCAGAGAATGAAAAGAAATATGCCCTGTTCACTGATGGGTCCTGTCGTATTGTGGGGAAGCATCGGAGATGGAAGGCTGCTGTATGGAGTCCTACGCGACGAGTTGCAGAAGCTGCTGAGGGAGAAGGTGAATCGAGTCAGTTTGCAGAAGTGAAAGCCATTCAGCTGGCTTTAGACATTGCTGAACGAGAAAAATGGCCAGTTCTCTATCTCTACACCGATTCATGGATGGTAGCAAATGCCCTGTGGGGATGGTTACAGCAATGGAAGCAAAACAACTGGCAGCGTAGGGGCAAACCCATCTGGGCTGCTGCATTGTGGCAAGATATTGCTGCTCGGGTAGAGAACCTGGCTGTGAAAGTACGCCACGTAGATGCTCATGTGCCCAAGAATCGGGCTACTGAAGAACATCAAAACAACCAGCAGGTGGATCAGGCTGCTAAGATTGAAGTAGCTCAGGTGGACCTAGATTGGCAGCATAAAGGTGAATTATTTATAGCCCGATGGGCCCATGACACTTCAGGCCATCAAGGTAGAGATGCAACATACAGATGGGCTCGTGATCGAGGGGTGGACCTGACCATGGACGCTATAGCACAGGTTATTCATGACTGTGAAACATGTGCTGCAATCAAGCAAGCCAAACGGTCAAAGCCTCTTTGGTATGGAGGACGATGGCTGAAATATAAATATGGAGAGGCCTGGCAGATTGATTACATCACACTCCCTCAAACTCGCAATGGCAAGCGCCACGTACTTACAATGGTGGAAGCAACCACCGGATGGCTGGAAACATATCCTGTGCCTCATGCCACCGCCCGGAACACCATCCTGGGCCTTGAAAAGCAAGTCCTATGGCGACATGGCACCCCAGAAAGAATAGAATCAGACAATGGGACTCACTTCCGAAACAACCTTATAGACACTTGGGCCAAAGAACATGGTATTGAATGGGTGTATCACATCCCCTATCATGCACCAGCCTCCGGGAAAGTTGAACGATACAATGGCCTGTTAAAGACTACCTTGAAAGCAATGGGCGCTGGGACGTTCAAAAACTGGGATACGCATTTGGCAAAGGCCACCTGGTTAGTCAATACTAGGGGATCTACCAACCGAGCTGGACCTGCCCAATCAAACCTGTTACGTACTGTAGATGGGGATAAAGTTCCTGTAGTGCGTGTAAAAAATATGCTGGGTAAAACAGTCTGGGCTACTCCTGCCTCAGGAAAAGGCAAACCTATTCGTGGAATTGTTTTCGCTCAGGGACCTGGATACACTTGGTGGGTGATGCAAAAGAACGGAGAGGTCCGGTGTGTACCTCAAGGAGATTTAATACTGGGTGAGAATAGCCCATGAACTGAATTGTACCATGTTAAATAGTATATTATACTGTATGTTATCACTACCATGATTACTATAGGTGACTAATTAGAATGTATGGAAAAAAGTGTAACCTGAGCATGACATAAATGGTATGGAATAAGGGGTGGATAGATGTCCTGGTTTCAGTTAGCACAGAATTAATTTTCTTCCTAGTAGCTGGTGGAATGCTGTGTTTTGGCTTGGGATGAGAAGAGTGCTGATAACACCCCGATGCTTTAATTGTTGCAGAGCAGTGCTTATACTAAGCCAAGGACATCTCAGCCTTTTGCTCTGTCCTGCCAGCGGGCAGGCTGGGGGTGCAGTAAGAGCTGGGAGGGGACAGACCCAGGACAGGTGACCCAAACTAGCCAAAGGGGTATTCCATACCATCTGACGTCATGCTAAACAATATATAGGGGTGGCTAGCCGGGGGGAGGGGGCCGGACTGCTCGGGGTTAGGCTGGGCATCGGTCAGCGAGTGGTGAGCAATTGCATTGTGCATCACTTGTTTGTACATACTATTATTACTTTCCTATTATCACCATTGTATTATTATTGTTATTATTTTATTATTATTTTGTTATTATTATTTTCCTGTCTTATTAAACTGTCTTTATCTCAACTCACGGGCTTCACTTTCCATTTCTCTTCCCCGTCCCAGAGAGGGAGGGGGGAGGGTGAGCGAACGGCTGCGTGGTGTTTAGCTGCCGGCCGGGTTAAACCACGACACAGTGTTAGAGGGAGTTAGGAGAATACAGTAATTTACTACCTTTTAGAAATGAATGCACTAACTATATAGAAATGGGGGGACAGAGAGAGGGAGTTAGGAGACTCTTATCAAGCACAGATAGAGCGCTGATGGCATTAAGCTAGGATGCTGCTCAGCGTCTTTGCTAGCCATGGTACATTGTGCAAATTACCTAAAGCAAGAAGCTTTTTTTAGGATCTTTGAGAGTATAGCCATCTATGTAGTAGTAGGTGCCTTTTCTGCATGCAGCTCTTCGTCAAGTGAGTAATATTTACAGCATGCTTATGGATAGGGAGATGATGTTATTTTGCAGTGACGAGGAAGAGTCACCAACCTTCATCCCCACGACCCCTGATGACGACCACCAGGAGACACTGCACAAGCGCAGATGGGAGGAGTTTCCAGCAATGACTGCTTGGGACTAATTTTAAGACGAAGTGGGGACAGACTGTGAATATGTACAGGTGCGTTGTGGAACTTCAGGCCTAGTAACTCTTTGCTGCAGATAAGCAAGGCAAGTTGCCGCATGAGGTGCGCATGACCTTGGTGGTGTGAGAAAAATCTCACATAACTTTCTTCAGACAGAATCTTCTGTGAAGCTATTTTATTCGCGATTGCAAGGGCGGGCGTCCTGTCAATCAGGAGCGCATTTTAGTAAACAAATCCTAACCTTTTATTCCCTATTACCCGACGCCTGATCACCTCCCCTGTTTCCTCATTGGCAGAGTACTACAGGTTCACAAGCTGCTCGACCCTCCTCTATACCATATATGTACCATTTTTCTTGTTTTCAACCCTTGAATTTCTCCCTTCTTATGTGTTGAGGTCTTGTGATCTTTGTTTTACTGTTCTCATACTGCTCATCCTGTTTGTCTCAAGCTTGCAACTTATTTTGGAACAGCGAGGCCTTCTACCGTCCACTCATCTACTTAGCATTTCTCCTTGTTATGACTACACAACTACCTTGCAATACAGAAAATTAGTTCTGTACTGCAAAAACACAACTTTGTTTCTCACAGGGGGACTACCCCCGTGCCGCCCAGCGCTGAATAAACACACCTATTTTACAATCTTATGGATTGTGGAGTCCGTTTTCCATAAGCCACCGCCCCTAAGCCATTCCCCACCACACCACCTAAAACCCTTACAGCTGCCCACTACGGTAGAGGCTGGAATGCTCAGCACACCATGCAAAGGATTCCACGGCCCTGCACGTGGTGTTGGAGTTTTAATGGAATGCAGGCGTTTGAAGGTTTTGTGCCTCTCCCTGGCTTAGGAGAGGCAGCAGCACAGTGCCCGCCGGCACCAGCTCGATGTCAGCTGCTCCCTTGGACGTGTCAGGATGAAGATGGTCTGAGTGGCCAGAGACACAACACTTTCCTCCTCGTCATTCTGCAAGGGCCGGAGGACTGCAATGGAGAGAAACAGAGCAGAAATTAAACCCACCTGTCTGCAGAGACTGCGGGCAGAGCCTGCCACCCCTCCACCCGTCACTTCCCGCAAAGACACAGAGGGACCAAGGGTCAGAGAATCATTAACTATCCTGCGTTGGAAGGGATCACTGAGCCCAACTCCTGACTGCACACTGGACGGCACAGGACTTAACACCACATATCCAACAGCTTTGTCCAAATGCTTCTTGAACACCCGCGAGCTCGGGCACCATGCCTGCTTGCCTGGGGAGCCTGCTTCAGTGCCCAACCACCCTCTCAGGGAGGAACTTTTCCCCAAAATCTGATCTGAACATCCCCTGACCCGGCTTTAAGCCACTCCCTCGCCTCCTATCACCGGTCGCCTGAGAGGAGAGCTCGGTGCCTCCCTCTCTGCTCCCCGTCACAAGGAAGTTGTAGACAGATGTGTTTTGCTGTTAACATACTCCAGAAAAGCCCTTTTTCTTAGCCAGCGCAGTACTGGCCAGCTTCAACCCCAGCCGAGCTTTTGGCCATACAAACTTTCTCCCTTCCCTCTGAGAAAGGTGAATGCCCCCTGCCCCACCGGTCGTGGACCCACACCCCGCTGCCCTCACTCACTGCTGCAGATTTCATGGATCTTCATCTCGCTCTGGTCCTTGCAGTGCTGCGCGGCAAGACCTAGGCACAAAGCTGCTGTCAGAAGCCTGCAAGGCTGCCCCCAGGCCCACTTGCATGGGGACCCAGTCCCGGGGGGGACTCTAGGGACACTGGGGCTGCTAAAGGCTGACAAAAGAGGGACCCCGGGGGCTGTGGCTCACCGATGAACCTGACGGCTGCCTCCCGCAAGGCGACCTGAGTGTGCTGCAGGTACGGCAGGCTCTGCTGCAGGTATTTCTCCACCTTTCCTTTGTCCTGCACGAGCTGGAGAGAGCGCAAGGTTACAGGGCTTGCAGACCCTGCCCGGCTGGACAGACCACCCCCTCCTGCCAACACCCCCCGTTCCCCTCAGGCCATTCCCATCTCCCAGCCACGAGCCCTGTGGGGCTGGGGTTTTGAGGTATGGAGAGAGCTGTTGTCTTTACCAAGTACTCTGCGATCTTCCAGGTCTGCTCTGTCTGCGCCAGGTGCTTGAGTTTTCCCTGCTTCAGGAAGTCTGCAGCGGTGACAAGGGCTTCCAGGGAGGCCTGCAGAGCAGCAGAGGCTGAGAGATGGCACCAGAGCCCAGGGAAGGGGACCTGGGCTGCAGGCCTTTCCCAGCCCCCGGTGGGATAATGCAGTGGGGGGTGAGTGTGAACTGCGTTTGGCATAAGGAAGGAGGGGAGCTGTGCCCCCATTCTCCATGACACAGGCAGCTGCACCCCGAAGGGACACACATGCCAAGTGCCCGATTACCTTCAGCCCTGGCCCCGGACACCCAGGCAACCCCTGTGGTGTCAGTCTGCTAGTCCCTCTAGTCAGGTATGCCATACGCACCTTGGCCACGCTCTGGGTCTGGTCACTCAGGTGAAAAAAGAGTGGGAGCAGGCCCCTCTGCACGACCTTCTTCAGCTGCCTCTTGTGGTTCCACAATGCAGCCTGCATCACTTTGTTGTAGAGGCAGATGGAGAGCTCTTGCAGCTGGCTGCACTCCTGGTAGGGAGGAAGAGAGGAAGACTTCAGCAAGAGCTGCTCCCTGCCTGCGGTGAGCAGGGGCGTTAGGGTGGCTGACGTGAACGGAGGTGCTACAGAATCAGAGTGTGCTCAGAGGCGCTGTGGCCAGATCTGTAGCCACAGTGAAAGGACGCAGCCCCACTAGAGGGAACGTAAGAGGCCTCCTTCACGGGGGGCAGCTGTCATGAGAGTGCCCATCTGTGGGCTCAGGTCCTGCAGCAGCCTTACATCGTTAAACAGTGGCAGGATGTCCCCAGCCACTTGCAGAGCGATGGAGCTGGCCTGCTTCCTCTTCACGTGATCCATCAGGTTTCGGATGAGAAGCAGGGCCTTCATCTTGGTGTCAGCCCTGGCAACGTGCAGGCCCTGAATGATGCCTGGCAGCAGCACGGGAAGTTTTCTTGCCTGGAGGAAGGACAGAGTTTCCATTTGGTGAAACGATGAAAGGCCACCCTGGCCAGAAGCCTGTGGTGCCAGAGCACCAGGCTGCCATCTTGCTCGCGCAGAGGCAGCACGAGAGTCGCAGCGGGCAGCAGCCAGCAGACAGGCGATGGCCATGGGCAGCCCTTGCGTATGTGAGGGGAGCAAGGGTAGGAAAAGGAGGGCAGCTGAGCAAAGACTCTGTGCCCCCTTTTCGGACCTGCTCCAAAAGGTACACGGCATGCATGGAAAGCTCCCCAGAGAGCCGCTGGGCCCCTCCATGGCCAGCTCATTTCTTGGCCATTTCTTCTGCGCCACAGAGCTGCGGGCAGAGCAGAGCCCTCCCAGCTGGCCGGGAGCAGGCCATGATACCTTCAGGACAAAGGCCCACCGGCCTTCACAGTAGTGTGCCCTGCTCACCGTGACAGGTGTCTCTGACGCTGGGAGGAGAGCGCTGAGCACCACCGAGTACGTCACTCGGTTGGGATGCTCCAAGAGCCTCTGGAGGTGGCGCAGGGCCTCCGAGTCGTCTTCTCCAACATCTGGGTGGGCCAGCAGCTGAAAGGAACACAGCATTGAGAGACTGTCGGAGCCTGCAGGGCTGCAGGCAGCTCCTGGCTCTCCCGGTGCCTCAGGCCAGGGGCAGCTGGGGCTGTGGAGGGCCGCAGGGCCCCTGAGTGCCCTGTGCCTGGCAGCACCCAGCAGCCTTTCTTTGCCTGCTCCTCCCGCACGGACGTCCTGAAGGAGCTGCCAGTTTGGGGGTAGATGGGCAGAGGCACACACATGGCCCTGAAGAGGAGCAAGGCCTCGTCCAGTAACTCACCGCCAAGTGAGGGATGCAGTTGTCCTCTGGGATGAAGCCCGGGAGCCCGCGCAGCTTCTGCTCCTGGAGCACGCCAAGTGTCTCCCTCAGGACATTCTCCATCGTCTGGTTCTGGGAGAACATGGTTTCCCACATGGCCAGGGCAGCGCTGCAAGGACGGAGCACTCAGTGAGCAGGGCACACTCCGCCCCAGCGCCGTGGCCTGCACAGGCCCTGCAGGCCCCAGGCTGTCCTGCAGCCCTGGCCCTGCCGCCCCCCTCCCTTGGGGTGCCCTGGGAGCCTTGTCCAGGCAAGCAGGAGAGGGCAGAGATGACGTTCCCTGTGGTGGCAGGGATCCTGGCTGGCTTGCTCAGCTCTGGCTGCCCTGGCTGTGGCCAAGGAACCACGGCTGGAAAGCATGGCGGCGTGGAGGGCCCTGCTCTGGAAACGCAGAGCAGGGCCCTGGAGTTTGCTGTGGATGTGTCAGGCGGAAAGTCTCCTGTCCCCTCCCCTCCCATACAAGAAGCCCTGAAGGTTGGCATGCCTGTCAGATGATGGCGAGATCTGCAGCAGGGTGCTGGCCACCTCCCTTGGCCGCTGGTTGGCCAGCCAGAGGATGAGGATGTCCAGGCTGCGCCGGGCTGATGCCGTGTTGATGTACTCCACGTGTCTGTAGATGCACCTCACGATCTCTGGCACCTGGAGAGGCAAAAGTGGAGTGCAGACGTACTTTCAGCCACTACTCACACAACTGCCCTTCCCATGGCTCTGGGATGGCTTCCAGGGATTGCCTGCGGTGCCTGAGAGGGCTGGACGTGGGAGGGAGGAAGCGGGGCCTGACATGGGCTAACGGGCAGGGCAATCCAACTGCAGGCCACTTACGTCGGTCAGCCAGGAGGCAGGGTCTTCGATGGCCATGTGCAGCACACCGCTGACCTCCTGTTTGTCGTATGTGTTGGAGTCTCTCAGGGCTTCAATGACCTTGAGGATGACGTCTGTCCTCTGAGACTGCTGGAGGTATTTTCCAAAGTTCTGCAAGGAGGAAGGGACGTAAGACACGTTGCAGCAAGTGCCCCGATGGTGCTGCAGAACTGAGCGGTGAGAGCAGCTCTGGAGACAGATGCCTGAGCGTGCTGGCAGCAGTGCCCACGGGAAAGCAGGAAGCAGGGGCTGCAGTCCCTGCGTGGTGGGGGCTGAGAAGAGCCCTCGGGGTGAGGGACCAGGGTTGGAGGCACGGGCCCAGGGTGCTGGCCCTGGAGATATGCGGGGCTTGCTGGTGGCCAGGAGGGCCAGGAGAAACTGCTGCTGGGAGGCCTATGGAAAGGCCCTACTCAGGGACAGCAGGACCGCGCGGGCCAGAACAGCGAGGCCACACCAGCCGCACTGATGCTGGAGCCCTGTGTTCCCACAAGTCTCCTGCTGCTGCTGGGACAAGTGTGCCAGGAAGGGAGGAACTCATTACCGTGGCAATGTCCGTGGCAGTGGGTAAAGGAAGCCTTGGTATGGCCTCAGCTTTCCCCTGAGGCTGTTGACTAGCTTCTGGCGCTGTTCTTCCTAAACACGGCAGCGGAGGGGGACAAAAAGAAGAAGATTCACAAGGACAAGCCACTTTTGTTAGGAGGCTTACCAAGTGGTGAAAAGAGCTTTTGAGTAGGAATGGCTGAGGAGGGCGGAGATGCTGCAGAGCCCAGGGAGGCAGTGTTGGACAGAGATGGAAAGCAAAGGCAGACAGCTGATGGGAGCAACGGAGATGGCAAGAGAGCAAGGGCTGACGTGTGCCTCAGGGGTACACATGCAAATGCTCCCAGCCTGGGACACGCAAAGGAACGAGAGCCCTGCGTGCAAATCGCACAACTAAAACGCTATTGGCCTAACTGAGGTGTGGGGGGTGGCTCGAAGGGCTGGAGCGCTGTAGTGCAGGGATACGAGGGGGACATACAGGGATCCTCTCTCTAGGAAGACCGCTCTAGAGGTCTCCACAAGAGCGCTCCATGGCACTACTTAGGAGAAGAAGCAAGTGCCTCAGGCAGTGCCTGTGTCTGGAGGGGAAGGAAGCCCAACACAGCTTCTCTTACTGTTTTTCTGGATGAATTGGTAGAGGTAATAAAGAGCATCCGAAGCCTCCCATCGTATCTGCCTGTTCTCGCAAGTGTGGCAGAGGAGGAGCCATCCCACCAACTGTCCCAGGAGCGGCACATTGCACTCGGTGTATCCTCCATCAGCGCTGTGGTCCTGGGCGAGAGAGAGAGGAGGGAAGTGCTGTGGGAGGCAGCTGGGGCCAAAGTCCTGGAGCCAAGAGTGTGCCCAGGGCTGGCTCCCAGGTGAGTCAGCAGCCTTGGCCATGCCTGCTCTCCCACCGTGCTCCCTGGGCGCTTGAGGCCTGCACAGGACGGGGGGCAGAGCTGGCTCCCAAGAGTGCTCTCAGGGACTGGGAACATCCCCCACTCGGGGTCCATGGGCAAAGGAGGGCTGAAGGCCCTTGCTTCAGGGCTGAGCCCTAGCTGAGGGTCTGTAGCCGGGCTTGCCTCGGCAGCACCCCTGAGCTGCAGGCTGATGTGGTCTGCGGGGAAGGGGAGGTGGGCTGGCTGGAGGGGTTCGTGGCTCCTTACCTCCGGTGAGAAGCGTGTGGCTAGCCAGCTGGTCAGCTTCGCGGCCCTCCCCACGGCCCTCTCGCAAATAGCTTCGCTGTGGGAGTTGGCAAAGGGCAGCAGAATCTGTGAGGGGAGAAAGTGCTGGTCTGCCCTGGGAGCTGATGCCCGCTAAAGCAGGAGCATCAGTGCTGGGCTCCCGCAGCACTCCGATCTCGGGAGGAAAGCACCACGGACAGGGAGGCAGGTGGACAGCAGCAGCACCAGTGGTGACCAGTGCAGTGCCTGGGAAGAGGGGTCCAATTCCTGCCGCTGTGTAGACGCAAAGGAAGCCCAGGAGTGCCATGGGCAAGGCTTTTCTCCGACACAGGAGGAGTCTGTGGAGGGGAAAGGTCTGCAGCCAGGGGATACGGGGCTGCCAGAAGACCTCAGTGGGCAGCCTCCGGTTCCCCCAAGGGAGGCGGGCACCCTTCCTGCCCTGTGCTGCCTGTGCGTGGCACTGAAGTAGGGTCTGTCTGGATGGGAGTGGATGCTGAATTCCCTCCGGGTGAGGAAGCGCCCCTGGGAACACTGCTCTTGGCAAGTGGCAGACCTGCAAGATGTCCTGGAGCTCACTGAAGCCGGAGAGGGGAGAATTTCTTATGAAGAGCCTCAGCATGCGGTCCATGGCATCCAGGGTCTGCAAGGACAACAAAGGGGTGGCAGTGGATCTCCAGTCCCTCTCCCTCTGCCAGGATCTGCACAGATCTCAGCACAGAGCAGCCAGGGATCAACCCAGAGGGATGGGTGCTCCAAGAGCTCTCCCAGAGCATACCCTCAAGTAGTAGATGCGGCTCTCGCACTCCAAATGCTCGTGTGAGGGCAGCAAGAAGACACTGCTGAAACAGGCGAGCAGGATGCTCTTCTTCTTGCCCTCCAGCACTGAGTTGACATAGCTGCAAAGAAAGCAAGGGGCCTCGTTGTCACGGTGCTGGGAGCAGGGCCTCAGGGCCTCAGGGAGGAGGACGCAGCACTGCGGGGCCTCGGTCCCTGCCATGGGGACTGCCTTCCACCTTCCAGAAGCCCCGAGGCTTGGCGAGCAGCGGCCCCGCGGCTGGCACTGCCAGGCTGCTGCCTAGACAGGGGAAGCCTGGAAGCCAGGCCCAGGGCCAGAGCAGGGGCTGGGCACGTACCTCAAGTGGCCAAGTGCAAGCATGGCTTGCTGCTGCACCGCTGTGTGCAGAACATCCAAGGGCTCCTCATCCAGCAGCACCTGCAGAGCACAACCGGGATGGCACCGGGCACCGGGCAGCACAGCTCGGCAGCGCCAGCAGAGCTGGTCCAGGTCAGAAGGGCCGGTGGAGCCCCAGTGCCCCCAGCCAGCTGTGGCACCCAGAGGGCCGCCCTGCCACCTCCCTGCTGCTGAGCTCTCTGCTGGCGGGGCTTCTCAATGGCCCCAAGGCCGTCAGGGGCAGCTGAGTGTCCACGCAGCGCTTGCCCCCGCCAAAGCCCTCGAGAGTCCCGTCCCCACAGCCTGCCCTTGCACCCCTCCCAGAGCCTCCAGGGGGTGTCCCATCACCTTAATATGCTCTGCCAGCTGGTATTTGTTACAGAAGTCCTCGAGGCCGCACCACAGGTCGCAGTTTTTGGCACTTCTGCACACGCTGATGATGCTCCTTAGGAACTTCATCTTCAGGTCTTTATCCTGGCAGCCGGGTGGCAGAGAGACCAACGGGGAGTGTGAGAGGGGAGACCCATGGCCGGCAGCAGGACCAAAGCCTCGAGGGGCTCAGGGCTGTGCGGGGCTCCTGGAGGGCGGCAGCTCTGCCTCGCCAGCAGCCCGCCAGCATCCTGGCAGCAGAGCTGCGCGACCCTCAGGAGACACAGGCACAGCCACCATGGCAAGGCCACACCTACCTGTTGTGTGCTGCTGACGAAGGTCAGAATGCTGTACAAGCTCTCCTCTTCTTTCTCGTAGACAGCTAAGCTGTCAGCTTCTAAGAAGGCAGGAGAAGAAGGAGGGTTGTAGAGGGTGGCCAAAGGCAGGAGGGAGGAGAGGAAGGAGCTCTGGCCTCCCTCCAGCCCCGTGCTTGCTCCCCTGGCACAACCTCCCTGGGGGTGTCCGGGGGCTGGGCTGCCATGCTGGTCCTGACGCTGAGCAGGGTGTTCTTGCTGGCCCCCCCCCTCTCCCTAGCCCCAGCCCTGCTCCCCCTGACGGGAGCCCTCGCTCACCGTTCAACAGCAGCTCCCTGACGTGCTCATGGTGTTCACTGGGAGCTGTGTTGTCCTGACGAGCCTCGGCCTCCACCCATGCCAGCATGGGGCTACTGGGTGGTCGTCTCTCCTCCATACTACGGGCTGAGGGTAGAGAAGAGGCAATCTCACAGAAATGGCTCGGCGCTGTGTGAAGACGCGGGCTATGCTCGGGGACTGCTCCGCAGCCTCGTGCTCCTGCCCTGTCCCGTCACAGCCGTGCCAGACACTGGGTGGCCGGGGCTGGCTGCTCTGGCTTTTATACGCAGCAGTGGGGAGTGCCCAGGTGATGTCACAAAGGGCCCTTCTGTGACCCGCTGCCGACTCAGGGAGGGCCGGGTGTCCCCTGCAGGGGCACAGGGGCAGCTTGGAGAGAGGGAGGTGGGGGAATCTCATCGAGTCGAGATAGAGCGCTGACGGCATTAAGCTCGGATGCTACTCAGTGTCTTTGCTAACCGTGGTGCGTGCCACCACGTGTGTGCCACCAAGACACACTGCGCAAGCGCAAATGGGAGGAGTTTCTGGAAATGACTGCTTGGGACTAATTTTAAGACGAAGCGGGGACAGGCTATGAATATGCACGGGCGCGTTGTGAAACTTCAGGCCCATGTAACTCTTTGCTGCAGATAAGCAAGGCAAGTTGCCACGTCAGGTAGTCATTGGTGGGATTACCCCCCGTTCTGCCCAGCGCTTACAAGCTTACTGATTGTGGACTCCTTTTTCTTTAAGTCAGCTTGCCTGTGGGCACCGGGCTCCTTTCAGGGTCTGCCGAGGCCCCCGTTTGCTCTAGTGTCTCTTGCCATCCAGCGCATCCCATAGCCCCGGGGAACACCCTTCAGCACACTGTGGAGCCCTGCCTGTCCCCTTCCACAAGGGTCAATGTTGAAGATTGACTCCACCTTAAGGGCCATAGTGCCTTTTGTGGCTTCTCTCCTCTCTTTGAAACAATGAGGATAAAACAGAAAAGATGTAACATAGCAAGCTGAAGGGATTGCTGAACTTGATAAATTGTTGTATCGGCCTTGCTTTTGTATATAAGACTGAGTTCTAGCCACAAAATCAAGGCTGAAGAAGAAACATGGTGCCCATGAAATTAGCCTTAATTGAATTAGCCTTTCTTTGCCTGCTCCTCCTGCACGTACGTCCTGGAGGAGCTGTACATTTGGGGGTAGATGGGGAGGGGTGAGGGTTGTCATATTTACCCAGATATTGCCCCTTACATAATCGTATCTCCCTGTCTCTAAGGGGGAAACGGATCCTAGGCCAGGAGCTGGTGGGGCTCATTGAGAGGGCTTTAAACTAGGTAAGACGGGGGACGGGGCTGAAACAAAGCTTGTTAGAGCTGTGCCGGGGGGACAATGGCAAGGCTGGGAGAGAAGGCAATGGCCCAAGTGAAGTGCATCTCCACTAATGCATGCAGCATTGGTAATGGCATGCATTAATGCCATGAGCGCAGTGTTGTGGGGAAATCCCTGAGTGCGTACAGCAGGCTTCAGAATTCACTTGCAGAGGCAGGAAATGTCCCCATCCCGCAGCACCGCTGCATCCTGCCAGCGTGCAGGGTTCTTTAGGTGGGTCAGAGTGTATGGGCTGATGCGTTTCCAATTTGAGAGAGAGAAGCACGTCTTTTTGAGGTAACAACTCGTAGGATCTTTGCGAGTAAAGCCATCTTTGTAGTAGTAGGTGCGATGTCCTGGTTTCAGTTAGCACAGAATTAATTTTCTTCCTAGTAGCTGGTGGAAAGCTGTGTTTTGGCTTGGGATGAGAAGAGTGCTGATAACACCCCGATGCTTTAATTGTTGCAGAGCAGTGCTTATACTAAGCCAAGGACATCTCAGCCTTTTGCTCTGTCCTGCCAGCGGGCAGGCTGGGGGTGCAGTAAGAGCTGGGAGGGGACAGACCCAGGACAGGTGACCCAAACTAGCCAAAGGGGTATTCCATACCATCTGACGTCATGCTAAACAATATATAGGGGTGGCTAGCCGGGGGGAGGGGGCCGGACTGCTCGGGGTTAGGCTGGGCATCGGTCAGCGAGTGGTGAGCAATTGCATTGTGCATCACTTGTTTGTACATACTATTATTACTTTCCTATTATCACCATTGTATTATTATTGTTATTATTTTATTATTATTTTGTTATTATTATTTTCCTGTCTTATTAAACTGTCTTTATCTCAACTCACGGGCTTCACTTTCCATTTCTCTCCCCCGTCCCAGAGAGGGAGGGGGGAGGGTGAGCGAACGGCTGCGTGGTGTTTAGCTGCCGGCCGGGTTAAACCACGACAGTCGTTTTGGCGCCCAACGTGGGGCCCGAAAGGTTGAGATAACGGCAGATCTGATCAGAGTGTGTTAAACTAAAATTGGTGTAAGGATTAGACCTGCTTAATAGTCACTTGTCATAATGCTGATTGCTTTAATCTCAACTCTGCTGCGCCTGTTTTCCAAATTGAGTATTATAGTACATTATTTTCCGTATTTGCTCTCTGTCGTGTTGTTTATTCTCTCCGGGCCCTGGTTTCAGATCATTATGGTGCTGTGTGTTGTAGCAATGGCTTATGAGACGATGAAATATGTGATCATGACTCTAACTTGTTATTTGTATTCAGTAACATCGTCGACTCTGTACTTTGGAAACTGTATCTTGGAAACTATTAGCAATTATACCTATTGTTTTTTTCCATTATGGAGTCAATCTGTGGAGGGGAAAGGGGAGGATATTTTTCCTTACTTGCTTACTCTCCCTTTCTCCTTCACCACCCCTGTATCCTCCTGGGTCACTCTGCCTTCCTCCTTCACCACCCTCTTATCCCCTGAGCTTGTCACAATAGCTCTCCAAGATATTGAATATTTCTGGAATACTCAGAATACCATAGTCTTGTTGTTCTGCCTCATGAATGCACTTCAGATTCTGCTTATAGTTAAACAACTACTTATGAAGCTCATCCGGAGATCTGCCCGGGGGCAGGATAGTTGTGGGTGGCAGGGAGTATGGGCGGATATGGGCAGGCATCTAGAGCAGTTGGCACCCCCAGTGTGTTGGAAATTCACCCCTGAACAATGGCAAAATCCTCAAAAACTGGCAGAATGCTTGAAAAAAAGGTGTCATGATTCTGGCAGTTCTAAAGTAACACAAATCATTGTAACGTGCTGGGGCCTGGCTCATGCCTATCGAGCTGCTGATAGGTTAAACCACGACATGCCTTTACCTCATGCAGCTCTTCTTCAAGTGAGTAATTTTTACAGCGTGCTTATGGATAGTTGTTGTTTTGTTAACAACTTCTTACGTCGTTGTTAACAAATGATGTTATTTTGCGTGTTTTCTCTGTGGTTCTAGGTCCCTTCTGATTTTTGCAGAATTACGGGGCTTCCTGCAATTGTGACCTTATGCCTTCACCTCTATTTCAAATATTATCAAAGTTGCAACATTGGTGGTAAAGTGATGGAGCAGGGTTTAGGGGAAATGTATCATCCAAGTTCCCTGTGCCAGAGTGTATCTGAAAACAACAGCAGTAGGCATGTAAGATGTAGCCTTTTTCAGGGTTGGAGACAGTTTCTTTTGTTTTTGGAGCTTTTTTCTGCTCTTTTTCTGGCTGTAGAGTCTTGTAACCTTCTGGATTTTAAGTGCTTGGAATTCTCTTAATAGGGGGATATTTAGCATCAGTTGCTGGCTAACTTGGTTTTGGGATGTGGTGGCGTATGCTTCTGTTTTGGGGTTATAAGTTAATCTACAAATATAATATTTGTAACCTTTTTGGGTTATATTTTAATCTCTAGATATATCAAGCCATTCTTTGTGAATCCTCTTCAGAAGATAGGCACAGTATTATCAAGAGACTGAGCAGGGTCACCTTTTTCATCTGTGAAGGATAAGTCTGCAATTACCCGTGCTGGGGCTGCTGTGCATTCATGTCCTGTTGGCATTTGTGGACCTGTAGTGGTTTAACCCGGCCGGCAGCTAAACACCACACAGCTGTTTGCTCACCCTCCCCCCTCCCTCTCTGGGATGGGAGAGAAACGGGAAAGTGAAGCCCGTGAGTTGAGATAAAGACAGTTTATTAAGACAGGAAAATAATAGTAACAATACATGTAATAATAATAACAATGATGATGATAATAGTATTACTACTAATAATGTGTACAAACAAGTGATGCACAATGCAATTGCTCATCACCCGCTGACCGATGCCCAGCCTAACCCCGAGCAGTCTGGCCCCCATCCCCCAACTAGCCACCCCTATATATTGTTTATCATGACGTCAGATGGTATGGAATACCCCTTTGGCCAGTTTGGGTCACCTGTCCTGGGTCTGTCCCCTCCCAGCTCTTGCTACACCCCCAGCCTGACCATTGGCAGGACAGAGCAAGAAGCTGAGATGTCCTTGGCTTAGTATAAGCACTGCTCTGCAACGATTAAAACATCGGGGTGTTATCAGCACTCTTCTCATCCTAAGCCAAAACATAGCATTCTACCAGCTACTAGGAAGAAAATTAACTCTGTTCTAACTGATACCAGGACACTAGTACGGGAGGATACATGACTATCTGGAGGAGTCACAGTCTCATCTGAGTCATCACCCTGTTCCTGTGGTCGAGGGGGAGGCTTAAATACATCTGTCAGGTCTTGTTCTGGTCCCTGATGAATTTTACTTGTCTTAGTACACCTCTGCCCGATGCTGCACGCTGAACAACACCATCTCAACTTGCCTTTAAGTCCCTTACTGTTTCCTCGCTCAAGGGCTAACACCATGGGGTCCTGTGGAGGCACAATTCCACAGTCCCTCTGCCACTCTGGGTGATTTCGGAGAGTGAAAAACATGTCTGCATATGCAGCCTCATCCCATTTTCTTTCTCTTCTCAGAAACAGCATCAACTGTAATATAGTGTTATAAGTAATAGTTCCATTGAGGGGCCACTTCTCTCCATCCTCTAATTTATAAAGTGGCCACCACTGATTGAAATGCTAGAAATGGCTCAGCCTTCAAAATAAGATTAAATAAAAAAAAAATAGGATTTATTGAAAGAATAGAGGTAAGCAAACAGCGCTGGGTGCACCAGGAGTCTCCGCTCCACCAGGACGCACACCAGTTACATCAAGTGTCTGATTTTTATGCTCCTAGACTAATACATATTCATTACTACTTCTAAAAAAAATAGGTTATTATAATTAGCTTCCGGGGTCCAGTCCCTGCTACTGGAGCATGCGCATCAGTCTCTGGTGGTCCCTCTGGGGGTCTCTAGGGGTCTTTCATGCTGAAGGCTCGTAGTCTTCCTCTCCAAGTTTTTTTCTTGTCCTTCCCCTTTGTACTCCTTGGCACCATGTCAAGTTTATACAGCATCCCCTGCAGGTCTTGTCTCCTAGCCGTCCTTCAGCTTCTTTTTTTTCTTCTTCTTAATGTCTTGGCCACCTGGCCAGATATCAGAGGACTGCAGAGTATCCCATAACAGTCACTAGTTGTTATCAGTTGTTCTGAAACCCCCAGACATCAAAGACTTCATACAAACACAAATAACTTTCTTATTGACACTTCATGAGTAATTAAAACATTCCTCACCAGCCGTTCACAGGGACAGTCACACCTATAGCCGTGTTAAATTAATCTCGAAGAAGACAAAAAAAAAGGGCTGTAACTGTTAGAAATAGAAGTTTGGAATAACAAAAGCAAACGGGTTCATAAATTTGAGGAGTATTTTCTGAAGACTTGATAAATTGACTAGAATGAGGGGGAGACTGGGACACACTGCATCTGTGGTTCAAGAATTAAATTGCCAGTGCAGGACCCAGAGGCAGACAGGACTGTTCTTTATTGACACAAATTGTTAAAACATTCCTAACACAATATTTGGTAAGAGTTCTTTTACTCTCTGTTCCCCCTTGCCCTACTATATCCCTCCAATGTGTAAGTATACATCCTAAGGGACTTTTCTGTGAGATTTCTTTGCTTTGACTTTGTCCCATTCTAATCTATAGCAGTTAACGTTCCACCGTCCTCTAAGGAGCTGTTTACTAATTTATCCCAATCCCTCCAAAATCCACAGTATATGCAATTAAAATCAGGCAACCGTAAATCAACTGCCTGTAAACAATTACACCATGGACAGCTGAGCCTGAAAGACCCAAAATACACCAGAGCAAATTTAGTTCCCTTTGGCATACACCCCAATAGCAGTCCTTATATTACACTGTATTTACCGATGTTTAAAAGAATACTTTAACAACAAATGCCCAGGCCTTTACAAATACAACATACAATTATTATTCCAATTCGAATTATTCCCCCAGCAGCTGCAAACGCTATAACAGTTATCATTAAGGCTCACTTACCCCCCCTCCCGTCTCTTTTCACAATCTTTTAGGAGGTTCCTTGTGGTTCTTGGAACCAGGGTATAATGGCTTATACTCAAAACCCCTTTTGGCCGTTCTATCAGCCCCCAAAAACCCTTTTGGCTGCTCTACCGGCCACCTCCCAGGACACCCTCAGGGTTCATGTCACGTGCTAGACGTCTCCATGAGACTCATCGACCTCCCCGGCAAATTGGCTTAACTTTATTAACATATACCGTTTGTCCGCAACCACAGGATCTTCCTCTATCCCCGTAGTGAGCGGCAGGGAAAGGAGCTACTCTGAGAGAGAAAAAAAGGGGCTCGGGGTGCACCTAGGAGGTCCACTCTACAGTCGATCCCACAACCGAACAGAGTCCTCCTGCCTGGCTTGCCAAACTGACGTGTGGAAAAGACTCCACAACCATTGGGTTGTAACGTCGTATACTTTATTATAGTGCACCGGGTGCACTGGGAATAGCTTCCTTCAAAAAGTGCTCACCTGCCCGGTCATCTCTCACAATTTTATGCACAAACACTGTTACATATTACATGAGCTCTAATACATATTCATTAATTTCCGGAAAAGGCAGACCTCTTCCAAGTACTCATTTCCATACTCCCCGCCCTTAGCTCCTTTTGGTTGCGCCTGCGCAATGTATCCTGGTGGTTGTGGGCAGGGGTCTTTCAGGATGAAGGCACCGAGGAAGAGGGGGTTAAGCTCTCTTTGCCTTTGTGGACTTTGACATTCTGTTGGACAGTTTAAGCCTTTTTTGCTTATCTTTGCCTTGTTTCCTGCCACCAAGTTGTTCATTCTTTCTTAACAAGATGTTCATTCTTCCCTCATCCATTAGCCTTGAACGATACCTTCTTTTTACATCTCCTTCTTATCTACATCCCTATAATTAGGATATTTTTAGGTTCTCATCCACATCCCCAATACCTAAGATATTTTACCATATACGTAATGTAGCTAGATACTAATTCAGATAGTTCATTTAACATCTTCCCCATCTCACCCTCCATTAACAAACAGGACCTGGCAAAGCTCTATGAATGGCTAGTGCTTCTGCAGAGGATGAGGAATTCCCCTACATTATGTCAATTATATGTGGCCTGGGCATTACAACCAATTCAGACAGCGTGGTGTGACGTAATTATTTACCATTATATGGATAACATTCGGTTTGGTAGGCCAGAATGCTTCCAGGATTCTGATTTCAAGTTTATTTGTGATACTTTGGAAGCAAAAGGGTTGAAGATAGCCCCAGAGAAGGTTCAATGGGAACAGTCATGACGATATTTGGGTTGGAAAATATCAGACTCTACTATTCGTCCCCAGAAAGTTGATATAACTACGGTGTTACATAATTTGATAAATGTACAAATGTTCTTGGATAATATTCAGTGGGGTTGCCACATTGTCCAGATTACTAATGATGTCTTAGCTATATTACTACCTTTATTGCGGTGCAGGAGTGCAAAGCACCAGATTACACTAACAAATGAGCAACAGCAGGCTCTTTCACAAGTAGCTTCTCAGGTTGCAGCTGGCGCTGTTTGTAGACGTATAGCAGAAGCTGCACTCTCCTTACTGGTAAGCAATCGTGTGTCTCATCCATTTGCGGTGCTTGGTCAGTGGCAAAAAGAAAAGGGGGAGAGTCAGGGGCAACAAAGACAGAAACGGTATCAGGAGGATACCACTGACACTAACAGCACTGGGAATAGGAATGGCATAAACGAAACAGGTGATAGCAAGGGTGGAATGATAGGGCAGCATTTTTGAGTTCTGGAATGGATTTTTCTACCGATTCAGCAAAAATTGCGTGTTCAGACACGGGCGGAAGCTATCGCAGAGTTAGTACTTAAGGGTCGCTCTCAGAATATTGAGATCAGCGGGCAGAAACCAGGAGATATTAGTCTGCCGATGACTCAGGACCATTTGGAATGGTGTTTACAGCAATCCATACCGCTACAAGAAGCTGTGTTAGATTACCCAGGATTGGTACATTCCCAAACTCCAAAGGGGCCTCTCTGGCAAGTTATAAGATCATATAAATGGCATGTAGTACCATGGCTTTCGTCCCGACCAGTGGTGGGTCGCACTGTATACACTGATGCAGGTGTGGCAAGTAGAAAGGCTGTGTGTGTGTGGTACGAGAACAAAAGTTGGGAGAAATACATAATTCCGGAGGAGACGGGATTCATTACAAACATTGGCATTGTCTGCAGTTGTTTGGGCTTGTCAATGCTGGATGCATGAGCCGATTAATATCTTCTCAGACTCTGTGTATGTTGTCAACGTGGTAAACCAGATAGAGGATGCCTTGATAAGGCCAACTAAGAGGGACAGATTATTTCTGCAGCTGCGAGATGCCATTCAGGGGAGAACTGCACCTTACTGTGTTATCCATATACATAGTCATCAGTTCTCGATTGGGTTAGCAGAAGGTAATTCACAAGCAGACAAGTCGGTGAGTATAGTCACAGAGGGGCCTGAGAGTGATTTTGCACATGTGCGAGTGTCACACGAAATTTTCCATCAGAATGCAAGGGGTCTTCGGTGGATGCTTGGATTTACTTGGACAGAGGCAAAAGGAATAGTAAGAGCGTGCTCTTCATGTAGTCATCATGGACCAGGGCTAGGTTTGGGTATTAATCTACGGGGTGTTAAGGCACTTTAGGTATTGCAAATGGATGTAACGCATGTACTGGAATTTGGTGCTAAAAGATATGTTCATGTGAGTATTGATACTTTTTCAAGATTCATATGGGCAACGGCGCAGGGGGGAGAAAAAGCACACCATGTATGTAGACATCTGACGGTGTGTGTTGCCATTATGAGAGTGCTACAGCAGATCAAGATGGACGATGGTCCAGCGTATGTCAGGAAAAGGGTTAGAAAATTTATGAAAATGTGGGGAGTAAAGCATATCGCAGGTGTTCCATATTCTCCCATGGGCCAAGCGATTGTCAAGCAATCACATCAGGTTTTAAAGGAACAATTAGCCAGATGAAAAGAAATCAAGGACACCGATGAGCGATTGTCCAAGGCATTGGTTGTCTTGAACCACTTATGTTTGACTAGTGACTGAGAAGACCCTCCTGCGAGTATTCATTTTCAAACAGTAAATAGAGCAGCACCAAATGCGTTACCACAAATAAGAGTGAATTACCTGAGATCCTGCTACAGGAACTTGGAAAGGGCCATTCAGGTACAGAAATACAAATAACACCTGTGATTACAATGATGCTGCTAAGCAGGGTTTAGGGGCTTATGTCACGGAGACAAGGGGTAACAACTATAGCGTTTGGAACAATCCTACAGCTATGGCCTTACCTCCTGACGTTTTTCTGATTTGCGGAGATAGGGCCTGGTAAGGTATCCCTGCAAAGGCTATTGGAGGTCCTGTTACTTAGATAAACTCACTATATTTGCTCCTAGCTTGTCACACTTGCATAAATCACCAGACATAAATGGGCATTGCTCACACCGGATTGCAATGATAATGTTGAGTTGCTTGGTGTTCTGACTAGAGTGGCATCTGCGGCCGCACTTAATGATTTAGAAAAATTGGTATGCTGTAAGCCCATGGCACGACAGAGATGCTTGAGGACATGTTCAAAATAGTCTGCGACATGCGCTCTTACAGGATCGAGCTGCTATTGACTTCTTGCTTTTGGCTCAAGGGCATGGGTGTGAGGACTTTGAGGGAATGTGCTGTTTAAACCTTTCTAATCATAATGAGTCAATTCACAAATCCATTACTTTCCTGAAAGAGCACATGAGAAAGATTCAGTATGATATCAATCCTTTCAATCAATGGCTCACTGATTTGTTTGGAACAATGCATAGATGGTTCCTGGGATTAATCAAAGAGGGATTAAGGATTCTGTTTATTGTGTTGTTAATCATCATTGTGTGTTGTATTGTAATAAATGTGGTTAAAGGGTTACTTGCAGAACTGTTACATTGGGCTTGGTTTGCTCAAAAAGAAAAAAGGGGAATTGTTGAGGGATTTTTGAAACAGTAAGGAGGCCGTGACTTGCTGCAGCTGAGCAAACCAAGCTACTAGGACAACTATGAGAAGTTCCCATGACGGTGTTCCCACATAGCCCGACCGCGAATTTAGAAAAATATTGTTGCCAGCAGATGGCTTCAAGGACGAGATCTGTGTGATTGCTAATCCCAAGGGGGTTGTTTTCTTGCAGTTGTTTATCTGAGTGCTTTTGACCATTAATCTTGTGTGAGACACTATCCGCCCCTGTTAAATTTGCTATAAAAGTCAGGCTATTCGGGTAATAAAGAGAGAGCATGATCTGACCATGCTGGTGTCTGTTGTGTTTTTGGCCTTTCTTCCTGCAACACCCACTTCTGAACTGGCCTTGTGCACTGCTCATACACACAGGGCTGTTCAGAGACACGAGTCCTTGCCTTGCACTCACATTGGCAGTGCACTTCAGCACTTGCAGGGTCTCTCTGGCTCCTGCAACCACTGCCAGAGGCTGGGAGGCACCTCAGCCCTGTGGTGGGTGCATCGCCCTGCTCTTGCCTCTTCTGGGATGCCCCAAGACATGAGTATTGAGCACAGGGACCTTGGAGTTTCAAGGAAGCAAATCTCAGAGCTGCATTCAGCTCTTGCACTTTGAACTAGACGGTCTCTGAAGGTGCCTTCCAACTGAACTATTCTGTGTTATTCAGGCAGATGCCCCGTGGCTATTATGCTACAATGACGGCATCTGAAGACGCTCTCTGCCCCACTGACCTTCATGACACCCCTAGGGATAACTGATGGCCTTTGTGCTCACTCGTGTTCCTGTGCATACCATGTGCCTGCAGGTAGCAGCAGCAGCAAAGGATTTCAGGTCCCGTGTCTCCCCTGTACATGGACAGGCCCTGCTCTTCTCCTAAGCCACCCCATCTCCCAGGGAGCCTCTCCCAGGTGAGCCCGACTGTGCTGGCCTCACCGGCCACTGCTGCAGCCCCTTGCCATGCTCCCCACAGCCCCAGCTGGCGGTGCTGCTCTGCAGAGCCAGGGGGCTGTGGTGCCCGGGGCATGGGGGCACTTTGCAGGGCCGTGCTGGTCAGGCTGGGTGTCAGAGCCAGCTAGTGGGGGCCCTGCCACTGACCACATCCCACAGCTGTGGCCATGGGGTGCTCAGAGGTGCCCAGCCTGGCAGAGTAAGGAGCCTCTTTGGACTCTCTTCCTTGGGCACCTTCGGATCTGACAGCAGCTCTGAAAGCAGAAGTGAGCCTTCAGGCACAGCCCTTTTAGGAGAGAGATGATTCTCTGTAGGCCAGGTGTGCCACTGCAGTGCCCACTGCCTGTTCCTGCCTGCAGTCCCAGCACAGCCCCACAGCAGCACTGGAACCAAGCCACAGGAGCAGCAAAACAAAACAAAACAAAACAAAACAAAACAAAACAAAACAAACAAACAAAAAAAAACAAACAACTTTAATTGAATAAAAAGCACAATAAAATGCAGAATTGTATTTCTTTTTGGACAACTTTTGTAATAAAACTGGGGGAAAAACAGTCAGCACGAGAACATAAGACAGGCTTTGTTTATTACTCGTACATTTAAGAGTGATTTGCAGAACAGGGCAGGCAGCTTGTTGTTTATGAAATACAGTTGGTCTTCAGTTTCCACACAGCATTCTGAAGTTCCTGGTTCCTCATGCTGTAGATGAGGGGGTTCACTGCTGGAGGCACCAGCAAGTACAAAACTGCCACTACAAGGTCCAGGGTATGGAATGAGATGTAGGGGGACTTCAGGTGGGAAAACATGGCTGTGCTGAAATTCAGAGAGACCACAGTCAAGTGAGGGATGCATGTGGAGAAGGCTTTGTGTCGTCCCTGCTGTGAGGGCATCCTCAGCACAACCCTGAAGATCTGCACATAGGACAGAGCAATCAAAACAAAACACCAACTCAGTAGAAAAAAACTAGCCATAGTAATTCGAATTTCCCATAGGTAAGATTCTGAGCAGGAGAGCCTGATGATCTGGGGGATCTGACAGAAAAATTGGTCCAGGGCATTGCCATGGCTGAGAGGTAAAGAAAATACATTGGCAGTGTGCAGTACAGCGTGGAGAAAGCCACTGCCCCAAGCAGCTGCTGCCATGGTGGCACAGGCTCTGCTGCCCAGGAGGGTGCCATAGTGCAGAGGCCTGCAGATGGCGACGTAGCGGTCATAGGACATAACAGTGAGAAGGGAAAATTCTGCTGAAAACAAAAAGACTAACAGAAAGACCTGTGCAGCACATCCTGCATAGGAAATGGTCCTCATGTTCCAGAGGAAATTTGCCATGGCTTTGGGGAGAGTGGTGGAGATGAGGCCAAGGTCGAGGAGGGCAAGGTTGAGGAGGAAGAAGTACATGGGGGTGTGGAGGCAGTGGTCGCAGGCTATGGCTGTGATGATGAGGCCATTGCCCAGGAGGGCAGCCAGGTAGATGCCCAGAAAGAGCCCGAAAGTCAGGAGCTGCAGCTCCCGTGTGTCTGTGAATGCCAGCAGGAGGAACTCGGTGATGGAGCTGCCATTACACATTGATCGCCCCCGAGCAAGGGAGCCTGTCGAAAAGAAAAAATGACAGCGTAAAATTTAATTACTTCTCTGACCAAAACCCATTGCAAGTCTCACAGAACACCTTCCCACACAATAATCTGTGCCACGTTCTTTTCAGGAAGAGCTTTCTGCAGCTCCTTAGCTTATGTCCGATTGCTGCTCTGAGGGTGCCACAAGCGTGGGGCTCTTCTGTGCGCTCCTCGGCAGTCAGTCCTGGTCTGCAGCAACACTTAGAAGGGAACCTGGAGTGGTCTGAGAAGTCTGCTGGCCAGGGACATCTCCCCGTTTGCAGGTCATGAGGAGAAGGTCAAACAATTCCCTAAGAAAAAACAAAGGTAATGTTGGTACTGTCTGTACACTGAAGTGTGTGAGGTGCCTCATATCTACAGCAATGATCAAGGAGCCTTAGTCTTTAGTACTACTACTCCATTCCTATCCCTCTGAATCACCACACAGGTGGGAAAACGAAGGCAGAGAAAAGTGTAGTGCCTTCAGGTAGGTCTTGCCTTGCAGTTCTGCTGTGCAGTGCCCCGGGGAGGTGTGGGGCTGTGAGCAGCCTGTCCGTGGCAGCAGGCTCTGGGCAGCAGCAGGACCCTGCCCTGCCATGCCGGGGGAGCTCCTTCCACCCGCAGCTTCTCCCCGCAGCCCCTGGGCAGCTCCCTGGCCAGGCTGAGTGCTGAGCCTGGCAGGCAGCAGAGGCCCTGCCCCAGCACACAGAGCCCCTGGGGCACAGCAGGGACCCTGCTCTGCACCACAGCCCTGGGCACCCCTGCCTGCACCCCCGGCTGCACAGCCTGCAGCCAGCCCCAAGAGAAGGGAGCCCTCGGGCCCTGCACGCTGACCCTGCAGCACACAAGCCCTGCATGCCCTTCAACTCCAACACTGACTGTACTCCTGACAGCTCCCATCGGCTGAGGGCTGTGGCAGCTCCAGGAGAGCCTGGCAGGGCATGCAGAAGCATTGCCCTGCACCCAGAGACCTACCGTGGGGAGGTGGCTCTGATGATTTCTCTCCCTGCCAGCTCTCCTCTGCCTTCCCCCCCAGGCTGCCCTGAACCTCTCTCCCACTTCTGTGCCTGGCAGAGGAACTGTTCATGGGCAGAGCTGTCTCTCTGCAGTGCTGCCTGCTTGCCAGGAGCTCCCTCCCTCCATCCCCTGAGCCGTCCCAGCTCAGCAGCACAGGCCCAGCCAAAACCTTTTTGCTGACCCCCCCGGTAGGTTGGGGCAGAGCCCAGGAGCCTCAGGCACTCAGAGGATATGGAAGACCTTTCTCAAGTAGACAACGCAGATGCAAACTCCAAAGCCTCTCACAGTGTTAACAGTCCAACTGAGGGACATTAGTGACAAAGCCTCCCCATGGACTTGTTAGAGCAGGAAAGTGCAGGCAGTGATAACAAGGAGAACAAGGCCCAGTAAAGGTGGCCCTGATGCTGAGGAAACCTTCATGCGTTCCATGAAGTCCAACAGTTGGGCGCTGACCCCAGCCTCTGGGAAGGGAGATCCTGTCCCTCCAGTGGGTTTAGGGCTCTTCCTGGGTCAGCCCAGTGTGGGGACTGTTTCAAGCATGTGTCAGAGACCTGGGAAAGTATCCGCCTGTTAGTTTGACTCCAGTGCCAGGGAAGCTCATGGAGCAGATTCTCTTGAGAGTCATCACGCAGCACTTGCAGGGCAAGCAGGCGATCAGGCCCAGTCAACATGGGTTTATGAAAGGAAGGTCCTGCTTGACAAACCTGATCTCCTTCTACGACAAAGTGACGCGCTTGGTGGATGAGGGGAAGGCTGTGGATGTGGTCTACCTTGACTTCAGCAAGGCTTTTGACACCATCTCCCACAGCATTCTCCTCAAGAAACTGGCTGCTCTTGGCTTGGACTGGTGTACGCTTCGTTGGGTTAGAAACTGGCTGGATAGCCAGGCCCCAAGAGTTGTGGTGAATGGAGTCAAATCCAGCTGGAGGCCGTCACTAGTGGCACTCCCCAGGGCTCAGTACGGGGGCCAGTCCTCTTTAATATCTTCATCGATGATCTGGACGAGGGCATCGAGTGCACCCTCAGTAAGTTTGCAGATGACACCAAGTTAGGTGCGTGTGTCGATCTGCTCGAGGATAGGAAGGCTCTGCAGGAGGATCTGGATAGGCTGCACCGATGGGCTGAGGTCAACTGCATGAAGTTCAGCAAGGCCAAGTGCCGGGCCTTGCGCTTGGGGCACAGCATCCCCAAGCAGCACTCCAGGCTGGGAGATGAGTGGGTTAGAAAGCTGCCTGGCAGAGAAGGTCCTGGGAGTCGGGAAGAGAAGGACTGAATACGAGCCAGCAGTGTGCTCAGGTGGCCACAAAGGCCAAGAAGGCCATCCTGGCTTGTATAAGAAACAGTGTGGCCAGCAGGACTAGGGAAGGGATTGTCCGTCTGTGTGTCAGGGTGGACCATTCAGGAGCTTGAAGAGATGATAGAATAAGGAGCAACGGTTTGAATCTTAAAGAAGGGTATATTTCAATTAGATATGAGGAAGAAATTCTTTTCTTATCGGGGTGGTGAGTCCTACAAAGAGGTTGCCCAGAGAAACTGTGGATGCCCCACCCCAGAAAGTGTTCAAGGTCAGGTTGGATGGGGCTTTGACCAAGCTGGTCTGGTGAAAGGTGTCCCTGCCCATGGCAGGAGGGATGGAATTAGATGACCTTGAAGGTCCCTTCCAACCCAGTCCATTCTATCAGTCAATGCTCAAACATCAACCACGGCCCTGCAGCCCTCCTCTCAGCAGGGCCATATCCCAAAGGAATCCTCTGGGCAGGTGCCTCAACAGGCCCAAGTCTGATCACCTCAAGTCCCCTCCTTTGCCTTGTTCCCCTCCCGCAGCATTCTCAACTCTATCTTCTCACCTCTTTCAAATCCCTGAGCACTGCATGTTGAATTCTAAGGATGAGGTCCTGCAGGTCACCTCACCCCACTGGCTCCTCAGTCATCTGTGTCAGCCACATGTCATCAAGGAGCTCCCAAAACCTCCTGGGGGGTTTCTGTAAGGCTATGCAGAAGCAGAGGGTCTGCTCCTTCCAGGTTATCTGCTGAAGAACCTTTTCCAGTGCACCAAGGGATGCTTATAAGGGAGGCCGTGATGGGAGCCAGACCTGGTCATTTGAGACAAGTAGAGACAAGGAAAAGACAAACCATGTGGATTCTACTTCATAGAAGAGTAGAGAAAGCAGCTAGAAATAAAGGATTTCTTTACAAGAGAACTTTCCAAGCTAGAGAAAGAGGAAAGCCATATATGTGTGTAAGTTTAAGCTCTGAGAAAAGGAAAAACCTGCTAAATACGGAAAAAAAAAATAAAATCATCAACACTTTAGACTAAAACTCCAAGAATTACTTGGTATTCATTACTGGTGAGCTTTATGGAAGTTGCCCAAAATACTTTTTTTTTTTTTTTTTGGGGGGGGGGTGAATCTGACAAATTCTTTTAAATGTAAGTATCACTGACAAATATGCGAGTCCAAAGAAAGACATACTGAGTGGAGTCCCAGTGAGCAGGAGGTTAGCGGTGGCTGTCACCCAGGTGTCAGAGTAGGCAGGGGGGCAGCGGTGGCTGTGCCACCCAGGTGTCACAGTGGGCAGGGGGCAGTGGTGGATGTGTAACCCAGGTGTCACAGTGGGGCTGTGACACGGCAGCCAGGCTGGGAGAAAGGGCCAGGGGTGCGGGCAGGCCCCAGTCGGGATGGAAGCCCCTGGCAGCAGGCAGCAGAGGGCAGAGCAGGGCAGGACAGGGAGGTGAGTGCGCAATGGAGCAGGGGCTGAAACGCAGTGTGAGCCTGAATGGTCCAGGAAACTCAGAGGATGTGCTGGTGTGTGCAGAGGAGATGCTTGTGTGCTCCCCTGAGATGCCAGGGTGCCTCAGGAGATGCTTTCTTGCTCCATGGAGGTTCTTGGCTATCCCAAGAACAACCTGGGTGCTCCTCAGGCTTCTTGGCTGCTCTGTACGGATGCTCCCTTGGTGCACAAGGAGATGCTTGGTTTCTCCAAGAAGACACCTGGGTGATGCAGGAAGTTTATTGGATGTCCCAGGAAGGTGGATTGGTGATCCTGAAAGTTCCTTGGTGGCTGCAGAGAAATGCTTGAGTACTATTTGGAGACACCTGGGTACCCAGGAGATGTGCTTGTGTACCCAAGGAGGACATTTGTTTGATCCAGGGTAAAGCTTTTGGATTTTGGGTAGTCCAGGGAAATGGTTGGGTGCTTTTTGTGTGATGCTTGGCTTCATGGAGATGCTGGAGTGCTGTGAGGAGATGCTTGGTTCCTCCAAGTTGGTGTTTGTGTCCCCTGGGGAGATGCCTGCGTGCCCACAGGGACATACTTGAATGACCATGGCAGGTGCTTGTGCACCCCATGGAAGCTCTTGGGTGCCAAGCGAGGTGCTTCCCATCTCCAGTGAGATGGTTGTGTGCCCCAGGTGGTGTTCTGGAGGCCTGGGAGATGCTTGGCTTCTCCACTTAGATGTAGGAGTGCGGCGGGGAGATTCTTTGGTGCTCCAGTGAGGTGCTTGAGTGTTCCAGGGAGGTGCTTCTGTGCTGCAGGGAAATGCTTGGGTGACAGGGGCAGAAAATTTTCTTATTCTTATTATCTGTGTGCTCCAGGGAGGCTTTTGCTTGTGCCCCAGGAATATACTTGTATGCCCTGAGAAGAAGAAGCTTGTGTTCCCCGGGAGTATCTAGGGTTTCTTGGAAGATGCTCAATTCCACTTGGTCACTTGGATTGCCCAGGAGATGCCTGAGTACTGCAGAGGGTGGTTTGTGCACCTCCGGGGAGGTGCTGGAGTGCACCAAGTTCTGAATTGTGTTTAATGCCTTAGGGAGGTGCTTGTCTGTCCCTGTGAGATGCTTGGGTGCTCCAGAGAGGTGCTTGTGAACCACAGGAAGGTTCTGGTTGTCCCCAGAGAGGTGCTTGGGTGCCCCGGGAGGTGCTTGTGTGCCATGGGAAAATGCTTACATACCCTGAGAAACTCCTTGGGTCTTCCAGGAAGGTGCTTTCATTATCCAGGGAGATGCTTGTGTACCCAGGGAGATGATTGTTTGACCCAGGGTGATGTATGCTTTCTCCAGAGAGGTGCCTCATTGCTGGAGGGACATTCCTGGCTGCTTGATAGATATTCTTGGGTGACCTATGCAGATGATTGGGCACCCGTAAGTTTATTCTACTACTCCCCAGGGAGGTGTTTCATTCTTCCGAGATGGTGCTTGGGTTCTGTGTACAGGTGCCTGGGTTCTTCAAAGTAATGCTCCTATGCCTTTGTGCAATGTCTTAGCTCATCAGCAGGTGATGGGTTCACACTGGAAATTCTTCAGTGCTCCTGAATCAACATTCTTTTTCTTCTACGTGCAAAAAAGAGCACAATACCAGTCACCAGAAAGAAAATTAACTCTATCGCAGCCCAAACCTGGACATCCCACGAGGGCAGGTGCCAGTTTGTGGCCCTGAGGGGACCCCCCCTAGCTATGGCACAGGCTGGGGGATTTCTGGTTGGAAGCAGCCCCATGGGAAAGGTCTTGGTGGGCAGGGAGTTGGGCAGGAGGCAGCCAAGTGCCCTGGCAGCAAGGACAGCCAGCAGCGTCCTGGGCTGTGTGAGCCAGGAATGGCCATGGAATGCAGGGAAGGGACGATCCAGAAGACGGCATCGAGATTTCAGGTCCCCAGGACAAGAGGGATGTCAGCAAGCTGCAGCGGGGTTAGCACTGGGCCCCAGGATGCTCTGCAGCACTCTGCCTGTGAGGAGAGGCTGAGGGTGCTGGGCTTGTCCAGCCTGGAGAAGGGCAGGACGAGGGGGACCTCCCCAGGCTGTATCTCTGAGGGGGTTGTGGAGGGTGCAGAACCAGGATCTTCAGCTGGGTTCATGGTGGGAGGACAAAAGACAACAGCTGTTAAAGTGAAAGAGGAGAGCTTCAGGCTGGAGAGAAGGCAAAAGGCCTTTTCACCATGAGCTCAGTTGGGTATCACCCAGAGGCTGTGTGGTCCCCGTTTTTGCAGGTTTTGCAAAATGCAGCAGAATCAGGCCTTGAACAGCCTGTTCTGATCCTGTGCTTGTGACAACTTGGGCTGGAGGCCTCCTGAGCTCCCTGCCAACATGCCTTACGCTCCTTTGACCTCAGGCCCAATTTCTGGTGGCGACAGAGGAGATGCTGTGGGGCCTGAATGCTCCTGTGCTGTAGGGGACCATCTAAAGCCAGGCAGGTGAACTCCTTCTCTTCTCCCTTGGCTTTAAGTGAAGCCTGGCAAGCACTGCCTCAACCATCTCTGTATGACACCTCAAGGTCCTGTCTTCTCCTGGATGTACTCTGAGGTGTGAGAAGAGACCTGGGCTTTTCTGGGCTGTTAATTCTCTCCCTCTGCATTCTGCTCCTCTCCAAGACGGTGTCATTTCTCACCTTCTTTCCTACCTGAAGGGAAATGCATACTCTGTCCTGGCCATAAAGGACAGCTGAGCATCTTTTCTACTTCCCTCGCATGTCCAAATCTCCTGCACTCTTTGCCAGGAAAGCTGAACATTGCATGGATGTTCATAGCCATACTTCCCTCCATCTGTGCAGAGAGGTCAACATCTCAGAGTGATCTACTTTTTTGCAAACACTGTGAATTGTCATGGACGTTGCTGGGCAGATAGGGTTTTGGGGGGCCACATAGCTTTGTACAGGACACAAAATCATCTTATTTAAGAGTGTTGGCCTAACAATACTATAAATGTTTAGAAAATGTCAATAAAAATTAAAACAAAACAAAAAAGAAAGAAAGGCAAAGTTCTAAAGCATTGGTACTTGTGTATTTCAGCTTTTACAAATTTTGCTGATTTTGTTTTCTTTTACTCTAATGCTTAATAACGAGCAGTGCTGATGCTTTGAGACACTGCCCAGCCTCTACCTGCAGCTCCTGAGGGCCTCCAGTCTCCCACAGGTGCTTTTGACAGCTCTGAGCCCCAGGCAAACACCTGCAGTACACTGAGGCCTCTGAACATGGCACTGGATGTTTGCAGACAGACCAAGTTCTGCCTGGAAAGGCGAACAAATTTTTCCAACAGAGGAAAATAAATAAAAATAAAAATAAATAAAACAAAAAAATCACATGTTCATCACTTGAAACACTTGAGCTCTGTTTAAGAAAAGGCAATATTTTCTCACCACGCCAGATGGGAAATTACACAGAAGTGCATGAATCGTATGAGAAATATCAATCTTCCCCTCTCCTTGCACTACCACTACTGTCTCCTGTGTCTGTTCTGATGTGAGTCCTGTCAGCCCCGCCTTGCACGTGTTCCCATCTCTCCTGATTAAATGACCATGTTTAATGTTTTATTATTATTTGTACTTTTTTGAAGACTCCCTTCCCATTGCTTTCCATGGCAAGCCTGTCCCTCTCCATTACTCTCAGTGCCTGTGTGCAGGCAGTTCTGTGGGGAAAAGGGCTGGGAGCTGGTGCAAAGGAGCTGTAACATGCAGCTGCAGCCCTGACTGGAGAAGTCTGATGGAAGGAGAAGTGCTGCAAGTTCCAGGGGGCTCCTGAGAGAAATGGTGGGGCTGGGGAGGTGAGGAGCAAGGTTGCCCACAGAGTGCCTGGCTTCAAGGGACTGCTTCTCCAAGCTGACCAGGCCTCCTTAGGAGACCCTCTGGATCAACAGCAATGGGAGAGGTCAGGGAATTGAAATAAATCAATAAAGAATGCACCTTGAAGGGAAAACTCACTTATTATCAACTGCTCATTAAAATCTGCCTCATTCACTACCCCCTGGAAATCTCCCCGATTAGATGTACAAGCCCTGAAGCCCTGAAGGGAAGCCTGAAGGGAACTGCTGGGCAGCAAGAGGGCACAGGAGGGCTCTCTGCATTGTACTGAGCCCCAGGGTGTATTTGGTGCTGAGTCCATGGACCTCTGATGCTGAGACTACACAAGCTGCTCAAGAAGGGAAGGCCAGAAGAAACGCTGAAGTTTCTGGGAGTGTTAATTTGTCCCACTGGGGGACATTACCACCACTACTTCCCCATGGACTTGTTAGTGAAGAAGATGGGAGGCAGTGATAAAAGGCAGGCAAAGGCAGAGTAAAGGTGGCCCTGATGCTGAGGAAATCTTGATGTGTTTTATTAAAGCAAACACAAAGGCCTGACACCCAGCCTCTGCGAAGAGAGCTTCTGTCCCTCGCACTGCTCTTTAAAGGGTAGTGGGATACAGGGTGCGTGATGGCAACTAAAGGACAACAGTACAACACCACTGGACAGGGCTGCAAGGAGGCCACATGGTTCCAGTGCCAGGAGCACAATGTGTCATCTCATAGGCCCCAGCGGCAGAGACAACAGCCATAGATAAGGAGACAAAGACCTCTGCTCTGCCAGGGCCTTCCAGCCCTGTCAGTGCCCTTGGACATCTCCCCACAGGTTGTTCTATGCCAGAACCATTTTCCCTGCAGCCTGGAGACTTTCAACCTGCTTCCCCACCATAGCATCTCCCTACCTATACTAGGGACTCCTTGTGCTCACTGCCTCTCACTTGAAACACAAGCCATGGGCTGATCCAGACTCCCTCTGAGTCACCACAGCACGGCCCTTGGAGTGGCATTTCTTTCTCTTCATCACCATGCTGGACCTCCAAAACAGAAGACTGTGGCGGTTTTCCTTTCTCATGTTCTTTCCCCCTACCCAAAACGAGCCATCATCTCTGAAAGCAGATTTCCAGCTCTCAGGAGATCCTACAAGAGTGCCCTGAGCCTGCGCTTCACCAGGCCTAGGAAGCACAGGTCTCTTAGCCTCCAGACACATGCCCCCTAGCCCTATCTTGGCACACCTGCTCTGAACCCTCTCCATTCCTCCTTGTTTCTTCTGAAAAGCAGTCCCACACTGAGAATCCCTCTTCCAGTTAGGGCCACACCAATGTTTTGATTGTGTATAACCCCTATAACTTGAACAGTTCTGTATGCACACGAGGCAGAGTGATCCTCAGTGTATGTCCAGCACAGCAGTAAATGAATGCTTTCTAAAACTCCAGATTGGGTCTTGGAGAGTTACTTTGACTGGCTTTTTCAGTATCACCCTCGCCTGCTGCCAGCTGCTGCCCACTTAGGCTCCTGGCACAAACATGACCCCTGCATCAACACCACCACTCGTGCTGCCTTTGCTGCCTTGCCCCTGACCTCTCCCTCAACACCTCGTCTCTGCTGGGCCCCACGTTCCACACCCAAATGCATCCCTTTGGTGTCACCACCCTCTCCTCTGCCCAGTGGGATGGCAGAGCCAGGGCAGGACATGGTAGAGTTAGGCCCTGTAGCGCCCATTCAGAACGCTTGTGGCAAAGCGGGAGCTGAGACTGGGCTCTGTGCTATGGAGGAGGCCCCATGCAGAAAAGATGAGGTTAAACAGCAACTTTGCAGCCAGGGTCTCCATCTTGGTTTGTCACGGAAGGTTTCTGGCCACGAAGGGGCAAGGGATGGGTCAGCCACAACTTCTCTGGGCACACTGTTCTAGTGACCACCACCCTCAAAGGAAAGAATTTCTTCCTTATAACTAATTTAAAAGTGCCCTCCTTTAGTTTTAAAACATTACCCCCTTTAGGTACTGGAAGTACCTTTAGGTCCCCTTTAGGTACTGGAAGTCTGCTATAGGGTCTCTCCAGGCTGAAAATCACAGAATCACAGAATCACAGAATTTCTAGCTTGGAAGAGACCTCAAGATCATCGAGTCCAACCTCTGACCTAATGCTAACAGTCCCCACTAAACCATATCCCTAAGCTCTACATCTAAACGTCTTTTAAAGACTTCCAGGGATGGTGACTCCACCACTTCCCTGGGCAGCCTGTTCCAGTGTCTAACAACCATTTTGGTAAAGAAGTTCTTCCTAAGATCCAGCCTAAAACTCCCCTGGCACAACTTTAGCCCATTCCCCCTCGTCCTGTCACCAGGCACGTGGGAGAATAGACCAACCCCCACCTCGCTACAGCCTCCTTTAAGGTATCTAAAGAGCAATAAGGTCACCCCTGAGCCTCCTCTTCTCCAGGCTGAACAAGCCCAGCTCCCTCAGCCGCTCCTCGTAGGACTTGTTCTCCAGGCCCCTCACCAGCTTCGTCGCCCTTCTCTGGACCCGCTCAAGCATCTCGATGTCCTTCTTGTAGCAACGGGCCCAAAACTGAACACAGTACTCGAGGTGCGGCGTCACCAGAGCCGAGTCCAGGGGGACGATCACCTCCCTAGCCCTGCTGGCCACACTGTTTCTGATACAAGCCAGGATGCCGTTGGCCTTCTTGGCCAGCTGAGCACACTGCTGGCTCATATTCAGCCGACTGTCCACCATCACTCCCAGGTCCTTCTCTGCCAGGCAGCTCTCCAACCACTCATCTCCCAGCCTGTAGCTCTGCTTGGGGTTATTGCGCCCCAGGTGCAGGACCCGGCACTTGGCCTTGTTGAACTTCATGCAGTTGACCTCAGCCCATCGGTGCAGCCTATCCAGATCCTCCTGCAGAGCCTTCCTATCCTCGAGCAGATCGACACACGCACCTAACTTGGTGTCATCTGCAAACTTACTGAGGGTGCACTCGATGCCCTCGTCCAGATCATCGATGAAGATATTAAAGAGGACTGGCCCCTGTACTGAGCCCTGGGGAGCGCCACTAGTGACTGGCCTCCAACTGGATTTGACTCCATTTACCACGACTCTTTGGGCCCGGCTATCCAGCCAGTTTCTAACCCAATGAAGCATGCGCCAGTCCAAGCCAAGAGCAGACAGTTTCTTGAGGAGAATGCTGTGGGAGACGGAGTCAAAAGCCTTGCTGAAGTCGAGGTAGACCACATCCACAGCCTTCCCCTCATCCACCAAGCGCGTCACTTTGTCATAGAAGGAGATCAGGTTTGTCAAGCAGGACTTTCCTTTCATAAACCCATGTTGACTGGGCCTGATCGCCTGCTTGCCCTGCAAGTGCTGCGTGATGACTCTCAAGAGAATCTGCTCCATGAGCTTCCCTGGCACTGAGGTCAAACTGACAGGCCTGTAGTTTCCCGGGTCTGCCCTCCGGCCCTTCTTGTAGATGGGCGTCACATTTGCTAACTGCCAGTCAACTGGGACCTCCCCCGATAGCCAGGACTGTTGATACATAATGGTAAGCGGCTTGGCCAGCTCCTCTGCCAGTTTTCTCAGTACCCTTGGTTGGATCCCATCCGGCCCCATCGACTTGTGCACATCCAAGTGCCGTAGCAGGTCACCAACCAGTTCTTCGTGGATAGTGAGGGCCACATCCTGCTCCCTATCCCCTTCCACCAGCTCAGGGTACTGGGTATCCAGAGAACAACCGGTATTGCTGCTAAAGACTGAGACGAAGAAGGCATTAAGCACCTCCGCCTTTTCCTCATCTCTTGTAACTAAGTTTCCCCTCACATCCAGTAAAGGATGGAGATTCTCCTTAGTCCTCCTTTTTGTGTTGATGTATTTAAAAAAACATTTTTTGTTGTCTTTAACGGCAGTAGCCAGATTGAGCTCCAGATGAGCTTTGGCCTTTCTAATTTTGTCCCTGCACAGCCTCTCAATATCCTTATAGTCCTCCCTAGTGGCCTGTCCACTTTTCCAAAGATTATAAACCCTCTTTTTTCTCCTTAGCTCAAGCCACAATTCTCTGTTCAGCCAGGCTGGTCTTCTTCCCCGCCGGCTCGTCTTTGGGCACATGGGGACAGACCGTTCCTGCACCATTAAGATTTCCTTCTTGAAGAGCGCCCAGCCTTCCTGGACTCCTGTGCCCTTCAGAACCACCTCCCAAGGGACTCTACTAACCAGTGTCCTCAGCAGCACAAAGTCAGCCCTCCGGAACTCCAATACAGTGGTTTTACTGGTCCCCTTCCTAGCCTCGCCAAGAATAGCGAACTCCACCATTTCGTGGTCACTCTGCCCAAGACAGCTCCCGACAATCACATCCTCCACCAGTCCTTCTCTGTTTGTGAAGAGAAGGTCTAGCGGGGCGCCACCCCTGGTAGGCTCACTAACCAGCTGTGTCAGGAAGCTATCTTCCACGCCCTCCAGAAACCTCCTAGACTGCTTTCTCTGGGCTGTTTACCAGTTTACCAGGCACTGATGTGAGAATGACAGGCCTGTAGTTGCTAGCGTCTTTTTTTTTTTTTTTTGGCCTTTTTGAAAATTGGTACAAAAAGGGCAAGAAAGTATAGAATCATAGAATCATAGAATCATAGAATATCCTGAGTTGGAAGGGACCCTTAAGGATCATCAAGTCCAACTCTTGACACCGCACAGGTCTACCCAAGTTCAGACCATGTGACTAAGTGCACAGTCCAATCTCTTCTTAAATTCAGTCAGGCTCGGTGCAGTGACCACTTCCCTGGGGAGCCTGTTCCAGTGTGCAACCACTCTCTCTGTGAAGAACCCCTTCCTGATGTCCAGCCTAAACTTCCCCTGCCTCAGCTTAACTCCATTCCCGTGGGTCCTGTCGCTGGTGTTAATGGAGAAAAGGTCTCCTGCCTCTCGACACCCCCTTACGAGGAAGTTGTAGACTGCGATGAGGTCTCCCCTCAGCCTCCTCTTCTCCAGGCTGAACAGGCCCAGTGCCCTCAGCCGTTCCTCGTACGTCTTCCCCTCCAGGCCTTTCACCATCTTCGTAGCCCTCCTCTGGACACTCTCCAACAGTTTCATGTCCTTTTTATACTGTGGTGCCCAGAACTGCACACAGTACTCGAGGTGAGGCCGCACCAGCGCAGAGTAGAGCGGGACAATCACCTCCCTTGACCTACTAGCGATGCCGTGCTTGATGCACCCCAGGATACGGTTGGCCCTCCTGGCTGCCAGGGCACACTGCCGGCTCATATTCAACTTGCTGTCTACCACGACCCCCAGATCCCTCTCTTCTAGGCTGCTCTCCAGCGTCTCGTCGCCCAGTCTGTACGTGCAGCCAGGGTTTCCCCGTCCCAGGTGCAGGACCCGGCACTTGCTCTTATTGAACTTCATGCGGTTGGCGATCGCCAGTATCAGGGAGAGTTGAGCATAAGATGACCTGCACACCCGAGTTCCTGATCCCAAACCCTTGAAGTCCCTTTGATTGCTCACAGATTATGCATTGCCATTTCTTCTCCTTCCAGATGGAGGACGAGCAATAGTCTGAGGGTTGAACCAAGCTGGGAAGTCTCATAGAATCATAGTATCATAGAATATCCCGAGTTGGAAGGGACCCATAAAGATCATCAAGTCCAACTCCTGGCACTGCACAAGTCTACCCAAAAGTTGAGACCATGTAACTTCTTCTCCATAATTTTACCAGGCACTGACGTGAGACTGACAGGCCTGTAATTGCTACGGTCTTCTTTCTTACCCTTCTTGAAAACTGGGACAACATTTGCCAGCTTCCAGTCTACTGGGACCTCTCCAGATTCCCAAGATCGTTAAAAAATAATTGAGAGAGGTCCCGTGATGACATCAGCCAGCTCTTTAAGCACCCTGAGATGGATCCCATCTGGACCCATGGACTTGTACGGATCCAGGTGGAGCAGCAAATCCTGCACACTTTCAGGGTTGGTTGGGAGTTTGTCATTCCCACCGTCTTGGTCCACCTGCTCAGGGCACCCAGGGTCCTGAAGCCCATCATCAGCATTGAAGACAGAGGTGAAGAAGGCATTAAACGTCTCTGCTTTGCCTATGTCATTGTCTGTGAGGAGACCTTCCCCGTCAAGCAGCGGACCTATGTTTTCTTTGGTTCTCATTTTTCTATTAAAATATCTAAAAAAACCTTATTTATCATCTCTCACAGACATGGCCAGCGTCAATTCTAGTTAGGCTTTGGCCCCATGAATTTTCTCCCTACAAACACGAACAGTGTCCCTGTATTCCTTCCTCGTCACCTGACCCTCCTTCCAGCAGCCGTACACTTTCTTTTTCTGTCTAAGCTCCAGTAGAAGATCCCTGGTCAGCCAGACCAGCTTTCTGCCCTGCCTACCTGCCTTCTGATATTTTGGAATCACCTGATCTTGTGCTTTTAGGAGGCAGTGCTTAAAGACTGACCGGCACTGATGGACACCTATACCTTCAAAAGCACCTTCCCAGGGGACCTTGCTGACTAGTTCCCTGAGCAGCCTCAAGTCTGCTTTCCCCATATCCAGGGCTGAAGTTTTGGTGGCAGTTTTCCTTCTCTCACCATAAATTCTAAACTCAACTACTTCATGGTCACTATGACCGAGACAGCCGCCAATTGCCACGTCTCCCACAAGACCCTCTCTGTTTTCCAGCAACAGATCAAGGAGGGCACCTTTTCTAGTTAGTTCCCTTAGCACCTGAACCAAGAAGTTATCATCTAGGTGCTTTATGAACCTCCTGGACTTGCTCGTGTCAGCCGTGTGGTGATCCCAGTTGACGTCTCGCAAGTTGAAGTCCCCCATAAGGACAAGGGGAGTTGATCTCGAGGCATCTCTTAGTTCTGCAAAGAATAATTCATTGGTGTTGTCGTCTCCTAATGATGTCTCCTTGTCATCTCCTTGTGATGTCCTTAACCCGGGCCCCAGGAAGGCAGCAGACTTCCCTTAGAGGAGGGTCCCTTCTACATATTGGACCCTCTGTTTCGTTGATAGTTCAATCACCCACAACTAAAACTCTCCTTTTCTTCCTTCTGTCTGTGGTCACTATAGAGGGGGTTGGCCTTTCCAACCCTAGCAATATATCTGGTGGAGGGGGATTGTAGCCTTCTCCATCCATCGATTGCTTTTTAGCCTCCAGGGCCTTATATCTGTTGTTCAGGTCTACCTGATAGGGTGATATGGGTGAAGGAGGATTTTACCAGCCACGTTGAGCCTGGACTTGTTTCCTTTCATTCATATCCTTCTGCCTTGTGTCTGCTGAGGGATGGGTACTTCATTCCCTTTGAGTTGGGAAATTCCTGGTGCCTGTTCTTGTTCCACAGAGGCCAGAGTTAGGCATCAACAGTCTATCTCCCTCTCTGAATCCTAGCTGTTCATAAGTTTTATAACCTCTTTTCATAGCTCAGCTACCATGCAGAGCAGGTCTTCCACCTGCTCATATCTTACGCAATTGCTGTCTCTGCAGCTGTCCAACGGTGGTGTAAAGCTTTGGCACTCCCTGCAGCCTGACACCTGGACAGCTGTGTACTTTTTTGGAAGTTCACTTTGGGTCCCCACCTCCTTTCTGGAAAGTGTGGAGGTGGCCTTCTGCTGTTTGCCCTGAGCGGTCTGTCACAGGAACTCACTGCAGCACCCCGCCTGCATGAACTGCCACACAGGCTGCCACAACATGCCCTGACTGGTACCTAATGTCTTGTTTGCCTGCTCTGTGCACAGCATTTCTGGTTGCTCATGCTCCCTAGGGTCTCCCAATTGGCTCCTGAAGGGCTGTCTTCAAACTACAGAGGGGGAACTCCTGAAGGGAAACCCCTGCACACTGCAGTTCCCCTGCTCCTATGCAGAAGGTGCCTGCCCTGGAGCCAATCACCTTGGTGAGTGAGAGTCATTATAATTGGGTGAAATGGGTTTAAATACACAGGCACAATGAATAGTGAGGTTTAATGGTGAACAACAATTCTAATAAGCTGGGAAAAAAATACCACAAGACAAGAATAGAAACCAGGCTTGGCCTATCATGAGTAACATTATGAGCAATTTTCAGAAAAATGCAGTAAGCTTTGTGGTGTAAATGCCTGAAGTAACTAGGAAAATAAAACTATAATATAAATAAATAAAACTAACATTCAACAAATAAATAAAACTAACATTCAACAAATAAATAAAACTAACATTCACACTTTTAAGGAAAAGGTACAGCATTGAAGAGGCTTTCAGGGTAAGGCATAACTGCATTACCTGAGCATTCCCTAGGCTCCCAACCTTAGATGCTATTGCGCTGGGGAAACTTGGTGTGCTAGCTCTAAGGAACACCACGGAGCGTAGAGATCTGAATATTTGCTTATAAATCCCTATAGAGTCTTTGATCCTTTTAACGTGTTTATTTCTAGGCTGCGCACCTGTAACACCTGTAACACCTATAACATCTGTAACACTTATAACATCTATAACATTTGTAACATCTGTAACACCTACAACACCTGTATAACATCTGTAACACCTATAACATCTGTAACACTTATAACATCTATAACATCTGTAACATCTATAACATCTGTAACATCTGTAACACCTACAACACCTGTATAACATCTGTAACACTTATAACATCTATAACATCTGTAACATCTATAACACCTGTAACACCCGTAACACCTACAACACCTATAACACCTATAACATCTGTAACACCTATAACACCTGTGTATTTCATGCATACTAGCTTGCTTTTGCAGATAGTCACTATCACCGGCAATCCAAAAGAACCTGATTATCTGTTGCTGTAATAAACCATACTTGATTGCATTGTGATAGCTCTCATTAATGCAACTAGGGTGAGGATGGTTATCCGTGATAGTTCAGTGTTCTGAATCTAACCAGACCCCCAGACGGTTAATGCATTTTTGGTGAATGTCTGAGTGGACCCCCAGGCGGTTATTACGTTTTTGGTGAATGTCCGAACGGACCCCCAGACCGTTAATGCGTTTTTGGTGAATGTCTGACTGGACCCCCAGGCGGTTAATGTGTTTTTGGTGAATGTCCGACTGGTTCAGTACTCTGAATCCAACCGGGCCCGTAACGGTTAATCAGCTACACCCCTTTAACGCGACAAGCTTATGGCTTATGAAATACACCCAGTCATCAGTTTCCACATTACATCCTTGAGGTCCTGGTTCCTCATGCTGTAGATGAGGGGGTTCACTGCTGGAGGCACCACCGAGTACAGAACTGCCAGCGCCAGGTCCAGGGAAGGAGAAGAGATGGAGGGGGGCTTCAGGTGAGCAAACATGACTGTGCTGACAAACAGGGAGACAATGATCAGGTGAGGGAGGCATGTGGAAAAGGCTTTGTGCCGTCCTTGCAGCGAGGGGAGCCTCAGCACAGCTCTGAAGATCTGCACATAGGACAGAGCAATGAAAATAAAACACCCCAACATTAGAAAAGCAGTAAGCACAATCATCCCAGCTTCCCTTATGTAGGAGTCTGAGCAGGAGAGCTTGAGGATCTGGGGGATTTCACAGAAGAGGTCCCGGGCATGGCTTTGGTCAAGAGGTATTGAAAATGTATTGGCAGTGTGCAGCACAGCGTTGAGAAAGCCACTGCCCCAGGCAGCTGCTGCCATGGTGGCACAGGCTCTGCTGCCCAGGAGGGTCCCGTAGTGCAGGGGCTGGCAGATGGCAACGTAGCGATCATAGGCCATGATGGCAAGAAGAGAAAACTCTGCTAGAAGGAAAAAGAGGAGCAGAAAGAGCTGTGCAGCACATCCTGCATAGGAAATGGTCCTCATGTTCCAGAGGGCATTGGCCATGGCTTTGGGAACAGAGGTGGAGATGCCACCCAGGTCGAGGAGGGCGAGGTTGAGGAGGAAGAAGTACATGGGGGTGTGAAGGCGGTGGTCGCAGGCTACGGCTGTGATGATGAGGCCGTTGCCCAGGATGGCAGCCAGGTAGATGCCCAGGAAGAGCCAGAACTGTAAGAGCTGCAGCTCCCGTGTGTCTGCGAATGCCAGCAGGAGGAACTCAGGGATGGAGCTGCTGTTACACATTTCCTACCTTTGGGCAAGGGAGCCTGACAAAAGGAAGAAATGACAGTGCAAAATTGAAGGACTTCTTTTGGACCACTACATATCTCAACAAACACCCCACAAAGCAAAACACTGCCTCATTCATTTCAGGAGGATCTTTCTGCTGCTCCTTGTCTTATGTCTGCTTGTTGCTCTGAGGGTGCCACAACAAGCAGGGTGCTCTGCTGTGAGCTCTGCGGCAGTCAGCCCTGGTCTGCAGCAACACTTAGAAGGGAACCTGGAGTGATCTGAGAAGTCTGCTGGCCAGGGACATCTCCCAGTTTGCAGGTCATGAGGAGAAGGTCAAATAATTCCTCAAAAAACAACAAAGCTGATGTTGGTACTGTCTGTAGGCTAAGGTGTGTGAGGTGCCTCAGAGCAGCAGCAATGCTCCAGGAGCCTTAGTTTCTTATACAGATACTACAGCTCCATTACCATCCCTCTCACTCACAACACAGGTAGGAAAATGGAAGCAGAGATTGTAGAAGGTGCACTGCCTTCAGGTAGGTCTTGCCTTGCAGTTCTGCTGTGCAGTGCCCCGGGGAGGTGTGGGGCTGTGAGCAGCCTGTCCGTGGCAGCAGGCTCTGGGCAGCAGCAGGACCCTGCCCTGCCATGCCGGGGGAGCTCCTTCCACCCGCAGCTTCTCCCCGCAGCCCCTGGGCAGCTCCCTGGCCAGGCTGAGTGCTGAGCCTGGCAGGCAGCAGAGGCCCTGCCCCAGCACACAGAGCCCCTGGGGCACAGCAGGGACCCTGCTCTGCACCACAGCCCTGGGCACCCCTGCCTGCACCCCCGGCTGCACAGCCTGCAGCCAGCCCCAAGAGAAGGGAGCCCTCGGGCCCTGCACGCTGACCCTGCAGCACACAAGCCCTGCATGCCCTTCAACTCCAACACTGACTGTACTCCTGACAGCTCCCATCGGCTGAGGGCTGTGGCAGCTCCAGGAGAGCCTGGCAGGGCATGCAGAAGCATTGCCCTGCACCCAGAGACCTACCGTGGGGAGGTGGCTCTGATGATTTCTCTCCCTGCCAGCTCTCCTCTGCCTTCCCCCCCAGGCTGCCCTGAACCTCTCTCCCACTTCTCTCTTCTCTCTCCTTCCCCCATGCCAGCTGCAGGCAGTGCCCCCAGCCCTGCTGCCCCTGGCAGAGGAGCTGCTCCTGAGTGGCTGAAGCAGCTTTTCAAGTAGTCCAAGTCTGATGCAAACTCCAAAGCCTCTCACAGCCTTAATGATTCCACTGAGGGACATTACTGACAAAGTCTCCCCATGGCCTTGTTAGAGCAGAAAAGTGCAGGCAGTGATTACAGGGAGACCAAGGCCAAGGAAACGTGGACCTGAGGCTGAGGAAACCTTGATGTGAGCCAGTCAGACCCTGACTCCAGCCCCTGGGAAGGGAGATCCTGTCCCTCCAGTGGGGTTTAGGGCTCTTCCTGGGTCAGTGCAATATGGGGATGGGCAATGCCAAGCACAAGGCTACAGGAGGACATCTCCTAGGCTCCCCAAGGAGGATGAGGAGGCAATGAGACTGTGATGCTGTAAGGAGAAGGTGTCTCCTCATAGGCCTCTATGACAGAGACTAAAGCCAGAGCCCAGCATACAAAGCTGTTAGCTCTGTTGAAGGCTTTCAGCCTTGCAAAATATCCCTGACCATAACCACCACAGGGTCTTCTATGGTGTCCCATGCATGTGCAACTTTTTCCTTCCTTGCTGGCCTCTGACATCCACCTTGCTTCCCCACCTTGCTCTCACCTGAGCACCTCCCTGCCTTGACTGATGTCTCTGCATCTGCCCTGAGAATTCCATGAAATACAAAGCCAAGGGGTTCTCCAGAATTTTTCTGGGGGACCTGTAGCACCACAGGTGCAAAAAAAAAGATTTCTCCTCAGACCCAATCTCAGTGCCCCAAGCTGCACTTGATGCACTTGATATTTCTTATACTCTTTCCCACTAGAAAGAAAAGCTCCACGTGCTCTGAAACCAGTTTCAGTCTACTCCTCTACTGCCTCCATGCCACAGGGCCAAAGAAGCCCAGGTCTCTCAACCTCCCCACACAGATGGAGAACTTCAGCCACTGAAGCCTGGCAGACCTCCCCTCCACTCTCTTGAGTTCCTCTGCACTCCTCCAAAACCTGGAGCCACACCCTGGGACAAACTGCTCCAGAGGTAGCCACAGCAGCACTGAGTCGAGGAGGACGATAACCCAAGTGGCCTGGGTGGCCCCTGCTGCCTCTAGTGCAGCCCCGTAAGGAGCTGGCCTTCCTCCCTGTCAGCATGTCCCACTGGCTCCTATGGTGTCCTCGTAGCACCCAGGCACTTCTCCTCAGGGTCCCCCCTCAGCTGCTCACGTCCAACCCTACCCTGATGGATGCGGGTATTCTGCCCCACGTGCAGCACTGGCCACAGCTCCTTGCCATGTTCAGGGGGTTTCTGTCAGCTAAAGGCTGGAGATTCCCAAGGCTCCCCTGCCCTGAAGCTCCCTTTTGTCAGCTGTTCATGGTCAGGTGCAGATGGCTCACCCTGATGGTGGTGACTCTCACAAGATAACAGTGTGAGGAGTGTTAGGACTCCAGAGGCACTAAGGGAGGTACTTCTTAAGTGGAATTTCCTACCCAGGCAATTACCACGAGAACCATCTCTGAAACACCCAATGACACTATGAAGCAAGCAAAGCCAGGACCAGAGGAAACATGTGTTGGGCTCTTTGTATGCTAGGGTATTTTCTGGGGAAATATATACCTCTACAGACACACATGCAATGTGGATTCTTCCAGCAGCTGGTCGTGAACCCTGTGTAAAGCCAGGAGCAGGACCCAAGATCCCCTCACGTTCCCTGAGCAGATAACTTCCAATGGAAATCTCCCACACTGAATCACTGAACCTCTGTCAGCATCAATGATAATGGAAGGCACCCAGATGCAGTGGTTTAACTGCTTCCGTCTTCTCTCTGGTTTTGGTTAGTAGCTCCTTCCTCATCTGTGACAGGCTCCTGCCACTTTTTCTTGACTTCATTTGTGTCTGGGTGGACAGCACTTGGGTTCAAAGAGAAGATCCTCAAGCATTAAGCTGCTCCTTGTACCACTCCTCTCTGCAAGGCCATATTCCATTGGATTCCTCCACGCAGGCCCACCAACTGGCCAATGTTTGCTCACCTCAAGGCCTCTGCTTTGCCTTGGTCCCCTCTCTCAGTAGCCTCACCTCTGTCTTCTCATCCCTGCCTTTTACACTCCTGAGCACCTCATCTTGGTTTATAACATGAGGTCCTGCAGGGCTCCCCTGTCTCCCATTCCATCAAGATGTTTTCAAGAAGCTCCCAAATCCTCCTGGATATTTTGTGTAAAGGTATGCTGAAGCAGAGGACCTGCTCCTTCCATTTCATCTGGTCAAGGACCTTCTCCAATGCACCAAGAGATGATGTAGGGGAGGCAGTGATGGGTGCCAAACCTGGTCATTTGTGCCAAATGATAAGGAAAGAAACAGCATGTGGGGAAGTGAACACAACACAGGTCTACCACACAGCTTGCTTGACCTCTCTCTGGTCAGGATGTACTGATCCCGAGCTTAGAGGAAGTCTAAGTCCCCCAGTGATATTCTTAGGTGTTTCAAAAATGTTGCTTGTGTGTTCCAGGGAGGTGCTTGGATGCCGCGGGGAGATGTTTGGGTGCTGCGGGAAGGTGCCTGGGTACTCGATGGGGATGTGTCTGGGGGAAATACTTATTTCTCCAGGGAGATGCTTGTTGTGCAGAGATGCTTGGTGCCTCAAGCGAGGTGCTTGTTTCCCTTGGGAAGATGATTGGGTGCCCTGTGGAAATGCCTGGTTACCCCCAAGGAGGTGCTTGGCTTCTCCCGGGAGATGCTTGTCTACCTTTTGCATAAGCTTGCATGATCCAAAGAGATGCCTGAGTGCCCCAGAGACATGTGTTGTGCCCAACTGAGGGGCTTAGGGAGTCCATGGAGGTTCGAGGGTGACCCAGGCAGATCCTTGGCCATCCCAGGAAGATGTGTGGCTTCTTCTGGGAGGTATTTGATGGCTGTAAGGAGGTGCTTGGAAGCTCCAAGGATGTTCATGTATGCCCTGTGGAGATGGTGGGGTGCCCATGAGTGTTTCTTTTGTGCCCCCTGGAGGTGCTTGGTTGCTGCAGGCTCTAGCAATTCCCGCTGTGCCACAATCATCTCACATAGGCAGGCAGGAATTTCCCAGGGAACTCAAGCATCTCCACACTTCTCTGATTCTCTCATCCATGGAGGTGCTTGTTGACCCCACGGCCATTCTAACTTTCTCCAGTGTGGACCTTGGGTGTTCCAGGGAGATGCTTGGTGAGTCAGCAAGGAACTAAGTACCCCTGGGGAAATGTCTGAGTACATCAGGAGGAGCCTGATTTTCCAGGGGACATGCTTAGGTGCCCAAAGAGGTGCTTGTGTTCACCCAGAGGTGCTTGAGTGCTCCAGGGCAGGAGCCTGGTTCTTAAAGATTGAGCGCTCCAGGGAGAACCTTGTGTGTCCAGGGAGACAGTCAGGTGCTGCAATAAACTGCTTGGGTGCTCCAGGGTGGTGCCTTCTTTTCCCCAAAGGTGCCTGTGTGCCCTGGACTGATAGTGGAGTCCTCAAGTCCTCATTTGTTCCTCAGTATAGCTGCTTGCATTCTCTGGGGAAACGCTTGAGGTATTTGGGTGCTTGAAGGATGTTCCTTTGTGCCCTGGGGAGATGTTTCAGTGTTCTTGTTAGGTTCTTGACTTTTGTAAACAACTCTTCAGTTGTCTGGGAGAATTTTTCAGTGCATCTGGAGTGAGATGCTTGAGTGCTAAGAGGGAATTCATGAGTGCCCCACTAAAATGCTGGTGTCCCCTGGGGAGATGCCTGGGTGCCTCGTGGTCATACTTGAATGACCCTGGTAGGTGCTTGTGCACCCCACGGAAGCTCTTGGGTGCCAAGGGAGGTGCTTCCCATCTCCAGTGAGAGGTTTGTGTGCCCCAGGTGGTGTTTTGGAGCCCTGGGGAGATGGGAGACGAGTGGGTTCTCCACTCAGATATAGGAGTGCAGTGGGGAGATTGTTGAGTGCTCCAGTGAGGTGCTTGGGTGTTCCAGGGAGGTGCTTCTGTGCCACAGGGAGATGCTTGAGTGACAGGGGCAGAACATTTTGTTATGAGGGAAGAAATGTATGTGCTCCGGGGAGGCTTTTCCTGTGCCCCAGGGTTATGCTTATATGCCCTGGGGAGAAGCAGCTTGGGTCCCCTGAGAATATCTTTGGGCTTCTTAGGAAGATGCTCTATTCCTCTGGGGTCACTTGAATGCCCCATGAGATGTTTGAGTACTGCAGAGGGTGGTTTGTGCACCTCCAGGGAGGTGCTGGAGTGCACAAAGTGTGCTTTTCAATGCCTTAGGGAGGTGCTTGTCTGTCCCTGTGAGATGCTTGGTTGCTCCAGAGGGGTGCTTGTGAACCATAGGAAGGTACTGGTGGTCCCCAGAGAGGTGCTTGTGTGCCATGGGAAAATGCTTACAGACCTCGAGGAACTCCTTGGTCCTCCAGGAAGGTGCTTGTTTTCTCCAGGGAGATGTTTTTGTACCCAGGGAGATGATTGTTTGACCCAGGGCAATGTACCTCCCCCGTTTCACCCCAAAACTTTCTTGGAGGAACAGAGCACCTCTCTGGGGAACAGTAACATCACTCATGGGCACACAGCCATCTCCATGACGCACCCAAGAACATCCTTGTAGCACACAATTATCTCCTGGATGGAAGCCAGCACTTCCCCGGAGAAACCTTTCACCTCCCTGGAACAGCCCAACATCTCCCTGGGGAGCCCAGGCACCTCTCTTGAAGACCAAGGATCTTCCTGGGGTACCCAAGCATTTTCCCAGGGCATGCTGGCATCTCCTCAGGGCATCCGAGCCCCTTCCTGGATCCCAAAGTGCCCAGAGGCAGCCAAGAACATTCCCAGAGCACTCACATTTCCATTGATTTGGTGCAACAAAGCACAATACGTGGGCACCCAGGCATGTCTCTGGAGCACCCAAGCATCTCCTTCATGCACCATAGCATCTCCCCAGGGTACACAAGCAACTCCAGGGGCATCCAAGCACCTGCCTAGGGACCCCCAGCAGCTCCCTGTTGTTCACAAGCTCCTCGCAGGGGTACACAAACATGTCGCCAGTAAACCAATGCTTCTCACCTGAGGAAACATACCTCTCCGCCAAGCACTCCAGCGCCAGTCTGGAGCAATCAGCCACCTCCTGGGAGCACCCAAGCATCTCAACAGGGCAAACAAGCACCAGCCCAGGGAACTCAACAGCACACTTGGAGCACTCCAGCACCTCCCTGTAGGACACAAACTGCTCTCTGCATTACTCAAGCACCTCCTGGGGCACCCAAGTATCTCCCGGGGGAATAAGAGCATCTTCCTAGGGAGCCCAAGGACATTCCCAGGGCACACAAGCACCTCCCTCCCCAGGGCACATAAGAATATCCCTGCTGCACCCAAGGTTCTCCCCTGGTCCCTCAAGCATCTCCCTGCAGGTCCTAAGCATCTCGGTGGAACGTGTAAGCACCCTCCTGGGCACAACACCCATCTTCTTGGAGCAGACAAGCAACTCCCCTGGGAATCCAGCACCTTCCTGGAGCATCCAACTGTCTTGCTCGGGGCAACCAAACACCTCCCCTGACATCAAAATGTATCCCTGGAGAACCCATGCCTCTTCCCGGAGCAACCAAGCGTCTCCCCAGGATACCCAAATATCTTCCCAGGACACCCAATAACCTTCGTATCACACTTAGGAGGAAGGTCTACAACAACATTTCTTGGTTCCTGTTGTGCTGTGGGGCTGCTCAAAGCCAGCCCCTGCTCAAGCAGCTGCTGAGCTCCAGCCCCTGCTTAGGCTGCAGCGGAACTCTGGCCCTGCTCAGCCTCGGACATTCCTCTGCTCCAGGGGGATGCCTGTGTTCCAAGGGGGTGCCTGGGTGCTGCGTTCCTGACATTGCTTGTGTTCCCTGAGATCATACTTGTGTGCTGGGTGCTCCATGGACCATTCCCCAGTGAGATGCTGGTGTTCTCAAAACGTGCTGGTGTGCGTGCTGGAGACACTTTTGTGCACCCCTGAGGTGCCTGGGTGCCTCAGGAGATGCTTTCTTGCTCCATGGAGGTTCTTGGCTATCCCAAGAACAATCTGGGTGCTCCCCGGGCTTCTTGGCTGCTCTGCCCAGATGCTCCCTGGGTGCGCAGGGAGATGCTTGGTTTCTCCAAGGAGACATCTGGGTGATGCAGGGAGCTTCTTGGACGTCCCAGGAAGACGGATTTGTGATCCCGAAAGTTTCCTGGTGTCTGCATAGAAATGCTTGAGTGCTATTTGGAGATACTTGTGTACCCTAGGAGATGTGCTTGCGTGCCCAAGGGAGATGCTTGTTTGATTCAGGGTTGTCGCGTTAAGGGGTGTAGCTGATTAACCATTACGGGCCCGGTCGGATTCAGGGTACTGAACCAGTCGGACATTCACCAACAACGCGTTAACCATCTGGGGTTCCAGTCAGACGTTCAGCAACAACACATTAACCGTCTGGGGGTCTGGTTGGATTCAGAACACTGAACTGTCACGGATAACCACCCTTACCCTAGTTGCACTTAATGAGAGCTATCACAATGCAATTAAATATGGTTTATTACAGCAACAGATAATCAGGTTCTTTATTGCTGGCGATAGTGACTGTCTGCAAAAGCAAGCTATCATGCATGAAATACACAGGTGTTACAGGTGTTACAGATGCGCAGCCTAGAAATAAACGCGTTAAAAGGAACAAAGACTCTAGAGAGATTTGTAAGCAAGTATTCAGATCTCACCCAAAGGCGTCCCAATGAGGGGGGAAGAGAGGCTCAGCCCGTCAACTGACCCCAGGAGTCAGGAGGTCCTAAGGATGCTGGATTTCCTTGGGATGGTATCTCCCCTGACGATGGTATCTTCCCTGCCATCCCCTCTATCTTGGGCCAATTAATATTATTTTCTATCTTTTAGGTGGAGCTTGAGTGGCTCTAGTCAAGCATATCTTAGTTATGATTGGTGAAAAGTTCTCCCGTCTCCGTTTAAAGTAATAGTCTCCAAGAAATTCAGGGCGCATGCTCAGTGAGGGGTGGTCACACCTTGGAGGCAGGTAGCTTTTGGGATGGAGGTGTGTTTTGGTATTATAATGATATTATGATGAGCGAAATGTACACTAGGGTACAGCATTTGTCAAAACATGACAGGTCCTTGGCTCAGGGTGGCAAAAAGTGCAGCTTTGTGCACAAGATAAATTGAGTCCCCACCTGGTTACAGAGCCTAGCCGTGGTGTCTCCACTCCACTCTACGCTCCGTGCTGTTCCTTAGTGCTAGCACGCCAAGTTTCCCCAGCGCGATAGCATCTAAGGTTGGGAGCCTAGGGAATGCTGAGGTAATGCAGTTATGCCCTACCCTGAAAGCCTCTTCAATGCTGTACCTTTTTCTTAAAAATGTGAATGTTAGTTTTATTTTCCTAGTTACTTCAGGCAATTACACCACAAGGGTAAAGCTTTGTTTCTCCAGGGAGGATTTTGGGTGCTCCAGGGAGATGTTTGGGTGCTTTTTGTGTGATGCTTGGCTCCAGGGAGATGCTGGTGGGCTTCGGGGAGATGCTTGGTTCCTGCAATTTGGTGATTGAGTCCCCTGGGGAGATGCCTGGGTGCCCACAGGGACATACTTGAATGACCCTGACAGGTGTTTTTGCAGCCCATGGAAGCTGTTGCATGCTAAGAGAGGTGCCTAAAATCTTAGTCAATGAGATACTTGTGTTCGCCAGGTGACATTTTGGAGCCCTGGGGAGCGCTGGCTCTCCAGGAAGATGCTCAGTTCCCCTGGGGGACACTTGGATGCCCCAGGAGGCAGTTGGGTACTGCAGAGAGCAGTTTGTGTGCTTCAGACAGGTGCTGGAGTGCTCCAATTGTGCTGTTGAGTGCCTTAGAGAGCTGCTTGGTTGCCCCTGTGAGATGCTTGGGTGACCCTGGATGTAATTGTGATGCATAAGCAGATAATTGAGGTGCCAAGGGAAGTGCTTGTGTGCCCCAAGAGGTGCTTGTGTGCCATGGGAAAATGCTTATGGGGCCCAAGGAACATCTTGGGTCCTCCAGGAAGGTGCTTGGATTCCCCAGGGAGATGCTTGTGTACCCAGGGAGATGACTGTTTGACCCTGGGTGATGTATGGTTTCTCCGGAGAGGTGCTTCACTGCTCGAGGGACATTCCTGGGTGCTTGAAACATACACTTGAGTGACCTATGCAGATGCCTGGGCACCCATGGGTTTATTCTAATGTTCCCAAGGGAGGTGTTTCGTTCTTCCAAGGAAATGGTTTGGTTCTCTATTCAGATGTCTGGGTTTTTCAGAATAATGCTTGTATGCCTTTGGGAGATATCTTAGTGCATCAGGAGGTGATGGGTTCACACTGGAAATTCTTCAGAGCTCCAGTGAGATGCTTGAGTGCTGTGCAGAGGTGCATGGATCCACCCGGAAGATGCTTGGGTTCCCTGGGGAGAAGATTGGTACCTCAGGGACATAGCTGTGTGTGTTCCAGGAAGACTTTTTAGAGCTCCAGATATATGCTTGGGTGCTCTAGGTAGATGCTTGTGTGTCTTGTTCATGTACTAGCGTTTTCAAGAAAAAAGTTTGTGTTTCCAGTGGACATTTTTGCATGTCCCAAGGAATTTGCTTTGTGTCCAAGAGGATGCTTGGTTCCTCAAGGAGGATGCTTATGTTCCTGTGGGAGGTGCTTGGTTTCCCCAGCAAGATGCTTGCTGCTAAGTGTGATGCTGGTCTACTGCAGTGAAATGCTTGTGTTCCCCATGAACATGCTTGTGTGTCCAAGGGAGGTGCTTGGGTACAGCAACGAGATGCCTGGGTAATGCAAGAAGATCTCTGTGTTCCCGGAAATTGTCCTCAATGGGTACACAGCTGAGATGCCAGGGTGACTCAGGAAGATGCTTGGAGTCTCGAAGGATCTCCTTGGTTGCTCCAGGAAGATTCCAGGGTGCTCCAGGGAGGTTCCTGAGCAACCTATTGAAGAGCCCGATGTGCCCAGGGAAACTCTTGTCTCCTCCAAGGTTCTGCAGGGCTGATCAAGGCAGTACACCTTGGAGACATGCTTTGGATCTCCAAAGGAATGCTTGGGTTCTTTGGATTCATGCTTGGGAGATCCTTTGGTGGTTCAGAAAGGTGCTGGGTTTCCCAGAAGACATTTGAGGTGACAACACTAGGTGCAACAAGATCCATCCTGGAGAAGCAAAGCATTGCCCTAGTTCACACCAACATCTCCCTTAGGCACACAAGCATGTCCCGAGGGTACCCAGGATTCTCCATGCAGCAGACAGGCATCTCCGTGGAGCACCCAAGCATCTCCCCAGACTACCAACCTGTCTTACTAGGTGGACCCAAGCACCTCCCCAAAGCACATGATTTTTTTCCAAGGAGCATTCAGGCACCTCCCTGGAGAAGCCACATACCTTGCTAGGGAAAGCAAACATCTCCCCTGGGAATACAAGCATCATCCTGGAGCACCCTCCATGGCACCCAAGCATCTCCCCAGGGCGCACAAGCACCTCTTGGAATCACTGAGGTTTTCCCAAAGGCACACAAGCAGTGCACTTGAGTAGACAAGCATCTTCCCAAGACACGTAAGCTTTACCTTCTATCTGTCAGGCATCATGCAAGGGCATCACAGCACATTGCTGCTGCTCTGGAATGCTTGGTTGCCCTGCAAAGATGCTTGGGTGCTCCCGCGAGATGTCTGGGTTCCTCAACCTGAACCTTGGGTGCTCAGGGTGCTATAGGGATCTCCTGCAAAGCATCTCCCCAGGAACACAGATATTTCCCTGAGGCACCCAACCATCACCCCTAAGAACCCAAGCATCTCCCTGGAGGACCCATGCATCTCCCCACAGCACTCAGGCATCCCACTGCAACGGTACTGAAGCATCTCCCCAGGGAACCCAAGCACATCCCAAGGTACTCTGACGTCCCTCCAGAGCTCCCAGGCAAGTTCTTGCAGCATCTCGATTGTTCAAAAAGCACCTCTCTGAAGTATGCCAGGACCTCTCTGGAGTCCCTCCCGGGATCACACAAGCATATCCTATGTATGACTCAAACATCTTGCTAGGGAATCCAAACACTGGCTCGGAGATATAAATCAAGTCCAAGCATCATTCTGGATCCCCGTCTTTTCTCCTTGAGCAAAATAAGGGGCACCACAGTATCACCTGGGGGCACCCAAGCATCTCCATGGGCACCAGGATCATCCTTGGAAGACCCAAGCATCTCCACACAGCAGCCATGCACCTTCCTGCAGAAAGCACGTGTCTCCCTGGGGCACAGAAGTGTCACCTTGGAGCTCCAAAACGTCTCCCCACAGCGTTCAAGCATGTCTCTGGAACACCCACGCAGATTTCTGCATCCCACAGGCATCTTCCCCAGTTATCCAGGCATTTTCAGGGATCTCAGGCATCTCCCAGAGCACTCCAGCACCTCCACAGAGCACTGGGAGGTGCTTGCATGCCCTGGGAATACCCTGGTGTGCCCGGAGAGATTCTTGCCTACTTCAAGGCTCTGTGGGGCTGATCCAGGGAGGTGCTTCTGTGCCCCAAGGCCATGCTTGGTTTCTCCAAGGAGGACTTGCGCATTCCAGGGGGAAGCTTGGTGACTCAGCCTGACACTAAGCAGACCTGGAGAGATGTCTGTGTGCTTCAGGAGGTGCTTGGGTTCCAGGGGAGATGCTTTGGTGCTGCAGTGAGGTGCTGGAGTGCTGTGGGGAGGAGTGTTGGTCCTCCAGGTGGATGTTATGGTCCCCTGGGGAGATGCTTGGGTGCCTCATGGAGGTATTTGTATTCTAGAGAGGTGTTTGGGTTTCCTGCGGAGATCTTTGGTGCACCAAGATTCTGCTTATGTGCCCCAGGGACACATATTTTGATGCCCAAGGGAGGAGATTTGGAGCTTTAGGAAGGTGTAGGGGTGACCTGGATTGATGCCTGTTTGCCCCAGGGAGATTCTGGGATGTCCAGGAAGATGCTTGGGTGACCAGGGAGGTGCTTGGGTGCCACATGGACATTGATTAATATCTCCAGGGAGGTGCTTGGCTTCCCTGGGAAGATGTTGGGATAATTCAAAGGAGAGGCTTGGGTGTTCCAGGGAGGTGTTTGGGTGCCCTGAGGAAATGTTTGGGTGATCCCAGGGAGGTGCTTGTGTACCCCAGGGAAATGCCCAAGGAGGTGTTAGTATGCCTGGGAGAGACGCCTGGGTGCTGCACAGAGATGTTTGCATGCTCCAGGAGACACCAGGGTGGCTTGGTGGACAGTAGGGTGCTCCAGGGAGGTTCTTGAATGCCCCGGGCAGGTTCCTGGGTGTCCTGGGGAGATGCATTGGTGCTCCACTGAGATGTCTCCTCCAGGAAGATGCTCTTTGGAGATTCTTGGCTACAGACATTGATGTTGTTCAGCCCCAGGGAGGTGCTTGAGTGCTCCTGGGAGATACTTGGATGCTATAGAGGGTTCTCCGAGAAGATGCTTGTATTCCCAGGGGAGATTTTTTGCTTTCCCAAGGAGGTACTTGGCTTCTCCAGGGAGGTGCCTGAATGCTCCTTGGAAAATATCTTCCGCTTTTGATAGGTGTTTGGGTCCTCCTTGTAAGATAGGTTGGTGGTCTGGGGAGATTCTTGAGTTGTCTGGGGAGATCTGTGGGTGCTCCAGGGAGAAGCCTGCGTACCCTTGGGATGTGCTTGTTTGCCTAAGGGAGTTGTTGGTGTGAACCAGGGCAATGCTTTGTTTGCCAGGCATCTCCTTGGTATAACCAAGCACCTCTCTTGGACACAAAAACATGCCCAGCAGGAACAAAATCATGCCATTGCAGGAGCCAACCATTCCCATTCCCATCGAAGCAGCTCTCTGAGGAACTTCATTATACTCCCAGTGGAAACAAGCATCTCTGCCCAGCACTCAGTGGTGCCAGCAAGTATCTCCAGAGGGCAGTGAGGCATCTCCCTGGGGCACACAAGCATCTCCCCGGGACATTCAAGAACTTGCCTGAAGCAAAGAGGTTTCTGCTTGGACAACCAAGCAACTCCCCAGGGAATCATAGGGTGTCCCCTGAGAACTCCATCACTTCTCAAGATTTCAACTCAAGGATGTCCCCAAGGCATCCAAGCATCTCCCTGGAGTTCCAAGGCATTTCCACGGGAACACAAGTATTTCCCTGAGGTGCCAATCTTCTCCCCAGGGAACACAGCCATCTTCCAGGAGGACCCATGCACCTCCCCACAGCACTCTAACATCTCTCTGGAGCACTGAAAAAGCATCTGCATAGGTCATCCAAGAATATCTTTAAAGCACCCAGGAATCTCCCTGCAGCAACGAAGCACGTCTCTGGAGAAACCATCCATCGCCCTGGGTCAGCCAAACACCTTCCTGGGTGCACCCGCATCACCCTGGGGAATACAAACACCTTCCTGGAGGACCCATGGAGCTGCTGAGGGTAACCGAGAATTTTCCCACAGCCCCAAGCACCTCCCAGAGTCACACAAGAACAAACCAGTTGCACTCCAGCACCTCCCTGGAGCACACAAACTGCTCTCTGCAGTACTGAAGAATCTTCTGGGGCACCCAAGTGACCCCAGAGGAATAGAGCATCTTCCTGGAGAGCCCAAAGATATTCCCAGGGCACACAAGCACCTCCCTAGGGCATACAAGCACAAGAAAAGCCTCCCTGGGGCACACAAAGTTATCCCCTAATCACACAGAGTTCTGCCCCTGTCACCCAAGCATCTCCCTGCAGCACAGAAGCACCTCCCTGGGACAACCAAGCACCTCACCGGAGCACACAGAAATCTTCCCACCACATGCCTATATCTGAGTGGAGAACCCAAGCATCTCCCCAGGGTTCCAAAACACCACCCGGGGCACACAAACCTCTCACTGCAGATGGGAAGCACCTCCCTTGGCACCCAAGAGCTTCTGTGGGATGCACAAGATCCTGCCAGGCATCATCTGAAGGCTGATTCAAAGATCGAAGCCGAAATTCCTTTAAGTGGTATATTCTTTATTGCAGCGCTGGATGCACGGGGGATCTCTCCACCTATCGTGCATACCCAAAGCAGAAAGCAGTCTTGAATTTATACAATCAATCTATCAATATTCTACAAGCACCTATACATATGCATTACCTATCCCCGCCTTCCCTCGCTTCTCATACTAATTAGCCTTTTGGCACCTTGCGCCTGCGTAGAGCCTCCCAAGAATTGTGGGCAGGGGTCTTTGGGACGTGGGCAGGGGTCTTTGGGAGGAAGACCCCGAGTCTTCCTCACAGTGTACTTTTCACCTTTGGTCAGGAATCTGCTGAATTGGCACGTTTCTTAATTGCGAGAGCTGGTTGTTGCCAATTCTTCCGTTTGTTGTATCTTTATAATGAATTCCAATGTCCGGTTTTGAGATTTATAGTCCTTACATTTGTTTCTCTGTCCGTCTGCCGCTTCCTTATCATGAGTTCCAGTGTCTTGTTTCGAGATATACAGTCCATGTCTGGGGATTGTCCTTGCCTCCCCAATGCCTCCCCAATACCTCCTTAATCAAGGCGCATCAGCATTTTCCATCTGGCACCCAAGCATCTCCCTGGTCACCCAAGCGTCTTTCTGGACATCCCAGCATCTCCCCAGAGCAAACAGGCATCAATCCAGGTCATCCCTACACCTTCCAAAAGCCCCAAGGCTCCTCCCTTGGGCATTAGATAACGTATCCCTGGGGCACACAAGCAGGATGTCAGAGCACCAGAGAATCTCCCCAGGCCACACAAACACCTCCCTTGAACATGCAGGCACCTCCATGAGGCTTGGGTCTCTCAAGGTGCTGTTTGGTCCTCTAGTTAGGTGTGTGGGTAGTTGGGGGCTGGCGGCCGGAAGATGTGGCGCTGCACGGAAAGGTGGAGCCCCTCCCTTGATGGGCAGTAGCGTGTGGGCTGTGCTGTAAGCAAGCGGAAGTGGCGCTATGGGCCTCGGGTAGATAAGCCCATGGGACTCGACAGTAAACGCCGTTTGCCACCCACCACCTTGGTGTCTGTGAGCCGATGGACCGAGCGGCCTGGGGTTGGTCGCCGCTGCCCCCTGAAGGCAACAAGTGGTGCCGAAACCCGGGAAAACTCCGGGATTCGGGAGAACGGCGGCCGGAGCGGCGGGACCAGCCCGGCGGGGAGGACGCTCCCGGACCAACAAGGAAGATGGAAACCCTTGTGAAGGTCGTATCCAAGTTGTGGAAGCTGTGGGGTGGCTCAGCTGAGGAAGCCAGGGGTGCCGGTGGGGACCCAGAGCCTGGGGAAATCTGGGAGCGGCCACGGCCATGTGCGCCCCAGAACGGTGCTGAACTAGAAAACGAAGAGACGGGTGAAGAAGCCTCCTGCGGGAACGGGGAAGAAGTGCTAGGTTTGACTAACACGTGCAAAGGGGAGAAAGCAAACGGTTGCGGGGACGACCGGGGAGGAGGTAGAAGCGCGAGAGAGGGGCAGAGAGCCGATCGGAACGGCCATCCGAAAAAACGCTCCAGTGGCTCAAACGCCTCGCTGAGAAGGCGGCGGGGAGAGCCACGAGGGAGAGAGCGGCCCGCCCGCAGGGGTGGGGGGCAGGGCCAGGACTCGACGGGAGGGGACCGGAACTCGGAGGTGAGCAGTCAGCCGAGCTCCGACTCCGGATCAGATAGCGATTCAAATTCGGAGGAGGAGGAAATGGGGACAGATAGCGAAAACATCCCCAACCGAAAGAAAGCTGCACCGCGAGGGGGAGAGATTCCTCTCACGGATTGAGAAAATTAAGATTGCGTGCGCCGTCTGGGCTCTATCGGCCGTGCTAGCGTTCCCGGTCTGGGTGACAGACGGGGGGCAGAGGGTTCACTCACCAATAAACCCTAAGGATGTACAAGCGATTGTTAAAGCCATTGCGGATAAAGGGCTTCATTCTGCAATGATCTCCACCCCCATAGATGGTGTTTTCGGGGGAGATGATATGCTCCTGTTTGATATAAAACAAACTTGTCGACTGATCTTTGACGGGGGGGGATGATCACTTTTAAACAAGAATGGGAGGACAACTTAAATTCAGTCCATCCAAGTAGGAAAAGTAAATGTGGAGAGCTGTATCTTGGCAAAGAAGATAGTAGGGAGCAAGGAGGTTTAGCAGTCAGGATGGAAGGTGATGCCATGAGGCTTACAGGCTAGTAATGTTGTAGTGAAAGCCAGCCTTCCTAAACAAAGCTGCCTGAATAATTCCTGTGAATAACATACTATGTTCAGCTATTTCCTAACATAGACACAGTGCTGACTGCTTCTTCAGAGTAACATGAGTTAGTGATACTACTGAAACAGTTGTGGTTCAGATGTAGATCTGATTTCTCCTAAGCACGCTGAATTCACAGCTGTTGATCCTCCAGAGGAGGCTTTGCAATTGAACACATGGAGAATAGGTAAATTTCCCGCTGTTGTTCTCCTCTCCTCTTGTTTTGTTTTGTTTTTTTCCTAGTAGCATAGGTTTAAGATTCTGAAGAAACGGGCTGCTTTTTTTCATTTCCAACACTGGCTGTTCCTCCTGAGCCCCGCCTTGTATTTTTTCAGTCATAGGGTATGTGAATGTAAATTCTTGGGAGAGCGGTAGAAAACTGTTTCAACCGGTGTTTTTTCAGCTGTGTGGGGAGAACAAACAGGGTGGTTTTGAATATTCTGGCTCTTATTCAGAGCAGCATGTGGAGGGAGAGAGATGCGTTTGCTTTTTTAGTGCAACGGCTTCAGAAGCAAGAGGCGAAAAAGCACTTTCTCTGGGAGCTGGAGAAGGTGTCCTAATCACTGAAGAGGTTTCTAAATGGCATATCTTTGTGAGTGTTCCTGTAGTCCGGAGGTTTTTGTTTGTTTTTGTTTGACTTTGGAAGGTTTTCCTCTTAATATTCACGTCCTTCCGCAGAAGTGAGAAATGTGATTTTCTTTTGTGCAGTGTCGCGGACCCTCCGAAACCTGCTGGGAATGATGAATACCTCGCCCAGTACCAATGTGATGATGGTGGAGAGAAGGAGAAACCAAGAAGACGAAAAGAACGTGACCTCCTTTCCAAAGAAAACGTTTTGTCCAGCAAAGAGTCTTCTGAGCCTGGTGAGAAATTGCGGCAAACTTCCTCTCTCGAGTCTGACACTGAATGTAGCTCTAAAAACCTTTCCTCCTCAGCTATTACAGAGAGATGCCAAGATACAAAGGACGAGACTAAAAACACTGACAAAGGGCGTTACCAGAGCAAGAGGGAACATGCTCCTAGTGAAGAGAAGGAGAGTCAAAAAGCAGGTCCTTCCAGCAAGAGAAGGATAAAGTTGAATGCAAAGAATACAAACTGGAGCTCCTGATTGGCTTCATGCTGCACTCTGTGCTGTTCTTGTCCTAATCCTGGTCTCTCCGTAGATAATATGGTTTAAATCCAAATAGAATCATGCGATGAGGAGGATGTCCCTGCAACAAATTCAACATCTAAAATCAAAGGTTACATTTTTCCGTGGTTTTCTTCCTGAGCAGAAGTGTGTAGTACTCCTTTTATATTAATGTAGAGATTATTTCAAACAGTCTTGAAGTGCTTGATGACTTAACAGTCTGCAGATTTATTATCAAATCAAAAGAACGCGACTTGGTAGACTATTTTTTTCGCAGTTTTGAATGACCAGTAGGAAGAAGGTTGTTCCGGCATCAAACAGGATCTTGGCTTCACCCGGACAAGCACTCTCACCAATTTTCATGGCACTTTTTAAAAGATCAGTAGAGAATATTTTACAAGTTGTGCAGAAGATCTTCCCGTATGCACAGCTTGCGCTAAAGGAGGACCGACAGCAAGATATAACCACAGCATCCACTTCTTTATAATTCTGCTAAAGCAAAAACTTGTGGTTTGTGCAATCAACTTAAACCTTTCAGACATAATGATGGTAGAATTTTATTTTTTGCATGTGCAGGTCTTTCTTTTGGGCATGTCTGGAATATAACGCATAGGTTTTACTCTGGATTCAAAACTGAAATGCCAAATGGAAGCTCTGAATGACTCAATACACAGTAAAGGACGATGCGTTCTCTACTGAAGCATCCTGCTTCTGACGGCAGCTAAGATAATTAGCATTTGTAGAGGTTGACTTGAGGTTTGAAGTATAAGGCACCTATTTTTCTTTAAAAACTCAAAACTCAGGTATTTGGAGGGGAAGCATTTCTAGGTCAATGTTTCTAATTCCTTTCTGAAGAATGTCGGGACCAGGATACAAGCATAACTGATCTAAGCTAAATATTGTTGTAGCTATCATCATTTTTAACCAGTCTCCTAATGTAAATGTTTGTGGATCATACTATACACGTGCACGTGAGATCAGTTAGCATTGATACTTACTAGATGAATGGAATTCTGTGACCATCACATCCTTTATCACCGTGCTTTCATTGTGGGAACCTCCTCCAGAAAGGATTGGTCTTGTTTTTTTTTTTTTAGTTATTTAGCAACTGCAGAAATTGTTGGTAATCTCCTTTATTCCAAGGGGGAGAAAAAAGTCACCAAGAGTAGCATACCTTATACGTACACATCAGTGGGACTTAGTACGGCTTTGTAGGGCCTTGTGCCATCTCCTTAAATCTGTGGTGGGATGAACTCTAGGAAATAGCTTTCAGTGTGTGCTCTCAAATGAAGAAAGGGTTTTGGCACTGATTTAGAAGCTGTATTAATGTAAGAGAAAGAGACAAAGGCTATTCAGGAAAGTTAACAAACCTCTTTTGCCTTTCAGACCATTTAAATCCTATTTTACAAGATGATATGTTCGACAGTGATGACGATGCATCCTTGGTTTCTGGAGATGAATTAAAAGATGCAATGCCTGACAGACCAGAGAAAAAACGCGTCTGTTTCAGCAGGTAAAGAAAGATAGATCCCTGTTACATTTAAATTCTCAGGTCTGCTGAGTCTTTGTAAACAGTTCCAGCTGTTAAAAGTGCGAGGGGTGGTAGACGAAGGGGTAACATCAAGTTTGTGTGTTGAAGGGGTGCTTGGTATTCACAAGAAGAAAGGGTGAAGGGACTAAAGTTGTAATGAAGTTGCTGTGAATGACCAAATTGAAAAGCCCAGGCTTCTCTTCCTAAGCCAAAGTGATCCGTAGACTACCAGAACACGTTGACTTAATCCATGGCATTCTTTGAAAGACTCAAGACCACATAAATGTCCTGTCTGTCCTTTTAGCTAAAAATACCCCAACTTTATGGGTTTGTGTTGCCAGCTTTTGCCCTTCTGTTTTCCAGGATTGTTAAACCAGTAGTGAATTATGTAGCCGAAAGAAAACTGAGAAATGGCTTGTTAAAACACCTTGAGAAAAATTTGAATGGTGTCTTTATTTGTTAAGCCACCAAGTTGTGTTAATCTTGTGGTATTTTAGTATGGAAGTCATGCAAGCCCACCGTTGGAAAGTTAGATCATGTTGCAGCTGGATCAGCTATTTTTCTCAGTTTCTATTGCTGTGCTGTCCAGAAGACTTTCTGTGCTTCAGAGCAAGGCTAAGTCTCTAGCATCTTTGATTTAAGCCAGCAAAGGTACAGCCTGATTGTAGTGGGGAAAGAAATGCTCCTAGCAAATTTATTTCCTAGTAGTAAAGCAAGATTGCAGGGATATTAATTGGCAGTCTTGGTTTAGTAAAGAATAGGAAACACAAGGGAAGAAGATGAAACAATTGGAATGCCTGAATAACTTAACTGGAAATCTTACATGTATTTAATATACCACTGCCATTTGGATTATTTGGGGAGGGAAAAGAAAGTCTATAGGAAAAGTACTTGGAACATCTGTGTGTCTGTCTATTCAGCACCTCATTTATAAACTTGTTTTCTTAACTCTTGTTCTAGGAGTGCTTTCTGCGAACCAACATCACGCCGGCCCCGTCTGCTAATAGTAGGAAAAGAAGGGTACGGCCAGGTTTCATACGTGGCACCCGCGGTGTTGCAGGCTTTGGAGAAGTTTCCCGTTCACACCCTGGACCTTTCTGTTCTGCTTACAAACGTTGCACTGCCAGAAGAAATCTGCGGACAGGTACCTTTTTTCTTTTTATTCTCATTGGATTCCCTGACTGTATGAAAAGGGTCAATTGAGTTGCAAGTAAGGTGAGCAAAATTCATTGGTAATGGAGGTGGCCTTGTTTTAATGTGCTGGGATGTTTGCTTCTGTCTGAAAATCCCCTTTTCTTTTAGACAAAACCACAAACAATCTGGATGTTGTACATGTCCACATTTTCCATACCCAGTTTCACAGTGAGGATGTTGCTAGCAGCTCAGGAAGCTGGGCGGTGTTGCTAATAAACATCTCTTTGTGGAAAGAAATGCTGCTGGTCTCCCTGGGATCCAGAAAGTAGTTCTCATTGCCTCCTAAGGCTGTGTGCTCCCAGTAGATGGCTCTGTACCAGACTGCATGTCAGCTACTTTTTGTAGCCTTCTTTTAAATTATAGTAGTAAGGCAACCAAGGTTTGGGGCGTGTGTTTATTTTGTTTTCACACGGACATACACAACTTGTGCTGTTGCAGTATGTGCAATAAAAGCATTAACATTCACAAAACACTTCATTTGCACGCTGATGTGGTTTTAACTAGAGAAAATGAACAGATTTGGTGTTTTTACGTTTAGGCAGGAAATCCATTTTATTGTTTGGCATCACTACCTCAAAATATTTTTACCTTTAGTGGAAACGTTTGAGAGCCATACAAGTAAGGACAGACATGTTACACGACTGAATACTGATGTGTCCCATAAGAGGGACATTTCCTTTCTTTGTTATGTGATGATTGTGGCTGTGGCCATATAGCTACGGTGTCTAGCCACTGCCTGAATATATCCTTCCCATCTTCTGACTAGAGTTCTCCGAATACTGATAATCTGAAAGGGTGCCCAGAGAAATTCCTTATGTGAAAGGATGCTTGCCACTCTGTTCACGTAGCTTCATTTCATGGGGCAGTCAGATGGCTATGTAGCTATGTATTAACAGGTTATTCTCCGTGTTTTAGTTTTCTTACCCAAGCTTTCCTTTTCACTAGCTGATCCGAAATGCTCAGAAGACAGCACCAAGCATAATTTATGTCCCAGATATCCATTTATGGTGGGACAACGCTGGACCTGCCTTGAAACTTACTTTTCTAACTCTACTACGTAACATTCCAGCATTTTCGCCAGTTTTGCTGCTTGCTACATCTGATGTGTGTCACTCAGATCTCCCAGAAGAGGTATTTGTCAATACTTTTCTTACTATTTCTTCAGTGTCTTGTAATTTATGAATGCTTTCAGCATCAAAATGCTGTGCTTTGTTAAATGCATGCTGTTATTACTCAGGCACCCTAACAAATCACTTAAAATTTGCTTAGAGAAAAAGAATACTGTGAAAGCATCTGCTTAAGGTTTTTTCTGAGTCAAGCAAGTGACGTTCACCCCTTTCTCATGCATGCAAATAATAAATTAATACAATAATTCCGGTGGCTACAAAGTGGTTCAGTCAAGAATATGCAGTGCTTGAAATGACAAGAGGATGTCTTTACTGAAGAGATTTCTTCTGACAGTCTGCCATTCCATGCTATGTTGGATAAACTGCTAATAATGCAATTTAGTAGAGAATTGAAACACTTTGATTAAAAAAAAGAAATCAGTTTCTTTCTTCAGATAGGCCAAAGCTTTCCAAGCTGGAAAGCTGAGTTCCAATTTCTGCTCAAGTAACTTTGGAATGGAATTCTAGTTGTATTCCTAAATAAACTGTAGTAAAAGTACATGCAGGACTTCATTGACTTCTGAGAGTTTACATTAAGGGAAGGTGCCCAAAACAGGAACACGCTGTTCTCATTCTGATTATTTTGTCTCAGTTAGTGGGGGAAGAGAACGGGTCTTACCTAGACGTGTTTATTATCAACTGCTTTGAAAGTGCTTGAGTTCCCACAGAAGTTTTTGTACAGGTTCTAAATTCCTTCTAAAATAAGTAGTGAAATTCCTTACCTACCTTTTAATACTAGAAATGGAAAATGGAGGAAGACGTAGAGGTACTAGCTACTTCAGGCACCTTTTGGTAGAGAAATAAAAACTCAGCAAAAAGCCCTCACTTGTCTGCTGAAGCCTTTCTCTTCCCTCTATAGCCATAAAGGTTCTAAGTAAAGGATGCAGTAAGGCAAGTAAATACAAAGGAAGCGATGTTGGATGTGGTGAAAGGCATTACTTTATCAGTGTAGCGTACAATCCCTTCAGCGAGCTTTAATTCTACAGGTGATTCTTAAAGGTGATATTTGAATTTGCCGTGCCAGCCTGTGAAAAAGTAGCCTTTTAAGGCCAGGAAGATAACTTTTTTCAGTTTGTGTTCTTCAGGTTATTATTAATTTTAAAAGGTACTCGTCTTTCTGGAATAGAAGATGAGTTTTTGTGGCCTTAAATCTGAAATGTCTTTCCTCCTTCTGCTTTAGATCCAAGAATTATTTAATAAGGAATTTGGAGAAGTGTGCAATATTGAGTTGTCTTGTAGGGCAGAGAGAGCAGCTTTTTCTGAGGACCTAATTCTAAATCAAGTGGCTAAGCCTCCTGTAAAGAAAACAGGTGAGGAGGATATAAGAAGTACATCTAAAACTTTCCTATCGAAGTTACTAGCTCTTTGGGATTTGCTTTGGTGGTCATTTTCTGTCAGTAATTTGTCATATGCTTGTATTTGAGTACTGTAAATTGGCTAATTTTTCCTGATTAATTGAAGTTGATCGGACATTGGAAGTCCTGCCTGTAGCACCAGCAGCTGAGCCTCAGAAGCCACAAGAGGAAGAAGTAGGGATGCTGGAGGAGGAAGAGGAGGATACCTTGCGTGAACTTAGAATTTTCTTGAGGGACGTTACTCACAGACTTGCCACTGACAGACGTTTCAGGGAATTTGCAAAGCCCGTTGACCCACAGAAGGTAAAGTAGTGCTGATCTGTGTGTGTCTGTAACTTCTCAGTGTTCGTATTTCTCAGCGCTTTGGGGAAGGTTCAGCTTTGTTTTTAGGGCTGCACTATTAGGATTTTGCAAGAAGCAGAGGCAGTGCTTTTACTTCTGCTGACTCTCAAATGTCTCTTATGGGATTATTCACTGAAAGCCCTGGTTTCATTCTAAAAAGCCAGTCCAAATGCCAACACAGTTTGCTCGTGAAAAGGCTTTGATATGTAGGCATGTCACAGCACTGAAAAGCACAGAGATCTTTCCTTATAATTACAAACAGTATTTTCAGGACTACTTTAATGAAGTCTAAAGCCCTTTATTGGACTGTCAGTTCCTGTGGGAACAGGAATAGGAGCAGCAGTTTGTAAAAATAAGTTTTGAGGTCCTGTTCTCTGTTTCATCTGGAACTCCTCAATAGGAATCAACCGTAAGTGCAGTGTGTTTTCTTTTTCCTCCAGTTGGCTGCTTAGATCCCTTTTTCTCCTTAATTGATTAGATAAGCCTAAACTAGGGGTGTATGTTTCAAAGACAGATGTAACTTGAATATACCTGCGGATCAGCAAAAGTCCTCTTCATGTGGGCATCCACTGGCTTTTCTTCCCCTTTTCTCCTAGGCTCTTGAGCTGTGAAAAATCTAGACAGATACACGTGTCCTCATCTGAACTAGTCATTAGGCTCCTCTTCTGGTCTGAGGGAAGAAATCAGCACCTCTCGGCCCAGTTATCTCATTCTAAAGTAGATGCCTGCAATAGGTACTTCACAGGTGCAATTCGTGCACATTTTCCTCAATGTCGACAACAAAGAGAATGTCGGATGGCTTGCTCAGCTTTCACTGTTGTGATTTTCTGAAGCAAAGTGAAATGAATCTCCCACCCTCAGTGTTTCTTCTCTACCATGCACGTGCTTCTGACCTCCCTACTTCTTGTTGTCCTCTCCTAGCAGCTCTAATGCCAGTTGAAAGAGCCCTTCCATTTTTGAGAAGCAAACTGGTTAATTTCAGCATCTTCTGATGCATCGCAAATGTTCAGGGTTTTTAGGAAGTCGTTTATTTAAAGTTTTCAGAATAATTTTGTTAGACAGTGTGCAAGGTTAAGAAAACCTCTGAATGCTTGTATTTGATCTGCAGGTACCTGACTATGCCACAAGGATTAAAGAGCCGATGGATCTTTCAACAGTTCTGACTCAAATTGACTCGCGCCAGTACCTCACTGCAGGAGACTATCTGAAGGACATCGATCTAATCTGTAACAATGCCTTAGAGTACTACCCGGATCAAAGATCTACAGGTGAGGATGTGCTTTTTAGCCCGAGTTTAAAATATCTGTCAGACGTATAGAAGGATAAATGCTGTGTGTGGACAATAGACTTTGGATGGATTAGATGATTTTGGACATCCACAGAGAACATCTCTTACCACATTGTAAATATTTTATCATTTTGCTACTTGGGCATGGAATTGTGATACAAGTGTTCCCAAGGAACTAGTGCTTTTGTTTTAATTAACTTGAATGTTGTTATGCTGAAAATATTCACTGAGAGAACCTTTTGGAACCAACCTATGAAGAAAGCAATTTTTTCTGTGATCAAAACAGTTTCATTGGTTGGTAGACAACATTCGGTTAAAGTCTGTAAAATTTCAGATCGTCACAGAGCCTGTGTTTTGCAAGACACTGCATATTCAACGGTGAGGAACGAAATGGATACAGAGTTTGGACGACTTTGTGAACAAATTAAAGAATCTCGTGAGAAAAGAGGTATATGCTTTAACGCTAAGGATTTTAAGACTCGTCTCTGCATTTGTAACTGAAAATGCACGGCGAAGATCTTTGGTATCTATTCTTTATTGCAAGGTCGCACCTCTCCAGCGTGTGCTCCATGTGACAACTCCAAGTCACCACAGCAGAACCCTGCTACTGAAGACGACAAACCAGAGGAAGAGAGTAATGAAAATGAGGAGATGACAGCGGCACCTGTAGATGCCAGTACACCCATTTCGAATGGCAAGTTGCATTTTATTCAGCTGCTCTTGTCATTCATACCTTCTCTGTTCTTGAGGCGCAACAGGTGTCTCTGATGCCTGGCTCTTTATGCCAGAGGTATTTTGTTTTCAAATGTACTTCAAAATGGGAGAGAGAAATCCAGAGGTCATTCATTCAATATAGTTATGAATTGAAGTTCAAAGAAAGTTGGTTCATTTGATGTACTCTTCCTGGAACTTCATTTTGTAAACAGAACGACCCCCCACTCAAGGATATCACAGCTGCCCTCCCGTACTAAAAATGATAGTACTCACCCTTGTAGGAGCAGCAATGTGAAGAAGGTCAAGGGCAGTAAGAAGGGTTCAAAGCTTTGATATAACAAGCCTTACACTTTTTTTGACAGAGCTCCTAATAAGCATCTTTAGCAAGGTGTGGAGATGGGAGAAAAACTCGAACTAGATTTTAATTCTAGGATGTATAATGTCAAGCTTGACTGTTCCTCTGAACAGTCAATTGAATTTAATTTTTTTTAATTTAAATTAATTAGTTTAGTTTTCTTAATTTAAATTGAATTGAATTTAAAGGTTAGAATTTAAATTCCAATTGAATTTATTGAAATTCCAATTGAATTTCAAGTTTGTTGTTGTTTTTCATGAAACACTAAGTTTATGTGAAAGGTTTTGCTGCAATATCTTTCTGCCAAGGATATTAAGCTTAAGTTATCCACAAGAAAATGGTGGGGAGAGGGAAGCTTTAGTTTTGAAAGCTTTTTTTTTTTTTTTTTTTTCCCAGGTTTTTCTTGAGCACAGCAGCGTTTCAGTGTCTGCCTGCCATTAGTTGCCCCTCTACCAAGTCAGGAGGGTTAATTAAACTTGCGTGAGGCAGAATTTCTTTATGTGAATCTACGTGGTTCGCATAAATGTATTCTTATTTCCTTCTTTCCCTAGGATTATTCTTCTACCAGTATTGAATGTTTCAACGGACGCTGTTTAAGATCAATGAGAAAAAGCATCCTGCGGTGTTCGGTCTCTAGCTTTGAAGAAAGTATGGCGATACTGAGGGGAAATGTCAACAGAAGACGCTTTTCAAGGTACTGTATTTCTATATGTTCAATCTCTGTTCGATTTGTAGATTGAAAAGCAAGAGAGAAAGCATGTGCAGTGAGTTGTGGCCTGATAAACCTCCGGCTAAAATCAGCAGAGGCCTATGAGCATGCTGATGGCATACCGGTACCTTAAAACTAGAATCCCGCTTCTCAGTGGAAGTCTTCTGCTTTTCTAAAAAAACATGTGTTTTTTTCCCCAACCCCTTTGAGGTGTTGTTGTGGTGTTTAGCTGCCAGACGGGTTAAACCACACAGCCCTTCTCCAACCCTCCCACCTCCCTCTCTGGGATGGGGGAGGGAAACGGGAAAGTGAAGCCTGCGAGTTGAGATAAAGACAGTTTATTAAGACAGGAAAATAATGATGATGATGATGATAATAGTACTGCTAATAGTAATGTGTACAAAACGAGTGATGTACAATGCAGTTGCTCACTACCCGCTGACCAGTGCCCAGCGTAACCCCTAGCAGCCCGGCTGCCCCGCCCTATCCATGGTGCAGCGTGTTGCCATAAGGCATAGAATTCTTTGGCCAGTTGGGGTCGGCCATCCTGAGTCTGTCCCCTCGCAGCTGTTGCTGTGCGCCGATTCTGATCGCTAGTAGGACAGTGAGACACCGAAAGGTCCTTGGCTTGTTGTAAGTACTGCTCTGCAGCAACTGAAACATCGGGGTGGTATCAGCACTCTTCTAAACATCCTTTCACACTTCCTAAGCCAAAACATAGCAACCTACCCACTACTAGGAGGAGAACTAACTGTCCTAACCGAAACCAGGACATGTATCTTATCCGCTTGGGTGCTATTGCTCATAATTTTGAGAATTCAACATGAGCAAGCTAGGAAATGTGGGTACATACAGAACCGCGTGTATATGGTACGCAACAGACTTGGGGTCTGGATCCTCCGTGAGGCCTACAGGCTTCTCTTTGTATACCATGGAGCACTGGCTTGTAAACATGGTGAAATTTCCCACCTTGATGGGTCTAACACAAATACTCTTTTCTCCCTTCTCTCCCCTGTCCTCTTTCTTAATGTAGGCAGTTGAGAAAGCCGAAATTGGAACAAAAAAAAGAATATAACACAGGTAAGTGGCTGTAACTCCCCGGGATACCTATTTACGCTGGTTACTGAAGAGGATGGCACTTGGTCACTCCATCGCTTTCATTTGGCCCCAAAGCCTTCTGTAGTCAGCTGAATTCACTCATCAGTGACTTTTCTGTGAAGAGAGGTAGGTGCAAATAGGAGATTTTATGAATTCCTTGGGGAGGGAGCAGTGTGAATTGCAGCTTGGTAGGCACAAAGCAAACTGTTCTAATTGTGCAAAGTAAATTGATACTTGGTAGGTTCAAACTTAGTTTTATAGTTGGCAACCACAAAAGTAAACCTTAGCTGTGATCCTACCACCACTGTGGCGTAGCTCTTCCCTTCCCCTTGTCCTCTTGGCTCTTTTAATGACAGTGCAAGCAACAAACGTGTGCCAAAGGGTGCTGTATGGTTAACAATGGGCAGGCTTTTTTCTAAAAAGCACGAGTTTGAGTTATGTGGTGTTTGGGTGTTTCTCTTGAAACGATTCTTACCTCCTTGAGCTGTTAGATCATAATGCAGGAAATGAAAGTGCTGCATGCATAAACAGAGTAATAAAACATACACCTCTTAGGAAGAGGCTTGCAATGTAATAGTGTTTGTTTTGAGCACTGTTAGATACAGTTTGACATGAATGGAGTGAAAACACCTTAGAGAAAGGTGTTGATTGTTCTCCCTTTTCCAAGACAGAAATAACTGGAGTAGATTTCCCTCCTGCATGGAACAAAAGTTGCACGTTTGTTTTTGTCTGGCTAGCTTTCAGTCTCTTTAAGAATTTCTCTACAGGTCACAGTTTTAAGTAGACAGTTTAAACGTGCAGAGCGGTAAGTAAGTGGAATGCAGTGGTTGTGACAACAACTTCTGATCTGAAATTTAAAGAAAAATCAATCCACTTCAGGGTGCCTTTTTTGTTTGTCTGTTTACATTTTACAAGAGCAACGGTGAAATAAGGAGAATCCCATCTTCAGTGTTTCAAAATACTTTGTTTCTGCGTTTCAGTCACCAGAACACTGAGGAGTAGAGCTGGTGCAAAAACTGTGAGACGAGTCCACGGAGAAAACAGGGACTTGGAGCTGCGCCGCAGCTGTAGCGTCGGACGCAGTCGGTACTCTACTACTAACTCGTCCATTCTATTTGACAAACTTATAACAAAGTAAGTCATCTTTTCTTGCAGACCTCTTAAAATGATCTTTCTTAGCAAGCCTTTGCACTATGGCATGATGTTGGCCTCGACTTGCTCTGTATTTTGACAGCAAAGAGGTATGGCTGCTCCTGGCATTGAGAGTTCAATTCGTTGAGTTTTCCCCATTTGGCAGTTTTCTTAGCATCAGAAGTGCGTTCATTTTTAATGAACTTTTTGTTCCATACTCACAAAAGTGAATGTAATGCTTGATTAAGAAACTGAGGACGGTTTGATACAGTCAAAGCAAAGTAGTCCTAGGGATTCTGCGTTTCTGTCCATGGTTTATTTCTGTTTCTGAAGCCAAAATTGTTTTCTGCTTCAGAATTTGCTTTCCTTGCATTTCATCATTTTCTACAACACGAAACTGAGATTCCCATGTAGAGAAGAACAAACAGCCTTTCCTCGGTTAACAAAAAATGACTTAATGCTATTGTGCAGAGCAACTTAAGTAGGATTAAAAGTTGACATAATTTTTTTATAACATCTTACTAGGATGTCAGAATTCTTATTGTCCTCCTGCATTTATATATATATATTTTAAATGTGCTCGGTAAGAGGGGAAAATAAACCTGAAAACAGCGTATGTTTGCAAATCCTCAAAAGCTTGTTCTTAAATCTCTATCAAAAATAAAGATTTGACCTGATTTTTTGGTAATGTCTAAAATCTTGGCTAAGTGCCAATGACTTTTGCTTTGTGCATACTCCATTAAAATCTCTTACTGATTATGTGTGCTGTTTTATTTTTTTCATACATGCCTAACTCTGCTCTTACATGTCAACTTTGTATCTTAGTACTGCGGAAGTTTTGCTACAAAAAATGGCTGAAATGGAGCAGATGCGTAGATGCCAAAGATGTTGGGAAGATGTTGAGGTACAAATGACAGAGCAAGTACTCCGTCAGTTTGCCACTTTTGTAGAGTATTTCACGTAGGGAAGTAACTTAGTTGTAATTTTAATTGAACTGAAATAACTTCCTTCCAAAGAATAGCGTGGTCTAAACTACCATTTGGTCTTGCTCTCTGGTTATATCTTCATGTCTTACTGATACGGTTGTGCTCCAGATATCTTTTAAGAGTGGAGGAAGCATCTTCTGCAGAAGATGTGGGATAACGGGGAGATGCTGCAATGCATGTCTTCCACTCCAGTTTCTGAATTGCCTTCTGCTTTTTGAATGGGCACGGTTTACAAACAGCTATTTCGGACTTGGGTTTTTACTCCAAATGTTACTAAAAGCTCTGCCTGGGGGACTGAATATGCAAAAAGACTGGTGCTTTCCATCAGCTTGGCAGTTTAAGCTGTTTAGCTTTTTATCCTTAACTCCTAAATCATATTTCTCGTCATGCTCAGGAACGCGCTTACTTGGAAAGCTTAACAAAAGGCAGTGCATAGCTTCCTGTGTTGGTCACTCGCTCGAATTTTGATTCCTGTTAACGTTTTTTTTCCTGAGAGCTCACAAAGAATCTCCAGTATCATGTAGCTTTAATCGTCTGTTACAGGCAAATGGAGCTGTTTTCTTTAATTGACCTAACTTGCATTTCGGAGTTCTTCCTTGGTTGCAAACTGCTCCCAGAGTTTTCAGGAACTGGAAGCCTTTCAAATTTCCAGCTGAATGAACTGATGGCTACTTTATGTATATTTGTTCATGTGCTGGCCTTGCCTGAGAGCTTAAATAAACCCCTGTCTCTAGAGGAACCCCTGTTAAAGTTGTATGCAGCAATCATACTTCCTCTGTCTTAGTTTTGCTCTATTAAATTAAACTATTTTATTAAATTACTGTTCTTTTGAATGATAGGCACATCATTTTAAAACTTCCCGATAACCTACTTTCATAGCTTTTTGTTTAGCTCTGAATGTCCTTATTCTCTCAAATCACAGGATGGTTGAGGTTAGAAGGGGCCTCTGGAGGTCACCTGGTCCAACCCTCCCCTGCTCAAGCAGGGACAGCTAGAGCTGGTTGCCCAGGGCTGTGAAATGAATCCAGAATTGTCCACAGTACTTTTTATTAGCATCTCTCACACGCCTGTATGATTTCTTTTGGTATGTCTGCTAGAAAGGTAGTTCTTTTTCCTTGGTTCTGTCACGCTGTAGGTTATTAACCTATGATTAACTAACGCACTCAGTTTTGTATCTGGGCAAGTATTTAACCACTGCATGTACTGAGCCCTGGTTTAGAGCAGAAATTCTTGTTACTGATTGTGGGTGCACGCAATCATATTCCCACTCTCTCCTCTTGTGCAATAATTTATTTTTTGTGTGTGTACGGGGTGCCTCGATAATGTTACTGTGTAAGCATCAACAGACAGACGTGCCTGTCAGTGGATGTACGTGTATGCACGTCTGTTTTTCTGCACCTTTGTGACCGATCTTTCTTGCTGCTTGGAATTAGGAGAACCTTGATATCTTCACCTGTGTGAAGTCGGACTTCGAAAGAACTGGACCTGTCAGTCCAGATGAGATTGAGTTCTGGTTTTAAGTTTTCTTTACTCTGTTCTAACCAAAAGCCTTGTCTTAAACAATTGAAACAAGCTAATCTACTGGGTATTTGTCTTCTGTAAAAATTCTGTGTTGCTATTGACTTCTGTCGTGGTTTAACCCGGCCGGCAGCTAAACACCACGCAGCCGTTCGCTCACCCTCCCCCCTCCCTCTCTGGGACGGGGGAGAGAAATGGAAAGTGAAGCCCGTGAGTTGAGATAAAGACAGTTTAATAAGACAGGAAAATAATAATAACAAAATAATAATAACAATAATAACAATAATAATAATATGGTGATAATAGGGAAATAATAATAATATGTACAAACAAGTGATGCACAATGCAATTGCTCACCACTCGCTGACCGATGCCCAGCCTAACCCCGAGCAGCCGGCCCCCTTCCCCCGGCTAGCCACCCCTATATATTGTTTAGCATGACGTCAGATGGTATGGAATACCCCTTTGGCTAGTTTGGGTCACCTGTCCTGGGTCTGTCCCCTCCCAGCTCTTACTGCACCCCCAGCCTGTCCGTTGGCAGGACAGAGCAAAAGGCTGAGATGTCCTTGGCTTAGTATAAGCACTGCTCTGCAACAATTAAAGCATCGGGGTGTTATCAGCACTCTTCTCATCCTAAGCCAAAACACAGCATTCCACCAGCTACTAGGAAGAAAATTAATTCTGTGCTAACTGTAACCAGGACACTTCACAAGCCTTAGTGTGAGCTCTAGGGCTGTACTGTAGTGAGCTCAGAACAGGTGAAAAAAAAAGTAGATGAGCTGACGAGTTAGATTATGTGATAGAGCTCACCTGCACACCTGCAAAGGAGCTCAGAGAGACAGTGACAGGAGGCTGAGCCCCAGAAAATAGTTTGCTCCTCCCTTCAGAGGCGCAGAGGAGCAGAGAGATGCACAGTGGCAGGTGGGAACCCGAGGGAAGTTCTTCAGAGGAAGAATGGCTGGGCCACGAACTAGTAAGGGAGAAGCAGAGTTGACTCCTTTGGAGGTTTAGTTAGGAAAACACTAGCTCAAAGTCTTAACAAGAGTAGCTTGAATACAAGGCGGGGGCCAGTCTAGAGGGAGAAGCTTGGTTAAAGTGTGTGGGTTTCAGGGAGCTGTGCAGTAGAGACTTGTAGAGAGGAATTTTAAATAGCATGTTGAATGGGAAATGAGCCCGGGTCAATTAATTGATGATCAAAATGCAAACTACAATTTTAAATCAGGAAAGAGCTAGAATATACTTTTATAACAAAAAATACGCCAGAAAAGAGTGAGGAAAGTGTCAGTGTTGTTATAAAGGAAGTTTTAAAGGAAGTTATTGGAAAAAGGAAAGGGTTAGAGGAGCAATAAAGCAGAGAAATTCATGCTTTTGTGATAGAAGGGTTGGAACACCAAGGACTGGAGATGGTAGTGATCACAAACTCATTTACTGATCGCTCAGTTTTCCGTGTGCTGTCTGTATAACCCATGGCACCTACCTTGCATTCAGAAAGCAATGCAGCCTTTGGGGTTAAAAAATAAAAACCAAAGAGGGCAGTGCTTTCCAAGAAAAAAAGATCCTTTTGGCAAACAGGTAGGTGAACGGAGTATGTATGTTCCTTCCTCGGTGTCCTGCTGTTAACGTGAGAGGATATTCTCCAGAACCCAGTAGATAATTGCACTCTGGTTCTTGTGTTTTTTACCATCTTTCATGAAACAACTTCAGGTTACTTGACAGAAGCTAATGGCCTAAGCTTATGTGCATTTGGCATTGTTTTCTCATTGGTGAGCTTCAAGCCTGTGTCTGGCCCATTATTGCTCACAGAATTTGTGGCAGAGCTAGACTTGGACTTAGATTACTACGCTTAGTCTTAGCCCTACAGATTATTAAAACCCTTTCCATTAAATACTTTCTGAAACTAAGAAGCGACTTTCTGAAATAGCTGTTTTCAGAAGATCTGCATCTTAGCTAAGCAATAGGACAGAATTTTGCCTGTTGTTAAACACTGAGGCTGATGACAAGTCCATCAGCAGTTTCAGAGAGGACAGAACAAAGTCTAGATGCATGCTCATCTGCTAGGATTTGTGATTTCTGAAACGTGACTTGCATAAATTCATCTTAAGGTTTTGCAGGATCCACTGTGTCCTTAAAATAATGATAATAATAAAACTTACAGGCATCTGTGTAATGCATTTTGGATTTCATATAAGTACTTTTGCAAATTAACGATTCGGTGTCATGTTGTGGTACACTACAAACATCAAAAGGAAGTGAGAACAAAGAAAATGGTGGTGAAGATGTTCCAAGGCGTTACAACCTTCGACAGAGTAAACCTACTGACCGCTACCAAGCTCCTATGGAAAGTAGGTTGAACGCACAGTTTCTCTTAAAACCTTATTTCGTGCACATAAGTGAGATAAAACTTTTGAATGCAAATACATGTGTTTGCGCACACAGTTCTGCTTCAGTTCTGTACCTTCATTCTGCACATGAACTTCACTGTTTTTATCAGACACGTGTGTCCTGTGCACATTGTATTTCTTTGCTGTTTGGCATACTTAGTGCTATGTATCCTTGATATAACAGTACTTAATCACACTTAATAGTCTTGCTCTTGTGATTTTCAGTTCACCTTTAAGCAGGGCGTAGTTTTCCACTTGTACCATGCACTGATGAAAAGCAAAAACAGTTAAAAATTCTTCTGGAATTAGGGATGAGTGAAACACGTGGCATTTTCTTTATCTTGTGATATCGTCCTCTCTTAAATGTATCTGTATCATTATTCTAAATTCTTTCCTTTCAGTAAGACAAAGATCGAGAGAGGACTAACTCGGGCCAGCCCCATTCTGTCAGACAGAAAGAGTCACTTGAAAATGCTGGGTCACAAAAATGTAGGAGACGTGCCAGGTTGGTGTATGGCTAGTGATAGCTCTTACTTATCCGTAGAGCTGTCAGTCTCCTTACTGCATAATGCTTCAAAGGGTTTTCAGTTTAGTGGTAATTACAGAGTAAGTTTATGAACGGTACTTTGGTAGTCTTAAGGTAGAGAGGAAAGAAATATTTGGAGGGGAGGAGGTGGATACTTTTAAGTTGGTTTCTTTTTTAAATCCGATATTTGTGGGTCACTGATAAGATGATTATGGAGGTAGTGTCTTGGGTTTCTGTAACTGAAATTCTTTGGTTCTGGAACTGAAGCCAGAATCCCCCCTTAAAAATCTTAGTCAGACTATTTAATCTTGAAGGATACAAATGATTTTCTTAAAACCAAAAATAATTGTATTCGATTTAGAGGGAGAGGCTTTATGGAAGTTTTGTTAGATTTTAAAAAAAAAAAAAAAAATTATCACTCAAATACTGACTCTAGTTTCTGTTTGGAATCAACTAATGTTTATATGTGAAGTTAACCTTAAACAATAAAAGATCTAAATGAAATCATAAATTGCCTTAGTAATGATAAAGGCTTTTTGGATTCTGTAAGCAGTTAGTGCGTAGAGAATGCTGTTGATTGCCAGATATTTTGTTGAGCATTCTTGAAAGCAGACAGTTGTCACGAGGAAAATCATGTCATGGCCTTTGAAATCAGATTCCCAAGGAGTACAATGGACTGGAAAATAGATCTCAGAGTAAATTTTGAGATAGAATTCCCTTGATTTTTGGTGTTACTGAGTATCTGCTCTATTTTCTTTTGAACTTTCTGGTCTATATGCTTGCTTGCAGACAGAGACGTGCAGATGACATCAGTGATTCTACACCCTCTTGCTCATCTCCCTTGCTTAGCACGTGTGATACGGAGGACGGTGGCGAGAGCATATCTCAAAGAAGGTTGCTGTTGTTAGAGAATAGGGGAGGGATGAACCTCCTTCAAATGAATATTTAGCCATGTTTAAGTTTATCTGAATGTAACTGTGTAAGTTTATGTCAATTAATTAGGTCTTCTATATATTAATTAATGTCTTCTACATTTGCTTGGCATTATTATGAAAAACAAAAATCTTCGAGCTGCGTCTTAAAGAAAAAGAAGCCCTATAACTTCTCCTTAATTCAAATCAGGACTTTTCGAGTGAAACGTCAGAAACAGGACCTAAAGAGTTCAGAGGGATCAAAAGAAAGTTGGAAGAAGTCAGGGAGATGCAATGCAAACAGATAGTGCGGTAAGTCGTAAACTAATCATCGTGTCAGCGAGTGTTTCCAGGGATTACGAAAGATCTCAGTGTGCCATCTACAACTACCTTTGTTGATGGTTTTCTCTAAAGCAACTTCAAAAATTGCCCAGAATGTTTCCGTTGTGCTGAGATAATTTCTGATGAAACCTTGATCTAGATTGCTGCTTTCTTTAACATACAAACTCTGTTGTGTTGAATTTCTCTTTAGATTGGATTTGAGAACGTGGGTGGTCTTTCGGAACACATCGCAGCTTTGAAAGAGATGGTGATTTTTCCCCTCCTGTATCCAGAAGTTTTTCAGCGGTTCAATATTCAGCCCCCAAGGTAACTCATTACAGTGATAAATCGTAAGTCAGCTGTTTTCAGGAGAAAGTTCAATTAAGGTATCAATATGCTTCCATGCTTCAACATTTTTGGCAGCGGTGAACGTTTGTTTTAGTAGTAGCAAAAAGTGGTTTCTTAAAAACGGATAGAATCAAGAATATTTGTAGGTTAAAAATAAAAGCAATGTCTTAAAATTTTAAGTTTTACCATCTGGTGTTTTTAAAAAGTTGGGTTAGTTGGGTTGGAGTGGTTTTGTTCTCCGTTTTATGTACAAGTCAGCTTGATTAGGTTGTAAGCAAGAAGGGATTATCTAGTGGAAGTCAATTGTAACATGTTGCCTGGAAGCCCAGTTGTTTTTCCTGCCTACTTTTGCTTTTTTATTGCAGAGGCTGTCTATTTTATGGCCCCCCAGGAACAGGGAAAACACTAGTTGCTCGTGCACTTGCCAGTGAATATAGCCGAAGTGACAGGAAAATATCATTTTTTATGAGAAATGCTTCGGACTGCATGAGAAAATACGTGGGGGAATCAGAATGCCAACTTCGTGTGTTATTTGAACAGGTGAGGTTGAAATGCACAGTGTATTCTGTCAGAGTTGAAACCATTATTTTCTGTGGTCAACGTTTTTAAGTAGAACTTGCTCTTTTTTTGTATTTTGTTAGTTTTTTTTTTCCCACTGAAATGGAAATGCCAGTGTTTCTGCTGTGAATGTCAGCTGTAAGAACTACTGGAACGATTTGCTTCCTGTCACCCGGATACAGTGGGTTGAGACAGACTGTATTCTGTTAGTCATGCCAGATACTCCAGAAGCTCTATCAGTAGAGGTCCCAGAGGCTAAAATGAAAGATGTAGTTTAGATGACATTCCAACCATGATGTTTTTGTGCATTTTTCCTTTAAATAATGCTGTTTTACTCTGTGTTTTCGTGCTAGGCCTATCAGATGCGACCTTCAATTATTTTCTTTGACGAGATAGATGGTCTCGCTCCTGTGCGCTCCAGTAAACAAGACCGCATTCACAGAATCACAGAATCACAGAATTTCTAGGTTGGAAGAGACCTCAAGATCATCGAGTCCAACCTCTGACCTAACGCTAACAGTCCCCACTAAACCATATCCCTAAGCTCTACATCTAAACGTCTTTTAAAGACTTCCAGGGATGGTGACTCCACCACTTCCCTGGGCAGCCTGTTCCAATGCCTCACAACCCTTTCAGTAAAGATGTTCTTCCTAAGATCCAGCCTAAAACTCCCCTGGCGCAACTTAAGCCCATTCCCCCTCGTCCTGTCACCAGGCACGTGGGAGAACAGGCCAACCCCCTGATCTTTCGGTATCATTCTTGTTTTCTATTAATATGACTATGTTGCTCAACCACGTAAGGCTAATTTTCTTTTTTGTTTCACACAAAGCTTATTTATAGGTCAGTGTGGAGGAGACAGTTCTGTTTTCCTTCACATCTGCCTGTTTTCTGATTGCTTTCTGCCAGTTGTGCTAGTTTGACTAAAGCCAGAAATACTCCAAATTGACTGGCATGAGCTAGCTGGTAAATCTCTTCTTCCCCTGATCTTGTTTACATTTCTTAAATGATAGTATGAGAGGTGTCTTTGTGGCTCTTTTCCTTTAGTGAGACCCCTAGGTGCTAACTCACCAGATTAGTTCCTGTTTCAACTGGCCTATGATGCCTGTGATTTCATGATGTTTACCAGTGTTTGAATTCTCACAGGCAGCCTCTCAATTATATGGAAAACATGTCTTCAGTATGTCTTCAAACTGCAACATTCCTTAGCAAAAATGTTTGAAGCTGAGTAAGAAACTAGTTCAAAACACTTTAGTTCTATACCTGATTACGCTTTTGTTCCATACTTTGACCATAATTTCTAGCCTGCCTGGAAAACAGAACTTTGGTGTTAGCTAAAATGCGTAACTTTCAACTGTTATAGCAAATATTAATCATTTGTTGGCCTTACTAAATTGGTGTTTAAAAAATCGGTTTTCTAGGAATCTTAAGCCTTATGCTTGTAGGGGAATTCAGAAGCTTTTTCAATATCCGTATCTTATGTAAACTAAAAATTTCATATATATATTCCTAGTTGTTCCATCCCTCAAGGCAAGCTGGTAGCAAAACTTATAACCCGTAGCCCTTGCACAGCACTGCCTTCCGCATTGCAGATTCTAACAAGTATTTTGAATTCCTGTTTTTACTTAAATGTCGCTAAGGTAGCTGAAGCTGTACTTAGATTGTTTTCCATATACATACAGTATGGAGGTATAGCTTTCAAAGAAAATGTAAAATATAAACAAGTTTGAATTCATAGACAATGGATACTTGATACTCAGTTGTACACTTTCATTGTAGAGTTTCATTTTTAGTTTAACACTAATTGCACGATCTATATGCTGAGATCAAGCAGTCTCAGAGACCCGAACAGAACTTGGAAATTGGAGTAGCAGTGCTGAGATGTCTGGTCTCATTGAACTTGGCATGCCTGATTGGAGCAGTGGACCTGCATCACCACAGAACTGAGTACTAATCAATTTATTTGACCAATAAACTTCCCACTCTGCAGACTGCAGCATAGCCTTACCCTTAAGAAATGAAACGCACCCCAGCTAAAACGTCTTGATTAAACTTTGTGTCCAGCAAGTTTGTGGCTTCTAATATATTTAACTTGGTTTTGGTGTGCTTTCCCTAATGTGGTAAGGCTGGTATAGATTCTCACTGAGGTATCTGCTTGGTGACTGCAATCTTAGTCTTAGGGAAAAAATACATCAGTGTGGGAAAAGTACTGTGTTATGGGGTTGGTGATTCCTAATGCTTGGTCTGTGAAGAGATTACAATGTGCTAGTGGTTGGGTAGGGATTTCTTGGTTCTGGCTATGACAAAGTTTTGTGATAAAGATTGGCCTGAGTCTAGATTTCTGCAACTGTTCTAAGTGCACTTCCACGCAATTCTGACATTCATAGGTATTACAGTTTTGCACCTACATAAAATCTGCTTGATCTTTGGGGAATGGAAAAAAAACAAAAAAAGGATGATGACCTGTTTAATTTACTGTGAACACGTTAATTTATCCTGAAAACTTGTAACTCAATGCCAAAACAGGTGCTTCTAAACGATAGTTGAAACCAATTTACTAAGCCTGAGATCAGCATGTGGTCTGTGTTAACTTACCTATTTTTTATGTCTTAAAACGAGTCTTGTCCTTAAAAAGCTTGTCCATTATGACTACTCCTGGAAGAAAGTCATGTGGAATGTAACAAAATTTACTGAACCGGTAAGTAAAACTTGTATTTTTCTATTAGTTCCATTGTTTCAACTCTTCTGACGCTTATGGACAGCATAGATAACAGAGGGGAGATCGTGGTAATCGGAGCTACCAACAGACTGGATTCTATAGATCCTGCTTTACGAAGACCAGGACGCTTTGACAGAGAGTTCCTCTTCAACTTGCTAAATACAGAGGTGAGAACTGAAATTCAACATTAGTGCTACCATGGCAAAGTCCAACTTTATAGGGGAAAAAAAATTGACAACCTGAACAAAAGAGTGGTATGTGGAGACACTGCATTGTTCCATGGAGGGCAAATCTGGTACTGGATATATATGGTCAGGATGATACCACCAGGTAGTTAGTTCTATAACCAAACCTTTCATTCCCAAAGTTGTACCTGTTTACTTAATTATTTAGTCCACTTGGGCGCTTTCATCATGAAGTTGTGTTTTTGGTCTCAATCCTTCACTTATGAATGAATAGGGGACGTGTTTGCATTTGATTGTGCCCCGGATCAGTGATAGTAGTTTGAGTCATAATTTTGTCTTTTTTTTTTTCTTACTAGGAAATTAAGAGAGAAATCTCAGCCTTCTGGTCCGACACGTAGTCTTCAACATACTTTTTCCTCTCCAGAGACTTTTGTTGCACACTGTTCTGTTATTTGTAAGCAATTTAGTAAATAGTATCTCATATAGGGATATAAAATTTAATATATACGTATTTTAAGATATTTTAAATTTGTTTATTTGACCTTTCTTAAACATATTTAAGTACTTTTATTTGATATTTTTGTTCTATATATGTAGCTCTCTATTTATTATCCTATATATATAGGATCATAGAGAAGTGAGAAACAAAGGAAAGAAACCAAAGGCACCTTCCCCCCCATCCACCCTCTTCCACCTCCTCCCCCCGAGCGGGGGGGGCGGTCCCATTGAGAGCTCTTGGATCACCCATCCCTCTGGGTTGATCCCTGGCTGCTCTGACCCTACTTCAGTGCCACTCACAGGCAGCACAGGGCAGGAAGGGTGCCCGCCTCCCTTGGGGGAACCGGGGGCTGCCCACTGAGGTCTTCTGGCAGCCCCGTATCCCACGGGGCAGCTGCTCGCCAAGCCTCGGGGCTTCTGGAAGGTGGAAGGCAGTCCTCATGGCAGGGACCGAAGCCCCGCAGCGCTGCGTCCTCCTCCCTGAGCCCCTCGAGGGTTTGGTCCTGCTGCTGGCCATGGGTCTCCCCTCTCACACTCCTGGGGCAGTTGGTGGGATGGCTCCTCCTTTGCCACACTTGAGAGAATAGGCAGCTACGATGGGAGGCTTTGGATGCTCTTCATTACCTCTTCCGATTCATCCAGACAAACAGTAAGAGAAGCTGTGTTGGGCTGCCCTCCCCTCCAGCTGAGAGGCTCCCCCCCAAAAAAACGGGACTGGCTGGAAACCCCTGGTGGGGTGGGGGGTAAATGCAAAGGGTAAAAAGAGGGGGGGAGGAGGAAAGGAGGAAATAGGGTACAAGTGGTAGGGTAAAAAGAGGGGGTATGAGGGGATGGGCAGACGGACTGGGGGCAAAAAGGGGGAGGGGGGCTAGAGGGGGCACTGGGGCTCCACCGGCCCTTCTGACCTGGACCAGCTCTGCTGGCGCTGCCGAGCTGGGCCGCCCGATGCCCGGTGCCATCCCGGTTGTGCTCTGCAGGTGCTGCTGGAAGAGGAGCCCTTGGACGTTCTGCACACAGCGGTGCAGCAGCAAGCCATGCTTGCACTTGGCCACTTGAGGTACGTGCCCAGCCCCTGCTCTGGCCCTGGGCCTGGCTTCCAGGCTTCCCCTGTCTAGGCAGCAGCCTGGCAGTGCCAGCCGCGGGGCCGCTGCTCGCCAAGCCTCGGGGCTTCTGGAAGGTGGAAGGCAGTCCCCATGGCAGGGACCGAGGCCCCGCAGTGCTGCGTCCTCCTCCCTGAGGCCCTGAGGCCCTGCTCCCAGCACCGTGACAACGAGGCCCCTTGCTTTCTTTGCAGCTATGTCAACTCAGTGCTGGATGGCAGGAAGAAGAGCATCCTGCTCGCCTGTTTCAGCAGTGTCTTCTTGCTGCCCTCACACGAGCATTTGGAGTGCCAGAGCCGCATCTACTACTTGAGGGTATGCTCTGGGAGAGCTCTTGGAGCACCCATCCCTCTGGGTTGATCCCTGGCTGCTCTGTGCTGAGATCTGTGCAGATCCTGGCAGAGGGAGAGGGACTGGAGATCCACTGCCACCCCTTTGTTGTCCTTGCAGACCCTGGACGCCATGGACCGCATGCTGAAGCTCTTCATCAGAAATTCTCCCCTCTCCGGCTTCAGTGAGCTCCAGGACATGTTGCAGGTCTGCCACTTGCCAAGAGCAGTGTTCCCAGGGGCGCTTCCTCACCCGGAGGGAATTCAGCATCCACTGCGGAACGGACAGACCCTACTTCAGTGCCACGCACAGGCAGCACAGGGCAGGAAGGGTGCCCGCCTCCCTTGGGGGAACCGGGGGCTGCCCACTGAGGTCTTCTGGCAGCCCCGTATCCCACGGGGCTGCTGCTCGCCGAGCCTCAGGGCTTCTGGAAGGTAGAAGGCAGTCCTCATGGCAGGGACCGAGGCCCCGCAGTGCTGCGTCCTCCTCCCTGAGGCCCTGCTCCCAGCACCGTGACAACGAGGCCCCTTGCTTTCTTTGCAGCTATGTCAACTCAGTGCTGGATGGCAGGAAGAAGAGCATCCTGCTCGCCTGTTTCAGCAGTGTCTTCTTGCTGCCCTCACACGAGCATTTGGAGTGCCAGAGCCGCATCTACTACTTGAGGGTATGCTCTGGGAGAGCTCTTGGAGCACCCATCCCTCTGGGTTGATCCCTGGCTGCTCTGTGCTGAGATCTGTGCAGATCCTGGCAGAGGGAGAGGGACTGGAGATCCACTGCCACCCCTTTGTTGTCCTTGCAGACCCTGGATGCCATGGACCGCATGCTGAGGCTCTTCATAAGAAATTCTCCCCTCTCCGGCTTCAGTGAGCTCCAGGACATCTTGCAGGTCTGCCACTTGCCAAGAGCAGTGTTCCCAGGGGCGCTTCCTCACCCGGAGGGAATTCAGCATCCACTCCGGAACGGACAGACCCTACTTCAGTGCCACGCACAGGCAGCACAGGGCAGGAAGGGTGCCCGCCTCCCTTGGGGGAACCGGGGGCTGCCCACTGAGGTCTTCTGGCAGCCCTGTATCCCACGGGGCTGCTGCTCGCCGAGCCTCAGGGCTTCTGGAAGGTGGAAGGCAGTCCTCATGGCAGGGACCGAAACCCCGCAGCGCCGCGTCCTCCTCCCTGAGCCCCGCACAGCCCTGAGCCCCTCGACGTCCTGCTGCTGGCCGTGGGTCTCCCCTCTCACACTCCCCGTTGGTCTCGCTGCCACCCGGCTGCCAGGATAAAGACCTGAAGATGAAGTTCCTAAGGAGCATCATCAGCGTGTGCAGAAGTGCCAGAAGCTGCGGCCTGTGGTGCGGCCTCGATGCCTTCTGCAACAAATACCAGCTGGCAGAGCATATTAAGGTGATGCGACACCCACTGGAGGCTCTGGGAGGGGTGCAAGGGCAGGCTGTGGGGACGGGACTCTCGAGGGCTTTGGCGGGGGCCTCCTCCCTGAGGCCCTGAGCCCCTCGAGGCTTTGGTCCTGCTGCCGGCCATGGGTCTCTCTACCGCCGTAGCCCTGCTCCATGGCGGCCGCCCTCCGCCCGCGGCACCGCTCCGCCTCCCGGGCGCTCAGTGCGCAGCCGCGCGGCGCCCGCCTCCCATTGGGCCCCGCCGGCCCCTTCGGCCCGCCCACGAAGCGCTGCTATTGGCCGCCATCCGCGTCGGTTGCTATTGGCTGAGCTCGCCCCGAGGCCCTGATCCCATTGGAGCGCGCACCCCGTCCCTCGCCGGGTTCCCCGCGATCCGATTGGTGGAGGGGCCTCCTGCGGTCCCGCCCCGTCGGCCCTTCTGTGGTCACGCCTCTCCGCTGTCAATCACAGCCGGACCCGATTCTGAGTGGGCAGCGGCGCGGGGCGCATTGTGGGGGCCGGAGCAGAGCGGTCGCCATGGAGACGAGGCCTGGTCCCGCTCTGCGAGCCTGACCCCCAGCCCCTGACCTCTTCTTGACCTTTACCAGTGACCCCTGCCCCAAATGAGACCCCGCAAGGCGTCCCCATCGACTCCCCAGTCAGTAGGATTGGAAAGGACGAATGTTTATTCAGCGCAGGGCAGAGCGGGGGATAGTCCCACCCAAGACGTGCGCACCCGACGTGGCAACTTGCCTTGCTTATCTGCAGCAAAGAGTTACATGGGCCTGAAGTTTCACAACGCGCCCGTACATATTCATAGCCTGTCCCCGCTTCGTCTTAAAATTAGTCCCAAGCAGTCATTTCCGGAAACTCCTCCCATTTGCACCAGGGAGGTGGTCAGTGTTAGAGGGAGTTAGGAGAATACAATAATTTAGTACCTTTTTAGAAATGAATGCACTAACTATATAGAAATGGGGGGACAGAGAGAGGGAGTTAGGAGACTCTTATCAAGCACAGATAGAGCGCTGATGGCATTAAGCTAGGATGCTACTCAGTGTCTTTGCTAGCCGTGGTACATTGTGCAAATTACCTAAAGCAAGAAGCTTTTTTTAGGATCTTTGAGAGTATAGCCATCTATGTAGTAGTAGGTGCCTTTTCTGCATGCAGCTCTTCTTCAAGTGAGTAATATTTACAGCATGCTTATGGATAGGAAGATGATGTTATTTTGCAGTGACGAGGAAGAGTCACCAACCTTCATCCCCACGACCCCTGATGACGACCACCAGGAGACACTGCGCAAGCGCAGATGGGAGGAGTTTCCAGCAATGACTGCTTGGGACTAATTTTAAGACGAAGTGGGGACAGACTGTGAATATGTACAGGTGCGTTGTGGAACTTCAGGCCTAGTAACTCTTTGCTGCAGATAAGCAAGGCAAGTTGCCGCATGAGGTGCGCATGACCTTGGTGGTGTGAGGAAAATCTCACATAACTTTCTTTAGACAGAATCTTCTGTGAAGCTATTTTATTTGCGATTGCAAGGGCGGGCGTCCTGTCAATCAGGAGCGCATTTTAGTAAACAAATCCTAACCTTTTATTCCCTATTAGCCGACACCTGATCACCTCCCCTGTTTCCTCATTGGCAGAGTACTACAGGTTCACAAGCTGCTCGACCCTCCTCTATACCATATATGTACCATTTTTCTTGTTTTCAACCCTTGAATTTCTCCCTTCTTGTGTGTTGAGGTCTTGTGATCTTTGTTTTACTGTTCTCATACTGCTCATCCTGTTTGTTTCAAGCTTGCAACTTATTTTGGAACAGCGAGGCCTTCTACCGTCCACTCATCTACTTAGCATTTCTCCTTGTTATGACTACACAACTACCTTGCAATACAGAAAATTAGTTCTGTACTGCAAAAACACAACTTTGTTTCTCACAGGGGGACTACCCCCGTGCCGCCCAGCGCTGAATAAACACACCTACTTTACAATCTTATGGATTGTGGAGTCCGTTTTCCATAATCCACCGCCCCTAAGCCATTCCCCACCACACCACCTAAAACCCTTACAGCTGCCCACTACGGTAGAGGCTGGAATGCTCAGCACACCATGCAAAGGATTCCACGGCCCTGCACGTGGTGTTGGAATTTTAATGGAATGCAGGCGTTTGAAGGTTTTGTGCCTCTCCCTGGCTTAGGAGAGGCAGCAGCACAGTGCCCGCCGGCACCAGCTCGATGTCAGCTGCTCCCTTGGACGTGTCAGGATGAAGATGGTCTGAGTGGCCAGAGACACAACACTTTCCTCCTCGTCATTCTGCAAGGGCCGGAGGACTGCAATGGAGAGAAACAGAGCAGAAATTAAACCCACCTGTCTGCAGAGACTGCGGGCAGAGCCTGTCACCCCTCCACCCGTCACTTCCCGCAAAGACACAGAGGGACCAAGGGGTTAGAGTCAGAGAATCATTAACTATCCTGCGTTGGAAGGGATCACTGAGCCCAACTCCTGACTGCACACTGGATGGCACAGGACTTAACACCACATATCCAACAGCTTTGTCCAAATGCTTCTTGAACACCCGCGAGCTCGGGCACCATGCCTGCTTGCCTGGGGAGCCTGCTTCAGTGCCCAACCACCCTCTCAGGGAGGAACTTTTCCCCAAAATCTGATCTGAACATCCCCTGACCCGGCTTTAAGCCACTCCCTCGCCTCCTATCACCGGTCGCCTGAGAGGAGAGCTCGGTGCCTCCCTCTCTGCTCCCCGTCACAAGGAAGTTGTAGACAGACGTGTTTTGCTGTTAACATACTCCAGAAAAGCCCTTTTTCTTAGCCAGCGCAGTACTGGCCAGCTTCAACCCCAGCCGAGCTTTTGGCCATACAAACTTTCTCCCTTCCCTCTGAGAAAGGTGAATGCCCCCTGCCCCACCGGTCGTGGACCCACACCCCGCTGCCCTCACTCACTGCTGCAGATTTCATGGATCTTCATCTCGCTCTGGTCCTTGCAGTGCTGCGCGGCAAGACCTAGGCACAAAGCTGCTGTCAGAAGCCTGCAAGGCTGCCCCCAGGCCCACTTGCATGGGGACCCAGTCCCGGGGGGGTCTCTAGGGACACTGGGGCTGCTAAACGCTGACAAAAGAGGGACCCCGGGGGCTGTGGCTCACCGATGAACCTGACGGCTGCCTCCCGCAAGGCGACCTGAGTGTGCTGCAGGTACGGCAGGCTCTGCTGCAGGTATTTCTCCACCTTTCCCTTGTCCTGCACGAGCTGGAGAGAGCGCAAGGTTACAGGGCTTGCAGACCCTGCCCGGCTGGACAGACCACCCCCTCCTGCCAACACCCCCCCTTCCCCTCAGGCCATTCCCATCTCCCAGCCACGAGCCCTGTGGGGCTGGGGTTTTGAGGTATGGAGAGAGCTGTTGTCTTTACCAAGTACTCTGCGATCCTCCAGGTCTGCTCTGTCTGCGCCAGGTGCTTGAGTTTTCCCTGCTTCAGGAAGTCTGCAGCGGTGACAAGGGCTTCCAGGGAGGCCTGCAGAGCAGCAGAGGCTGAGAGATGGCACCAGAGCCCAGGGAAGGGGACCTGGCAACGCCCACCTCTTGGCAGGGCTGCAGGCCTTTCCCAGCCCCCGGTGGGATAATGCAGTGGGGGGTGAGTGTGAACTGTGTTTGGCATAAGGAAGGAGGGGAGCTGTGCCCCCATTCTCCATGACACAGGCAGCTGCACCCCGAAGGGACACACATGCCAAGTGCCCGATTACCTTCAGCCCTGGCCCCGGACACCCAGGCAACCCCTGTGGTGTCAGTCTGCTAGTCCCTCTAGTCAGATATGCCATACGCACCTTGGCCACGCTCTGGGTCTGGTCACTCAGGTGAAAAAAGAGTGGGAGCAGGCCCCTCTGCACGACCTTCTTCAGCTGCCTCTTGTGGTTCCACAACACAGCCTGCATCACTTTGTTGTAGAGGCAGATGGAGAGCTCTTGCAGCTGGCTGCACTCCTGGTAGGGAGGAAGAGAGGAAGACTTCAGCAAGAGCTGCTCCCTGCCCGCGGTGAGCAGGGGCGTTAGGGTGGCTGACGTGAACGGAGGTGCTACAGAATCAGAGTGTGCTCAAAGGAGCTGTGGCCAGATCTGTAGCCACACTGAAAGGACGCAGCCCCACTAGAGGGAACGTAAGAGGCCTCCTTCACGGGGGGCAGCTGTCATGAGAGTGCCCATCTGTGGGCTCAGGTCCTGCAGCAGCCTTACATCGTTAAACAGTGGCAGGATGTCCCCAGCCACTTGCAGAGCGATGGAGCTGGCCTGCTTCCTCTTCACGTGATCCATCAGGTTTCGGATGAGAAGCAGGGCCTTCATCTTGGTGTCAGCCCTGGCAACGTGCAGGCCCTGAATGATGCCTGGCAGCAGCACGGGAAGTTTTCTTGCCTGGAGGAAGGACAGAGTTTCCATTTGGTGAAACGATGAAAGGCCACCCTGGCCAGAAGCCTGTGGTGCCAGAGCACCAGGCTGCCATCTTGCTCGCGCAGAGGCAGCACGAGAGTCGCAGCGGGCAGCAGCCACCAGACAGGCGATGGCCATGGGCAGCCCTTGCGTATGTGAGGGGAGCAAGGGTAGGAAAAGGAGGGCAGCTGAGCAAAGACTCTGTGCTCCCTTTTCGGACCCGCTCCAAAAGGTACACGGCATGCATGGAAAGCTCCCCAGAGAGCCGCTGGGCCCCTCCATGGCCAGCTCATTTCTTGGCCATTTCTTCTGCGCCACAGAGCTGCGGGCAGAGCAGAGCCCTCCCAGCTGGCCGGGAGCAGGCCATGATACCTTCAGGACAAAGGCCCACCGGCCTTCACAGTAGTGTGCCCTGCTCACCGTGACAGGTGTCTCTGACGCTGGGAGGAGAGCGCTGAGCACCACCGAGTACGTCACTCGGTTGGGATGCTCCAAGAGCCTCTGGAGGTGGCGCAGGGCCTCCGAGTCGTCTTCTCCAACATCTGGGTGGGCCAGCAGCTGAAAGGAACACAGCATTGAGAGACTGTCGGAGCCTGCAGGGCTGCAGGCAGCTCCTGGCTCTCCCGGTGCCTCAGGCCAGGGGCAGCTGTGGCTGAGGAGGGCCGCAGGGCCCCTGAGTGCCCTGTGCCTGGCAGCACCCAGCAGCCTTTCTTTGCCTGCTCCTCCCGCACAGACGTCCTGAAGGAGCTGCCAGTTTGGGGGTAGATGGGCAGAGGCACACACACGGCCCTGAAGAGGAGCAAGGCCTCGTCCAGTAACTCACCGCCAAGTGAGGGATGCAGTTGTCCTCTGGGATGAAGCCCGGGAGCCCGCGCAGCTTCTGCTCCTGGAGCACGCCAAGTGTCTCCCTCAGGACATTCTCCATCGTCTGGTTCTGGGAGAACATGGTTTCCCACATGGCCAGGGCAGCGCTGCAAGGACGGAGCACTCAGTGAGCAGGGCACACTCCGCCCCAGCGCCGTGGCCTGCACAGGCCCTGCAGGCCCCAGGCTGTCCTGCAGCCCTGGCCCTGCCGCCCCCCTCCCTTGGGGTGCCCTGGGAGCCTTGTCCAGGCAAGCAGGAGAGGGCAGAGATGACGTTCCCTGTGGTGGCAGGGATCCTGGCTGGCCTGCTCAGCTCTGGCTGCCCTGGCTGTGGCCAACCACGGCTGGAAAGCATGGCGGCGTGGAGGGCCCTGCTCTGGAAACGCAGCGTGGATTTTGCTGTGGATGTGTGAGGCAGAAATTCTCCTGTCCCCTCCCCTCCCATACAAGAAGCCCTGAAGGTTGGCATGCCTGTCAGATGATGGCGAGATCTGCAGCAGGGTGCTGGCCACCTCCCTTGGCCGCTGGTTGGCCAGACAGAGGATGAGGATGTCCAGGCTGCGCCGGGCTGATGCCGTGTTGATGTACTCCACGTGTCTGTAGATGCACCTCACGATCTCTGGCACCTGGAGAGGCAAAAGTGGAGTGCAGACGTACTTTCAGCCACTACTCACACAACTGCCCTTCCCATGGCTCTGGGATGGCTTCCAGGGATTGCCTGCGGTGCCTGAGAGGGCTGGACGTGGGAGGGAGGAAGCGGGGCCTGACATGGGCTAACGGGCAGGGCAATCCAACTGCAGGCCACTTACGTCGGTCAGCCAGGAGGCAGGGTCTTCGATGGCCATGTCCAGCACACCGCTGACCTCCTGTTTGTCGTATGTGTTGGAGTCTCTCAGGGCTTCAATGACCTTGAGGATGACGTCTGTCCTCTGAGACTGCTGGAGGTATTTTCCAAAGTTCTGCAAGGAGGAAGGGACGTAAGACACGTTGCAGCAAGTGCCCCGATGGTGCTGCAGAACTGAGCGGTGAGAGCAGCTCTGGAGACAGATGCCTGAGCGTGCTGGCAGCAGTGCCCACGGGAAAGCAGGAAGCAGGGGCTGCAGTCCCTGCGTGGTGGGGGCTGAGAAGAGCCCTCGGGGTGAGGGACCAGGGTTGGAGGCATGGGCCCAGGGTGCTGGCCCTGGAGATATGCGGGGCTTGCTGGTGGCCAGGAGGGCCAGGAGAAACTGCTGCTGGGAGGCCTATGGAAAGGCCCTACTCAGGGACAGCAGGACCGCGCGGGCCAGAACAGCGAGGCCACACCAGCCGCACTGATGCTGGAGCCCTGTGTTCCCACAAGTCTCCTGCTGCTGCTGGGACAAGTGTGCCAGGAAGGGAGGAACTCATTACCGTGGCAATGTCCGTGGCAGTGGGTAAAGGAAGCCTTGGTATGGCCTCAGCTTTCCCCTGAGGCTGTTGACTAGCTTCTGGTGCTGTTCTTCCTAAACACGGCAGCGGAGGGGGACAAAAAGAAGAAGATTCACAAGGACAAGCCACTTTTGTTAGGAGGCTTACCAAGTGGTGAAAAGAGCTTTTGAGTAGGAATGGCTGAGGAGGGCAGAGATGCTGCAGAGCCCAGGGAGGCAGTGTTGGACAGAGATGGAAAGCAAAGGCAGACAGCTGATGGGAGCAACGGAGATGGCAAGAGAGCAAGGGCTGACGTGTGCCTCAGGGGTACACATGCAAATGCTCCCAGCCTGGGACACGCAAAGGAACGAGAGCCCTGCGTGCAAATCGCACAACTAAAACGCTATTGGCCTAACTGAGGTGTGGGGGGTGGCTCGAAGGGCTGGAGCGCTGTAGTGCAGGGATACGAGGGGGACATACAGGGATCCTCTCTCTAGGAAGACCGCTCTAGAGGTCTCCACAAGAGCGCTCCATGGCACTACTTAGGAGAAGAAGCAAGTGCCTCAGGCAGTGCCTGTGTCTGGAGGGGAAGGAAGCCCAACACAGCTTCTCTTACTGTTTTTCTGGATGAATTGGAAGAGGTAATGAAGAGCATCCGAAGCCTCCCATCGTATCTGCCTGTTCTCGCAAGTGTGGCAAAGGAGGAGCCATCCCACCAACTGTCCCAGGAGCGGCACATTGCACTCAGTGTATCCTCCATCAGCGCTGTGGTCCTGGGCGAGAGAGAGAGGAGGGAAGTGCTGTGGGAGGCAGCTGGGGCCAAAGTCCTGGAGCCAAGAGTGTGCCCAGGGCTGGCTCCCAGGTGAGTCAGCAGCCTTGGCCATGCCTGCTCTCCCACCGTGCTCCCTGGGCGCTTGAGGCCTGCACAGGACGGGGGGCAGAGCTGGCTCCCAAGAGTGCTCTCAGGGACTGGGAACATCCCCCACTCGGGGTCCATGGGCAAAGGAGGGCTGAAGGCCCTTGCTTCAGGGCTGAGCCCTAGCTGAGGGTCTGTAGCCGGGCTTGCCTCGGCAGCACCCCTGAGCTGCAGGCTGATGTGGTCTGCGGGGAAGGGGAGGTGGGCTGGCTGGAGGGGTGCGTGGCTCCTTACCTCCGGTGAGAAGCGTGTGGCTAGCCAGCTGGTCAGCTTCGCGGCCCTCCCCACGGCCCTCTCGCAAATAGCTTCGCTGTGGGAGTTGGCAAAGGGCAGCAGAATCTGTGAGGGGAGAAAGTGCTGGTCTGCCCTGGGAGCTGATGCCCGCTAAAGCAGGAGCATCAGTGCTGGGCTCCCGCAGCACTCCGATCTCGGGAGGAAAGCACCACGGACAGGGAGGCAGGTGGACAGCAGCAGCACCAGTGGTGACCAGTGCAGTGCCTGGGAAGAGGGGTCCAATTCCTGCCGCTGTGTAGACGCAAAGGAAGCCCAGGAGTGCCATGGGCAAGGCTTTTCTCCGACACAGGAGGAGTCTGTGGAGGGGAAAGGTCTGCAGCCAGGGGATACGGGGCTGCCAGAAGACCTCAGTGGGCAGCCCCCGGTTCCCCCAAGGGAGGCGGGCACCCTTCCTGCCCTGTGCTGCCTGTGCGTGGCACTGAAGTAGGGTCTGTCCGTTCCGGAGTGGATGCTGAATTCCCTCCGGGTGGGGAAGCGCCCCTGGGAACACTGCTCTTGGCAAGTGGCAGACCTGCAAGATGTCCTGCAGCTCAGTGAAGCCAGAGGTGGGAGAATTTCTTATGAAGAGCCTCAGCATGCGGTCCATGGCATCCAGGGTCTGCAAGGACAACAAAGGGGTGGCAGTGGATCTCCAGTCCCTCTCCCTCTGCCAGGATCTGCACAGATCTCAGCACAGAGCAGCCAGGGATCAACCCAGAGGGATGGGTGCTCCAAGAGCTCTCCCAGAGCATACCCTCAAGTAGTAGATGCGGCTCTCGCACTCCAAATGCTCGTGTGAGGGCAGCAAGAAGACACTGCTGAAACAGGCGAGCAGGATGCTCTTCTTCTTGCCCTCCAGCACTGAGTTGACATAGCTGCAAAGAAAGCAAGGGGCCTCGTTGTCACGGTGCTGGGAGCAGGGCCTCAGGGAGGAGGACGCAGCACTGCGGGGCCTCGGTCCCTGCCATGGGGACTGCCTTCCACCTTCCAGAAGCCCCGAGGCTTGGCGAGCAGCGGCCCCGCGGCTGGCACTGCCAGGCTGCTGCCTAGACAGGGGAAGCCTGGAAGCCAGGCCCAGGGCCAGAGCAGGGGCTGGGCACGTACCTCAAGTGGCCAAGTGCAAGCATGGCTTGCTGCTGCACCGCTGTGTGCAGAACGTCCAAGGGCTCCTCTTCCAGCAGCACCTGCAGAGCACAACCGGGATGGCACCGGGCATCGGGCGGCCCAGCTCGGCAGCGCCAGCAGAGCTGGTCCAGGTCAGAAGGGCCGGTGGAGCCCCAGTGCCCCCAGCCAGCTGTGGCACCCAGAGGGCCGCCCTGCCACCTCCCTGCTGCTGAGCTCTCCGCTGGCGGGGCTTCTCAATGGCCCCAAGGCCGTCAGGGGCAGCTGAGTGTCCACGCAGCGCTTGCCCCCGCCAAAGCCCTCGAGAGTCCCGTCCCCACAGCCTGCCCTTGCACCCCTCCCAGAGCCACCAGGGGGTGTCCCATCACCTTAATATGCTCTGCCAGCTGGTATTTCTTGCAGAAGGCATCGAGGCCGCACCACAGGTCGCAGTTTTTGGCACTTCTGCACACGCTGATGATGCTCCTTAGGAACTTCATCTTCAGGTCTTTATCCTGGCAGCCGGGTGGCAGAGAGACCAACGGGGAGTGTGAGAGGGGAGACCCATGGCCGGCAGCAGGACCAAAGCCTCGAGGGGCTCAGGGCTGTGCGGGGCTCCTGGAGGGCGGCAGCTCTGCCTCGCCAGCAGCCCGCCAGCATCCTGGCAGCAGAGCTGCGCGACCCTCAGGAGACACAGGCACAGCCACCATGGCAAGGCCACACCTACCTGTTGTGTGCTGCTGACGAAGGTCAGAATGCTGTACAAGCTCTCCTCTTCTTTCTCGTAGACAGCTAAGCTGTCAGCTTCTAAGAAGGCAGGAGAAGAAGGAGGGTTGTAGAGGGTGGCCAAAGGCAGGAGGGAGGAGAGGAAGGAGCTCTGGCCTCCCTCCAGCCCCGTGCTTGCTCCCCTGGCACAACCTCCCTGGGGGTGTCCGGGGGCTGGGCTGCCATGCTGGTCCTGACGCTGAGCAGGGTGTTCTTGCTGGCCCCCCCCCGCTCCCTAGCCCCAGCCCTGCTCCCCCTGATGGGAGCCCTCGCTCACCGTTCAACAGCAGCTCCCTGACGTGCTCATGGTGTTCACTGGGAGCTGTGTTGTCCTGACGAGCCTCGGCCTCCACCCATGCCAGCATGGGGCTGCTGGGTGGTCGTCTCTCCTCCATACTGCGGGCTGAGGGTAGAGAAGAGGCAATCTCACAGAAATGGCTCGGCGCTGTGTGAAGACGCGGGCTATGCTCGGGGACTGCTCCGCAGCCTCGTGCTCCTGCCCTGTCCCGTCACAGCTGTGCCGGACACTGGGTGGCCGGGGCTGGCTGCTCTGGCTTTTATACGCAGCAGTGGGGAGTGCCCAGGTGATGTCACAAAGGGCCCTTCTGTGACCCGCTGCCGACTCAGGGAGGGCCGGGTGTCCCCTGCAGGGGCACAGGGGCAGCTTGGAGAGAGGGAGGTGGGGGAATCTCATCGAGTCGAGATAGAGCGCTGATGGCATTAAGCTAGGATGCTACTCAGTGTCTTTGCTAACCGTGGTGCGTGCCACCACGTGTGTGCCACCAAGACACACTGCGCAAGCGCAAATGGGAGGAGTTTCCGGAAATGACTGCTTGGGACTAATTTTAAGACGAAGCGGGGACAGGCTATGAATATGTACGGGCGCGTTGTGAAACTTCAGGCCCATGTAACTCTGCTGTAGATAAGCAAGGCAAGTTGCCACGTCAGGTAGTCATTGGTGGGATTACCCCCCGTTCTGCCCAGCGCTTACAAGCTTACTGATTGTGGACTCCTTTTTCTTTAAGTCAGCTTGCCTGTGGGCACCGGGCTCCTTTCAGGGTCTGCCGAGGCCCCCGTTTGCTCTCGTGTCTCTTGCCATCCAGCTCATCCCATAGCCCCGGGGAACACCCTTCAGCACCCTGTGGAGCCCTGCCTGTCCCCTTCCGCAAGGGTCAATGTTGAAGATCGACTCCACCTTAAGGGCCATAGTGCCTTTTGTGGCTTCTCTCCTCTCTTTGAAACAATGAGGATAAAACAGAAAAGATGTAACATAGCAAGCTGAAGGGATTGCTGAACTTGATAAATTGTTGTATCGGCCTTGCTTTTGTATATAAGACTGAGTTCTAGCCACAAAATCAAGGCTGAAGAAGAAACATGGTGCCCATGAAATTAGCCTTAATTGAATTAGCCTTTCTTTGCCTGCTCCTCCTGCACGTACGTCCTGGAGGAGCTGTACATTTGGGGGTAGATGGGGAGGGGTGAGGGTTGTCATATTTACCCAGATATTGCCCCTTACATAATCGTATCTCCCTGTCTCTAAGGGGGAAACGGATCCTAGGCCAGGAGCTGGTGGGGCTCATTGAGAGGGCTTTAAACTAGGTAAGACGGGGGACGGGGCTGAAACAGCTTGTTAGAGCTGTGCCGGGGGGACAATGGCAAGGCTGGGAGAGAAGGCAATGGCCCAAGTGAAGTGCATCTCCACTAATGCATGCAGCATTGGTAATGGCATGCATTAATGCCATGAGCGCAGTGTTGTGGGGAAATCCCTGAGTGCGTGCAGCAGGCTTCAGAATTCACTTGCAGAGGCAGGAAATGTCCCCATCCCGCAGCACCGCTGCATCCTGCCAGCGTGCAGGGTTCTTTAGGTGGGTCAGAGAGTATGGGCTGATGCGTTTCCAAGTTGAGAGAGAGAAGCACGTCTTTTTGAGGTAACAACTCGTAGGATCTTTGCGAGTAAAGCCATCTTTGTAGTAGTAGGTGCCTTTACTGCATGCAGCTCTTCTTCAAGTGAGTAATTTTTACAGCGTGCTTATGGATAGTTGTTGTTTTGTTAACAACTTCTTACGTCGTTGTTAACAAATGATGTTATTTTGCGTGTTTTCTCTGTGGTTCTAGGTCCCTTCTGATTTTTGCAGAATTACGGGGCTTCCTGCAATTGTGACCTTATGCCTTCACCTCTATTTCAAATATTATCAAAGTTGCAACATTGGTGGTAAAGTGATGGAGCAGGGTTTAGGGGAAATGTATCATCCAAGTTCCCTGTGCCAGAGTGTATCTGAAAACAACAGCAGTAGGCATGTAAGATGTAGCCTTTTTCAGGGTTGGAGACAGTTTCTTTTGTTTTTGGAGCTTTTTGCTGCTCTTTTGCTGGCTGTAGAGTCTTGTAACCTTCTGGATTTTAAGTGCTTGGAATTCTCTTAATAGGGGGATATTTAGCATCAGTTGCTGGCTAACTTGGTTTTGGGATGTGGTGGCATATGCTTCTGTTTTGGGGTTATAAGTTAATCTACAAATATAATATTTTTAACCTTTTTGGGTTATATTTTAATCTCTAGATATATCAAGCCATTCTTTGTGAATCCTCTTCAGAAGATAGGCGCAGTATTATCAAGAGACTGAGCAGGGTCACCTTTTTCATCTGTGAAGGATAAGTCTGCAATTACCCGTGCTGGGGCTGCTGTGCATTCATGTCCTGTTGGCATTTGTGGACCTGTAGTGGTTTAACCCGGCCGGCAGCTAAACACCACACAGCTGTTTGCTCACCCTCCCCCCTCCCTCTCTGGGATGGGAGAGAAACGGGAAAGCGAAGCCCGTGAGTTGAGATAAAGACAGTTTATTAAGACAGGAAAATAATAATAACAACAACAACAACAATAATAATAATAACAACAATAACAATAATAATAATATACAGTGATGATAATAGTACTACTAATAATTATGTGTACAAACAAGTGATGCACAATGCAATTGCTCACCACCTGCTGACCGATGCCCAGCCTAACCCCAAGCAGTTTGGCCCCCATCCCCCGTCTAGCCACCCCTATATATTGTTTATCATGACGTCAGATGGTATGGAATACCCCTTTGGCCAGTTTGGGTCACCTGTCCTGGGTCTGTCCCCTCCCAGCTCTTACTGCACCCCCAGCCTGCCCATTGGCAGGACAGAGCAAGAAGCTGAGATGTCCTTGGCTTAGTATAAGCACTGCTCTGCAACGATTAAAACATCGGGGTGTTATCAGCACTCTTCTCATCCTAAGCAAAAACATAGCATTCTACCAGCTACTGGGAAGAAAATTAACTCTGTTCTAACTGAAACCAGGACACTAGTACGGGAGGATACATGACTATCTGGAGGAGTCACAGTCTCATCTGAGTCATCACCCTGTTCCTGTGGTCGAGGGGGAGGCTTAAATACATCTGTCAGGTCTTGTTCTGGTCCCTGATGAATTTTACTTGTCTTAGTACACCTCTGCCCGATGCTGCACGCTGAACAACACCATCTCAACTTGCCTTTAAGTCCCTTACTGTTTCCTCGCTCAAGGGCTAACACCATGGGGTCCTGTGGAGGCACAATTCCACAGTCCCTCTGCCACTCTGGGTGATTTCGGAGAGTGAAAAACATGTCTGCATATGCAGCCTCATCCCATTTTCTTTCTCTTCTCAGAAACAGCATCAACTGTAATATAGTGTTATAAGTAATAGTTCCATTGAGGGGCCACTTCTCTCCATCCTCTAATTTATAAAGTGGCCACCACTGATTGAAATGCTAGAAATGGCTCAGCCTTCAAAATAAGATTAAATAAAAAAAAAATAGGATTTATTGAAAGAATAGAGGTAAGCAAACAGCGCTGGGTGCACCAGGAGCCTCCGCTCCACCAGGACGCACACCAGTTACATCAAGTGTCTGATTTTTATGCTCCTAGACTAATACATATTCATTACTACTTCTAAAAAAAATAGGTTATTATAATTAGCTTCCGGGGTCCAGTCCCTCCTACTGAAGCATGCGCATCAGTCTCTGGTGGTCCCTCTGGGGGTCTCTAGGGGTCTTTCATGCTGAAGGCTCGTAGTCTTCCTCTCCAAGTTTTTTTCTTGTCCTTCCCCTTTGTACTCCTTGGCACCATGTCAAGTTTATACAGCATCCCCTGCAGGTCTTGTCTCCTAGCCATCCTTCAGCTTCTTTTTTTTCTTCTTCTTAATCTCTTGGCCACCTGGCCAGATATCAGAGGACTGCAGAGTATCCCATAACAGTCACTAGTTGTTATCAGTTGTTCTGAAACCCCCAGACATCAAAGACTTCATACAAACACAAATAGCTTTCTTATTGACACTTCATGAGTAATTAAAACATTCCTCACCAGCCGTTCACAGGGACAGTCACACCTATAGCCGTGTTAAATTAATCTCGAAGAAGACAAAAAAAAAGGGCTGTAACTGTTAGAAATAGAAGTTTGGAATAACAAAAGCAAATGGGTTCATAAATTTGAGGAGTATTTTCTGAAGACTTGATAAATTGACTAGAATGAGGGGGAGACTGGGACACACTGCATCTGTGGTTCAAGAATTAAATTGCCAGTGCAGGACCCAGAGGCAGACAGGACTGTTCTTTATTGACACAAATTGTTAAAACATTCCTAACACAATATTTGATAAGAGTTCTTTTACTCTCTGTTCCCCCTTGCCCCACTATATCCCTCCAATGTGTAAGTATACATCCTAAGGGACTTTTCTGTGAGATTTCTTTGCTTTGACTTTGTCCCATTCTAATCTATAGCAGTTAACGTTCCACCGTCCTCTAAGGAGCTGTTTACTAATTTATCCCAATCCCTCCAAAATCCACAGTATATGCAATTAAAATCAGGCAACCGTAAATCAACTGCCTGTAAACGATTACACCATGGACAGCTGAGCCTGAAAGACCGATAATACACCAGAGCAAATTTAGTTCCCTTTGGCATACACCCCAATAGCAGTCCTTATATTACACTGTATTTACCGATGTTTAAAAGAATACTTTAACAACAAATGTCCAGGCCTTTACAAATACAACATACAATTATTATTCCAATTCGAATTATTCCCCCAGCAGATGCAAACGCTATAACAGTTATCATTAAGGCTCACTTACCCCCCCTCCCGTCTCTTTTCACAATCTTTTAGGAGGTTCCTTGTGGTTCTTGGAACCAGGGTATAATGGCTTATACTCAAAACCCCTTTTGGCCGTTCTATCAGCCCCCAAAAACCCTTTTGGCTGCTCTACCGGCCACCTCCCAGGACACCCTCAGGGTTCATGTCGCGTGCTAGACGTCTCTATGAGACTTATCGACCTCCCCGGCAAATTGGCTTAACTTTATTAACATATACCGTTTGTCCACAACCACAGGATCTTCCTCTATCCCCGTAGTGAGCGGCAGGGAAAGGAGCTACTCTGAGAAAGAAAAAAAGGGGCTTGGGGTGCACCTAGGAGGTCCACTCTACAGTCGATCCCACAACCGAACAGAGTCCTCCTGCCTGGCTTGCCAAACTGACGTGTGGAAAAGACTCCACAACCATTGGGTTGTAACGTAGGTATACTTTCTTATAGGGCACCGGGTGCACTGGGAATAGCTTCCCTCAAAAAGTGCTCACCTGCCCGGTCATCTCTCACAATTTTATGCACAAACACTGTTACATATTACATGAGCTCTAATACATATTCATTAATTTCCGGAAAAGGCAGACCTCTTCCAAGTACTCATTTCCATACTCCCCACCCTTAGCTCCTTTTGGTTGCGCCTGCGCAATGTATCCTGGTGGTTGTGGGCAGGGGTCTTTCAGGATGAAGGCACCGAGGAAGAGGGGGTTAAGCTCTCTTTGCCTTTGTGGACTTTGACATTCTGTTGGACAGTTTAAGCCTTTTTTGCTTATCTTTGCCTTGTTTCCTGCCACCAAGTTGTTCATTCTTTTTTAACAAGACGTTCATTCTTCCCTCATCCATTAGCCTTGAACGATACCTTCTTTTTACATCTCCTTCTAATCTACATCCCTATAATTAGGATATTTTGAGGTTCTCATCCACATCCCCAATACTTAAGATATTTTACCATATACGTAATGTAGCTAGATACTAATTCAGATAGTTCATTTAACATCTTCCCCATCTCACCCTCCATTAACAAACAGGACCTGGCAAAGCTCTATGAATGGCTAGTGCTTCTGCAGAGGATGAGGAATTCCCCTACATTATGTCAATTATCTGTGGCCTGGGCATTACAACCAATTCAGACAGCGTGGTGTGACGTAATTATTTACCATTATATGGATAACATTCGGTTTGGTAGGCCAGAATGCTTCCAGGATTCCGATTTCAAGTTTATTTGTGATACTTTGGAAGCAAAAGGGTTGAAGATAGCCCCAGAGAAGGTTCAATGGGAACAGCCATGGCTATATTTGGGTTGGAAAATATCAGACTCTACTATTCGTCCCCAGAAAGTTGATATAACTACGGTGTTACATAATTTGATAAATGTACAAATGTTCCTGGATAATATTCAGTGGGGTTGCCACATTGTCCAGATTACTAATGATGTCTTAGCTATATTACTACCTTTATTGCGGTGCAGGAGTGCAAAGCACCAGATTACGCTAACAAATGAGCAACAGCAGGCTCTTTCACAAGTAGCTTCTCAGGTTGCAGCTGGCGCTGTTTGTAGACGTATAGCAGAAGCTGCACTCTCCTTACTGGTAAGCAATCGTGTGTCTCATCCATTTGCGGTGCTTGGTCAGTGGCAAAAAGAAAAGGGGGAGAGTCAGGGGCAACAAAGACAGAAACGGTATCAGGAGGATACCACTGACACTAACAGCACTGGGAATGGGAATGGCATAAAGGAAACAGGTGATAGCAAGGGTGGAATGATAGGGCAGCATTTTTGAGTTCTGGAATGGATTTTTCTACCGATTCAGCAAAAATCGCGTGTTCAGACACGGGCGGAAGCTATCGCAGAGTTAGTACTTAAGGGTCGCTCTCAGAATATTGAGATCAGCGGGCAGAAACCAGGAGATATTAGTCTGCCGATGACTCAGGACCATTTGGAATGGTGTTTACAGCAATCCATACCGCTACAAGAAGCTGTGTTAGATTACCCAGGATTGGTACATTCCCAAACTCCAAAGGGGCCTCTCTGGCAAGTTATAAGATCATATAAATGGCATGTAGTACCATGGCTTTCGTCCCGACCAGTGGTGGGTCGCACTGTATACACTGATGCAGGTGTGGCAAGTAGAAAGGCTGTGTGTGTGTGGTACGAGAACAAAAGTTGGGAGAAATACATAATTCCGGAGGAGACAGGGGATTCATTACAAACATTGGCATTGTCTGCAGTTGTTTGGGCTTGTCAATGCTGGATGCATGAGCCGATGAATATCTTCTCAGACTCTGTGTATGTTGTCAACGTGGTAAACCAGATAGAGGATGCCTTGATAAGGCCAACTAAGAGGGACAGATTATTTCTGCAGCTGCGAGATGCCATTCAGGGGAGAACTGCACCTTACTGTGTTATCCATATACATAGTCATCAGTTCTCGATCGGGTTAGCAGAAGGTAATTCACAAGCAGACAAGTTGGTGAGTATAGTCACAGAGGGGCCTGAGAGTGATTTTGCACGTGTGCGAGTGTCGCACGAAAATTTCCATCAGCATGCAAGGGGTCTTTGGAGGATGCTTGGATTTACTTGGACAGAGGCAAAAGGAATAGTAAGAGCGTGCTCTTCCTGTAGTCATCATGGACCAGGGCTAGGTTTGGGTATTAATCTACGGGGTGTTAAGGCACTTTAGGTATTGCAAATGGATGTAACGCATGTACTGGAATTTGGTACTAAAAGATATGTTCATGTGAGTATTGATACTTTTTCAAGATTCATATGGGCAACGGCGCAGGGGGGAGAAAAAGCACACCATGTATGTAGACATCTGACGGTGTGTGTTGCCATTATGAGAGTGCTACAGCAGATCAAGATGGACGATGGTCCAGCGTATGTCAGGAAAAGGGTTAGAAAATTTATGAAAATGTGGGGAGTAAAGCATATCGCAGGTGTTCCATATTCTCCCACGGGCCAAGCGATTGTCAAGCAATCACATCAGGTTTTAAAGGAACAATTAGCCAGATTAAAAGAAATCAAGGACATCGATGAGCGATTGTCCAAGGCATTGGTTGTCTTGAACCACTTATGTTTGACTAGTGACCGAGAAGACCCTCCTGCAAGTATTCATTTTCAAACAGTAAATAGAGCAGCACCAAATGCGTTACCACAAATAAGAGTGAATTACCTGAGATCCTGCTACAGGAACTTGGAAAGGGCCATTCGGGTACAGAAATACAAATAACACCTGTGATTACAATGACGCTGCTAAGCAGGGTTTAGGGGCTTATGTCACGGAGACAAGGGGTAACAACTATAGCGTTTGGAACAATCGTACAGCTATGGCCTTACCTCCTGATGTTTTTCTGATTTGCGGAGATAGGGCCTGGTAAGGTATCCCTGCAAATGCTATTGGAGGTCCTGTTACTTAGATAAACTCACTAGATTTGCTCCTAGCTTGTCACACTTGCATAAATCACCAGACATAAATGGGCATTGCTCACATCGGATTGCAATGATAATGTTGAGTTGCTTGGTGTTCTGACTAGAGTGGCATCTGCGGCCGCACTTAATGATTTAGAAAAATTGGTATGCTGTAAGCCCATGGCACGACAGAGATGCTTGAGGACATGTTCAAAATAGTCTGCGACACGCGCTCTTACAGGATCGAGCTGCTATTGACTTCTTGCTTTTGGCTCAAGGGCATGGGTGTGAGGACTTTGAGGGAATGTGCTGTTTAAACCTTTCTAATCATTATGAGTCAATTCACAAATCCATTACTTTCCTGAAAGAGCACATGAGAAAGATTCAGTATGATATCAATCCTTTCAATCAATGGCTCACTGATTTGTTTGGAACAATGCATAGATGGTTCCTGGGATTAATCAAAGAGGGATTAAGGATTCTGTTTATTGTGTTGTTAATCATCATTGCGTGTTGTATTGTAATAAATGTGGTTAAAGGGTTACTTGCAGAACTGTTACATTGGGCTTGGTTTGCTCAAAAAGAAAAAAGGGGAATTGTTGAGGGATTTTTGAAACAGTAAGGAGGCCGTGACTTGCTGCAGCTGAGCAAACCAAGCTACTAGGACAACTATGAGAAGTTCCCATGACAGTGTTTCCACATAGCCCGACTGAGAATTTAGAAAAATATTGTTGCCAGCAGATGGCTTCAAGGACAAGATCTATGTGACTGCTAATCCCAAGGGGTTGTTTTCTTGCAGTTGTTTATCTGAGTGCTTTTGACCATTAATCTTGTGTGAGACACTATCCGCCTCTGTTAAATTTGCTATAAAAGTCAGGCTATTCGGGTAATAAAGAGAGAGCATGATCTGACCATGCTGGTGTCTGTTGTGTTTTTGGCCTTTCTTCCTGCAACACCCACTTCTGAACTGGCCTTGTGCACTGCTCATACACACAGGGCTGTTCAGAGACACGAGTCCTTGCCTTGCACTCACATTGGCAGTGCACTTCAGCACTTGCAGGGTCTCTCTGGCTCCTGCAACCACTGCCAGAGGCTGGGAGGCACCTCAGCCCTGTGGTGGGTGCATCGCCCTGCTCTTGCCTCTTCTGGGATGCCCCAAGACATGAGTATTGAGCACAGGGACCTTGGAGTTTCAAGGAAGCAAATCTCAGAGCTGCATTCAGCTCTTGCACTTTGAACTAGACGGTCTCTGAAGGTGCCTTCCAACTGAACTATTCTGTGTTATTCAGGCAGATGCCCCGTGGCTATTATGCTAGAATGATGGCATCTGAAGACGCTCTCTGCCCCACTGACCTTCATGACACCCCTAGGGATAGCTGATAGCCTTTGTGCTCACTCGTGTTCCTGTGCATACCATGTGCCTGCAGGTAGCAGCAGCAGCAAAGGATTTCAGGTCCCGTGTCTCCCCGGTACATGGACAGGCCCTGCTCTTCTCCTAAGCCACCCAATCTCCCAGGGAGCCTCTCCCAGGTGAGCCCGACTGTGCTGGCCTCACCGGCCACTGCTGCAGCCCCTGGCCATGCTCCCCACAGCCCCAGCTGGCGGTGCTGCTCTGCAGAGCCAGGGGGCTGTGGTGCCCGGGGCACGGGGGCACTTTGTAGGGCCGTGCTGGTCAGGCTGGGTGTCAGAGCCAGCTAGTGGGGGCCCTGCCACTGACCACATCCCACAACTGTGGCCATGGGGTGCTCAGAGGTGCCCAGCCTGGCAGAGTAAGGAGCCTCTTTGGACTCTCTTCCTTGGGCACCTTTGGATCTGACAGCAGCTCTGAAAGCAGAAGTGAGCCTTCAGGCACAGCCCTTTTAGGAGAGAGATGATTCTCTGTAGGCCAGGTGTGCCACTGCAATGCACACTGCCTGTTCCTGCCTGCAGTCCCAGCACAGCCCCACAGCAGCACTGGAACCAAGCCACAGGAGCAGCAAAAAAAAAAAACAACAACAAACAAACAAACAAACAAAAAAAAAAAAAACAAAAAACAACTTTAATTGAATAAAAAGCACAATAAAATGCAGAATTGTATTTCTTTTTGGACAGCTTTTGTAATAAAACTGGGGGAAAAACAATCAGCACGAGAACATAAGACAGGCTTTGCTTATTACGCGTACCTTTAAGAGTGATTTGCAGAACAGGGCAGGCAGCTTGTTGTTTATGAAATACAGTTGGTCTTCAGTTTCCACACAGCATTCTGAAGTTCCTGGTTCCTCATGCTGTAGATGAGGGGGTTCACTGCTGGAGGCACCAGCAAGTACAAAACTGCCACTACAAGGTCCAGGGTATGGAATGAGATGTAGGGGGACTTCAGGTGGGAAAACATGGCTGTGCTGAAATTCAGAGAGACCACAGTCAAGTGAGGGATGCATGTGGAGAAGGCTTTGTGTCGTCCCTGCTGTGAGGGCATCCTCAGCACAACCCTGAAGATCTGCACATAGGACAGAGCAATCAAAACAAAACACCAACTCAGTAGAAAAAAACTAGCCATAGTAATTCGAATTTCCCATAGGTAAGATTCTGAGCAGGAGAGCCTGATGATCTGGGGGATCTGACAGAAAAATTGGTCCAGGGCATTGCCATGGCTGAGAGGTAAAGAAAATACATTGGCAGTGTGCAGTACAGCGTGGAGAAAGCCACTGCCCCAAGCAGCTGCTGCCATGGTGGCACAGGCTCTGCTGCCCAGGAGGGTGCCATAGTGCAGAGGCCTGCAGATGGCGACGTAGCGGTCATAGGACATAACAGTGAGAAGGGAAAATTCTGCTGAAAACAAAAAGACTAACAGAAAGACCTGTGCAGCATATCCTGCATAGGAAATGGTCCTCATGTTCCAGAGGAAATTTGCCATGGCTTTGGGGAGAGTGGTGGGGATGAGGCCAAGGTCGAGGAGGGCAAGGTTGAGGAGGAAGAAGTACATGGGGGTGTGGAGGCAGTGGTCGCAGGCTATGGCTGTGATGATGAGGCCATTGCCCAGGAGGGCAGCCAGGTAGATGCCCAGAAAGAGCCCGAAAGTCAGGAGCTGCAGCTCCCGTGTGTCTGTAAATGCCAGCAGGAGGAACTCGGTGATGGAGCTGCCTTTACACATTTATCGCCTCTGAGCAAGGGAGCCTGTCGAAAAGAAAAAATGACAGCATAAAATTTAATTACTTCTCTGACCAAAACCCATTGCAAGTCTCACAGAACACCTTCCCACACAATAATCTGTGCCACGTTCTTTTCAGGAAGAGCTTTCTGCAGCTCCTTAGCTTATGTCCGATTGTTGCTCTGAGGGTGCCACAACAAGCGTGGGGCTCTTCTGTGCGCTCTTCGGCAGTCAGTCCTGGTCTGCAGCAACACTTAGAAGGGAACCTGGAGTGGTCTGAGAAGTCTGCTGGCCAGGGACATCTCCCCGTTTGCAGGTCATGAGGAGAAGGTCAAACAATTCCCTAAGAAAAAACAAAGGTAATGTTGGTACTGTCTGTACACTGAAGTGTGTGAGGTGCCTCATATCTACAGCAATGATCAAGGAGCCTTAGTCTTTAGTACTACTACTCCATTCCTATCCCTCTGAATCACCACACAGGTGGGAAAACGAAGGCAGAGAAAAGTGTAGTGCCTTCAGGTAGGTCTTGCCTTGCAGTTCTGCTGTGCAGTGCCCCGGGGAGGTGTGGGGCTGTGAGCAGCCTGTCCCTGGCAGCAGGCTCTGGGCAGCAGCAGGACCCTGCCCTGCCATGCCGGGGGAGCTCCTTCCACCCGCAGCTTCTCCCCGCAGCCCCTGGGCAGCTCCCTGGCCAGGCTGAGTGCTGAGCCTGGCAGGCAGCAGAGGCCCTGCCCCAGCACACAGAGCCCCTGGGGCACAGCAGGGACCCTGCTCTGCACCACAGCCCTGGGCACCCCTGCCTGCACCCCCGGCTGCACAGCCTGCAGCCAGCCCCAAGAGAAGGGAGCCCTCGGGCCCTGCACGCTGACCCTGCAGCACACAAGCCCTGCATGCCCTTCAACTCCAACACTGACTGTACTCCTGACAGCTCCCATCGGCTGAGGGCTGTGGCAGCTCCAGGAGAGCCTGGCAGGGCATGCAGAAGCATTGGCCTGCACCCAGAGACGTACCGTGGGGAGGTGGCTCTGATGATTTCTCTCCCTGCCAGCTCTCCTCTGCCTCCCCCCCAGGCTGCCCTGAACCTCTCTCCCACTTCTCTCTCCTTCCCCTATGCCAGCTGCAGGCAGTGCCCCCAGCTCTGCTGTGCCTGGCAGAGGAACTGTTCATGGGCAGAGCTGTCTCTCTGCAGTGCTGCCTGCTTGCCAGGAGCACCCTCCCTCCATCCCCTGAGCCGTCCCAGCTCAGCAGCACAGGCCCAGCCAAAACCTTTTTACTGACCCCCCCGGTATCACAGAATCACAGAATCACAGAATTTCTAGGTTGGAAGAGACCTCAAGATCATCGAGTCCAACCTCTGACCTAACACTAGCAGTCCCCACTAAACCATATCCCTAAGCTCTACAACTAAACGTCTTTTGAAGACTTCCAAGGATGGTGACTCCACCACCTCCCTGGGCAGCCCGTTCCAGTGCCGAACAACCCTTTCAGTAAAGAAGCTCTTCCTAACATCTAACCTAAAACTCCCCTGGCGTAACTTTAGCCCATTCCCCCTCGTCCTGTCACCAGGCACATGGGAGAACAGACCAACCCCCACCTCGCTACAGCCTCCTTTAATGTACTTATACAGAGCAATAAGGTCACCCCTGAGCCTCCTCTTCTCTAGGCTGAACAAGCCCAGCTCCTTCAGCCGCTCCTCGTAGGACTTGTTCTCCAGGCCCCTCACCAGCTTCGTCGCCCTTCTTTGGACCCGCTCAAGCACCTCGATGTCCTTCTTGTAGCAAGGGGCCCAAAACTGAACACAGTACTCGAGGTGCGGCCTCACCAGAGCCGAGTACAGGGGGACGATCACCTCCCTAGCCCTGCTGGTCACAGTGTTTCTGATACAAGCCAGGATGCCGTTGGCCTTCTTGGCCACCTGAGCACACTGCTGGCTCATATTCAGCCGACTGTCCACCACCCCCCCCCGGTCCTTCTCTGCCAGGCAGCTCTCCAACCATTCCTCTCCCAGCCTGTAGCTCTGCTTGGGGTTATTGCATCCCAGGTGCAGGACCCGGCACTTGGCCTTGTTGAACTTCATACAGTTGACCTCAGCCCATCGGTGCAGCCTATCCAGATCCTCCTGCAGAGCCTTCCTACCCTCGAGCAGATCGACACACGCACCTAGCTTGGTGTCATCTGCAAACTTACTGAGGGTGCACTCAATGCCGTCATCCAGATCATTGATGAAGATGTTAAAGAGGACCGGCCCCAGCACCGAGCCCTGGGGGACGCCACTAGTGACTGGCCTCCAACTGGACTTGACTCCATTTACCACGACTCTTTGGGCCCGGCTATCCAGCCAGTTTCTAACCCAATGAAGCATGCGCCAGTCCAAGCCAAGAGCAGCCGGTAGGTTGGGGCAGAGCCCAGGAGCCTCAGGCACTCAGAGGATATGGAAGACCTTTCTCAAGTAGACAACGCAGATGCAAACTCCAAAGCCTCTCACAGTGTTAACAGTCCAACTGAGGGACATTAGTGACAAAGCCTCCCCATGGACTTGTTAGAGCAGGAAAGTGCAGGCAGTGATAACAAGGAGAACAAGGCCCAGTAAAGGTGGCCCTGATGCTGAGGAAACCTTCATGCGTTCCATGAAGTCCAACAGTTGGGCGCTGACCCCAGCCTCTGGGAAGGGAGATCCTGTCCCTCCAGTCCCTCCAGTGGGTTTAGGGCTCTTCCTGGGTCAGCCCAGTGTGGGGACTGTTTCAAGCATGTGTCAGAGACCTGGGAAAGTATCCGCCTGTTAGTTTGACTCCAGTGCCAGGGAAGCTCACGGAGCAGATTCTCTTGAGAGTCATCACGCAGCACTTGCAGGGCAAGCAGGCGATCAGGCCCAGTCAACATGGGTTTATGAAAGGAAGGTCCTGCTTGACAAACCCGATCTCCTTCTATGACAAAGTGAAGCGCTTGGTGGATGAGGGGAAGGCTGTGGATGTGGTCTACCTCGACTTCAGCAAGGCTTTTGACACCATCTCCCACAGCATTCTCCTCAAGAAACTGGCTGCTCTTGGCTTGGACTGGCGTACGCTTCATTGGGTTAGAAACTGGCTGGATAGCCAGGCCCCAAGAGTCGTGGTGAATGGAGTCAAATCCAGCTGGAGGCCGGTCACTAGTGGCGCTCCCCAGGGCTCAGTACAGGGGCCAGTCCTCTTTAATATCTTCATCGATGATCTGGACGAGGGCATCGAGTGCACCCTCAGTAAGTTTGCAGATGACACCAAGTTAGGTGCGTGTGTCGATCTGCTCGAGGATAGGAAGGCTCTGCAGGAGGATCTGGATAGGCTGCACCGATGGGCTGAGGTCAACTGCATGAAGTTCAACAAGGCCAAGTGCCGGGTCTTGCGCTTGGGGCACAACATCCCCAAGCAGCACTCCAGGCTGGGAGATGAGTGGGTTAGAAAGCTGCCTGGCAGAGAAGGTCCTGGGAGTCGGGAAGAGAAGGACTGAATATGAGCCAGCAGTGTGCTCAGGTGGCCACAAAGGCCAAGAAGGCCATCCTGGCTTGTATAAGAAACAGCGTGGCCAGCAGGACTAGGGAAGGGATTGTCCCTCTGTGTGTCAGGGTGGACCATTCAGGAGCTTGAAGAGATGATAGAATAAGGAGCAACGGTTTGAATCTTAAAGAAGGGTATATTTCAATTAGATATGAGGAAGAAATTCTTTTCTTATCGGGGTGGTGAGTCCTACAAAGAGGTTGCCCAGAGAAACTGTGGATGCCCCATCCCAGAAAGTGTTCAAGGTCAGGTTGGATGGGACTTTGACCAAGCTGGTCTGGTGGAAGGTGTCCCTGCCCATGGCAGGAGGGATGGAATTAGATGACCTTGAAGGTCCCTTCCAACCCAGTCCATTCTATCAGTCAATGCTCAAATATCAACCACGGCCCTACAGCCCTCCTCTCAGCATGGCCGTATCCCAAAGGAATCCTCTGGGCAGGTGCCTCAACAGGCCCAAGTCTGATCACCTCAAGTCCCCTCCTTTGCCTTGTTCCCCTCCCGCAGCATTCTCAACTCTATCTTCTCACCTCTTTCAAATCCCTGAGCACTGCATGTTGAATTCTAAGGATGAGGTCCTGCAGGTCACCTCACCCCACTGGCTCCTCAGTCATCTGTGTCAGCCAGATGTCATCAAGGAGCTCCCAAAACCTCCTGGGGGGTTTCTGTAAGGCTATGCAGAAGCAGAGGGTCTGCTCCTTCCAGGTTATCTGCTGAAGAACCTTTTCCAGTGCACCAAGGGATGCTTATAAGGGAGGCCGTGATGGGAGCCAGACCTGGTCATTTGAGACAAGTAGAGACAAGGAAAAGACAAACCATGTGGATTCTACCTTATAGAAGAGTAGAGAAAGCAGCTAGAAATAAAGGATTTCTTTACAAGAGAACTTTCCAAGCTAGAGAAAGAGGAAAGCCATATATGTGTGTAAGTTTAAGCTCTGAGAAAAGGAAAAACCTGCTAAATACGGACAAAAAAAAAAGAAAAAAAAATAAAATCATCAACACTTTAGACTAAAACTCCAAGAATTACTTGGTATTCATTACTGGTGAGCTTTATGGAAGTTGCCCAAAATACTTTTTTTTTTTTTTTGGGGGGGGGGGGGGTGAATCTGACAAATTCTTTTAAATGTAAGTATCACTGACAAATATGCGAGTCCAAAGAAAGACATACTGAGTGGAGTCCCAGTGAGCAGGAGGTTAGCGGTGGCTGTCACCCAGGTGTCAGAGTAGGCAGGGGGGCAGCGGTGGCTGTGCCACCCAGGTGTCACAGTGGGCAGGGGGCAGTGGTGGATGTGTAACCCAGGTGTCACAGTGGGGCTGTGACACGGCAGCCAGGCTGGGAGAAAGGGCCAGGGGTGCGGGCAGGCCCCAGTCGGGATGGAAGCCCCTGGCAGCAGGCAGCAGAGGGCAGAGCAGGGCAGGACAGGGAGGTGAGTGCGCAATGGAGCAGGGGCTGAAACGCAGTGTGAGCCTGAATGGTCCAGGAAACTCAGAGGATGTGCTGGTGTGTGCAGAGGAGATGCTTGTGTGCTCCCCTGAGATGCCAGGGTGCCTCAGGAGATGCTTTCTTGCTCCATGGAGGTTCTTGGCTATCCCAAGAACAACCTGGGTGCTCCTCAGGCTTCTTGGCTGCTCTGTACGGATGCTCCCTTGGTGCACAGGGAGATGCTTGGTTTCTCCAAGAAGACACCTGGGTGATGCAGGAAGTTTATTGGATGTCCCAGGAAGGTGGATTGGTGATCCTGAAAGTTCCTTGGTGGCTGCAGAGAAATGCTTGAGTACTATTTGGAGACACCTGGGTACCCAGGAGATGTGCTTGTGTACCCAAGGAGGACATTTGTTTGATCCAGGGTAAAGCTTTTGGATTTTGGGTAGTCCAGGGAAATGGTTGGGTGCTTTTTGTGTGATGCTTGGCTTCATGGAGATGCTGGAGTGCTGTGAGGAGATGCTTGGTTCCTCCAAGTTGGTGTTTGTGTCCCCTGGGGAGATGCCTGCATGCCCACAGGGACATACTTGAATGACCATGGCAGGTGCTTGTGCACCCCATGGAAGCTCTTGGGTGCCAAGCGAGGTGCTTCCCATCTGCAGTGAGATGGTTGTGTGCCCCAGGTGGTGTTCTGGAGGCCTGGGAGATGCTTGGCTTCTCCACTTAGATGTAGGAGTGCGGCGGGGAGATTCTTTGGTGCTCCAGTGAGGTGCTTGAGTGTTCCAGGGAGGTGCTTCTGTGCTGCAGGGAAATGCTTGGGTGACAGGGGCAGAAAATTTTCTTATTCTTATTATCTGTGTGCTCCAGGGAGGCTTTTGCTTGTGCCCCAGGAATATACTTGTATGCCCTGAGAAGAAGAAGCTTGTGTTCCCCAGGAGTATCTAGGGTTTCTTGGAAGATGCTCAATTCCACTTGGTCACTTGGATTGCCCAGGAGATGCCTGAGTACTGCAGAGGGTGGTTTGTGCACCTCCGGGGAGGTGCTGGAGTGCACCAAGTTCTGAATTGTGTTTAATGCCTTAGGGAGGTGCTTGTCTGTCCCTGTGAGATGCTTGGGTGCTCCAGAGAGGTGCTTGTGAACCACAGGAAGGTTCTGGTTGTCCCCAGAGAGGTGCTTGGGTGCCCCGGGAGGTGCTTGTGTGCCATGGGAAAATGCTTACATACCCTGAGAAACTCCTTGGGTCTTCCAGGAAGGTGCTTTCATTATCCAGGGAGATGCTTGTGTACCCAGGGAGATGATTGTTTGACCCAGGGTGATGTATGCTTTCTCCAGAGAGGTGCCTCATTGCTGGAGGGACATTCCTGGCTGCTTAATAGATATTCTTGGGTGACCTATGCAGATGATTGGGCACCCGTAAGTTTATTCTACTACTCCCCAGGGAGCTGTTTCGTTCTTCCGAGATGGTGCTTGGGTTCTGTGTACAGGTGCCTGGGTTCTTCAAAGTAATGCTCCTATGCCTTTGTGCAATGTCTTAGCTCATCAGCAGGTGATGGGTTCACACTGGAAATTCTTCAGTGCTCCTGAATCAACATTTTTTTTCTTCTACGTGCAAAAAAGAGCACAATACCAGTCACCAGAAAGAAAATTAACTCTATCGCAGCCCAAACCTGGACATCCCACAAGGGCAGGTGCCAGTTTGTGGCCCTGAGGGGACCCCCCCTAGCTATGGCACAGGCTGGGGGATTTCTGGTTGGAAGCAGCCCCATGGGAAAGGTCTTGGTGGGCAGGGAGTTGGGCAGGAGGCAGCCAAGTGCCCTGGCAGCAAGGACAGCCAGCAGCGTCCTGGGCTGTGTGAGCCAGGAATGGCCATGGAATGCAGGGAAGGGACGATCCAGAAGACGGCATCGAGATTTCAGGTCCCCAGGACAGGAGGGATGTCAGCAAGCTGCAGCGGGGTTAGCACTGGGCCCCAGGATGCTCTGCAGCACTCTGCCTGTGAGGAGAGGCTGAGGGTGCTGGGCTTGTCCAGCCTGGAGAAGGGCAGGACGAGGGGGACCTCCCCAGGCTGTATCTCTGAGGGGGTTGTGGAGGGTGCAGAGCCAGGATCTTCAGCTGGGTTCATGGTGGGAGGACAAAAGACAACAGCTGTTAAAGTGAAAGAGGAGAGCTTCAGGCTGGAGAGAAGGCAAAAGGCCTTTTCACCATGAGCTCAGTTGGGTATCACCCAGAGGCTGTGTGGTCCCCGTTTTTGCAGGTTTTGCAAAATGCAGCAGAATCAGGCCTTGAACAGCCTGTTCTGATCCTGTGCTTGTGACAACTTGGGCTGGAGGCCTCCTGAGCTCCCTGCCAACGTGCCTTACGCTCCTTTGACCTCAGGCCCAATTTCTGGTGGCGACAGAGGAGATGCTGTGGGGCCTGAATGCTCCTGTGCTGTAGGGGACCATCTAAAGCCAGGCAGGTGAACTCCTTCTCTTCTCCCTTGGCTTTAAGTGAAGCCTGGCAAGCACTGCCTCAACCATCTCTGTATGACACCTCAAGGTCCTGTCTTCTCCTGGATGTACTCTGAGGTGTGAGAAGAGACGTGGGCTTTTCTGGGCTGTTAATTCTCTCCCTCTGCGTTCTGCTCCTCTCCAAGACGGTGTCATTTCTCACCTTCTTTCCTACCTGAAGGGAAATGCATACTCTGTCCTGGCCATAAAGGACAGCTGAGCATCTTTTCTACTTCCCTCGCATGTCCAAATCTCCTGCACTCTTTGCCAGGAAAGCTGAACATTGCATGGATGTTCATAGCCATACTTCCCTCCATCTGTGCAGAGAGGTCAACATCTCAGTGTGATCCACTTTTTTGCAAACACTGTGAATTGTCATGGACGTTGCTGGGCAGATAGGGTTTTGGGGGGCCACATAGCTTTGTACAGGACACAAAATCATCTTATTTAAGAGTGTTGGCCTAACAATACTATAAATGTTTAGAAAATGTCAATAAAAATTAAAACAAAACAAAAAAGAAAGAAAGGCAAAGTTCTAAAGCATTGGTACTTGTGTATTTCAGCTTTTACAAATTTTGCTGATTTTGTTTTCTTTTACTCTAATACTTAATAATGAGCAGTGCTGATGCTATGAGACACTGCCCAGCCTCTACCTGCAGCTCCTGAGGGCCTCCAGTCTCCCACAGGTGCTTTTGACAGCTCTGAGCCCCACGCAAACACCTGCAGTACACTGAGGCCTCTGAACGTGGCACTGGATGTTTGCAGACAGACCAAGTTCTGCCTGGAAAGGCGAACAAATTTTTCCAACAGAGGAAAATAAATAAAAATAAAAATAAATAAAACAAAAAAATCACATGTTCATCACTTGAAACACTTGAGCTCTGTTTAAGAAAAGGCAATATTTTCTCACCACGCCAGATGGGAAATTACACAGAAGTGCATGAATCGTATGAGAAATATCAATCTTCCCCTCTCCTTGCACTACCACTACTGTCTCCTGTGTCTGTTCTGATGTGAGTCCTGTCAGCCCCGCCTTGCACGTGTTCCCATCTCTCCTGATTAAATGACCATGTTTAATGTTTTATTATTATTTGTACTTTTTTGAAGACTCCCTTCCCATTGCTTTCCATGGCAAGCCTGTCCCTCTCCATTACTCTCAGTGCCTGTGTGCAGGCAGTTCTGTGGGGAAAAGGGCTGGGAGCTGGTGCAAAGGAGCTGTAACATGCAGCTGCAGCCCTGACTGGAGAAGTCTGATGGAAGGAGAAGTGCTGCAAGTTCCAGGGGGCTCCTGAGAGAAATGGTGGGGCTGGGGAGGTGAGGAGCAAGGTTGCCCACAGAGTGCCTGGCTTCAAGGGACTGCTTCTCCAAGCTGACCAGGCCTCCTTAGGAGACCCTCTGGATCAACAGCAATGGGAGAGGTCAGGGAATTGAAATAAATCAATAAAGAATGCACCTTGAAGGGAAAACTCACTTATTATCAACTGCTCATTAAAATCTGCCTCATTCACTACCCCCTGGAAATCTCCCCGATTAGATGTACAAGCCCTGAAGCCCTGAAGGGAAGCCTGAAGGGAACTGCTGGGCAGCAAGAGGGCACAGGAGGGCTCTCTGCATTGTACTGAGCCCCAGGGTGTATTTGGTGCTGAGTCCATGGACCTCTGATGCTGAGACTACACAAGCTGCTCAAGAAGGGAAGGCCAGAAGAAACGCTGAAGTTTCTGGGAGTGTTAATTTGTCCCACTGGGGGACATTACCACCACTACTTCCCCATGGACTTGTTAGTGAAGAAGATGGGAGGCAGTGATAAAAGGCAGGCAAAGGCAGAGTAAAGGTGGCCCTGATGCTGAGGAAATCTTGATGTGTTTTATTAAAGCAAACACAAAGGCCTGACACCCAGCCTCTGCGAAGAGAGCTTCTGTCCCTCGCACTGCTCTTTAAAGGGTAGTGGGATACGGGGTGCGTGATGGCAACTAAAGGACAACACCACTGGACAGGGCTGCAAGGAGGCCACATGGTTCCAGTGCCAGGAGCACAATGTGTCGTCTCATAGGCCCCAGCGGCAGAGACAACAGCCATAGATAAGGAGACAAAGACCTCTGCTCTGTCAGGGCCTTCCAGCCCTGTCAGTGCCCTTGGACATCTCCCCACAGGTTGTTCTATGCCAGAACCATTTTCCCTGCAGCCTGGAGACTTTCAACCTGCTTCCCCACCATAGCATCTCCCTACCTATACTAGGGACTCCTTGTGCTCACTGCCTCTCACTTGAAACACAAGCCATGGGCTGAAGCAGACTCCCTCTGAGTCACCACAGCACTGCCCTTGGAGTGGCATTTCTTTCTCTTCATCACCATGCTGGACCTCCAAAACAGAAGACTGTGGCGGTTTTCCTTTCTCATGTTCTTTCCCCCTACCCAAAATGGGCCATCATCTCTGAAAGCAGATTTCCAGCTCTCAGGAGATCCTACAAGAGTGCCCTGAGCCTGCGCTTCACCAGGCCTAGGAAGCACAGGTCTCTTAGCCTCCAGACACATGCCCCCTAGCCCTGTCTTGGCACACCTGCTCTGAACCCTCTCCATTCCTCCTTGTTTCTTCCGAAAAGCAGTCCCACACTGAGAATCCCTCTTCCAGTTAGGGCCACACCAATGTTTTGATTGTGTATAACCGCTATAACTTGAACAGTTCTGTATTCACACAAGGCAGAGTGATCCTCAGTGTATGTCCAGCACAGCAGTAAAAGAATGAATGCTTTCTAAAACTCCAGATTGGGTCTTGGAGAGTTACTTTGACTGGCTTTTTCAGTATCACCCTCGCCTGCTGCCAGCTGCTGCCCACTTAGGCTCCTGGCACAAACATGGCCCCTGCATCAACACCACCACTCGTGCCGCCTTTGCTGCCTTGCCCCTGACCTCTCCCTCAACTCCTCATCTCTGCTGGGCCCCACGTTCCACACCCAAATGCATCCCTTTGGTGTCACCACCCTCTCCTCTTCCCAGTGGGATGGCAGAGCCAGGGCAGGACATGGTAGAGTTAGGCCCTGTAGCGCCCATGCAGAACGCGTGTGGCAGAGCGGGAGCTGAGACTGGGCTCTGTGCTATGGAGGAGGCCCCATGCAGAAAAGATGAGGTTAAACAGCAACTTTGCAGCCAGGGTCTCCATCTTGGTTTGTCACGGAAGGTTTCTGGCCACGAAGGGGCAAGGGATGGGTCAGCCACAACTTCTCTGGGCACACTGTTCTAGTGACCACCACCCCCAAAGGAAAGAATTTCTTCCTTATAACTAATTTAAAAGTGCCCTCCTTTAGTTTTAAAACATTACCCCCTTTAGGTACTGGAAGTACCTTTAGGTCCCCTTTAGGTACTGGAAGTCTGCTATAGGGTCTCTCCAGGCTGAAAATCACAGAATCACAGAATCACAGAATTTCTAGGTTGGAAGAGACCTCAAGATCACCGAGTCCAACCTCTGACCTAACGCTATCAGTCCCCACTAAACCATATCCCTAAGCTCCACATCTAAACGTCTTTTAAAGACTTCCAGGGATGGTGACTCCACCACTTCCCTGGGCAGCCTGTTCCAATGTCTAACAACCATTTTGGTAAAGAAGTTCTTCCTAAGATCCAGCCTAAAACTCCCCTGGCGCAACTTAAGCCCATTCCCCCTCGTCCTGTCACCAGGCACGTGGGAGAACAGACCAACCCGCACCTCGCTACAGCCTCCTTTAAGGTATCTGTAAAGAGCAATAAGGTCACCCCTGAGCCTCCTTTTCTTCAGGCTGAACAAGCCCAGCTCCCTCAGCCGCTCCTCGTAGGACTTGTTCTCCAGGCCCCTCACCAGCTTCGTCGCCCTTCTCTGGACCTGCTCAAGCACCTCGATGTCCTTCTTGTAGCAAGGGGCCCAAAACTGAACACAGTACTCGAGGTGCGGCCTCACCAGAGCTGAGTCCAGGGGGACGATCACCTCCCTAGCCCTGCTGGCCACACTGTTTCTGATACAAGCCAGGATGCCGTTGGCCTTCTTGGCCACCTGAGCACGCTGCTGGCTCATATTCAGCCGACTGTCCACCATCACTCCCAGGTCCTTCTCTGCCAGGCAGCTCTCCAACCACTCATCTCCCAGCCTGTAGCTCTGCTTGGGGTTATTGCGCCCCAGGTGCAGGACCCGGCACTTGGCCTTGTTGAACTTCATGCAGTTGACCTCAGCCCATCGGTGCAGCCTATCCAGATCCTCCTGCAGAGCCTTCCTATCCTCGAGCAGATCGACACACGCACCTAACTTGGTGTCATCTGCAAACTTACTGAGGGTGCACTCAATGCCCTCGTCCAGATCATCGATGAAGATATTAAAGAGGACTGGCCCCTGTACTGAGCCCTGGGGAGCGCCACTAGTGACTGGCCTCCAGCTGGATTTGACTCCATTCACCACGACTCTTTGGACCCGGCTATCCAGCCAGTTTCTAACCCAATGAAGCATGCGCCAGTCCAAGCCAAGAGCAGCCAGTTTCTTGAGGAGAATGCTGTGGGAGACGGTGTCAAAAGCCTTGCTGAAGTCAAGGTAGACCACATCCACAGCCTTTCCCTCATCCACCCAGCGCGTCACTTTGTCATAGAAGGAGATCAGGTTTGTCAAGCAGGGCTTTCCTTTCATAAACCCATGTTGACTGGGCCTGATCGCCTGCTTGCCCTGCAAGTGCTGCGTGATGACTCTCAAGAGAATCTGCTCCATGAGATTCCCTGGCACTGAGGTCAAACTGACAGGCCTATAGTTTCCCGGGTCTGCCCTCCGGCCCTTCTTGTAGATGGGCGTCACATTTGCTAACTGCCAGTCAACTGGGACCTCCCCCGATAGCCAGGACTGTTGATAAATAATGGTAAGCGGCTTGGCCAGCTCCTCTGCCAGTTTTCTCAGTACCCTTGGGTGGATCCCATCCGGCCCCATCGACTTGTGCACATCCAAGTGCCGTAGCAGGTCACCAACCAGTTCTTCGTGGATAGTGAGGGCCACATCCTGCTCCCTATCCCCTTCCACCAGCTCAGGGTACTGGGTATCCAGAGAACAACCGGTATTGCCGCTAAAGACTGAGACGAAGAAGGCATTAAGCACCTCCGCCTTTTCCTCATCTCTTGTAACTAAGTTTCCCCTCGCATCCAGTAAAGGATGGAGATTCTCCTTAGTCCTCCTTTTTGTGCTGATGTATTTAAAAAAACATTTTTTGTTGTCTTTAACGGCAGTAGCCAGATTGAGCTCCAGATGAGCTTTGGCCTTTCTAATTTTGTCCCTGCACAGCCTCTCAATATCCTTATAGTCCTCCCTAGCGGCCTGTCCACTTTTCCAAAGATTATAAACCCTCTTTTTTCTCCTTAGCTCAAGCCACAATTCTCTGTTCAGCCAGGCTGGTCTTCTTCCCCGCCGGCTCGTCTTTGGGCACATGGGGACAGACCGTTCCTGCACCATTAAGATTTCCTTCTTGAAGAGCGCCCAGCCTTCCTGGACTCCTGTGCCCTTCAGAACCACCTCCCAAGGGACTCTACCAACCAGTGTCCTCAGCAGCACAAAGTCAGCCCTCCGGAACTCCAATACAGCGGTTTTACTGGCCCCTTTCCTAGCCTCGCCAAGAATAGCGAACTCCACCATTTCGTGGTCACTCTGCCCAAGACAGCTCCCGACAATCACATCCTCCACCAGTCCTTCTCTGTTTGTGAAGAGAAGGTCTAGCGGGGCGCCACCCCTGGTAGGCTCACTAACCAGCTGTGTCAGGAAGCTATCTTCCACGCCCTCCAGAAACCTCCTAGACTGCTTTCTCTGGGCTGTTTACCAGTTTACCTGGCACTGACGTGAGAATGACAGGCCTGTAGTTCCTAGGGTCATTTTTTTTGTTGTTTTTTGTTTTTTGTTTTTTTTCCGGCCTTTTTGAAAATTGGTACAAAAAGGGCAAGAAAGTATCAGGGAGAGTTGAGCATAAGATGACCTGCACACCCGAGTTCCTGATCCCAAACCCTTGAAGTCCCTTTGATTGCTCGCAGATTATGCATTGCCATTTCTTCTCCTTCCAGATGGAGGACGAGCAATCGGTAATAGTCTGAGGGTTGAACCAAGCTGGGAAGTCTCATAGAATCACAGTATCATAGAATATCCCGAGTTGGAAGGGACCCATAAAGATCATCAAGTCCAACTCCTGGCACTGCACAAGTCTACCCAAAAGTTTAGACCATGTAACTTCTTCTCCATAATTTTACCAGGCACTGACGTGAGACTGACAGGCCTGTAATTGCTACGGTCTTCTTTCTTACCCTTCTTGAAAATTGGGACAACATTTGCCAGCTTCCAGTCTACTGGGACCTCTCCAGATTCCCAAGATCATTAAAAAATAATTGAGAGAGGTCCCGTGATGACATCAGCCAGCTCTTTAAGCATCCTGAGATGGATCCCATCTGGACCCATGGACTTGTACGGATCCAGGTGGAGCAGCAAATCCCGCACACTTTCAGGGTTGGTTGGGAGTTTGTCATTCCCACCGTCTTGGTCCACCTGCTCAGGGCACCCAGGGTCCTGAAGCCCATCATCAGCATTGAAGACAGAGGTGAAGAAGGCATTAAACGTCTCTGCTTTGCCTATGTCATTGTCTGTGAGGAGACCTTCCCCGTCAAGCAGCGGACCTATGTTTTCTTTGGTTCTCATTTTTCTATTAAAATATCTAAAAAAACCTTATTTATCATCTCTCACAGACATGGCCAGCGTCAACTCTAGTTGGGCTTTGGCCCCATGAATTTTCTCCCTACAAACACGAACAGTGTCCCTGTATTCCTTCCTCGTCACCTGACCCTCCTTCCAGCAGCCGTACACTTTCTTTTTCTGTCTAAGCTCCAGTAGAAGATCCCTGGTCAGCCAGACCAGCTTTCTGCCCTGCCTACCTGCCTTCTGATATTTTGGAATCACCTGATCTTGTGCTTTTAGGAGGCAGTGCTTAAAGACTGACCGGCACTGATGGACACCTATACCTTCAAAAGCACCTTCCCAGGGGACCTTGCTGACTAGTTCCCTGAGCAGCCTCAAGTCTGCTTTCCCCATATCCAGGGCTGAAGTTTTGGTGGCAGTTTTCCTTCTCTCACCATAAATTCTAAACTCAACTACTTCATGGTCACTATGACCGAGACAGCCGCCAATTGCCACGTCTCCCACAAGACCCTCTCTGTTTTCCAGCAACAGATCAAGGAGGGCACCTTTTCTAGTTAGTTCCCTTAGCACCTGAACCAAGAAGTTATCATCTAGGTGCTTTATGAACCTCCTGGACTTGCTCGTATCAGCCGTGTGGTGATCCCAGTTGACGTCTCGCAAGTTGAAGTCCCCCATAAGGACAAGGGGAGTTGATCTCGAGGCATCTCTTAGTTCTGCAAAGAATAATTCATTGGTGTTGTCATCTCCTAATGATGTCTCCTTGTCATCTCCTTGTGATGTCCTTAACCCGGGCCCCAGGAAGGCAGCAGACTTCCCTTAGAGGAGGGTCCCTTCTACATATTGGTCCCTCTGTTTCGTTGATTGTTGAATCACCCACAACTAAAACTCTCCTTTTCTTCCTCCTGTCTGTGGTCACTATAGAGGGGGTTGGCCTTTCCAACCCTAGCAATATATCTGGTGGAAGGGGATTGTAGCCTTCTCCATCCATCGATTACCTTTTAGCCTCCAGGGCCTTATATCTGTTGTTCAGGTCTACCTGATAGGGTGATATGGGTGAAGGAGGATTTTACCAGCCACCTCGAGCCTGGACTTGTTTCCTTTCATTCATATCCTTCTGCCTTGTGTCTGCTGAGGGATGGATACTTCATTCCCTTTGAGTTGGGAAATTCCTGGTGCCTGTTCTTGTTCCACAGAGGCCAGAGCTAGGCATCAACAGTCTATCTCCCTCTCTGAATCCTAGCTGTTCATAAGTTTTATAACCTCTTTTCATAGCTCAGCTACCATGCAGAGCAGGTCTTCCACCTGCTCATATCTTATGCAATTGCTGTCTCTGCAGCTGTCCAACGGTGGTGTAAAGCTTTGGCACTCCCTGCAGCCTGACACCTGGACAGCTGTGTACTTTTTTGGAAGTTCACTTTGGGTCCCCACCTCCTTTCTGGAAAGTGTGGAGGTGGCCTTCTGCTGTTTGCCCTGAGCGGTCTGTCACAGGAACTCACTGCAGCACCCCGCCTGCATGAACTGCCACACAGGCTGCCACAACATGCCCTGACTGGTACCTAATGTCTTGTTTGCCTGCTCTGTGCACAGCATTTCTGGTTGCTCATGCTCCCTAGGGTCTCCCAATTGGCTCCTGAAGGGCTGTCTTCAAACTACAGAGGGGGAACTCCTGAAGGGAAACCCCTGCACACTGCAGTTCCCCTGCTCCTATGCAGAAGGTGCCTGCCCTGGAGCCAATCACCTTGGTGAGTGAGAGTCATTATAATTGGGTGAAATGGGTTTAAATACACAGGCACAATGAATAGTGAGGTTTAATGGTGAACAACAATTCTAATAAGCTGGGAAAAAAATACCACAAGACAAGAATAGAAACCAGGCTTGGCCTATCATGAGTAACATTATGAGCAATTTTCAGAAAAATGCAGTAAGCTTTGTGGTGTAAATGCCTGAAGTAACTAGGAAAATAAAACTATAATATAAATAAATAAAACTAACATTCAACAAATAAATAAAACTAACATTCAACAAATAAATAAAACTAACATTCACACTTTCAAGGAAAAGGTACAGCATTGAAGAGGCTTTCTGGGTAAGGCATAACTGCATTACCTGAGCATTCCCTAGGCTCCCAACCTTAGATGCTATTGCGCTGGGGAAACTTGGTGTGCTAGCTCTAAGGAACACCACGGAGCGTAGAGATCTGAATATTTGCTTATAAATCCCTATAGAGTCTTTGATCCTTTTAACGTGTTTATTTCTAGGCTGCGCACCTGTAACACCTGTAACACCTATAACATCTGTAACACTTATAACATCTATAACATCTGTAACATCTATAACACCTGTAACACCCGTAACACCTACAACACCTATAACACCTATAACATCTGTAACACCTATAACACCTGTGTATTTCATGCATACTAGCTTGCTTTTGCAGATAGTCACTATCACCGGCAATCCAAAAGAACCTGATTATCTGTTGCTGTAATAAACCATACTTGATTGCATTGTGATAGCTCTCATTAATGCAACTAGGGTGAGGGTGGTTATCCGTGATAGTTCAGTGTTCTGAATCTAACCAGACCCCCAGACGGTTAATGCATTTTTGGTGAATGTCTGAGTGGACCCCCAGGCGGTTATTATGTTTTTGGTGAATGTCCGAACGGACCCCCAGACCGTTAATGCGTTTTTGGTGAATGTCTGACTGGACCCCCAGGCGGTTAATGTGTTTTTGGTGAATGTCCGACTGGTTCAGTACTCTGAATCCAACCGGGCCCGTAACGGTTAATCAGCTACACCCCTTTAACGCGACAAGCTTATGGCTTATGAAATACACCCAGTCATCAGTTTCCACATTACATCCTTGAGGTCCTGGTTCCTCATGCTGTAGATGAGGGGGTTCACTGCTGGAGGCACCACCGAGTACAGAACTGCCAGCGCCAGGTCCAGGGAAGGAGAAGAGATGGAGGGGGGCTTCAGGTGAGCAAACATGACTGTGCTGACAAACAGGGAGACAATGATCAGGTGAGGGAGGCACGTGGAAAAGGCTTTGTGCCGTCCTTGCAGCGAGGGGAGCCTCAGCACAGCTCTGAAGATCTGCACATAGGACAGAGCAATGAAAATAAAACACCCCAACATTAGAAAAGCAGTAAGCACAATCATCCCAGCTTCCCTTATGTAGGAGTCTGAGCAGGAGAGCTTGAGGATCTGGGGGATTTCACAGAAGAGGTCCCGGGCATGGCTTTGGTCAAGAGGTATTGAAAATGTATTGGCAGTGTGCAGCACAGCGTGGAGAAAGCCACTGCCCCAGGCAGCTGCTGCCATGGTGGCACAGGCTCTGCTGCCCAGGAGGGTCCCGTAGTGCAGGGGCTGGCAGATGGCAACGTAGCGATCATAGGCCATGATGGCGAGAAGAGAAAACTCTGCTAGAAGGAAAAAGAGGAGCAGAAAGAGCTGTGCAGCACATCCTGCATAGGAAATGGTCCTCATGTTCCAGAGGGCATTGGCCATGGCTTTGGGAACAGAGGTGGAGATGCCACCCAGGTCGAGGAGGGCGAGGTTGAGGAGGAAGAAGTACATGGGGGTGTGAAGGCGGTGGTCGCAGGCTACGGCTGTGATGATGAGGCCGTTGCCCAGGATGGCAGCCAGGTAGATGCCCAGGAAGAGCCAGAACTGTAAGAGCTGCAGCTCCCGTGTGTCTGCGAATGCCAGCAGGAGGAACTCAGGGATGGAGCTGCTGTTACACATTTCCTACCTTTGGGCAAGGGAGCCTGACAAAAGGAAGAAATGACAGTGCAAAATTGAAGGACTTCTTTTGGACCACTACATATCTCAACAAACACCCCACAAAGCAAAACACTGCCTCATTCATTTTAGGAGGATCTTTCTGCTGCTCCTTGTCTTATGTCTGGTTGGTGCTCTGAGGGTGCCACAGCAAGCAGGGTGCTCTGCTGTGAGCTCTGCGGCAGTCAGCCCTGGTCTGCAGCAACACTTAGAAGGGAACCTGGAGTGATCTGAGAAGTCTGCTGGCCAGGGACATCTCCCCGTTTGCAGGTCATGAGGAGAAGGTCAAATAATTCCTCAAAAAACAACAAAGCTGATGTTGGTACTGTCTGTAGGCTAAGGTGTGTGAGGTGCCTCAGAGCAGCAGCAATGCTCCAGGAGCCTTAGTTTCTTATACAGATACTACAGCTCCATTACCATCCCTCTCACTCACAACACAGGTAGGAAAATGGAAGCAGAGATTGTAGAAGGTGCACTGCCTTCAGGTAGGTCTTGCCTTGCAGTTCTGCTGTGCAGTGCCCCGGGGAGGTGTGGGGCTGTGAGCAGCCTGCCCCAGTGCCTTAGGGAGGTGCTTGTCTGTCCCTGTGAGATGCTTGGTTGCTCCAGAGGGGTGCTTGTGAACCATAGGAAGGTACTGGTGGTCCCCAGAGAGGTGCTTGTGTGCCATGGGAAAATGCTTACAGACCTCGAGGAACTCCTTGGTCCTCCAGGAAGGTGCTTGTTTTCTCCAGGGAGATGTTTTTGTACCCAGGGAGATGATTGTTTGACCCAGGGCAATGTACCTCCCCCGTTTCACCCCAAAACTTTCTTGGAGGAACAGAGCACCTCTCTGGGGAACAGTAGCATCACTCATGGGCACACAGCCATCTCCATGACGCACCCAAGAACATCCTTGTAGCACACAATTATCTCCTGGATGGAAGCCAGCACTTCCCCGGAGAAACCATTCACCTCCCTGGAACAGCCCAACATCTCCCTGGGGAGCCCAGGCACCTCTCTTGAAGACCAAGGATCTTCCTGGGGTACCCAAGCATTTTCCCAGGGCACGCTGGCATCTCCTCAGGGCATCCGAGCCCCTTCCTGGATCCCAAAGTGCCCAGAGGCACCCAAGAACATTCCCAGAGCACTCAAATTTCCATTGATTTGGTGCAACAAAGCACAATACGTGGGCACCCAGGCATGTCTCTGGAGCACCCAAGCATCTCCTTCATGCACCATAGCATCTCCCCAGGGTACACAAGCAACTCCAGGGGCATCCAAGCACCTGCCTAGGGACCCCCAGCAGCTCCCTGTTGTTCACAAGCTCCTCGCAGGGGTACACAAACATGTCGCCAGTAAACCAATGCTTCTCACCTGAGGAAACATACCTCTCCGCCAAGCACTCCAGCGCCAGTCTGGAGCAATCAGCCACCTCCTGGGAGCACCCAAGCATCTCAACAGGGCAAACAAGCACCAGCCCAGGGAACTCAACAGCACACTTGGAGCACTCCAGCACCTCCCTGTAGGACACAAACTGCTCTCTGCATTACTCAAGCACCTCTTGGGGCACCCAAGTATCTCCCGGGGGAATAAGAGCATCTTCCTAGGGAGCCCAAGGACATTCCCAGGGCACACAAGCACCACCCTCCCCAGGGCACATAAGAATATCCCTGCTGTACCCAAGGTTCTCCCCTGATCCCTCAAGCATCTCCCTGCAGGTCCTAAGCATCTCGGTGGAATGTGTAAGCACCTTCCTGGGCACAACACCCATCTTCTTGGAGCAGACAAGCAACTCCCCTGGGAATCCAGCACCTTCTTGGAGCATCCAACTGTCTTGCTCGGGGCAACCAAACACCTCCCCTGACATCAAAATGTATCCCTGGAGAACCCATGCCTCTTCCCGGAGCAACCAAGCGTCTCCCCAGGATACCCAAATATCTTCCCAGGACACCCAATAACCTTCGTATCACACTTAGGAGGAAGGTCTGCAACAACATTTCTTGGTTCCTGTTGTGCTGTGGGGCTGCTCAAAGCCAGCCCCTGCTCAAGCAGCTGCTGAGCTCCAGCCCCTGCTTAGGCTGCAGCGGAACTCTGGCCCTGCTCAGCCTCGGACATTCCTCTGCTCCAGGGGGATGCCTGTGTTCCAAGGGGGTGCCTGGGTGCTGCGTTCCTGACATTGCTTGTGTTCCCTGAGATCATACTTGTGTGCTGGGTGCTCCATGGACCATTCCCCAGTGAGATGCTGGTGTTCTCAAAACGTGCTGGTGTGCGTGCTGGAGACACTTTTGTGCACCCCTGAGGTGCCTGGGTGCCTCAGGAGATGCTTTCTTGCTCCATGGAGGTTCTTGGCTATCCCAAGAACAATCTGGGTGCTCCCCGGGCTTCTTGGCTGCTCTGCCCAGATGCTCCCTGGGTGCGCAGGGAGATGTTTGGTTTCTCCAAGGAGACATCTGGGTGATGCAGGGAGCTTCTTGGACATCCCAGGAAGATGGATTTGTGATCCTGAAAGTTTCCTGGTGTCTGCATAGAAATGCTTGAGTGCTATTTGGAGATACTTGTGTACCCTAGGAGATGTGCTTGCGTGCCCAAGGGAGATGCTTGTTTGATTCAGGGTTGTCGCGTTAAGGGGTGTAGGTGATTAACCATTACGGGCCCGGTCGGATTCAGGGTACTGAACCAGTCAGACATTCACCAACAACGCGTTAACCATCTGGGGTTCCAGTCAGACATTCAGCAACAACACATTAACCGTCTGGGGGTCTGGTTGGATTCAGAACACTGAACTGTCACGGATAACCACCCTTACCCTAGTTGCACTTAATGAGAGCTATCACAATGCAATCAAATATGGTTTATTACAGCAACAGATAATCAGGTTCTTTATTGTTGGCGATAGTGACTGTCTGCAAAAGCAAGCTATCATGCATGAAATACACAGGTGTTACAGGTGTTACAGATGTGCAGCCTAGAAATAAACACGTTAAAAGGATCAAAGACTCTAGAGAGATTTATAAGCAAATATTCAGATCTCACCCAAAGGCGTCCCAATGGGGGGGGAAGAGAGGCTCAGCCCGTCGACTGACCCCAGGAGTCAGGAGGTCCTAAGGATTTTGGATTTCCTTGGGATGGTATCTCCCCTGACGATGGTATCTTCCCTGCCATCCCCTCTATCTTGGGCCAATTAATATTATTTTCTATCTTTTAGGTGGAGCTTGAGTGGCTCTAGTCAAGCATATCTTAGTTATGATTGGTGTAAAGTTTTCCCGTCTCCGTTTAAAGTAATGGTCTCCAAGAAATTCAGGGCGCATGCTCAGTGAGGGGTGGTCGCACCTTGGAGGCAGGTAGCTTTTGGGATGGAGGTGTGTTTTGGTATTATAATGATATTATAATGAGAAAAAAAGTACACTAGGGTACAGCATTTGTCAAAACATGACAGGTCCTTGGCTCAGGGTGGCAAAAAGTGCAGCTTTGTGCACAAGACAAATTGAGTCCCCACCTGGTTACAGAGCCTAGCCATGGTGTCTCCACTCCACTCTACGCTCCGTGCTGTTCCTTAGTGCTAGCACGCCAAGTTTCCCCAGCGCGATAGCATCTAAGGTTGGGAGCCTAGGGAACGCTGAGGTAATGCAGTTATGCCCTACCCTGAAAGCCTCTTCAATGCTGTACCTTTTTCTTAAAAATGTGAATGTTAGTTTTATTTTCCTAGTTACTTCAGGCAATTACACCACAAGGGTAAAGCTTTGTTTCTCCAGGGAGGATTTTGGGTGCTCCAGGGAGATGTTTGGGTGCTTTTTGTGTGATGCTGAGCACTGGGCCTGTTCAGCCTGGAGAAGAGGAGGCTGAGGGGAGACCTCATCGCAGTCTACAACTTCCTCGTAAGGGGGCGTCGAGAGGCAGGAGACCTTTTCTCCATTAACACCAGCGACAGGACCCGCGGGAACGGGGTTAAGCTGAGGCAGGGGAAATTTAGGCTTGACATCAGGAGGGGGTTCTTCACAGAGAGGGTGGTTGCACACTGGAACAGGCTCCCCAGGGAAGTGGTCACTGCACCGAGCCTGTCTGAATTTAAGAAGAGATTGGACTGTGCACTTAGTCACATGGTCTGAACTTTTGTGTAGACCTGTGCGGTGTCAAGAGATGGACTTGATGATCCTTAAGGGTCCCTTCCAACTCAGGATATTCTATGATTCTATGATTCTATGCTTGGCTCCAGGGAGATGCTGGTGGGCTTCGGGGAGATGCTTGGTTCCTGCAATTTGGTGATTGAGTCCCCTGGGGAGATGCCTGGGTGCCCACAGGGACATACTTGAATGACCCTGACAGGTGTTTTTGCAGCCCATGGAAGCTGTTGCATGCTAAGAGAGGTGCCTAAAATCTTAGTCAATGAGATACTTGTGTTCGCCAGGTGACATTTTGGAGCCCTGGGGAGCACTGGCTCTCCAGGAAGATGCTCAGTTCCCCTGGGGGACACTTGGATGCCCCAGGAGGCAGTTGGGTACTGCAGAGAGCAGTTTGTGTGCTTCAGACAGGTGCTGGAGTGCTCCAATTGTGCTGTTGAGTGCCTTAGAGAGCTGCTTGGTTGCCCCTGTGAGATGCTTGGGTGACCCTGGATGTAATTGTGATGCATAAGCAGATAATTGAGGTGCCAAGGGAAGTGCTTGTGTGCCCCAGGAGGTGCTTGTGTGCCATGGGAAAATGCTTATGGGCCCCAAGGAACATCTTGGGTCCTCCAGGAAGGTGCTTGGATTCCCCAGGGAGATGCTTGTGTACCCAGGGAGATGACTGTTTGACCCTGGGTGATGTATGGTTTCTCCGGAGAGGTGCTTCACTGCTCGAGGGACATTCCTGGGTGCTTGAAACATACACTTGAGTGACCTATGCAGATGCCTGGGCACTCATGGGTTTATTCTAATGTTCCCAAGGGAGGTGTTTCGTTCTTCCAAGGAAATGGTTTGGTTCTCTATTCAGATGTCTGGGTTTTTCAGAATAATGCTTGTATGCCTTTGGGAGATATCTTAGTGCATCAGGAGGTGATGGGTTCACACTGGAAATTCTTCAGAGCTCCAGTGAGATGCTTGAGTGCTGTGCAGAGGTGCATGGATCCACCCGGAAGATGCTTGGGTTCCCTGGGGAGAAGATTGGTACCTCAGGGACATAGCTGTGTGTGTTCCAGGAAGACTTTTTAGAGCTCCAGATATATGCTTGGGTGCTCTAGGTAGATGCTTGTGTGTCTTGTTCATGTACTAGCGTTTTCAAGAAAAAAGTTTGTGTTTCCAGTGGACATTTTTGCATGTCCCAAGGAATTTGCTTTGTGTCCAAGAGGATGCTTGGTTCCTCAAGGAGGATGCTTATGTTCCTGTGGGAGGTGCTTGGTTTCCCCAGCAAGATGCTTGCTGCTAAGTGTGATGCTGGTCTACTGCAGTGAGATACTTGTGTTCTGTTGCGAAGCACGGACGAAAGCACAACAGACACCAGCAGAGTCAGATCATGCTTCACCATTTTATTGCCCGAATAGCCCAACTTTTATAGTGAATTTTACAGGGGTGGACAGTGTTTCACACAAGATTATTGGTCAAAAGCACCCAGACAAACTGTTAAGAAAATAACACCACCTTTTGTTTAGAAGTTAGGAAAACAACCCCCTTTGTGCTTAATGGTCACGTAGGCCTAGTCCTTGAGGCCAGCTGCTGATAACAATATTTTCTGAGTTCCTTAATTGGGTGATGTGGGAGTCATTGCCGTGGGAGCTTCTCACAGTTACTCTGGCAGCTTGGTTTGCTCAGCTACAGCAGGCCCTGAGATTTCTAAGGCCTACCCCTGGTTGCTTAAAGCAAGCTTAGATCGAACAATTATGCCAATTCCCAACAATTCCCCCGTTTTCTTTTTGTACAGGCAGTGCTTGGTTTTACAGCAGGTGTCAAATATACAACATAACACAACTATATAACTTAACCCTAATAATACTATAATTACTGTAAGCATTTAATGTAAACACAATCTAATAGTAAGTAACACAACTTAATAGTAACACACTTAAACCTAATCACTTGATGGTGATCAAAGGCTGTTCTTGACAGTCCTTGTGGTGTCACAGCCCACGTCATTGTCAGAATGATTATCAGGAACCTCTTCATGGTCGTCTTCAGCGTGTGCAGATTCTAAAACTGCTTCAGTCCACTTTACAGTGATCCACTGGATACCTGTTCCTGGCACCACTTCAAAATCCCACATTTATCACAATACTACGTGTAATGATGATTGACACCACAATGAACAGAATCCTTAATGCCCCTTTGACTAATCCCAGTAACCATCTATGTATTGTTTCAAACAAATCAGTGAACCATTGATTGAAAGGATTGATATCATATTGAATCTTTTTAATAAATCCATTTTTCTATGATTTTTGCTGGCACCAATTACCTATGCTTTTAGCCTGCACTGTGGTTATATCCCAGGATCCTACACTGTGGCAACAATAACCTGTACTAAGGCTATATTCCAGAATCCTGCACTATGGCAACGATAACCTGGACTATGGCTATATGCACTCTCACTCACACAGTACACAGTACAATCACACATACAGAGCACAATCGTACACCCAGAGGCCTCTGGCACATCTCACTCTCAATCATACCATAACCTCAATCATACCACAAGAATATAATTTAGAATGATAAGCAAACAAACAAGTATTATCTCTCATTGTGTTCCTCGTGAAGTGACTTGCAACACTTTGTTTTAAAACCTTACCCTTACACAAATACTTTCAACACAAAATACCTGGACATTTAAGAATAACACATATAATTATTAATACTCCAGTTAGTATCCCTCCAGCAGCTGAAAACCTACTGTTTGTCTGCAGCTACAGGAGATCTTTGTCTGCTCCTGCGGTGAGCAGCTGAGAGTGGAGTCCCCTCCGAACAAAACGCTCAGGGTGCACCTAGGGGCGTCCACACCGCAGCTGATCCCCGCAGCCGAGCAGTTGTTACGTGTGGCCACAGATGCCACTCCAAGCACTAAAATTGCCAATGCCGCTCTAGCTGCAACCCCGCACAATTCAACATTATCATTGCTATCCGGTGCAAGCAATGCCCATTTATGTCTGGTGATTTCATGCAACTGCAACAAGCTAGAAGCGAATACAATGAGTTTATCTAAGTAACATGGACTTCTGATAGCATTTGCAGTGATACCTTGCCAGGCCCTATCCCCACAAATCAGAAAAACATCAGGAGGTAAGGCCAAAGCTGTACAATTGTTCCAAACACTGTAGTTGTTACCCCTTGTCTCCATGCTATGAACCCCTAAACCCTGCTTAGCAGCGTCATTGTAATCACAGGTGTTATTTGTATTTTTGTACCGGTATGGCCTTTTCCAGGTTCCTGTAGCAGGAATCATCTGATATCCACGGCTACATTCACATTTGTAGCCACCTTTCAGGTTGATACATATTTGACTACAGATACCAGGGTTTTGACATTCATCAAAATCTCCACAGTTTCTCTTGTCTACAAACTCAAACCCAGCTGGACAGTCACATTCATTTATGTTGCATTCCTTCAGGGGCTCATCACCCCAGTCCTTGCAGTCTCTCTGCTGGTTACACACTTCATTGATATCTATGCATTCTCCACTTTTGTACTTGACTTTGCCAGGTCCAGAGCACTGAATAACATTGTTACAGTTTGCTTCACCAGTGCCCTCCAGACAGTCTCTCACACCACTGCACTGCCTACTCACATGGACACAGTTCCCATCTTCACATCTGAACTGGTCTGGCCTGCAAGTCTGAGAAGGGCAGTTAATTTCATCACTTCCATCCTTGCAATCAGGATCTCTGTCACAGTCTTTTTCACCTGAGCCGCACTGCACCTCACTCACGTAACACTTCACCAGAGGTGCAGGCTGGCGGCCACACTGCTCCAAAGATTCATCCGAGTGGTCGGAGCAGTCACCTTGACCATTGCAGACAAAGCTTTTGGAAACACATTGTCCACTACTGCATGTGAACTCTGCCGCACTACAAGTCACATTGCCACAATTCTCTTCATCTTCTCCACTGTCACAGTCTCTTCACCATCACATTTCCACGACACTGGGATACACTGGGTCGACTGAGGACCACAGCTGATTTCATTTACCCGGCATGTTCTCATATGACACAGCTCAGCACTCTCATCAGACCCATCTTCACAGTCCGGATCCCCATCTGTTTTCCAAACACTGCCATCTGTTTGGCACACACTGACCACTGTTGCACACAAAGTCAGATTCAGCACACGTCTTCTTCACACAAGCACTCTCATCACTGCCATCTGAGCAGTCTTCATCACCATCACATTTCCAGGACACTGGTGCCCGCCGCCCCGCACCTGTGTCACTTATACTACTGCTATTACCCGTGCCGTCAGTGTCAGTGGCATCCTCCTGGTACCGTTTCTGTCTTTGCCGCCCCTTACTCTCCCCCTTTTCTTTTTGCCACTGACCATTCACCACAAATGGATGAGACACATGATTACTAGTTAGGAAAGAGCGTGTAACATCTGCTATACGGCTGCAGGTGACCTGCTGGTTTTGGTAATACTCCAGCTGCCTCTCTGCCAGGTCCACGCGCTGCAGCAGGTTTTCAATGAAGTGCTGGAGCCTGGCTTTTCCCCGCAATTCTTCTTCTGCCTCCTCCTCGAACTTGCTGAGGCGCTGCTTCAAGGCTGTGATCATCTCCACCGCCACGTTCACCTGCCTGCTGAGCACCCGCTCCCTTCGCTGCACCTCCTGCTGCTTCTGCGAGAGCTGCACGAAGGCCTCCCGCACCTCCAGCAGCTCCGCCGTCTTCTGGTCCAGCTCCCCGGTCAGCCTGTCGAGCCGCTTCTCCTTCGTCTTGTCCACGGCCTCCACCATCCTGCTGAACTTCGCCCTGACATGCGCGCCACGGCCGAACCGACCGCGCTCCCCGCAGCGCGGGCAGCGGAACGGCAGCGCCGGGCCGGCCACGGGCAGCGGCTCCGGCCAGGGGAAGCCGCCCTGCTCCGCGCCGTCCTGCTGCATCCTCCGCCTCGGCGGGGCGGACTTGGGAAACTTCGGGCACAGGGACCGGGACCGGCCCCAGCCGAGAGGTGGCCGCCCGCGGCCGCGCTGCCCCGGCCGGTGCCGGCGCCGGGGCCAGGGCCGGGAGCGGAGCGGCCACGGGAGGCGTTTGCGACTCTTGCCGCTGTTCCGGCCGTTTCCCGGCATGTTGCGTCGACATGCCGCTTCCTTGTGATTGTTCGACTGACAATTTGAGCACCATACTGCCCCAGCTCTGCAGTTTCGTCTCACGTGTCCAAAAGCACCACAACGATAACATCGGCAGCGGTGTGGTAACTGGTTACTAGGGGGTGGTACTGGACCACTGGCGGTTTGCAAAGGAGCAAGAGCTGCAAGGACCTGACTCTGTGTAAACTCAGCATGCTCTTTCACAGCCTGTGCCTGTTCTCGCATGCTGTCACCTAATTGCTTTACTGCCTCTACTAACATAGCCTGTGGGCCTACTGGTACCTGAGCCATTCTTTCCAACCCTTCCTCGATTGTCCATGTCCCTGGCAAGGAAGCCAATGTATTGCGAGTAGAGGGGTTGCTATTCTGAATTGCGCACTGTTTTAATATCATGCCCTGGAGGTAATCGGGCACCCCTGCCGCCTGTATTGCATTTGCAACGCGATCAATAAAAAGCCCAAATGGTTCCTCTCTACCCTGTTTGATTCCCATGTAGGAAGGTATTCCCCCTGGCTCCTTTATCCGATCCAATGCTCTTCTGGCCGTTCTCATTGATTCCTTGGCTTTATCAGGTCCCAGCAATGCCTGTGCTTCTGTCCTAAAATACGGTCCTATCCCCATCAACTCTTCCAGCGTGACCCCATGTAAAGGGTCCCCCGGTGGTCTTATCACTGCGACTGATTCTTGACAAGCAGCCTGCCAATGGGCATTAAATAAGAGATGCTGGTGTTGGGTCAAAATTAACTTCATTATGTTGCGTATGTCTCCTGGAAGCAAAATATTTGTTCCCCAAATGTAGTCCAGCATGTGTCTCGTAGGTTCATCTTTCAGACCTGAGTCATTTACTGTGGACCGCAGCTGAGTTAACAATTTCCAGTCCAAATTCACTAGATTAACCGTAACATTACCCTGGGCGTCCGGTGGTGAGTATATTACCGGGAAGGCCTCTGGAATCAATTGTGCAGCTATCTCGTGTTCACCCTCACGTAGGGCCTCATTTGCTATTTGGTTCCACATCCTCTGCCTCTGTTGAACACCGTCTGTAAACGGGCTGGTGTTTTTTCTGTCTGGTTTTTGCTCTCTTATTTCCTCGTCCATCTGAGGGTTAACACTACCAGCTCTTCCCGGCAATCCCAGTCGCTCTGTAGCGGCAGCAGCGACTCTCTGCTCAGCCTGATGTATAGCTAAGGCGTTAGTGACTGCTTTCCAAGGCTTCGATAATTTTTTAGCAGTCTTATTGTTATTAATAACTTCATCAAACAATTTGTCCCCAAATTTGCGCCACTCTGCTTGTTCAAAAACTGTATCCGGATTGATAAAACAACCCTTTGTTACTCCATATGCTAATAATCCTGGTAAATCCTTTTTGCAGTCTATACCCTGCGTGCCTCATTTTTCTAAGAAACATTTGAGCAAATCCTAGGCCGCTTGTCTCTCCATGCCTTTGTTTATACTGTTACAACCTTTGCAAGACAAGTGACTGGCAGGGACCGTCTATAGGTGCTCCCGGGCGCTCCCGGGTGCGGGGATTGCGCGTTTACGTCCCGTTCACCTGTCAGAGTGCAGGTGCGGGGATTATCGTCCCTTTTACCTCTACCGCAATTACTTCAGTGTCCCGCGATTACTTCAATGTCCTGCGTGGTTCCGTACCCCGCGTCTCTCACCGTGAGTCCCCGCGTCCCCGCGTCCCACCGTGTCCCGCGTCTCTCACCGGGAGTACCGCGTTTTCCGCGTCTCTCACCGGGAGTACCGCGTCTCACCGTGAGTCCTGTGTACAGCGTTTGCGGCTCGGTGTCTGGTCAGCTGCAGCGCCGCTCCGATGTCCGCTCCGAAGTTCCGGCGGCACTCCCATGTCCCGCGCCGCTCCGATGTCTCAGTCTCGACGCTGTGACCCCGGCGCTGGTCCCCGGCGGCACTGGTCCCGGCGCCGCGCCGATGTCCCGGCGCCGCTGGTCCCGACGCCGCTGGTCTCCTGGTCTACCTGCGTTCGAATGTGCCGGCGCCGCTGGTGTCCCGCTGCGCTGCGATGTTTGCCCCGGCGCCGCTGCGATGTCCGTGCTCGGCTGCGATGTCTGCTCCGGTGCGATGTCTGTGCTGCTGCGATGTCCTGTTCAGGCCTTGTTCAGGTCTCAGCCTGTTCGGGCGCCATTTGTTGCGAAGCACGGACGAAAGCACAACAGACACCAGCAGAGTCAGATCATGCTTCACCATTTTATTGCCCGAATAGCCCAACTTTTATAGTGAATTTTACAGGGGTGGACAGTGTTTCACACAAGATTATTGGTCAAAAGCACCCAGACAAACTGTTAAGAAAATAACACCACCTTTTGATTAGAAGTTAGGAAAACAACCCCCTTTGTGCTTAATGGTCACGTAGGCCTAGTCCTTGAGGCCAGCTGCTGATAACAATATTTTCTGAGTTCCTTAATTGGGTGATGTGGGAGTCATTGCCGTGGGAGCTTCTCACAGTTACTCTGGCAGCTTGGTTTGCTCAGCTACAGCAGGCCCTGAGATTTCTAAGGCCTACCCCTGGTTGCTTAAAGCAAGCTTAGATCGAACAATTATGCCAATTCCCAACAATTCCCCCGTTTTCTTTTTGTACAGGCAGTGCTTGGTTTTACAGCAGGTGTCAAATATACAACATAACACAACTATATAACTTAACCCTAATAATACTATAATTACTGTAAGCATTTAATGTAAACACAATCTAATAGTAAGTAACACAACTTAATAGTAACACACTTAAACCTAATCACTTGATGGTGATCAAAGGCTGTTCTTGACAGTCCTTGTGGTGTCACAGCCCACGTCATTGTCAGAATGATTATCAGGAACCTCTTCATGGTCGTCTTCAGCGTGTGCAGATTCTAAAACTGCTTCAGTCCACTTTACAGTGATCCACTGGATACCTGTTCCTGGCACCACTTCAAAATCCCACATTTATCACAATACTACGTGTAATGATGATTGACACCACAATGAACAGAATCCTTAATGCCCCTTTGACTAATCCCAGTAACCATCTATGTATTGTTTCAAACAAATCAGTGAACCATTGATTGAAAGGATTGATATCATATTGAATCTTTTTAATAAATCCATTTTTCTATGATTTTTGCTGGCACCAATTACCTATGCTTTTAGCCTGCACTGTGGTTATATCCCAGGATCCTACACTGTGGCAACAATAACCTGTACTAAGGCTATATTCCAGAATCCTGCACTATGGCAACGATAACCTGGACTATGGCTATATGCACTCTCACTCACACAGTACACAGTACAATCACACATACAGAGCACAATCGTACACCCAGAGGCCTCTGGCACATCTCACTCTCAATCATACCATAACCTCAATCATACCACAAGAATATAATTTAGAATGATAAGCAAACAAACAAGTATTATCTCTCATTGTGTTCCTCGTGAAGTGACTTGCAACACTTTGTTTTAAAACCTTACCCTTACACAAATACTTTCAACACAAAATACCTGGACATTTAAGAATAACACATATAATTATTAATACTCCAGTTAGTATCCCTCCAGCAGCTGAAAACCTACTGTTTGTCTGCAGCTACAGGAGATCTTTGTCTGCTCCTGCGGTGAGCAGCTGAGAGTGGAGTCCCCTCCGAACAAAACGCTCAGGGTGCACCTAGGGGCGTCCACACCGCAGCTGATCCCCGCAGCCGAGCAGTTGTTACGTGTGGCCACAGATGCCACTCCAAGCACTAAAATTGCCAATGCCGCTCTAGCTGCAACCCCGCACAATTCAACATTATCATTGCTATCCGGTGCAAGCAATGCCCATTTATGTCTGGTGATTTCATGCAACTGCAACAAGCTAGAAGCGAATACAATGAGTTTATCTAAGTAACATGGACTTCTGATAGCATTTGCAGTGATACCTTGCCAGGCCCTATCCCCACAAATCAGAAAAACATCAGGAGGTAAGGCCAAAGCTGTACAATTGTTCCAAACACTGTAGTTGTTACCCCTTGTCTCCATGCTATGAACCCCTAAACCCTGCTTAGCAGCGTCATTGTAATCACAGGTGTTATTTGTATTTTTGTACCGGTATGGCCTTTTCCAGGTTCCTGTAGCAGGAATCATCTGATATCCACGGCTACATTCACATTTGTAGCCACCTTTCAGGTTGATACATATTTGACTACAGATACCAGGGTTTTGACATTCATCAAAATCTCCACAGTTTCTCTTGTCTACAAACTCAAACCCAGCTGGACAGTCACATTCATTTATGTTGCATTCCTTCAGGGGCTCATCACCCCAGTCCTTGCAGTCTCTCTGCTGGTTACACACTTCATTGATACCTATGCATTCTCCACTTTTGTACTTGACTTTGCCAGGTCCAGAGCACTGAATAACATTGTTACAGTTTGCTTCACCAGTGCCCTCCAGACAGTCTCTCACACCACTGCACTGCCTACTCACATGGACACAGTTCCCATCTTCACATCTGAACTGGTCTGGCCTGCAAGTCTGAGAAGGGCAGTTAATTTCATCACTTCCATCCTTGCAATCAGGATCTCTGTCACAGTCTTTTTCACCTGAGCCGCACTGCACCTCACTCACGTAACACTTCACCAGAGGTGCAGGCTGGCGGCCACACTGCTCCAAAGATTCATCCGAGTGGTCGGAGCAGTCACCTTGACCATTGCAGACAAAGCTTTTGGAAACACATTGTCCACTACTGCATGTGAACTCTGCCGCACTACAAGTCACATTGCCACAATTCTCTTCATCTTCTCCACTGTCACAGTCTCTTCACCATCACATTTCCACGACACTGGGATACACTGGGTCGACTGAGGACCACAGCTGATTTCATTTACCCGGCATGTTCTCATATGACACAGCTCAGCACTCTCATCAGACCCATCTTCACAGTCCGGATCCCCATCTGTTTTCCAAACACTGCCATCTGTTTGGCACACACTGACCACTGTTGCACACAAAGTCAGATTCAGCACACGTCTTCTTCACACAAGCACTCTCATCACTGCCATCTGAGCAGTCTTCATCACCATCACATTTCCAGGACACTGGTGCCCGCCGCCCCGCACCTGTGTCACTTATACTACTGCTATTACCCGTGCCGTCAGTGTCAGTGGCATCCTCCTGGTACCGTTTCTGTCTTTGCCGCCCCTTACTCTCCCCCTTTTCTTTTTGCCACTGACCATTCACCACAAATGGATGAGACACATGATTACTAGTTAGGAAAGAGCGTGTAACATCTGCTATACGGCTGCAGGTGACCTGCTGGTTTTGGTAATACTCCAGCTGCCTCTCTGCCAGGTCCACGCGCTGCAGCAGGTTTTCAATGAAGTGCTGGAGCCTGGCTTTTCCCCGCAATTCTTCTTCTGCCTCCTCCTCGAACTTGCTGAGGCGCTGCTTCAAGGCTGTGATCATCTCCACCGCCACGTTCACCTGCCTGCTGAGCACCCGCTCCCTTCGCTGCACCTCCTGCTGCTTCTGCGAGAGCTGCACGAAGGCCTCCCGCACCTCCAGCAGCTCCGCCGTCTTCTGGTCCAGCTCCCCGGTCAGCCTGTCGAGCCGCTTCTCCTTCGTCTTGTCCACGGCCTCCACCATCCTGCTGAACTTCGCCCTGACATGCGCGCCACGGCCGAACCGACCGCGCTCCCCGCAGCGCGGGCAGCGGAACGGCAGCGCCGGGCCGGCCACGGGCAGCGGCTCCGGCCAGGGGAAGCCGCCCTGCTCCGCGCCGTCCTGCTGCATCCTCCGCCTCGGCGGGGCGGGCTTGGGAAACTTCGGGCACAGGGACCGGGACCGGCCCCAGCCGAGAGGTGGCCGCCCGCGGCCGCGCTGCCCCGGCCGGTGCCGGCGCCGGGGCCAGGGCCGGGAGCGGAGCGGCCACGGGAGGCGTTTGCGACTCTTGCCGCTGTTCCGGCCGTTTCCCGGCATGTTGCGTCGACATGCCGCTTCCTTGTGATTGTTCGACTGACAATTTGAGCACCATACTGCCCCAGCTCTGCAGTTTCGTCTCACGTGTCCAAAAGCACCACAACGATAACATCGGCAGCGGTGTGGTAACTGGTTACTAGGGGGTGGTACTGGACCACTGGCGGTTTGCAAAGGAGCAAGAGCTGCAAGGACCTGACTCTGTGTAAACTCAGCATGCTCTTTCACAGCCTGTGCCTGTTCTCGCATGCTGTCACCTAATTGCTTTACTGCCTCTACTAACATAGCCTGTGGGCCTACTGGTACCTGAGCCATTCTTTCCAACCCTTCCTCGATTGTCCATGTCCCTGGCAAGGAAGCCAATGTATTGCGAGTAGAGGGGTTGCTATTCTGAATTGCGCACTGTTTTAATATCATGCCCTGGAGGTAATCGGGCACCCCTGCCGCCTGTATTGCATTTGCAACGCGATCAATAAAAAGCCCAAATGGTTCCTCTCTACCCTGTTTGATTCCCATGTAGGAAGGTATTCCCCCTGGCTCCTTTATCCGATCCAATGCTCTTCTGGCCGTTCTCATTGATTCCTTGGCTTTATCAGGTCCCAGCAATGCCTGTGCTTCTGTCCTAAAATACGGTCCTATCCCCATCAACTCTTCCAGCGTGACCCCATGTAAAGGGTCCCCCGGTGGTCTTATCACTGCGACTGATTCTTGACAAGCAGCCTGCCAATGGGCATTAAATAAGAGATGCTGGTGTTGGGTCAAAATTAACTTCATTATGTTGCGTATGTCTCCTGGAAGCAAAATATTTGTTCCCCAAATGTAGTCCAGCATGTGTCTCGTAGGTTCACCTTTCAGACCTGAGTCATTTACTGTGGACCGCAGCTGAGTTAACAATTTCCAGTCCAAATTCACTAGATTAACCGTAACATTACCCTGGGCGTCCGGTGGTGAGTATATTACCGGGAAGGCCTCTGGAATCAATTGTGCAGCTATCTCGTGTTCACCCTCACGTAGGGCCTCATTTGCTATTTGGTTCCACATCCTCTGCCTCTGTTGAACACCGTCTGTAAACGGGCTGGTGTTTTTTCTGTCTGGTTTTTGCTCTCTTATTTCCTCGTCCATCTGAGGGTTAACACTACCAGCTCTTCCCGGCAATCCCAGTCGCTCTGTAGCGGCAGCAGCGACTCTCTGCTCAGCCTGATGTATAGCTAAGGCGTTAGTGACTGCTTTCCAAGGCTTCGATAATTTTTTAGCAGTCTTATTGTTATTAATAACTTCATCAAACAATTTGTCCCCAAATTTGCGCCACTCTGCTTGTTCAAAAACTGTATCCGGATTGATAAAACAACCCTTTGTTACTCCATATGCTAATAATCCTGGTAAATCCTTTTTGCAGTCTATACCCTGCGTGCCTCATTTTTCTAAGAAACATTTGAGCAAATCCTAGGCCGCTTGTCTCTCCATGCCTTTGTTTATACTGTTACAACCTTTGCAAGACAAGTGACTGGCAGGGACCGTCTATAGGTGCTCCCGGGCGCTCCCGGGTGCGGGGATTGCGCGTTTACGTCCCGTTCACCTGTCAGAGTGCAGGTGCGGGGATTATCGTCCCTTTTACCTCTACCGCAATTACTTCAGTGTCCCGCGATTACTTCAATGTCCTGCGTGGTTCCGTACCCCGCGTCTCTCACCGTGAGTCCCCGCGTCCCCGCGTCCCACCGTGTCCCGCGTCTCTCACCGGGAGTACCGCGTTTTCCGCGTCTCTCACCGGGAGTACCGCGTCTCACCGTGAGTCCTGTGTACAGCGTTTGCGGCTCGGTGTCTGGTCAGCTGCAGCGCCGCTCCGATGTCCGCTCCGAAGTTCCGGCGGCACTCCCATGTCCCGCGCCGCTCCGATGTCTCAGTCTCGACGCTGTGACCCCGGCGCTGGTCCCCGGCGGCACTGGTCCCGGCGCCGCGCCGATGTCCCGGCGCCGCTGGTCCCGACGCCGCTGGTCTCCTGGTCTACCTGCGTTCGAATGTGCCGGCGCCGCTGGTGTCCCGCTGCGCTGCGATGTTTGCCCCGGCGCCGCTGCGATGTCCGTGCTCGGCTGCGATGTCTGCTCCGGTGCGATGTCTGTGCTGCTGCGATGTCCTGTTCAGGCCTTGTTCAGGTCTCAGCCTGTTCGGGCGCCATTTGTTGCGAAGCACGGACGAAAGCACAACAGACACCAGCAGAGTCAGATCATGCTTCACCATTTTATTGCCCGAATAGCCCAACTTTTATAGTGAATTTTACAGGGGTGGACAGTGTTTCACACAAGATTATTGGTCAAAAGCACCCAGACAAACTGTTAAGAAAATAACACCACCTTTTGATTAGAAGTTAGGAAAACAACCCCCTTTGTGCTTAATGGTCACGTAGGCCTAGTCCTTGAGGCCAGCTGCTGATAACAATATTTTCTGAGTTCCTTAATTGGGTGATGTGGGAGTCATTGCCGTGGGAGCTTCTCACAGTTACTCTGGCAGCTTGGTTTGCTCAGCTACAGCAGGCCCTGAGATTTCTAAGGCCTACCCCTGGTTGCTTAAAGCAAGCTTAGATCGAACAATTATGCCAATTCCCAACAGTGTTCCCCATGAACATGCTTGTGTGTCCAAGGGAGGTGCTTGGGTACAGCAAGGAGATGCCTGGGTAATGCAAGAAGATCTCTGTGTTCCTGGAAATTGTCCTCAATGGGTACACAGCTGAGATGCCGGGGTGACTCAGGAAGATGCTTGAAGTCTCGAAGGATCTCCTTGGTTGCTCCAGGAAGATTTCAGGGTGCTCCAGGGAGGTTCCTGAGCAACCTATTGAAGAGCCTGATGTGCCCAGGGAAACTCTTGTCTCCTCCAAGGTTCTGCAGGGCTGATCCAGGCAGTACACCTTGGAGACACGCTTTGGATCTCCAAAGGAATGCTTGGGTTCTTTGGATTCATGCTTGGGAGATCCTTTGGTGGTTCAGAAAGGTGCTGGGTTTCCCAGAAGACATTTGAGGTGACAACACTAGGTGCAACAAGATCCATCCTGGAGAAGCAAAGCATTGCCCTAGTTCACACCAACATCTCCCTTAGGCACACAAGCACGTCCCGAGGGTACCCAGGATTCTCCATGCAGCAGACAGGCATCTCCGTGGAGCACCCAAGCATCTCCCCAGACTACCAACCTGTCTTACTAGGTGGACCCAAGCACCTCCCCAAAGCACATGATTTTTTTCCAAGGAGCATTCAGGCACCTCCCTGGAGAAGCCACATACCTTGCTAGGGAAAGCAAACATCTCCCCTGGGAATACAAGCATCATCCTGGAGCACCCTCCATGGCACCCAAGCATCTCCCCAGGGCGCACAAGCACCTCTTGGAATCACTGAGGTTTTCCCAAAGGCACAAAGCAGTGCACTTGAGTAGACAAGCATCTTCCCAAGACACGTAAGCTTTACCTTCTATCTGTCAGGCATCATGCAAGGGCATCACAGCACATTGCTGCTGCTCTGGAATGCTTGGTTGCCCTGCAAAGATGCTTGGGTGCTCCCGCGAGATGTCTGGGTTCCTCAACCTGAACCTTGGGTGCTCAGGGTGCTGTAGGGATCTCCTGCAAAGCATCTCCCCAGGAACACAGATATTTCCCTGAGGCACCCAACCATCACCCCTAAGAACCCAAGCATCTCCCTGGAGGACCCATGCATCTCCCCACAGCACTCAGGCATCCCACTGCAACGTTACTGAAGCATCTCCCCAGGGAACCCAAGCACATCCCAAGGTACTCTGACGTCCCTCCAGAGCTCCCAGGCAAGTTCTTGCAGCATCTCGATTGTTCAAAAAGCACCTCTCTGAAGTATGCCAGGACCTCTCTGGAGTCCCTCCCTGGATCACACAAGCATATCCTATGTATGACTCAAACATCTTGCTAGGGAATCCAAACACTGGCTCGGAGATATAAATCAAGTCCAAGCATCATTCTGGATCCCCGTCTTTTCTCCTTGCGCAAAATAAGGGGCACCACAGTATCACCTGGGGGCACCCAAGCATCTCCATGGGCACCAGGATCATCCTTGGAAGACCCAAGCATCTCCACACAGCAGCCATGCACCTTCCTGCAGAAAGCACGTGTCTCCCTGGGGCACAGAAGTGTCACCTTGGAGCTCCAAAACGTCTCCCCACAGCGTTCAAGCATGTCTCTGGAACACCCACGCAGATTTCTGCATCCCACAGGCATCTTCCCCAGTTATCCAGGCATTTTCAGGGATCTCAGGCATCTCCCAGAGCACTCCAGCACCTCCACAGAGCACTGGGAGGTGCTTGCATGCCCTGGGAATACCCTGGTGTGCCCGGAGAGATTCTTGCCTACTTCAAGGCTCTGTGGGGCTGATCCAGGGAGGTGCTTCTGTGCCCCAAGGCCATGCTTGGTTTCTCCAAGGAGGACTTGCGCATTCCAGGGGGAAGCTTGGTGACTCAGCCTGACACTAAGCAGACCTGGAGAGATGTCTGTGTGCTTCAGGAGGTGCTTGGGTTCCAGGGGAGATGCTTTGGTGCTGCAGTGAGATGCTGGAGTGCTGTGGGGAGGAGTGTTGGTCCTCCAGGTGGATGTTATGGTCCCCTGGGGAGATGCTTGGGTGCCTCATGGAGGTATTTGTATTCTAGAGAGGTGTTTGGGTTTCCTGCGGAGATCTTTGGTGCACCAAGATTCTGCTTATGTGCCCCAAGGACACATATTTTGATGCCCAAGGGAGGAGATTTGGAGCTTTAGGAAGGTGTAGGGGTGACCTGGATTGATGCCTGTTTGCCCCAGGGAGATTCTGGGATGTCCAGGAAGATGCTTGGGTGACCAGGGAGGTGCTTGGGTGCCACATGGACATTGATTAATATCTCCAGGGAGGTGCTTGGCTTCCCTGGGAAGATGTTGGGATAATTCAAAGGAGAGGCTTGGGTGTTCCAGGGAGGTGTTTGGGTGCCCTGAGGAAATGTTTGGGTGATCCCAGGGAGGTGCTTGTGTACCCCAGGGAAATGCCCAAGGAGGTGTTAGTATGCCTGGGAGAGACGCCTGGGTGCTGCACAGAGATGTTTGCATGCTCCAGGAGACACCAGGGTGGCTTGGTGGACAGTAGGGTGCTCCAGGGAGGTTCTTGAATGCCCCGGGCAGGTTCCTGGGTGTCCTGGGGAGATGCATTGGTGCTCCACTGAGATGTCTCCTCCAGGAAGATGCTCTTTGGAGATTCTTGGCTACAGACATTGATGTTGTTCAGCCCCAGGGAGGTGCTTGAGTGCTCCTGGGAGATACTTGGATGCTATAGAGGGTTCTCCGAGAAGATGCTTGTATTCCCAGGGGAGATTTTTTGCTTTCCCAAGGAGGTACTTGGCTTCTCCAGGGAGGTGCCTGAATGCTCCTTGGAAAATATCTTCCGCTTTTGATAGGTGTTTGGGTCCTCCTTGTAAGATAGGTTGGTGGTCTGGGGAGATTCTTGAGTTGTCTGGGGAGATCCGTGGGTGCTCCAGGGAGAAGCCTGCGTACCCTTGGGATGTGCTTGTTTGCCTAAGGGAGATGTTGGTGTGAACCAGGGCAATGCTTTGTTTGCCAGGCATCTCCTTGGTATAACCAAGCACCTCTCTTGGACACAAAAACATGCCCAGCAGGAACAAAATCATGCCATTGCAGGAGCCAACCATTCCCATTCCCATCAAAGCAGCTCTCTGAGGAACTTCATTATACTCCCAGTGGAAACAAGCATCTCTGCCCAGCACTCAGTGGTGCCAGCAAGTATCTCCAGAGGGCAGTGAGGCATCTCCCTGGGGCACACAAGCATCTCCCCGGGACATTCAAGAACTTGCCTGAAGCAAAGAGGTTTCTGCTTGGACAACCAAGCAACTCCCCAGGGAATCATAGGGTGTCCCCTGAGAACTCCATCACTTCTCAAGATTTCAACTCAAGGATGTCCTCAAGGCATCCAAGCATCTCCCTGGAGTTCCAAGGCATTTCCACGGGAACACAAGTATTTCCCTGAGGTGCCAATCTTCTCCCCAGGGAACACAGCCATCTTCCAGGAGGACCCATGCACCTCCCCACAGCACTCTAACATCTCTCTGGAGCACTGAAAAAGCATCTGCATAGGTCATCCAAGAATATCTTTAAAGCACCCAGGAATCTCCCTGCAGCAACGACGCACGTTACTGGAGAAACCATCCATCGCCCTGGGTCAGCCAAACACCTTCCTGGGTGCACCCGCATCACCCTGGGGAATACAAACACCTTCCTGGAGGACCCATGGAGCTGCTGAGGGTAACCGAGAATTTTCCCACAGCCCCAAGCACCTCCCAGAGTCACACAAGAACAAACCAGTTGCACTCCAGCACCTCCCTGGAGCACACAAACTGCTCTCTGCAGTACTGAAGAATCTTCTGGGGCACCCAAGTGACCCCAGAGGAATAGAGCATCTTCCTGGAGAGCCCAAAGATATTCCCAGGGCACACAAGCACCTCCCTAGGGCATACAAGCACAAGAAAAGCCTCCCTGGGGCACACAAAGTTATCCCCTAATCACACAGAGTTCTGCCCCTGTCACCCAAGCATCTCCCTGCAGCACAGAAGCACCTCCCTGGAACAACCAAGCACCTCACCGGAGCACACAGAAATCTTCCCACCACATGCCTATATCTGAGTGGAGAACCCAAGCATCTCCCCAGGGTTCCAAAACACCACCCGGGGCACACAAACCTCTCACTGCAGATGGGAAGCACCTCCCTTGGCACCCAAGAGCTTCTGTGGGATGCACAAGATCCTGCCAGGCATCATCTGAAGGCTGATTCAAAGATCGAAGCCGAAATTCCTTTAAGTGGTATATTCTTTATTGCAGCGCTGGATGCACGGGGGATCTCTCCACCTATCGTGCATACCCAAAGCAGAAAGCAGTCTTGAATTTATACAATCAATCTATCAATATTCTACAAGCACCTATACATATGCATTACCTATCCCCGCCTTCCCTCGCTTCTCATGCTAATTAGCCTTTTGGCACCTTGCGCCTGCGTAGAGCCTCCCAAGAATTGTGGGCAGGGGTCTTTGGGAGGAAGACCCCGAGTCTTCCTCACAGTGTACTTTTCACCTTTGGTCAGGAATCTGCTGAATTGGCACGTTTCTTAATTGCGAGAGCTGGTTGTTGCCAATTCTTCCGTTTGTTGTATCTTTATAATGAATTCCAATGTCCGGTTTTGAGATTTATAGTCCTTACATTTGTTTCTCTGTCCGTCTGCCGCTTCCTTATCATGAGTTCCAGTGTCTTGTTTCGAGATATACAGTCCATGTCTGGGGATTGTCCTTGCCTCCCCAATGCCTCCCCAATACCTCCTTAATCAAGGCGCATCAGCATTTTCCATCTGGCACCCAAGCATCTCCCTGGTCACCCAAGCGTCTTTCTGGACATCCCAGCATCTCCCCAGAGCAAACAGGCATCAATCCAGGTCATCCCTACACCTTCCAAAAGCCCCAAGGCTCCTCCCTTGGGCATTAGATAACGTATCCCTGGGGCACACAAGCAGGATGTCAGAGCACCAGAGAATCTCCCCAGGCCACACAAACACCTCCCTTGAACATGCAGGCACCTCCATGAGGCTTGGGTCTCTCAAGGTGCTGTTTGGTCCTCTAGTTAGGTGTGTGGGTAGTTGGGGGCTGGCGGCCGGAAGATGTGGCGCTGCACGGAAAGGTGGAGCCCCTCCCTTGATGGGCAGTAGCGTGTGGGCTGTGCTGTAAGCAAGCGGAAGTGGCGCTATGGGCCTCGGGTAGATAAGCCCATGGGACTCGACAGTAAACGCCGTTTGCCACCCACCACCTTGGTGTCTGTGAGCCGATGGACCGAGCGGCCTGGGGTTGGTCGCCGCTGCCCCCTGAAGGCAACAAGTGGTGCCGAAACCCGGGAAAACTCCGGGATTCGGGAGAACGGCGGCCGGAGCGGCGGGACCAGCCCGGCGGGGAGGACGCTCCCGGACCAACAAGGAAGATGGAAACCCTTGTGAAGGTCGTATCCAAGTTGTGGAAGCTGTGGGGTGGCTCAGCTGAGGAAGCCAGGGGTGCCGGTGGGGACCCAGAGCCTGGGGAAATCTGGGAGCGGCCACGGCCATGTGCGCCCCAGAACGGTGCTGAACTAGAAAACGAAGAGACGGGTGAAGAAGCCTCCTGCGGGAACGGGGAAGAAGTGCTAGGTTTGACTAACACGTGCAAAGGGGAGAAAGCAAACGGTTGCGGGGACGACCGGGGAGGAGGTAGAAGCGCGAGAGAGGGGCAGAGAGCCGATCGGAACGGCCATCCGAAAAAACGCTCCAGTGGCTCAAACGCCTCGCTGAGAAGGCGGCGGGGAGAGCCACGAGGGAGAGAGCGGCCCGCCCGCAGGGGTGGGGGGCAGGGCCAGGACTCGACGGGAGGGGACCGGAACTCGGAGGTGAGCAGTCAGCCGAGCTCCGACTCCGGATCAGATAGCGATTCAAATTCGGAGGAGGAGGAAATGGGGACAGATAGCGAAAACATCCCCAACCGAAAGAAAGCTGCACCGCGAGGGGGAGAGATTCCTCTCAGGGATGGGAGGAAAATTAAGATTGCGTGCGCCGTCTGGGCTCTATCGGCCGTGCTAGCGTTCCCGGTCTGGGTGACAGACGGGGGGCAGAGGGTTCACTCACCAATAAACCCTAAGGATGTACAAGCGATTGTTAAAGCCATTGCGGATAAAGGGCTTCATTCTGCAATGATCTCCACCCTCATAGATGGTGTTTTCGGGGGAGACAATATGCTCCTGTTTGATATAAAGCAAACTTGTCGACTGATCTTTGACGGGGGGGGATGATCACTTTTAAACAAGAATGGGAGGACAACTTAAATTCAGTCCATCCAAGTAGGAAAAGTAAATGTGGAGAGCTGTATCTTGGCAAAGAAGATAGTAGGGAGCAAGGAGGTTTAGCAGTCAGGATGGAAGGTGATGCCATGAGGCTTACAGGCTAGTAATGTTGTAGTGAAAGCCAGCCTTCCTAAACAAAGCTGCCTGAATAATTCCTGTGAATAACATACTATGTTCAGCTATTTCCTAACATAGAAACGGTGCTGACTGCTTCTTCAGAGTAACATGAGTTAGTGATACTACTGAAACAGTTGGGGTTCAGATGTAGATCTGATTTCTCCTAAGCACGCTGAATTCACAGCTGTTGATCCTCCGGAGGAGGCTTTGCAATTGAACACGTGGAGAATAGGTAAATTTCCCGCTGTTGTTCTCCTCTCCTCTTGTTTTGTTTTGTTTTTTTCCTAGTAGCATAGGCTTAAGACTCTGAAGAAACGGGCTGCTTTTTTTCATTTCCAACACTGGCTGTTCCTCCTGAGCCCCGCCTTGTATTTTTTCAGTCATAGGGTATGTGAATGTAAATTCTTGGGAGAGAGGTAGAAAACTCTGTTTCAACTGGTGTTTTTTCAGCTGTGTGGGGAGAACAAATAGGGTGGTTTTGAATATTCTGGCTCTTATTCAGAGCAGCATGTGGAGGGAGAGAGATGCGTTTGCTTTTTTAGTGCAATGGCTTCAGAAGCAAGAGGCGAAAAAGCACTTTCTCTGGGAGCTGGAGGAGGTGTCCTAATCACTGAAGAGGTTTCTAAATGGCATATCTTTGTGAGTGTTCCTGTAGTCCGGAGGTTTTTGTTTGTTTTTGTTTGACTTTGGAAGGTTTTCCTCTTAATATTCACGTCCTTCCGCAGAAGTGAGAAATGTGATTTTCTTTTGTGCAGTGTCGCGGATCCTCCGAAACCTGCTGGGAATGATGAATACCTCGCCCAGTACCAATGTGATGATGGTGGAGAGAAGGAGAAACCAAGAAGACGAAAAGAACGTGACCTCCTTTCCAAAGAAAACGTTTTGTCCTGCAAAGAGTCTTCTGAGCCTGGTGAGAAATTGCGGCAAACTTCCTCTCTCGAGTCTGACACTGAATGTAGCTCTAAAAACCTTTCCTCCTCAGCTATTACAGAGAGATGCCAAGATACAAAGGACGAGACTAAAAACACTGACAAAGGGCGTTACCAGAGCAAGAGGGAACATGCTCCTAGTGAAGAGAAGGAGAGTCAAAAAGCAGGTCCTTCCAGCAAGAGAAGGATAAAGTTGAATGCAAAGAATACAAACTGGAGCTCCTGATTGGCTTCATGCTGCACTCTGTGCTGTTCTTGTCCTAATCCTGGTCTCTCCGTAGATAATATGGTTTAAATCCAAATAGAATCATGCAATGAGGAGGATGTCCCTGCAACAAATTCAACATCTAAAATCAAAGGTTACATTTTTCCGTGGTTTTCTTCCTGAGCAGAAGTGTGTAGTACTCCTTTTATATTAACGTAGAGATTATTTCAAACAGTCTTGAAGTGCTTGATGACTTAACAGTCTGCAGATTTATTATCAAATCAAAAGAACGCGACTTGGTAGACTATTTTTTTCGCAGTTTTGAATGACCAGTAGGAAGAAGGTTGTTCCGGCATCAAACAGGATCTTGGCTTCACCCGGACAAGCACTCTCACCAATTTTCATGGCACTTTTTAAAAGATCAGTAGAGAATATTTTACAAGTTGTGCAGAAGATCTTCCCGTATGCACAGCTTGCGCTAAAGGAGGACCGACAGCAAGATATAACCACAGCATCCACTTCTTTATAATTCTGCTAAAGCAAAAACTTGTGGTTTGTGCAATCAACTTAAACCTTTCAGACATAATGATGGTAGAATTTTATTTTTTGCATGTGCAGGTCTTTCTTTTGGGCATGTCTGGAATATAACGCATAGGTTTTACTCTGGATTCAAAACTGAAATGCCAAATGGAAGCTCTGAATGACTCAATACACAGTAAAGGACGATGCGTTCTCTACTGAAGCATCCTGCTTCTGACGGCAGCTAAGATAATTAGCATTTGTAGAGGTTGACTTGAGGTTTGAAGTATAAGGCACCTATTTTTCTTTAAAAACTCAAAACTCAGATATTTGGAGGGGAAACATTTCTAGGTCAATGTTTCTAATTCCTTTCTGAAGAATGTCGGGACCAGGATACAAGCATAACTGATCTAAGCTAAATATTGTTGTAGCTATCATCATTTTTAACCAGTCTCCTAATGTAAATGTTTGTGGATCATACTATACACGTGCACGTGAGATCAATTAGCATTGATACTTACTAGATGAATGGAATTCTGTGACCATCACATCCTTTATCACCGTGCTTTCATTGTGGGAACCTCCTCCAGAAAGAATTGGTCTTGTTTTTTTTTTTTTAGTTATTTAGCAACTGCAGAAATTGTTGGTAATCTCCTTTATTCCAAGGGGGAGAAAAAAGTCACCAAGAGTAGCATACCTTATACGTACACATCAGTGGGACTTAGTACGGCTTTGTAGGGCCTTGTGCCATCTCCTTAAATCTGTGGTGGGATGAACTCTAGGAAATAGCTTTCAGTGTGTGCTCTCAAATGAAGAAAGGGTTTTGGCACTGATTTAGAAGCTGTATTAATGTAAGAGAAAGAGACAAAGGCTATTCAGGAAAGTTAACAAACCTCTTTTGCCTTTCAGACCATTTAAATCCTATTTTGCAAGATGATATGTTCGACAGTGATGACGATGCATCCTTGGTTTCTGGAGATGAATTAAAAGATGCAATGCCTGGCAGACCAGAGAAAAAACGCGTCTGTTTCAGCAGGTAAAGAAAGATAGATCCCTGTTACATTTAAATTCTCAGGTCTGCTGAGTCTTTGTAAACAGTTCCAGCTGTTAAAAGTGCGAGGGGTGGTAGACGAAGGGGTAACATCAAGTTTGTGTGTTGAAGGGGTGCTTGGTATTCGCAAGAAGAAAGGGTGAAGGGACTAAAGTTGTAATGAAGTTGCTGTGAATGACCAAATTGAAAAGCCCAGGCTTCTCTTCCTAAGCCAAAGTGATCCGTAGACTACCAGAACACGTTGACTTAATCCATGGCATTCTTTGAAAGACTCAAGACCACATAAATGTCCTGTCTGTACTTTTAGCTAAAAATACCCCAACTTTATGGGTTTGTGTTGCCACCTTTTGCCCTTCTGTTTTCCAGGATTGTTAAACCAGCAGTGAATTATGTAGCCGAAAGAAAACTGAGAAATGGCTTGTTAAAACACCTTGAGAAAAATTTGAATGGTGTCTTTATTTGTTAAGCCACCAAGTTGTGTTAATCTTGTGGTATTTTAGTATGGAAGTCATGCAAGCCCACCGTTGGAAAGTTAGATCATGTTGTTGCAGCTGGATCAGTTATTTTTCTCAGTTTCTATTGCTGTGCTGTCCAGAAGACTTTCTGTGCTTCAGAGCAAGGCAAAGTCTCTAGCATCTTTGATTTAAGCCAGCAAAGGAACAGCCTGATTGTAGTGGGGAAAGAAATGCTCCTAGCAAATTTATTTCCTAGTAGTAAAGCAAGATTGCAGGGATATTAATTGGCAGTCTTGGTTTAGTAAAGAATAGGAAACACAAGGGAAGAAGATGAAACAATTGGAATGCCTGAATAACTTAACTGGAAATCTTACATGTATTTAATATACCACTGCCATTTGGATTATTTGGGGAGGGAAAAGAAAGTCTATAGGAAAAGTACTTGGAACATCTGTGTGTCTGTCTATTTAGCACCTCATTTATAAACTTGTTTTCTTAACTCTTGTTCTAGGAGTGCTTTCTGCGAACCAACATCACGCCGGCCCCGTCTGCTAATAGTAGGAAAAGAAGGGTACGGCCAGGTTTCATACGTGGCACCCGCGGTGTTGCAGGCTTTGGAGAAGTTTCCCGTTCACACCCTGGACCTTTCTGTTCTGCTTACAAACGTTGCACTGCCAGAAGAAATCTGCGGACAGGTACCTTTTTTCTTTTTATTCTCATCAGATTCCCTGACTGTATGTAAAGGGTCAATTGAGTTGCAAGTAAGGTGAGCAAAATTCATTGGTAATGGAGGTGGCCTTGTTTTAATGTGCTGGGATGTTTGCTTCTGTCTGAAAATCCCCTTTTCTTTTAGACAAAACCACAAACAATCTGGATGTTGTACATGTCCACATTTTCCATACCCAATTTTACAGTGATGATGTTGCTAGCAGCTCAGGAAGCTGGGCGGTGTTGCTAATAAACATCTCTTTGTGGAAAGAAATGCTGCTCATCTCCCTGGGATCCAGAAAGCAGTTCTCATTGCCTCCTAAGGCTGTGTGCTCCCCGTAGATGGCTCTGTACCAGACTGCATGTCGGCTACTTTTTGTAGCCTTCTTTTAAATTATAGTAGTAAGGCAACCAAGGTTTGGGGCTTGTGTTTATTTTGTTTTCACACGGACATACACAACTTGTGCTGTTGCAGTATGTGCAATAAAAGCATTAACATTCACAAAACACTTCATTTGCACGCTGATGTGGTTTTAACTAGAGAAAATGAACAGATTTGGTGTTTTCACTTTTAGGCAGGAAATCCATTTTATTGTTTGGCATCACTACCTCAAAATATTTTTACCTTTAGTGGAAACGTTTGAGAGCCATACAAGTAAGGACAGACATGTTACACGACTGAATACTGATGTGTCCCATAAGAGGGACATTTCCTTTCTTTGTTATGCGATGATTGTGGCTGTGGCCATATAGCTACGGTGTCTAGCCACTGCCTGAATATATCCTTCCCATCTTCTGACTAGAGTTCTGATACTGATAATCTGAAAGGGTGCCCAGAGAAATTCCTTATGTGAAAGGATGCTTGCCACTCTGTTCACGTAGCTTCATTTCATGGGGCAGTCAGATGGCTATGTAGCTATGTATTAACAGGTTATTCTCTGTGTTTTAGTTTTCTTACCCAAGCTTTCCTTTTCACTAGCTGATCCGAAATGCTCAGAAGACAGCACCAAGCATAATTTATGTCCCAGATATCCGTTTATGGTGGGACAACGCTGGACCTGCCTTGAAACTTACTTTTCTAACTCTACTACGTAACATTCCAGCATTTTCGCCAGTTTTGCTGCTTGCTACATCTGATGTGTGTCACTCAGATCTCCCAGAAGAGGTATTTGTCAATACTTTTCTTACTATTTCTTCAGTGTCTTGTAATTTATGAATGCTTTCAGCATCAAAATGCTGTGCTTTGTTAAATGCATGCTGTTATTACTCAGGCACCCTAACAAATCACTTAAAATTTGCTTAGAGAAAAAGAATACTGTGAAAGCATCTGCTTAAGGTTTTTTCTGAGTCAAGCAAGTGACGTTCACCCCTTTCTCATGCATGCAAATAATAAATTAATACAATAATTCCGGTGGCTACAAAGTGGTTCAGTCAAGAATATGCAGTGCTTGAAATGACAAGAGGATGTCTTTACTGAAGAGATTTCTTCTGACAGTCTGCCATTCCATGCTATGTTGGATAAACTGCTAATAATGCAATTTAGTAGAGAATTGAAACGCTTTGATGAAAAAAAAAATAATCAGTTTCTTTCTTCAGATAGGCCAAAGCTTTCCAAGCTGGAAAGCTGAGTTCCAATTTCTGCTCAAGTAACTTTGGAATGGAATTCTAGTTGTATTCCTAAATAAACTGTAGTAAAAGTACATGCAGGACTTCATTGACTTCTGAGAGTTTACATTAAGGGAAGGTGCCCAAAACAGGAACACGCTGTTCTCATTCTGATTATTTTGTCTCAGTTAGTGGGGGAAGAGAACGGGTCTTACCTAGACGTGTTTATTATCAACTGCTTTGAAAGTGCTTGAGTTCCCACAGAAGTTTTTGTACAGGTTCTAAATTCCTTCTAAAATAAGTAGTGAAATTCCTTACCTACCTTTTAATACTAGAAATGGAAAATGGAGGAAGACGTAGAGGTACTAGCTACTTCAGGCACCTTTTGGTAGAGAAATAAAAACTCAGCAAAAAGCCCTCACTTGTCTGCTGAAGCCTTTCTCTTCCCTCTATAGCCATAAAGGTTCTAAGTAAAGGATGCAGCAAGGCAAGTAAATACAAAGGAAGCGATGTTGGATGTGGTGAAAGGCATTACTTTATCAGTGTAGCGTACAATCCCTTCAGCGAGCTTTAATTCTACAGGTGATTCTTAAAGGTGATATTTGAATTTGCCGTGCCAGCCTGTGAAAATGTAGCCTTTTAAGGCCAGGAAGATAACTTTTTTCAGTTTGTGTTCTTCAGGTTATTATTAATTTTAAAAGGTACTCGTCTTTCTGGAATAGAAGATGAGTTTTTGTGGCCTTAAATCTGAAATGTCTTTCCTCCTTCTGCTTTAGATCCAAGAATTATTTAATAAGGAATTTGGAGAAGTGTGCAATATTGAGTTGTCTTGTAGGGCAGAGAGAGCAGCTTTTTCTGAGGACCTAATTCTAAATCAAGTGGCTAAGCCTCCTGTAAAGAAAACAGGTGAGGAGGATATAAGAAGTACATCTAAAACTTTCCTATCGAAGTTACTAGCTCTTTGGGATTTGCTTTGGTGGTCATTTTCTGTCAGTAATTTGTCATATGCTTGTATTTGAGTACTGTAAATTGGCTAATTTTTCCTGATTAATTGAAGTTGATCGGACATTGGAAGTCCTGCCTGTAGCACCAGCAGCTGAGCCTCAGAAGCCACAAGAGGAAGAAGTAGGGATGCTGGAGGAGGAAGAGGAGGATACCTTGCGTGAACTTAGAATTTTCTTGAGGGACGTTACTCACAGACTTGCCACTGACAGACGTTTCAGGGAATTTGCAAAGCCCGTTGACCCACAGAAGGTAAAGTAGTGCTGATCTGTGTGTGTCTGTAACTTCTCAGTGTTCGTATTTCTCAGCGCTTTGGGGAAGGTTCAGCTTTGTTTTTAGGACTGCACTATTAGGATTTTGCAAGAAGCAGAGGCAGTGCTTTTACTTCTGCTGACTCTCAAATGTCTCTTATGGGATTATTCGCTGAAAGCCCTGGTTTCATTCTAAAAAGCCAGTCCAAATGCCAACACAGTTTGCTCGTGAAAAGGCTTTGATATGTAGGCATGTCACAGCACTGAAAAGCACAGAGATCTTTCCTTATAATTACAAACAGTATTTTCAGGACTACTTTAATGAAGTCTAAAGCCCTTTATTGGACTGTCAGTTCCTGTGGGAACAGGAATAGGAGCAGCAGTTTGTAAAAATAAGTTTTGAGGTCCTGTTCTCTGTTTCATCTGGAACTCCTCAATAGGAATCAACCGTAAGTGCAGTGTGTTTTCTTCTTCCTCCAGTTGGCTGCTTAGATCCCTTTTTCTCCTTAATTGATTAGATAAGCCTAAACTAGGGGCGTATGTTTCAAAGACAGATGTAACTTGAATATACCTGCGGATCAGCAAATGTCCTCTTCATGTGGGCATCCACTGGCTTTTCTTCCCCTTTTCTCCTAGGCTCTTGAGCTGTGAAAAATCTAGACAGATACACGTGTCCTCATCTGAACTAGTCATTAGGCTCCTCTTCTGGTCTGAGGGAAGAAATCAGCACCTCTCGGCCCAGTTATCTCATTCTAAAGTAGATGCCTGCAATAGGTACTTCACAGGTGCAATTCGTGCACCTTTTCCTCAATGTCGACAACAAAGAGAATGTCGGATGGCTTGCTCAGCTTTCACTGTTGTGATTTTCTGAAGCAAAGTGAAATGAATCTCCCACCCTCAGTGTTTCTTCTCTACCATGCACGTGCTTCTGACCTCCCTACTTCTTGTTGTCCTCTCCTAGCAGCTCTAATGCCAGTTGAAAGAGCCCTTCCATTTTTGAGAAGCAAACTGGTTAATTTCAGCATCTTCTGATGCATCGCAAATGTTCAGGGTTTTTAGGAAGTCGTTTCTTTAAAGTTTTCAGAATAATTTTGTTAGACAGTGTGCAAGGTTAAGAAAACCTCTGAATGCTTGTATTTGATCTGCAGGTACCTGACTATGCCACAAGGATTAAAGAGCCGATGGATCTTTCAACAGTTCTGACTCAAATTGACTCGCGCCAGTACCTCACTGCAGGAGACTATCTGAAGGACATCGATCTAATCTGTAACAATGCCTTAGAGTACTACCTGGATCAAAGATCTACAGGTGAGGATGTGCTTTTTAGCCCGAGTTTAAAATATCTGTCAGACGTATAGAAGGATAAATGCTGTGTGTGGACAATAGACTTTGGATGGATTAGATGATTTTGGACATCCACAGAGAACATCTCTTACCACATTGTAAATATTGTATCATTTTGCTACTTGGGCATGGAATTGTGATACAAGTGTTCCCAAGGAACTAGTGCTTTTGTTTTAATTAACTTGAATGTTGTTATGCTGAAAATATTCACTGAGAGAACCTTTTGGAACCAACCTATGAAGAAAGCAATTTTTTCTGTGATCAAAACAGTTTCATTGGTTGGTAGACAACATTCAGTTAAAGTCTGTAAAATTTCAGATCGTCACAGAGCCTGTGTTTTGCAAGACACTGCATATTCAACGGTGAGGAACGAAATGGATACAGAGTTTGGACGACTTTGTGAAGAAATTAAAGAATCTCGTGAGAAAAGAGGTACATGCTTTAACGCTAAGGATTTTAAGACTTGTCTCTGCATTTGTAACTGAAAATGCACGGCGAAGATCTTTGGTATCTATTCTTTATTGCAAGGTCGCACCTCTCCAGCGTGTGCTCCATGCGACAACTCCAAGTCACCACAGCAGAACCCTGCTACTGAAGACGACAAACCAGAGGAAGAGAGTAATGAAAATGAGGAGATGACAGCGGCACCTGTAGATGCCAGTACACCCATTTCGAATGGCAAGTTGCATTTTATTCAGCTGCTCTTGTCATTCATACCTTCTCTGTTCTTGAGGCGCAACAGGTGTCTCTGATGCCTGGCTCTTTATGCCAGAGGTATTTTGTTTTCAAATGTACTTCAAAATGGGAGAGAGAAATCCAGAGGTCATTCATTCAATATAGTTATGAATTGAAGTTCAAAGAAAGTTGGTTTGTTTGATGTACTCTTCCTGGAACTTCATTTTGTAAACAGAACGACCCCCCACTCAAGGATATCACAGCTGCCCTCCCGTACTAAAAATGATAGTACTCACCCTTGTAGGAGCAGCAATGTGAAGAAGGTCAAGGGCAGTAAGAAGGGTTCAAAGCTTTGATATAACAAGCCTTACACTTTTTTTGACAGAGCTCCTAATAAGCATCTTTAGCAAGGTGTGGAGATGGGAGAAAAACTCGAACTAGATTTTAATTCTAGGATGTATAATGTCAAGCTTGACTGTTCCTCTGAACAGTCAATTGAATTTAATTTTTTTTAATTTAAATTAATTAGTTTAGTTTTCTTAATTTAAATTGAATTGAATTTAAAGGTTAGAATTTAAATTCCAATTGAATTTATTGAAATTCCAATTGAATTTCAAGTTTGTTGTTGTTGTTTTTCACGAAACACTAAGTTTATGTGAAAGGTTTTGCTGCAATATCTTTCTGCCAAGGATATTAAGCTTAAGTTATCCACAAGAAAATGGTGGGGAGAGGGAAGCTTTAGTTTTGAAAGCTTTTTTTTTTTTTTTTTTTTTTTCCCCAGGTTTTTCTTGAGCACAGCAGAGTTTCAGTGTCTGCCTGCCATTAGTTGCCCCACTACCAAGTCAGGAGGGTTAATTAAACTTGCGTGAGGCAGAATTTCTTTATCTGAATCTACGTGGTTCGCATAAATGTATTCTTATTTCCTTCTTTCCCTAGGATTATTCTTCTACCAGTATTGAATGTTTCAACGGACGCTGTTTAAGATCAATGAGAAAAAGCATCCTGCGGTGTTCGGTCTCTAGCTTTGAAGAAAGTATGGCGATACTGAGGGGAAATGTCAACAGAAGACGCTTTTCAAGGTACTGTATTTCTATATGTTCAATCTCTGTTCGATTTGTAGATTGAAAAGCAAGAGAGAAAGCATGTGCAGTGAGTTGTGGCCTGATAAACCTCCGGCTAAAATCAGCAGAGGCCTATGAGCATGCTGATGGCATACCGGTACCTTAAAACTAGAATCCCGCTTCTCAGTGGAAGTCTTCTGCTTTTCTAAAAAAAAAAACGTGTTTTTTTCCCCAACCCCTTTGAGGTGTTGTTGTGGTGTTTAGCTGCCGGACGGGTTAAACCACACAGCCCTTCTCCAACCCTCCCACCTCCCTCTCTGGGATGGGGGAGGGAAACGGGAAAGTGAAGCCTGCGAGTTGAGATAAAGACAGTTTATTAAGACAGGAAAATAATGATGATGATGATGATAATAGTACTGCTAATAGTAATGTGTACAAAACAAGTGATGTACAATGCAGTTGCTCACTACCCGCTGACCAGTGCCCAGCGTAACCCCTAGCAGCCCGGCTGCCCCGCCCTATCCATGGTGCAGCGTGTTGCCATAAGGCATAGAATTCTTTGGCCAGTTGGGGTCGGCCATCCTGAGTCTGTCCCCTCGCAGCTGTTGCTGTGCGCCGATTCTGATCGCTAGTAGGACAGTGAGACACCGAAAGGTCCTTGGCTTGTTGTAAGTACTGCTCTGCAGCAACTGAAACGTCGGGGTGGTATCAGCACTCCTCTAAACACCCTTTCACACTTCCTAAGCCAAAACATAGCAACCTACCCGCTACTAGGAGGAGAACTAACTCTGTCCTAACTGAAACCAGGACACGTATCTTTTCCACTTGGGTGCTATTGCTCATAATTTTGAGAATTCAACATGAGCAAGCTAGGAAATGTGGGTACATACAGAACCGCGTGTATATGGTACGCAACAGACTTGGGATCTGGATCCTCCGTGAGGCCTACAGGCTTCTCTTTGTATACCATGGAGCACTGGCTTGTAAACATGGTGAAATTTCCCACCTTGATGGGTCTAACACAAAAACTCTTTTCTCCCTTCTCTCCCCTGTCCTCTTTCTTAATGTAGGCAGTTGAGAAAGCCGAAATTGGAACAAAAAAAAGAATATAACACAGGTAAGTGGCTGTAACTCCCCGGGATACCTATTTACGCTGGTTACTGAAGAGGATGGTACTTGGTCACTCCATCGCTTTCATTTGGCCCCAAAGCCTTCTGTAGTCAGCTGAATTCACTCATCAGTGACTTTTCTGTGAAGAGAGGTAGGTGCAAATAGGAGATTTTATGAATTCCTTGGGGAGGGAGCAGTGTGAATTGCGGCTTGGTAGGCACAAAGCAAACTGTTCTAATTGTGCAAAGTAAATTGATACTTGGTAAGTTCAAACTTAGTTTTATAGTTGGCAACCACAAAAGTAAACCTTAGCTGTGATCCTACCACCACAGTGGCGTAGCTCTTCCCTTCCCCTTGTCCTCTTGGCTCTTTTAATGACAGTGCAAGCAACAAACGTGTGCCAAAGGGTGCTGTATGGTAAACAATGGGCAGGCTTTTTTCTAAAAAGCACGAGTTTGAGTTATGTGGTGTTTGGGTGTTTGTCTTGAAACGATTCTTACCTCCTTGAGCTGTTAGATCATAATGCAGGAAATGAAAGTGCTGCATGCATAAACAGAGTAATAAAACATACACCTCTTAGGAAGAGGCTTGCAATGTAATAGTGTTTGTTTTGAGCACTGTTAGATACAGTTTGACATGAATGGAGTGAAAACACCTTAGAGAAAGGTGTTGATTGTTCTCCCTTTTCCAAGACAGAAATAACTGGAGTAGATTTCCCTCCTGCATGGAACAAAAGTTGCACGTTTGTTTTTGTCTGGCTAGCTTTCAGTCTCTTTAAGAATTTCTCTACAGGTCACAGTTTTAAGTAGACAGTTTAAACGTGCAGAGCGATAAGTAAGTGGAATGCAGTGGTTGTGACGACAACTTCTGATCTGAAATTTAAAGAAAAATCAATCCACTTCAGGGTGCCTTTTTTGTTTGTCTGTTTACATTTTACAAGAGCAACGGTGAAATAAGGAGAATCCCATCTTCAGTGTTTCAAAATACTTTGTTTCTGCGTTTCAGTCACCAGAACACTGAGGAGTAGAGCTGGTGCAAAAACTGTGAGACGAGTCCACGGAGAAAACAGGGACTTGGAGCTGCGCCGCAGCTGTAGCGTCGGACGCAGTCGGTACTCTACTACTAACTCGTCCATTCTATTTGACAAACTTATAACAAAGTAAGTCATCTTTTCTTGCAGACCTCTTAAAATGATCTTTCTTAGCAAGCCTTTGCACTATGGCATGATGTTGGCCTCGACTTGCTCTGTATTTTGACAGCAAAGAGGTATGGCTGCTCCTGGCATTGAGAGTTCAATTCGTTGAGTTTTCCCCATTTGGCAGTTTTCTTAGCATCAGAAGTGCGTTCATTTTTAATGAACTTTTTGTTCCATACTCACAAAAGTGAATGTAATGCTTGATTAAGAAACTGAGGACGGTTTGATACAGTCAAAGCAAAGTAGTCCTAGGGATTCTGCGTTTCTGTCCATGGTTTATTTCTGTTTCTGAAGCCAAAATTGTTTTCTGCTTCAGAATTTGCTTTCCTTGCATTTCATCATTTTCTACAACACGAAACTGAGATTCCCATGTAGAGAAGAACAAACAGCCTTTCCTCGGTTAACAAAAAATGACTTAATGCTATTGTGCAGAGCAACTTAAGTAGGATTAAAAGTTGACATAATTTTTTTATAACATCTTACTAGGATGTCAGAATTCTTATTGTCCTCCTGCATTTATATATATATATTTTAAATGTGCTCGGTAAGAGGGGAAAATAAACCTGAAAACAGCGTATGTTTGCAAATCCTCAAAAGCTTGTTCTTAAATCTCTATCAAAAATAAAGATTTGACCTGATTTTTTGGTAATGTCTAAAATCTTGGCTAAGTGCCAATGACTTTTGCTTTGTGCATACTCCATTAAAATCTCTTACTGATTATGTGTGCTGTTTTATTTTTTTCATACATGCCTAACTCTGCTCTTACATGTCAACTTTGTATCTTAGTACTGCGGAAGTTTTGCTACAAAAAATGGCTGAAATGGAGCAGATGCGTAGATGCCAAAGATGTTGGGAAGATGTTGAGGTACAAATGACAGAGCAAGTACTCCGTCAGTTTGCCACTTTTGTAGAGTATTTCACGTAGGGAAGTAACTTAGTTGTAATTTTAATTGAACTGAAATAACTTCCTTCCAAAGAATAGCGTGGTCTAAACTACCATTTGGTCTTGCTCTCTGGTTATATCTTCATGTCTTACTGATACGGTTGTGCTCCAGATATCTTTTAAGAGTGGAGGAAGCATCTTCTGCAGAAGATGTGGGATAACGGGGAGATGCTGCAATGCATGTCTTCCACTCCAGTTTCTGAATTGCCTTCTGCTTTTTGAATGGGCACGGTTTACAAACAGCTATTTCGGACTTGGGTTTTTACTCCAAATGTTACTAAAAGCTCTGCCTGGGGGACTGAATATGCAAAAAGACTGGTGCTTTCCATCAGCTTGGCAGTTTAAGCTGTTTAGCTTTTTATCCTTAACTCCTAAATCATATTTCTCGTCATGCTCAGGAACGCGCTTACTTGGAAAGCTTAACAAAAGGCAGTGCATAGCTTCCTGTGTTGGTCACTCGCTCGAATTTTGATTCCTGTTAACGTTTTTTTTCCTGAGAGCTCACAAAGAATCTCCAGTATCATGTAGCTTTAATCGTCTGTTACAGGCAAATGGAGCTGTTTTCTTTAATTGACCTAACTTGCATTTCGGAGTTCTTCCTTGGTTGCAAACTGCTCCCAGAGTTTTCAGGAACTGGAAGCCTTTCAAATTTCCAGCTGAATGAACTGATGGCTACTTTATGTATATTTGTTCATGTGCTGGCCTTGCCTGAGAGCTTAAATAAACCCCTGTCTCTAGAGGAACCCTTGTTAAAGTTGTATGCAGCAATCATACTTCCTCTGTCTCAGTTTTGCTCTATTAAATTAAACTATTTTATTAAATTACTGTTCTTTTGAATGATAGGCACATCATTTTAAAACTTCCCGATAACCTACTTTCATAGCTTTTTGTTTAGCTCTGAATGTCCTTATTCTCTCAAATCACAGGATGGTTGAGGTTAGAAGGGGCCTCTGGAGGTCACCTGGTCCAACCCTCCCCTGCTCAAGCAGGGACAGCTAGAGCTGGTTGCCCAGGGCTGTGAAATGAATCCAGAATTGTCCACAGTACTTTTTATTAGCATCTCTCACACGCCTGTATGATTTCTTTTGGTATGTCTGCTAGAAAGGTAGTTCTTTTTCCTTGGTTCTGTCACGCTGTAGGTTATTAACCTATGATTAACTAACGCACTCAGTTTTGTATCTGGGCAAGTATTTAACCACTGCATGTACTGAGCCCTGGTTTAGAGCAGAAATTCTTGTTACTGATTGTGGGTGCACGCAATCATATTCCCACTCTCTCCTCTTGTGCAATAATTTATTTTTTGTGTGTGTACGGGGTGCCTCGATAATGTTACTGTGTAAGCATCAACAGACAGACGTGCCTGTCAGTGGATGTACGTGTATGCACGTCTGTTTTTCTGCACCTTTGTGACCGATCTTTCTTGCTGCTTGGAATTAGGAGAACCTTGATATCTTCACCTGTGTGAAGTCGGACTTCGAAAGAACTGGACCTGTCAGTCCAGATGAGATTGAGTTCTGGTTTTAAGTTTTCTTTACTCTGTTCTAACCAAAAGCCTTGTCTTAAACAATTGAAACAAGCTAATCTACTGGGTATTTGTCTTCTGTAAAAATTCTGTGTTGCTATTGACTTCTGTCGTGGTTTAACCCGGCCGGCAGCTAAACACCACGCAGCCGTTCGCTCACCCTCCCCCCTCCCTCTCTGGGACGGGGGAGAGAAATGGAAAGTGAAGCCCGTGAGTTGAGATAAAGACAGTTTAATAAGACAGGAAAATAATAATAACAAAATAATAATAACAATAATAACAATAATAATAATATGGTGATAATAGGGAAATAATAATAATATGTACAAACAAGTGATGCACAATGCAATTGCTCACCACTCGCTGACCGATGCCCAGCCTAACCCCGAGCAGCCGGCCCCCTTCCCCCGGCTAGCCACCCCTATATATTGTTTAGCATGACGTCAGATGGTATGGAATACCCCTTTGGCTAGTTTGGGTCACCTGTCCTGGGTCTGTCCCCTCCCAGCTCTTACTGCACCCCCAGCCTGTCCGTTGGCAGGACAGAGCAAAAGGCTGAGATGTCCTTGGCTTAGTATAAGCACTGCTCTGCAACAATTAAAGCATCGGGGTGTTATCAGCACTCTTCTCATCCTAAGCCAAAACACAGCATTCCACCAGCTACTAGGAAGAAAATTAATTCTGTGCTAACTGTAACCAGGACACTTCACAAGCCTTAGTGTGAGCTCTAGGGCTGTACTGTAGTGAGCTCAGAACAGGTGAAAAAAAAAGTAGATGAGCTGACGAGTTAGATTATGTGATAGAGCTCACCTGCACACCTGCAAAGGAGCTCAGAGAGACAGTGACAGGAGGCTGAGCCCCAGAAAATAGTTTGCTCCTCCCTTCAGAGGCGCAGAGGAGCAGAGAGATGCACAGTGGCAGGTGGGAACCCGAGGGAAGTTCTTCAGAGGAAGAATGGCTGGGCCACGAACTAGTAAGGGAGAAGCAGAGTTGACTCCTTTGGAGGTTTAGTTAGGAAAACACTAGCTCAAAGTCTTAACAAGAGTAGCTTGAATACAAGGCGGGGGCCAGTCTAGAGGGAGAAGCTTGGTTAAAGTGTGTGGGTTTCAGGGAGCTGTGCAGTAGAGACTTGTAGAGAGGAATTTTAAATAGCATGTTGAATGGGAAATGAGCCCGGGTCAATTAATTGATGATCAAAATGCAAACTACAATTTTAAATCAGGAAAGAGCTAGAATATACTTTTATAATGAAAAATACGCCAGAAAAGAGTGAGGAAAGTGTCAGTGTTGTTATAAAGGAAGTTTTAAAGGAAGTTATTGGAAAAAGGAAAGGGTTAGAGGAGCAATAAAGCAGAGAAATTCATGCTTTTGTGATAGAAGGGTTGGAACACCAAGGACTGGAGATGGTAGTGATCACAAACTCATTTACTGATCGCTCAGTTTTCCGTGTGCTGTCTGTATAACCCATGGCACCTACCTTGCATTCAGAAAGCAATGCAGCCTTTGGGGTTAAAAAATAAAAACCAAAGAGGGCAGTGCTTTCCAAGAAAAAAAGATCCTTTTGGCAAACAGGTAGGTGAACGGAGTATGTATGTTCCTTCCTCGGTGTCCTGCTGTTAACGTGAGAGGATATTCTCCAGAACCCAGTAGATAATTGCACTCTGGTTCTTGTGTTTTTTACCATCTTTCATGAAACAACTTCAGGTTACTTGACAGAAGCTAATGGCCTAAGCTTATGTGCATTTGGCATTGTTTTCTCATTGGTGAGCTTCAAGCCTGTGTCTGGCCCATTATTGCTCACAGAATTTGTGGCAGAGCTAGACTTGGACTTAGATTACTACGCTTAGTCTTAGCCCTACAGATTATTAAAACCCTTTCCATTAAATACTTTCTGAAACTAAGAAGCGACTTTCTGAAATAGCTGTTTTCAGAAGATCTGCATCTTAGCTAAGCAATAGGACAGAATTTTGCCTGTTGTTAAACACTGAGGCTGATGACAAGTCCATCAGCAGTTTCAGAGAGGACAGAACAAAGTCTAGATGCATGCTCATCTGCTAGGATTTGTGATTTCTGAAACGTGACTTGCATAAATTCATCTTAAGGTTTTGCAGGATCCACTGTGTCCTTAAAATAATGATAATAATAAAACTTACAGGCATCTGTGTAATGCATTTTGGATTTCATATAAGTACTTTTGCAAATTAACGATTCGGTGTCATGTTGTGGTACACTACAAACATCAAAAGGAAGTGAGAACAAAGAAAATGGTGGTGAAGATGTTCCAAGGCGTTACAACCTTCGACAGAGTAAACCTACTGACCGCTACCAAGCTCCTATGGAAAGTAGGTTGAACGCACAGTTTCTCTTAAAACCTTATTTCGTGCACATAAGTGAGATAAAACTTTTGAATGCAAATACATGTGTTTGCGCACACAGTTCTGCTTCAGTTCTGTACCTTCATTCTGCACATGAACTTCACTGTTTTTATCAGACACGTGTGTCCTGTGCACATTGTATTTCTTTGCTGTTTGGCATACTTAGTGCTATGTATCCTTGATATAACAGTACTTAATCACACTTAATAGTCTTGCTCTTGTGATTTTCAGTTCACCTTTAAGCAGGGCGTAGTTTTCCACTTGTACCATGCACTGATGAAAAGCAAAAACAGTTAAAAATTCTTCTGGAATTAGGGATGAGTGAAACACGTGGCATTTTCTTTATCTTGTGATATCGTCCTCTCTTAAATGTATCTGTATCATTATTCTAAATTCTTTCCTTTCAGTAAGACAAAGATCGAGAGAGGACTAACTCGGGCCAGCCCCATTCTGTCAGACAGAAAGAGTCACTTGAAAATGCTGGGTCACAAAAATGTAGGAGACGTGCCAGGTTGGTGTATGGCTAGTGATAGCTCTTACTTATCCGTAGAGCTGTCAGTCTCCTTACTGCATAATGCTTCAAAGGGTTTTCAGTTTAGTGGTAATTACAGAGTAAGTTTATGAACGGTACTTTGGTAGTCTTAAGGTAGAGAGGAAAGAAATATTTGGAGGGGAGGAGGTGGATACTTTTAAGTTGGTTTCTTTTTTAAATCCGATATTTGTGGGTCACTGATAAGATGATTATGGAGGTAGTGTCTTGGGTTTCTGTAACTGAAATTCTTTGGTTCTGGAACTGAAGCCAGAATCCCCCCTTAAAAATCTTAGTCAGACTATTTAATCTTGAAGGATACAAATGATTTTCTTAAAACCAAAAATAATTGTATTCGATTTAGAGGGAGAGGCTTTATGGAAGTTTTGTTAGATTTTAAAAAAAAAAAAAAAATTATCACTCAAATACTGACTCTAGTTTCTGTTTGGAATCAACTAATGTTTCTATGTGAAGTTAACCTTAAACAATAAAAGATCTAAATGAAATCATAAATTGCCTTAGTAATGATAAAGGCTTTTTGGATTCTGTAAGCAGTTAGTGCGTAGAGAATGCTGTTGATTGCCAGATATTTTGTTGAGCATTCTTGAAAGCAGACAGTTGTCACGAGGAAAATCATGTCATGGCCTTTGAAATCAGATTCCCAAGGAGTACAATGGACTGGAAAATAGATCTCAGAGTAAATTTTGAGATAGAATTCCCTTGATTTTTGGTGTTACTGAGTATCTGCTCTATTTTCTTTTGAACTTTCTGGTCTATATGCTTGCTTGCAGACAGAGACGTGCAGATGACATCAGTGATTCTACACCCTCTTGCTCATCTCCCTTGCTTAGCACGTGTGATACGGAGGACGGTGGCGAGAGCATATCTCAAAGAAGGTTGCTGTTGTTAGAGAATAGGGGAGGGATGAACCTCCTTCAAATGAATATTTAGCCATGTTTAAGTTTATCTGAATGTAACTGTGTAAGTTTATGTCAATTAATTAGGTCTTCTATATATTAATTAATGTCTTCTACATTTGCTTGGCATTATTATGAAAAACAAAAATCTTCGAGCTGCGTCTTAAAGAAAAAGAAGCCCTATAACTTCTCCTTAATTCAAATCAGGACTTTTCGAGTGAAACGTCAGAAACAGGACCTAAAGAGTTCAGAGGGATCAAAAGAAAGTTGGAAGAAGTCAGGGAGATGCAATGCAAACAGATAGTGCGGTAAGTCGTAAACTAATCATCGTGTCAGCGAGTGTTTCCAGGGATTACGAAAGATCTCAGTGTGCCATCTACAACTACCTTTGTTGATGGTTTTCTCTAAAGCAACTTCAAAAATTGCCCAGAATGTTTCCGTTGTGCTGAGATAATTTCTGATGAAACCTTGATCTAGATTGCTGCTTTCTTTAACATACAAACTCTGTTGTGTTGAATTTCTCTTTAGATTGGATTTGAGAACGTGGGTGGTCTTTCGGAACACATCGCAGCTTTGAAAGAGATGGTGATTTTTCCCCTCCTGTATCCAGAAGTTTTTCAGCGGTTCAATATTCAGCCCCCAAGGTAACTCATTACAGTGATAAATCGTAAGTCAGCTGTTTTCAGGAGAAAGTTCAATTAAGGTATCAATATGCTTCCATGCTTCAACATTTTTGGCAGCGGTGAACGTTTGTTTTAGTAGTAGCAAAAAGTGGTTTCTTAAAAACGGATAGAATCAAGAATATTTGTAGGTTAAAAATAAAAGCAATGTCTTAAAATTTTAAGTTTTACCATCTGGTGTTTTTAAAAAGTTGGGTTAGTTGGGTTGGAGTGGTTTTGTTCTCCGTTTTATGTACAAGTCAGCTTGATTAGGTTGTAAGCAAGAAGGGATTATCTAGTGGAAGTCAATTGTAACATGTTGCCTGGAAGCCCAGTTGTTTTTCCTGCCTACTTTTGCTTTTTTATTGCAGAGGCTGTCTATTTTATGGCCCCCCAGGAACAGGGAAAACACTAGTTGCTCGTGCACTTGCCAGTGAATATAGCCGAAGTGACAGGAAAATATCATTTTTTATGAGAAATGCTTCGGACTGCATGAGAAAATACGTGGGGGAATCAGAATGCCAACTTCGTGTGTTATTTGAACAGGTGAGGTTGAAATGCACAGTGTATTCTGTCAGAGTTGAAACCATTATTTTCTGTGGTCAACGTTTTTAAGTAGAACTTGCTCTTTTTTTGTATTTTGTTAGTTTTTTTTTTCCCACTGAAATGGAAATGCCAGTGTTTCTGCTGTGAATGTCAGCTGTAAGAACTACTGGAACGATTTGCTTCCTGTCACCTGGATACAGTGGGTTGAGACAGACTGTATTCTGTTAGTCATGCCAGATACTCCAGAAGCTCTATCAGTAGAGGTCCCAGAGGCTAAAATGAAAGATGTAGTTTAGATGACATTCCAACCATGATGTTTTTGTGCATTTTTCCTTTAAATAATGCTGTTTTACTCTGTGTTTTCGTGCTAGGCCTATCAGATGCGACCTTCAATTATTTTCTTTGACGAGATAGATGGTCTCGCTCCTGTGCGCTCCAGTAAACAAGACCGCATTCACAGAATCACAGAATCACAGAATTTCTAGGTTGGAAGAGACCTCAAGATCATCGAGTCCAACCTCTGACCTAACGCTAACAGTCCCCACTAAACCATATCCCTAAGCTCTACATCTAAACGTCTTTTAAAGACTTCCAGGGATGGTGACTCCACCACTTCCCTGGGCAGCCTGTTCCAATGCCTCACAACCCTTTCAGTAAAGATGTTCTTCCTAAGATCCAGCCTAAAACTCCCCTGGCGCAACTTAAGCCCATTCCCCCTCGTCCTGTCACCAGGCACGTGGGAGAACAGGCCAACCCCCTGATCTTTCGGTATCATTCTTGTTTTCTATTAATATGACTATGTTGCTCAACCACGTAAGGCTAATTTTCTTTTTTGTTTCACACAAAGCTTATTTATAGGTCAGTGTGGAGGAGACAGTTCTGTTTTCCTTCACATCTGCCTGTTTTCTGATTGCTTTCTGCCAGTTGTGCTAGTTTGACTAAAGCCAGAAATACTCCAAATTGACTGGCATGAGCTAGCTGGTAAATCTCTTCTTCCCCTGATCTTGTTTACATTTCTTAAATGATAGTATGAGAGGTGTCTTTGTGGCTCTTTTCCTTTAGTGAGACCCCTAGGTGCTAACTCACCAGATTAGTTCCTGTTTCAACTGGCCTATGATGCCTGTGATTTCATGATGTTTACCAGTGTTTGAATTCTCACAGGCAGCCTCTCAATTATATGGAAAACATGTCTTCAGTATGTCTTCAAACTGCAACATTCCTTAGCAAAAATGTTTGAAGCTGAGTAAGAAACTAGTTCAAAACACTTTAGTTCTATACCTGATTACGCTTTTGTTCCATACTTTGACCATAATTTCTAGCCTGCCTGGAAAACAGAACTTTGGTGTTAGCTAAAATGCGTAACTTTCAACTGTTATAGCAAATACTAATCATTTGTTGGCCTTACTAAATTGGTGTTTAAAAAATCGGTTTTCTAGGAATCTTAAGCCTTATGCTTGTAGGGGAATTCAGAAGCTTTTTCAATATCCGTATCTTATGTAAACTAAAAATTTCATATATATATTCCTAGTTGTTCCATCCCTCAAGGCAAGCTGGTAGCAAAACTTATAACCCGTAGCCCTTGCACAGCACTGCCTTCCGCATTGCAGATTCTAACAAGTATTTTGAATTCCTGTTTTTACTTAAATGTCGCTAAGGTAGCTGAAGCTGTACCTAGATTGTTTTCCATATACATACAGTATGGAGGTATAGCTTTCAAAGAAAATGTAAAATATAAACAAGTTTGAATTCATAGACAATGGATACTTGATACTCAGTTGTACACTTTCATTGTAGAGTTTCATTTTTAGTTTAACACTAATTGCACGATCTATATGCTGAGATCAAGCAGTCTCAGAGACCCGAACAGAACTTGGAAATTGGAGTAGTAGTGCTGACATGTCTGGTCTCATTGAACTTGGCATGCCTGATTGGAGCAGTGGATCTGCATCACCACAGAACTGAGTACTAATCAATTTATTTGACCAATAAACTTCCCACTCTGCAGACTGCAGCATAGCCTTACCCTTAAGAAATGAAACGCACCCCAGCTAAAACATCTTGATTAAACTTTGTGTCCAGCAAGTTTGTGGCTTCTAATATATTTAACTTGGTTTTGGTGTGCTTTCCCTAATGTGGTAAGGCTGGTATAGATTCTCACTGAGGTATCTGCTTGGTGACTGCAATCTTAGTCTTAGGGAAAAAATACATCAGTGTGGGAAAAGTACTGTGTTATGGGGTTGGTGATTCCTAATGCTTGGTCTGTGAAGAGATTACAATGTGCTAGTGGTTGGGTAGGGATTTCTAGGTTCTGGCTATGACAAAGTTTTGTGATAAAGATTGGCCTGAGTCTAGATTTCTGCAACTGTTCTAAGTGCACTTCCATGCAATTCTGACATTCATAGGTATTACAGTTTTGCACCTACATAAAATCTGCTTGATCTTTGGGGAATGAAAAAAAAACAAAAAAAGGATGATGACCTGTTTAATTTACTGTGAACACGTTAATTTATCCTGAAAACTTGTAACTCAATGCCAAAACAGGTGCTTCTAAACGATAGTTGAAACCAATTTACTAAGCCTGAAATCAGCATGTGGTCTGTGTTAACTTACCTATTTTTTATGTCTTAAAACGAGTCTTGTCCTTAAAAAGCTTGTCCATTATGACTACTCCTGGAAGAAAGTCATGTGGAATGTAACAAAATTTACTGAACCGGTAAGTAAAACTTGTATTTTTCTATTAGTTCCATTGTTTCAACTCTTCTGACGCTTATGGACAGCATAGATAACAGAGGGGAGATCGTGGTAATCGGAGCTACCAACAGACTGGATTCTATAGATTCTGCTTTACGAAGACCAGGACGCTTTGACAGAGAGTTCCTCTTCAACTTGCTAAATACAGAGGTGAGAACTGAAATTCAACATTAGTGCTACCATGGCAAAGTCCAACTTTATAGGGAAAAAAAATTGACAACTTGAATAAAAGAGTGGTATGTGGAGACACTGCGTTGTTCCATGGAGGGCAAATCTGGTACTGGATATATATGGTCAGGATGATACCACCAGGTAGTTAGTTCTATAACCAAACCTTTCATTCCCAAAGTTGTACCTGTTTACTTAATTATTTAGTCCACTTGGGCGCTTTCATCATGAAGTTGTGTTTTTGGTCTCAATCCTTCACTTATGAATGAATAGGGGACGTGTTTGCATTTGATTGTGCCCCGGATCAGTGATAGTAGTTTGAGTCATAATTTTGTCTTTTTTTTTCTTACTAGGAAATTAAGAAAGAAATCTCAGCCTTCTGGTCCGACACGTAGTCTTCAACATGCTTAATTTTTCCTCTCCAGAGACTTTTGTTGCACACTGTTCTGTTATTTGTAAGCAATTTAGTAAATAGTATCTCATATAGGGATATAAAATTTAATATATACGTATTTTAAGATATTTTAAATTTGTTTATTTGACCTTTCTTAAACATATTTAAGTACTTTTATTTGATATTTTTGTTCTATATATGTAGCTCTCTATTTATTATCCTATATATATAGGATCATAGAGAAGTGAGAAACAAAGGAAAGAAACCCAAGGCACCTTCCCCCCCATCCACCCTCTTCCACCCCCTCCCCCCAAGCGGGGGGAGAGGTGTCCCATTGAGAGCTCTTGGAGCACCCATCCCTCTGGGTTGATCCCTGGCTGCTCTGACCCTACTTCAGTGCCACTCACAGGCAGCACAGGGCAGGAAGGGTGCCCGCCTCCCTTGGGGGAACTGGGGGCTGCCCACTGAGGTCTTCTGGCAGCCCCGTATCCCACGGGGCCACTGCTCGCCAAGCCTCGGGGCTTCTGGAAGGTGGAAGGCAGTCCTCATGGCAGGGACCGAAGCCCCGCAGCGCTGCGTCCTCCTCCCTGAGCCCCTCGAGGGTTTGGTCCTGCTGCCGGCCATGGGTCTCCCCTCTCACACTCCTGGGGCAGTTGGTGGGATGGCTCCTCCTTTGCCACACTTGCGAGAATAGGCAGCTACGATGGGAGGCTTTGGATGCTCTTCATTACCTCTTCCGATTCATCCAGACAAACAGTAAGAGAAGCTGTGTTGGGCTGCCCTCCCCTCCAGCTGAGAGGCTCCCCCCCAAAAAAACGGGACTGGCTAGATACCCCTGGTGGGGTGGGGGGTAAAAGCAAAGGGTAAAAAGGGGGGGGGAGGAGGAAAGGAGGAAATAGGGTACAAGTGGTAGGGTAAAAAGAGGGGGTATGAGGGGAAGGGCAGACGGACTGGGGGCAAAAAGGGGGAGGGGGGCTAGAGGGGGCACTGGGGCTCCACCGGCCCTTCTGACCTGGACCAGCTCTGCTGGCGCTGCCGAGCTGGGCCGCCCGATGCCCGGTGCCATCCCGGTTGTGCTCTGCAGGTGCTGCTGGAAGAGGAGCCCTTGGACGTTCTGCACACAGCGGTGCAGCAGCAAGCCATGCTTGCACTTGGCCACTTGAGGTACATGCCCAGCCCCTGCTCTGGCCCTGGGCCTGGCTTCCAGGCTTCCCCTGTCTAGGCAGCAGCCTGGCAGTGCCAGCCGCGGGGCCGCTGCTCGCCAAGCCTCGGGGCTTCTGGAAGGTGGAAGGCAGTCCCCATGGCAGGGACCGAGGCCCCGCAGTGCTGCGTCCTCCTCCCTGAGGCCCTGAGGCCCTGCTCCCAGCACCGTGACAACGAGGCCCCTTGCTTTCTTTGCAGCTATGTCAACTCAGTGCTGGATGGCAGGAAGAAGAGCATCCTGCTCGCCTGTTTCAGCAGTGTCTTCTTGCTGCCCTCACACGAGCATTTGGAGTGCCAGAGCCGCATCTACTACTTGAGGGTATGCTCTGGGAGAGCTCTTGGAGCACCCATCCCTCTGGGTTGATCCCTGGCTGCTCTGTGCTGAGATCTGTGCAGATCCTGGCAGAGGGAGAGGGACTGGAGATCCACTGCCACCCCTTTGTTGTCCTTGCAGACCCTGGACACCATGGACCGCATGCTGAAGCTCTTCATCAGAAATTCTCCCACCTCTGGCTTCAGTGAGCTCCAGGACATCTTGCAGGTCTGCCACTTGCCAAGAGCAGTGTTCCCAGGGGCGCTTCCTCACCCGGAGGGAATTCAGCATCCACTCCGGAACGGACAGACCCTACTTCAGTGCCACGCACAGGCAGCACAGGGCAGGAAGGGTGCCCGCCTCCCTTGGGGGAACTGGGGGCTGCCCACTGAGGTCTTCTGGCAGCCCCGTATCCCACGGGGCCGCTGCTCGCCAAGCCTCGGGGCTTCTGGAAGGTGGAAGGCAGTCCTCATGGCAGGGACCGAAGCCCCGCAGCGCTGCGTCCTCCTCCCTGAGCCCCTCGAGGGTTTGGTCCTGCTGCCGGCCATGGGTCTCCCCTCTCACACTCCTGGGGCAGTTGGTGGGATGGCTCCTCCTTTGCCACACTTGCGAGAATAGGCAGCTACGATGGGAGGCTTTGGATGCTCTTCATTACCTCTTCCGATTCATCCAGACAAACAGTAAGAGAAGCTGTGTTGGGCTGCCCTCCCCTCCAGCTGAGAGGCTCCCCCCCAAAAAAACGGGACTGGCTAGATACCCCTGGTGGGGTGGGGGGTAAAAGCAAAGGGTAAAAAGGGGGGGGGAGGAGGAAAGGAGGAAATAGGGTACAAGTGGTAGGGTAAAAAGAGGGGGTATGAGGGGAAGGGCAGACGGACTGGGGGCAAAAAGGGGGAGGGGGGCTAGAGGGGGCACTGGGGCTCCACCGGCCCTTCTGACCTGGACCAGCTCTGCTGGCGCTGCCGAGCTGGGCCGCCCGATGCCCGGTGCCATCCCGGTTGTGCTCTGCAGGTGCTGCTGGAAGAGGAGCCCTTGGACGTTCTGCACACAGCGGTGCAGCAGCAAGCCATGCTTGCACTTGGCCACTTGAGGTACGTGCCCAGCCCCTGCTCTGGCCCTGGGCCTGGCTTCCAGGCTTCCCCTGTCTAGGCAGCAGCCTGGCAGTGCCAGCCGCGGGGCCGCTGCTCGCCAAGCCTCGGGGCTTCTGGAAGGTGGAAGGCAGTCCCCATGGCAGGGACCGAGGCCCCGCAGTGCTGCGTCCTCCTCCCTGAGGCCCTGAGGCCCTGCTCCCAGCACCGTGACAACGAGGCCCCTTGCTTTCTTTGCAGCTATGTCAACTCAGTGCTGGATGGCAGGAAGAAGAGCATCCTGCTCGCCTGTTTCAGCAGTGTCTTCTTGCTGCCCTCACACGAGCATTTGGAGTGCGAGAGCCGCATCTACTACTTGAGGGTATGCTCTGGGAGAGCTCTTGGAGCACCCATCCCTCTGGGTTGATCCCTGGCTGCTCTGTGCTGAGATCTGTGCAGATCCTGGCAGAGGGAGAGGGACTGGAGATCCACTGCCACCCCTTTGTTGTCCTTGCAGACCCTGGACACCATGGACCGCATGCTGAAGCTCTTCATCAGAAATTCTCCCACCTCTGGCTTCAGTGAGCTCCAGGACATCTTGCAGGTCTGCCACTTGCCAAGAGCAGTGTTCCCAGGGGCGCTTCCTCACCCGGAGGGAATTCAGCATCCACTGCGGAACGGACAGACCCTACTTCAGTGCCACGCACAGGCAGCACAGGGCAGGAAGGGTGCCCGCCTCCCTTGGGGGAACTGGGGGCTGCCCACTGAGGTCTTCTGGCAGCCCCGTATCCCACGGGGCTGCTGCTCGCCGAGCCTCAGGGCTTCTGGAAGGTGGAAGGCAGTCCTCATGGCAGGGACCGAAACCCCGCAGCGCTGCGTCCTCCTCCCTGAGCCCCTCGAGGGTTTGGTCCTGCTGCCGGCCATGGGTCTCCCTTCTCACACTCCTGGGGCAGTTGGTGGGATGGCTCCTCCTTTGCCACACTTGCGAGAATAGGCAGCTACGATGGGAGGCTTTGGATGCTCTTCATTACCTCTTCCGATTCATCCAGACAAACAGTAAGAGAAGCTGTGTTGGGCTGCCCTCCCCTCCAGCTGAGAGGCTCCCCCCAAAAAAAACGGGACTGGCTGGATACCCCTGGTGGGGTGGGGGGTAAAAGCAAAGGGTAAAAAGGGGGGGGGAGGAGGAAAGGAGGAAATAGGGTACAAGTGGTAGGGTAAAAAGAGGGGGTATGAGGGGAAGGGCAGACGGACTGGGGGCAAAAAGGGTGAGGGGGGCAAGAGGGGGCACTGGGGCTCCACCAGCCCTTCTGACCTGGACCAGCTCTGCTGGCGCTGCCGAGCTGGGCCGCCCGATGCCCGGTGCCATCCCAGTTGTGCTCTGCAGGTGCTGCTGGAAGAGGAGCCCTTGGACGTTCTGCACACAGCGGTGCAGCAGCAAGCCATGCTTGCACTTGGCCACTTGAGGTACGTGCCCAGCCCCTGCTCTGGCCCTGGGCCTGGCTTCCAGGCTTCCCCTGTCTAGGCAGCAGCCTGGCAGTGCCAGCCGCGGGGCCGCTGCTCGCCAAGCCTCGGGGCTTCTGGAAGGTGGAAGGCAGTCCCCATGGCAGGGACCGAGGCCCCGCAGTGCTGCGTCCTCCTCCCTGAGGCCCTGAGGCCCTGCTCCCAGCACCGTGACAACGAGGCCCCTTGCTTTCTTTGCAGCTATGTCAACTCAGTGCTGGATGGCAAGAAGAAGAGCATCCTGCTCGCCTGTTTCAGCAGTGTCTTCTTGCTGCCCTCACATGAGTATTTGGAGTGCCAGAGCCGCATCTACTACTTGAGGGTATGCTCTGGGAGAGCTCTTGGAGCACCCATCCCTCTGGGTTGATCCCTGGCTGCTCTGTGCTGAGATCTGTGCAGATCCTGGCAGAGGGAGAGGGACTGGAGATCCACTGCCACCCCTTTGTTGTCCTTGCAGACCCTGGACGCCATGGACCGCATGCTGAGGCTCTTCATCAGAAATTCTCCCCTCTCCGGCTTCAGTGAGCTGCAGGACATCTTGCAGGTCTGCCACTTGCCAAGAGCAGTGTTCCCAGGGGTGCTTCCTCACCCGGAGGGAATTCAGCATCCACTCCCATCCAGACAGACCCTACTTCAGTGCCACGCACAGGCAGCACAGGGCAGGAAGGGTGCCCGCCTCCCTTGGGGGAACCGGGGGCTGCCCACTGAGGTCTTCTGGCAGCCCCGTATCCCACGGGGCTGCTGCTCGCCGAGCCTCAGGGCTTCTGGAAGGTGGAAGGCAGTCCTCATGGCAGGGACCGAAACCCTGCAGCGCCGCGTCCTCCTCCCTGAGCCCCGCACAGCCCTGAGCCCCTCGAGGCTTTGGTCCTGCTGCTGGCCGTGGGTCTCCCCTCTCACACTCCCCGTTGGTCTCTCTGCCACCCGGCTGCCAGGATAAAGACCTGAAGATGAAGTTCCTAAGGAGCATCATCAGCGTGTGCAGAAGTGCCAAAAACTGCGACCTGTGGTGCGGCCTCGATGCCTTCTGCAAGAAATACCAGCTGGCAGAGCATATTAAGGTGATGGGACACCCCCTGGAGGCTCTGGGAGGGGTGCAAGGGCAGGCTGTGGGGACGGGACTCTCGAGGGCTTTGGCGGGGGCAAGCACTGCGTGGACACTCAGCTGCCCCTGACGGCCTTGGGGCCATTGAGAAGCCCCGCCAGCGGAGAGCTCAGCAGCAGGGAGGTGGCAGGGCGGCCCTCTGGGTGCCACAGCTGGCTGGGGGCACTGGGGCTCCACCGGCCCTTCTGACCTGGACCAGCTCTGCTGGCGCTGCCGAGCTGGGCCGCCCGATGCCCGGTGCCATCCCGGTTGTGCTCTGCAGGTGCTGCTGGAAGAGGAGCCCTTGGACGTTCTGCACACAGCGGTGCAGCAGCAAGCCATGCTTGCACTTGGCCACTTGAGGTACGTGCCCAGCCCCTGCTCTGGCCCTGGGCCTGGCTTCCAGGCTTCCCCTGTCTAGGCAGCAGCCTGGCAGTGCCAGCCGCGGGGCCGCTGCTCGCCAAGCCTCGGGGTTTCTGGAAGGTGGAAGGCAGTCCCCATGGCAGGGACCGAGGCCCCGCAGTGCTGCGTCCTCCTCCCTGAGGCCCTGAGGCCCTGCTCCCAGCACCGTGACAACGAGGCCCCTTGCTTTCTTTGCAGCTATGTCAACTCAGTGCTGGAGGGCAAGAAGAAGAGCATCCTGCTCGCCTGTTTCAGCAGTGTCTTCTTGCTGCCCTCACACGAGCATTTGGAGTGCGAGAGCCGCATCTACTACTTGAGGGTATGCTCTGGGAGAGCTCTTGGAGCACCCATCCCTCTGGGTTGATCCCTGGCTGCTCTGTGCTGAGATCTGTGCAGATCCTGGCAGAGGGAGAGGGACTGGAGATCCACTGCCACCCCTTTGTTGTCCTTGCAGACCCTGGATGCCATGGACCGCATGCTGAGGCTCTTCATAAGAAATTCTCCCACCTCTGGCTTCAGTGAGCTCCAGGACATCTTGCAGGTCTGCCACTTGCCAAGAGCAGTGTTCCCAGGGGCGCTTCCTCACCCGGAGGGAATTCAGCATCCACTCCGGAACGGACAGACCCTACTTCAGTGCCACGCACAGGCAGCACAGGGCAGGAAGGGTGCCCGCCTCCCTTGGGGGAACCGGGGGCTGCCCACTGAGGTCTTCTGGCAGCCCCGTATCCCCTGGCTGCAGACCTTTCCCCTCCACAGACTCCTCCTGTGTCGGAGAAAAGCCTTGCCCATGGCACTCCTGGGCTTCCTTTGCGTGTACACAGCGGCAGGAATTGGACCCCTCTTCCCAGGCACTGCACTGGTCACCACTGGTGCTGCTGCTGTCCACCTGCCTCCCTGTCCGTGGTGCTTTCCTCCCAAGATCGGAGTGCTGCGGGAGCCCAGCACTGATGCTCCTGCTTTAGCAGGCATCAGCTCCCAGGGCAGACCAGCACTTTCTCCCCTCACAGATTCTGCTGCCCTTTGCCAACTCCCACAGCGAAGCTATTTGCGAGAGGGCCGTGGGGAGGGCCGCGAAGCTGACCAGCTGGCTAGCCACACGCTTCTCACCGGAGGTAAGGAGCCACGCACCCCTCCAGCCAGCCCACCTCCCCTTCCCCGCAGACCACATCAGCCTGCAGCTCAGGGGTGCTGCCGAGGCAAGCCCGGCTACAGACCCTCAGCTAGGGCTCAGCCCTGAAGCAAGGGCCTTCAGCCCTCCTTTGCCCATGGACCCCGAGTGGGGGATGTTCCCAGTCCCTGAGAGCACTCTTGGGAGCCAGCTCTGCCCCCCGTCCTGTGCAGGCCTCAAGCGCCCAGGGAGCACGGTGGGAGAGCAGGCATGGCCAAGGCTGCTGACTCACCTGGGAGCCAGCCCTGGGCACACTCTTGGCTCCAGGACTTTGGCCCCAGCTGCCTCCCACAGCACTTCCCTCCTCTCTCTCTCGCCCAGGACCACAGCGCTGATGGAGGATACACTGAGTGCAATGTGCCGCTCCTGGGACAGTTGGTGGGATGGCTCCTCCTCTGCCACACGTGCAAGAATAGGCAGATACGATGGGAGGCTTCGGATGCTCTTTATTACCTCTACCAATTCATCCAGAAAAACAGTAAGAGAAGCTGTGTTGGGCTTCCTTCCCCTCCAGACACAGGCACTGCCTGAGGCACTTGCTTCTTCTCCTAAGTAGTGCCATGGAGCGCTCTTGTGGAGACCTCTAGAGCGGTCTTCCTAGAGAGAGGATCCCTATATGTCCCCCTCGTATCCCTGCACTACAGCGCTCCAGCCCTTCGAGCCACCCCCCACACCTCAGTTAGGCCAATAGCGTTTTAGTTGTGCGATTTGCACGCAGGGCTCTCGTTCCTTTGCGTGTCCCAGGCTGGGAGCATTTACATGTGTACCCCTGAGGCACACGTCAGCCCTTGCTCTCTTGCCATCTCCGTTGCTCCCATCAGCTGTCTGCCTTTGCTTTCCATCTCTGTCCAACACTGCCTCCCTGGGCTCTGCAGCATCTCCGCCCTCCTCAGCCATTCCTACTCAAAAGCTCTTTTCACCACTTGGTAAGCCTCCTAACAAAAGTGGCTTGTCCTTGTGAATCTTCTTCTTTTTGTCCCCCTCCGCTGCCGTGTTTAGGAAGAACAGCGCCAGAAGCTAGTCAACAGCCTCAGGGGAAAGCTGAGGCCATACCGAGGCTTCCTTTACCCACTGCCACGGACATTGCCACGGTAATGAGTTCCTCCCTTCCTGGCACACTTGTCCCAGCAGCAGCAGGAGACTTGTGGGAACACAGGGCTCCAGCATCAGTGCGGCTGGTGTGGCCTCGCTGTTCTGGCCCGCGCGGTCCTGCTGTCCCTGAGTAGGGCCTTTCCATAGGCCTCCCAGCAGCAGTTTCTCCTGGCCCTCCTGGCCACCAGCAAGCCCCGCATATCTCCAGGGCCAGCACCCTGGGCCCGTGCCTCCAACCCTGGTCCCTCACCCCGAGGGCTCTTCTCAGCCCCCACCACGCAGGGACTGCAGCCCCTGCTTCCTGCTTTCCCGTGGGCACTGCTGCCAGCACGCTCAGGCATCTGTCTCCAGAGCTGCTCTCACCGCTCAGTTCTGCAGCACCATCGGGGCACTTGCTGCAACGTGTCTTACGTCCCTTCCTCCTTGCAGAACTTTGGAAAATACCTCCAGCAGTCTCAGAGGACAGACGTCATCCTCAAGGTCATTGAAGCCCTGAGAGACTCCAACACATACGACAAACAGGAGGTCAGCGGTGTGCTGGACATGGCCATCGAAGACCCTGCCTCCTGGCTGACCGACGTAAGTGGCCTGCAGTTGGATTGCCCTGCCCGTTAGCCCATGTCAGGCCCCGCTTCCTCCCTCCCACGTCCAGCCCTCTCAGGCACCGCAGGCAATCCCTGGAAGCCATCCCAGAGCCATGGGAAGGGCAGTTGTGTGACTGAAAGTCACAGTAGTGGCTGAAAGTACGTCTGCACTCCACTTTTGCCTCTCCAGGTGCCAGAGATCGTGAGGTGCATCTACAGACACGTGGAGTACATCAACACGGCATCAGCCCGGCGCAGCCTGGACATCCTCATCCTCTGTCTGGCCAACCAGCGGCCAAGGGAGGTGGCCAGCACCCTGCTGCAGATCTCGCCATCATCTGACAGGCATGCCAACCTTCAGGGCTTCTTGTATGGGAGGGGAGGGGACAGGAGACTTTCCGCCTGACACATCCACAGCAAACTCCAGGGCCCTGCTCTGTGTTTCCAGAACAGGGCCCTCCACGCCGCCATGCTTTCCAGCCGTGGTTCCTTGGCCACAGCCAGGGCAGCCAGAGCTGAGCAAGCCAGCCAGGATCCCTGCCACCACAGGGAACGTCATCTCTGCCCTCTCCTGCTTGCCTGGACAAGGCTCCCAGGGCACCCCAAGGGAGGGGGGCGGCAGGGCCAGGGCTGCAGGACAGCCTGGGGCCTGCAGGGCCTGTGCAGGCCACGGCGCTGGGGCGGAGTGTGCCCTGCTGACTGAGTGCTCCGTCCTTGCAGCGCTGCCCTGGCCATGTGGGAAACCATGTTCTCCCAGAACCAGACGATGGAGAATGTCCTGAGGGAGACACTTGGCGTGCTCCAGGAGCAGAAGCTGCGCGGGCTCCCGGGCTTCATCCCAGAGGACAACTGCATCCCTCACTTGGCGGTGAGTTACTGGACGAGGCCTTGCTCCTCTTCAGGGCCGTGTGTGTGCCTCTGCCCATCTACCCCCAAACTGGCAGCTCCTTCAGGATGTCTGTGCGGGAGGAGCAGGCAAAGAAAGGCTGCTGGGTGCTGCCAGGCACAGGGCACTCAGGGGCCCTGCGGCCCTCCACAGCCCCAGCTGCCCCTGGCCTGAGGCACTGGGAGAGCCAGGAGCTGCCTGCAGCCCTGCAGGCTCCGACAGTCTCTCAATGCTGTGTTCCTTTCAGCTGCTGGCCCACCCAGATGTTGGAGAAGACGACTCGGAGGCCCTGCGCCACCTCCAGAGGCTCTTGGAGCATCCCAACCGAGTGACGTACTCGGTGGTGCTCAGCGCTCTCCTCCCAGCGTCAGAGACACCTGTCACGGTGAGCAGGGCACACTACTGTGAAGGCCGGTGGGCCTTTGTCCTGAAGGTATCATGGCCTGCTCCCGGCCAGCTGGGAGGGCTCTGCTCTGCCCGCAGCTCTGTGGCGCAGAAGAAATGGCCAAGAAATGAGCTGGCCATGGAGGGGCCCAGCGGCTCTCTGGGGAGCTTTCCATGCATGCCGTGTACCTTTTGGAGCGGGTCCGAAAAGGGGGCACAGAGTCTTTGCTCAGCTGCCCTCCTTTTCCTACCCTTGCTCCCCTCACATACGCAAGGGCTGCCCATGGCCATCGCCTGTCTGGTGGCTGCTGCCCGCTGCGACTCTCGTGCTGCCTCTGCGCGAGCAAGATGGCAGCCTGGTGCTCTGGCACCACAGGCTTCTGGCCAGGGTGGCCTTTCATCGTTTCACCAAATGGAAACTCTGTCCTTCCTCCAGGCAAGAAAACTTCCCGTGCTGCTGCCAGGCATCATTCAGGGCCTGCACGTTGCCAGGGCTGACACCAAGATGAAGGCCCTGCTTCTCATCCGAAACGTGATGGATCATGTGAAGAGGAAGCAGGCCAGCTCCATCGCTCTGCAAGTGGCTGGGGACATCCTGCCACTGTTTAACGATGTAAGGCTGCTGCAGGACCTGAGCCCACAGACGGGCACTCTCATGACAGCTGCCCCCCGTGAAGGAGGCCTCTTACGTTCCCTCTAGTGGGGCTGCGTCCTTTCAGTGTGGCTACAGATCTGGCCACAGCTCCTTTGAGCACACTCTGATTCTGTAGCACCTCCGTTCACGTCAGCCACCCTAACGCCCCTGCTCACCGCGGGCAGGGAGCAGCTCTTGCTGAAGTCTTCCTCTCTTCCTCCCTACCAGGAGTGCAGCCAGCTGCAAGAGCTCTCCATCTGCCTCTACAACAAAGTGATGCAGGCTGTGTTGTGGAACCACAAGAGGCAGCTGAAGAAGGTCGTGCAGAGGGGCCTGCTCCCACTCTTTTTTCACCTGAGTGACCAGACCCAGAGCGTGGCCAAGGTGCGTATGGCATACCTGACTAGAGGGACTAGCAGACTGACACCACAGGGGTTGCCTGGGTGTCCGGGGCCAGGGCTGAAGGTAATCGGGCACTTGGCATGTGTGTCCCTTTGGGGTGCAGCTGCCTGTGTCATGGAGAATGGGGGCACAGCTCCCCTCCTTCCTTATGCCAAACGCAGTTCACACTCACCCCCCACTGCATTATCCCACCGGGGGCTGGGAAAGGCCTGCAGCCCTGCCAAGAGGTGGGTGTTGCCAGGTCCCCTTCCCTGGGCTCTGGTGCCATCTCTCAGCCTCTGCTGCTCTGCAGGCCTCCCTGGAAGCCCTTGTCACCGCTGCAGACTTCCTGAAGCAGGGAAAACTCAAGCACCTGGCGCAGACAGAGCAGACCTGGAAGATCGCAGAGTACTTGGTAAAGACAACAGCTCTCTCCATACCTCAAAACCCCAGCCCCACAGGGCTCGTGGCTGGGAGATGGGAATGGCCTGAGGGGAAGGGGGGGTGTTGGCAGGAGGGGGTGGTCTGTCCAGCCGGGCAGGGTCTGCAAGCCCTGTAACCTTGCGCTCTCTCCAGCTCGTGCAGGACAAGGGAAAGGTGGAGAAATACCTGCAGCAGAGCCTGCCGTACCTGCAGCACACTCAGGTCGCCTTGCGGGAGGCAGCCGTCAGGTTCATCGGTGAGCCACAGCCCCCGGGGTCCCTCCTTTGTCAGCCTTTAGCAGCCCCAGTGTCCCTAGAGTCCCCCCCCGGACTGGGTCCCCATGCAAGTGGGCCTGGGGGCAGCCTTGCAGGCTTCTGACAGCAGCTTTGTGCCTAGGTCTTGCCGCGCAGCACTGCAAGGACCAGAGCGAGATGAAGATCCATGAAATCTGCAGCAGTGAGTGAGGGCAGCGGGGTGTGGGTCCACGACCGGTGGGGCAGGGGGCATTCACCTTTCTCAGAGGGAAGGGAGAAAGTTTGTATGGCCAAAAGCTCGGCTGGGGTTGAAGCTGGCCAGTACTGCGCTGGCTAAGAAAAAGGGCTTTTCTGGAGTATGTTAACAGCAAAACACGTCTGTCTACAACTTCCTTGTGACGGGGAGCAGAGAGGGAGGCACCGAGCTCTCCTCTCAGGCGACCGGTGATAGGAGGCGAGGGAGTGGCTTAAAGCCGGGTCAGGGGATGTTCAGATCAGATTTTGGGGAAAAGTTCCTCCCTGAGAGGGTGGTTGGGCACTGAAGCAGGCTCCCCAGGCAAGCAGGCATGGTGCCCGAGCTCGCGGGTGTTCAAGAAGCATTTGGACAAAGCTGTTGGATATGTGGTGTTAAGTCCTGTGCCGTCCAGTGTGCAGTCAGGAGTTGGGCTCAGTGATCCCTTCCCACGCAGGATAGTTAATGATTCTCTGACTCTAACCCCTTGGTCCCTCTGTGTCTTTGCGGGAAGTGACGGGTGGAGGGGTGGCAGGCTCTGCCCGCAGTCTCTGCAGACAGGTGGGTTTAATTTCTGCTCTGTTTCTCTCCATTGCAGTCCTCCGGCCCTTGCAGAATGACGAGGAGGAAAGTGTTGTGTCTCTGGCCACTCAGACCATCTTCATCCTGACACGTCCAAGGGAGCAGCTGACATCGAGCTGGTGCCGGCGGGCACTGTGCTGCTGCCTCTCCTAAGCCAGGGAGAGGCACAAAACCTTCAAACGCCTGCATTCCATTAAAATTCCAACACCACGTGCAGGGCCGTGGAATCCTTTGCATGGTGTGCTGAGCATTCCAGCCTCTACCGTAGTGGGCAGCTGTAAGGGTTTTAGGTGGTGTGGTGGGGAATGGCTTAGGGGCGGTGGCTTATGGAAAACGGACTCCACAATCCATAAGATTGTAAAATAGGTGTGTTTATTCAGCGCTGGGCGGCACGGGGGTAGTCCCCCTGTGAGAAACAAAGTTGTGTTTTTGCAGTACAGAACTAATTTTCTGTATTGCAAGGTAGTTGTGTAGTCATAACAAGGAGAAATGCTAAGTAGATGAGTGGACGGTAGAAGGCCTCGCTGTTCCAAAATAAGTTGCAAGCTTGAGACAAACAGGATGAGCAGTATGAGAACAGTAAAACAAAGATCACAAGACCTCAACACACAAGAAGGGAGAAATTCAAGGGTTGAAAACAAGAAAAATGGTACATATATGGTATAGAGGAGGGTCGAGCAGCTTGTGAACCTGTAGTACTCTGCCAATGAGGAAACAGGGGAGGTGATCAGGTGTCGGCTAATAGGGAATAAAAGGTTAGGATTTGTTTACTAAAATGCGCTCCTGATTGACAGGACGCCCGCCCTTGCAATCGCAAATAAAATAGCTTCACAGAAGATTCTGTCTAAAGAAAGTTATGTGAGATTTTCCTCACACCACCAAGGTCATGCGCACCTCATGCGGCAACTTGCCTTGCTTATCTGCAGCAAAGAGTTACTAGGCCTGAAGTTCCACAACGCACCTGTACATATTCACAGTCTGTCCCCACTTCGTCTTAAAATTAGTCCCAAGCAGTCATTGCTGGAAACTCCTCCCATCTGCGCTTGTGCAGTGTCTCCTGGTGGTTGTCATCAGGGGTCGTGGGGATGAAGGTTGGTGACTCTTCCTCGTCACTGCAAAATAACATCATCTTCCTATCCATAAGCATGCTGTAAATATTACTCACTTGAAGAAGAGCTGCATGCAGAAAAGGCACCTACTACTACAAAGATGGCTATACTCTCAAAGATCCTAAGAAAAGCTTCTTGCTTTAGGTAATTTGCACAATGTACCACGGCTAGCAAAGACGCTGAGCAGCATCCTAGCTTAATGCCATCAGCGCTCTATCTGTGCTTGATAAGAGGCTCCTAACTCCCTCTCTCTGTCCCCCCATTTCTATATAGTTAGTGCATTCATTTCATTTCTAAAAAGGTAGTAAATTACTGTATTCTCCTAACTCCCTCTCTCACTGACCACCTCCCTGGTGCAAATGGGAGGAGTTTCCGGAAATGACTGCTTGGGACTAATTTTAAGACGAAGCGGGGACAGGCTATGAATATGTACAGGCGCGTTGTGAAACTTCAGGCCCATGTAACTCTGCTGTAGATAAGCAAGGCAAGTTGCCACGTCAGGTAGTCATTGGTGGGATTACCCCCCGTTCTGCCCAGCGCTTACAAGCTTACTGATTGTGGACTCCTTTTTCTTTAAGTCAGCTTGCCTGTGGGCACCGGGCTCCTTTCAGGGTCTGCCGAGGGCCCCGTTTGCTCTCGTGTCTCTTGCCATCCAGCGCATCCCATAGCCCCGGGGAACACCCTTCAGCACCCTGTGGAGCCCTGCCTGTCCCCTTCCGCAAGGGTCAATGTTGAAGATCGACTCCACCTTAAGGGCCATAGTGCCTTTTGTGGCTTCTCTCCTCTCTTTGAAACAATGAGGATAAAACAGAAAAGATGTAACATAGCAAGCTGAAGGGATTGCTGAACTTGATAAATTGTTGTATCGGCCTTGCTTTTGTATATAAGACTCAGTTCTAGCCACAAAATCAAGGCTGAAGAAGAAACATGGTGCCCATGAAATTAGCCTTAATTGAATTAGCCTTTCTTTGCCTGCTCCTCCTGCACGTACGTCCTGGAGGAGCTGTACATTTGGGGGTAGATGGGGAGGGGTGAGGGTTGTCATATTTACCCAGATATTGCCCCTTACATAATCGTATCTCCCTGTCTCTAAGGGGGAAACGGATCCTAGGCCAGGAGCTGGTGGGGCTCATTGAGAGGGCTTTAAACTAGGTAAGACGGGGGACGGGGCTTAAACAGCTTGTTAGAGCTGTGCCGGGGGGACAATGGCAAGGCTGGGAGAGAAGGCAATGGCCCAAGTGAAGTGCATCTCCACTAATGCATGCAGCATTGGTAATGGCATGCATTAATGCCATGAGCGCAGTGTTGTGGGGAAATCCCTGAGTGCGTGCAGCAGGCTTCGGAATTCACTTGCAGAGGCAGGAAATGTCCCCATCCCGCAGCACCGCTGCATCCTGCCAGCGTGCAGGGTTCTTTAGGTGGGTCAGAGAGTATGGGCTGATGCGTTTCCAAGTTGAGAGAGAGAAGCACGTCTTTTTGAGGTAACAACTCGTAGGATCTTTGAGAGTAAAGCCATCTTTGTAGTAGTAGGTGCCTTTACCGCATGCAGCTCTTCTTCAAGTGAGTAATTTTTACAGCGTGCTTATGGATAGTTGTTGTTTTGTTAACAACTTCTTACGTCGTTGTTAACAAATGATGTTATTTTGCGTGTTTTCTCTGTGGTTCTAGGTCCCTTCTGATTTTTGCAGAATTACGGGGCTTCCTGCAATTGTGACCTTATGCCTTCACCTCTATTTCAAATATTATCAAAGTTGCAACATTGGTGGTAAAGTGATGGAGCAGGGTTTAGGGGAAATGTATCATCCAAGTTCCCTGTGCGTATCTGAAAACAACAGCAGTAGGCATGTAAGATGTAGCCTTTTTCAGGGTTGGAGACAGTTTCTTTTGTTTTTGGAGCTTTTTCCTGCTCTTTTGCTGGCTGTAGAGTCTTGTAACCTTCTGGATTTTAAGTGCTTGGAATTCTCTTAATAGGGGGATATTTAGCATCAGTTGCTGGCTAACTTGGTTTTGGGATGTGGTGGCGTATGCTTCTGTTTTGGGGTTATAAATTAATCTACAAATATAATATTTTTAACCTTTTTGGGTTATATTTTAATCTCTAGATATATCAAGCCATTCTTTGTGAATCCTCTTCAGAAGATAGGCGCAGTATTATCAAGAGACTGAGCAGGGTCACCTTTTTCATCTGTGAAGGATAAGTCTGCAATTACCCGTGCTGTGGCTGCTGTGCATTCATGTCCTGTTGGCATTTGTGGACCTGTAGTGGTTTAACCCGGCCGGCAGCTAAACACCACACAGCTGTTTGCTCACCCTCCCCCCTCCCTCTCTGGGATGGGAGAGAAACGGGAAAGCGAAGCCCGTGAGTTGAGATAAAGACAGTTTATTAAGACAGGAAAATAATAGTAACAATACATGTAATAATAATAACAATGATGGTGATAATAGTATTACTACTAATAATGTGTACAAACAAGTGATGCACAATGCAATTGCTCACCACCCGCTGACCGATGCCCAGCCTAACCCCGAGCAGTCTGGCCCCCATCCCCCAACTAGCCACCCCTATATATTGTTTAGCATGACGTCAGATGGTATGGAATACCCCTTTGGCCAGTTTGGGTCACCTGTCCTGGGTCTGTCCCCTCCCAGCTCTTACTGCACCCCCAGCCTGCCCGTTGGCAGGACAGAGCAAAAGGCTGAGATGTCCTTGGCTTAGTATAAGCACTGCTCTGCAACAATTAAAGTATCGGGGTGTTATCAGCACTCTTCTCATCCTAAGCCAAAACATAGCATTCCACCAGCTACTAGGAAGAAAATTAATTCTGTTCTAACTGAAACCAGGACATCTATCCACCCCTTATTCCATACCATTTATGTCATGCTCAGGTTACACTCTTTTCCATACATTCTAATTAGTCACCTATAGTAGTCATGGTAGTGATAACATACAGTATTATATAGTAATGAACATGGTACAATTCAATTCATGGGCTATTCTCACCCAGTATTAAATCTCCTTGAGGTACACACCGGACCTCTCCGTTCTTTTGCATCACCCACCAAGTGTATCCAGGTCCCTGAGCGAAAGCAATTCCATGAATGGGTTTGCCTTTTCCTGAGGCAGGAGTAGCCCAGACTGTTTTACCCAGCATATTTCTTACATGCACTACAGGAACTTTATCCCCATCTACAGTACGCAACAGGTTTGATTGGGCAGGTCCAGCTCGGTTGGCAAATCCCCTAGTATTGACTAACCAGGTGGCCTTTGCCAAATGCGTATCCCAATTTTTGAATGTCCCAGCGCCCATTGCTTTCAATGTAGTCTTTAACAGGCCATTGTATCGTTCAGCTTTCCCGGAGGCTGGTGCATGATAGGGGATGTGATACACCCACTCAATACCATGCTCTTTGGCCCAAGTGTCTATAATGTTGTTTCGGAAATGAGTTCCATTGTCTGATTCTATTCTTTCTGGGGTGCCATGTCGCCATAGGACTTGCTTTTCAAGGCCCAGGATAGTGTTCCGGGTGGTGGCATGAGGCACAGGATATGTTTCCAGCCACCCGGTGGTTGCTTCCACCATTGTAAGTACGTGGCACTTGCCGTTGCGAGTTTGAGGGACTGTGATGTAATCAATCTGCCAGGCCTCTCCATATTTATATTTCAGCCATCGTCCTCCATACCAAAGAGGCTTTGACCGTTTGGCTTGCTTGATTGCAGCACATGTTTCACAGTCATGAATAACCTGTGCTCTAGCGTCCATGGTCAGGTCCACCCCTCGATCACGAGCCCATCTGTATGTGGCATCTCTGCCTTGATGGCCTGAGGTGTCATGGGCCCATCGGGCTATAAATAATTCACCTTTATGCTGCCAATCCAGGTCCACCTGAGCTATTTCAATCTTAGCAGCCTGATCCACTTGCTGGTTGTTTTGATGTTCTTCAGTAGCCTGATTCTTGGGCACATGAGCATCTACATGGCGTACCTTTACAGCCAGGTTCTCTACCCAAGCAGCAATATCTTGCCACAATGCAGCAGCCCAGATGGGTTTGCCCCTACGCTGCCAGTTGTTTTGCTTCCATTGCTGTAACCATCCCCACAGGGCACTTGCTACCATCCATGAATCAGTGTAGAGATAGAGAACTGGCCATTTTTCTCGTTGACCCCAGGCGTCGACCTTGATTTTCCCCAGGTTCTTTCTGCCAGTGGCTCCAGGTGGGGCCATTCTCCCCGACTGCGCTGTAGAAAACATTCTTTACATCTGGTCCTGTTCAGACTGGCCCAAGGGCTACTGCATGAACTTTTTCCTGCTTGATTTGTTCAAAGGCTTGTCGTTGCTCAGGGCCCCATTCAAACTTATTCTTCTTACAGGTTACTTGGTAGAGCGGGTTTACAATCAGACTGTAATTTGGAATGTGCATTCTCCAAAACCCCACAACAAACTAGGAAAGTTTGTGTTTCTTTTTTGCTAGTTGGTGGAGACACAGCTGTTATTTTGTTGATCACATCCATTGGGATTTGACGACGCCCATCTTGCCATTTTATTCCTAAAAACTGGATCTCTCGTGCAGGTCCTTTGACTTTATTTTGTTTTATGGCAAAACTGGCTTTCAGAAGGATTTGGACTATTTTCTTTCCTTTCTCGAGAACTTCCTCTGCTGTGTCACCCCACACAATCATGTCATCGATGTACTGCAGGTGTTCAGGAGCTTCCCCCTGCTCTAGCGCAGACTGGATCAGTCCATGGCAAATGGTAGGGCTGTGTTTCCACCCCTGGGGCAGCCGATTCCAAGTATATTGGACTCCCCTCCAAGTGAAGGCAAACTGTGGCCTGCACTCTGCTGCTAGAGGGATGGAGAAAAATGCATTAGCGATATCAATTGTGGTGTACCACTTGGCTGCCTTCGATTCAGGTTCGTACTGGAGTTCGAGCATGTCCAGCACTGCAGCACTCAGTGGTGGCGTGACTTCGTTCAAGCCATGATAGTCCACTGTTAGTCTCCACTTGCCATTAGACTTTCGCACTGGCCATATGGGACTACTGAAAGGTGAATGAGTCTTGCTGATCACTCCTTGGCTCTCCAATTGACGAATTAGCTTATGGATGGGAACCAGGGAGTCTCGGTTAGTGCGATATTGCCGCCGGTGCACAGTTGTGGTAGCGATTGGCACTTGCTGTTCTTCGACCCTCAGCAACCCCACAACAGAGGGGTCCTCTGAGAGACCAGGCAAGGTAGATAATTGTTTAATGCCCTCTGTCTCTAAGGCAGCTATACCAAAAGCCCACCGGAACCTTTTTGGGTCCTTGAAATATCCTCTTCTAAGATAGTCTATGCCAAGAATACACGGAGCATCCGGGCCAGTCACAATGCGGTGCTTTTCCCATTCATTCCCAGTCAGACTCACCTCAGCCTCCAATACAGTCAACTGCTGAGATCCCCCTGTCACTCCACAAATACAGATGGGCTCTGGCCCTTTATAGCTCTATGGCATTATAGTACATTGTGCAGCGGTGTCTACTAAAGCCTTATACTTCTGTGCGTCTGATGTGCCAGGCCATCGAATCCACACAGTCCAATAAACTTGATTGTCCCTTTCCTCCCCCTGACTGGAGGCAGGGCCCACCTAATCCTGGTCAGAATCTTCTTCATTTCTGTGTTTGAAGGACTGTCTGCTGGAAGTTGGAGCAGCAAACTTTTCAGAGAATCCCTTTTTCCCGATTGTTTTCTTTTGCAACTCACGTACCCGTGCCTCTAGGGTCGCGGTAGATTTTCCATCCCATTTTCTCATGTCCTCTCCATGGTCTCGTAAGTAAAACCACAGGGTAGCACGGGGTGAGTACCCACCATATCGTCTTCCTTGTGTGGAAGAACGCCTACCCCTGATAGCTGAGACACTGCTTTGTACAGGTGGGGAGGAGAGTAATCTTTCTTCAAGTTGGTGAAACTTTTCAGAAAGTTTCTCCCAAGTGTTCTCTTTTGGTCGGTGGACACTGGTTGGTTCAGGTGGGGAGGAAGATAGATTCTCTTTAAGTTGGTGGAACTCTTTAGAAAGTTTCTCCACAGCTGAGATGCAGGCCTGTAAGGAAGAGGAGAGACTTTCTTCGTACTGCCGGAGTTGTTTAGCCACTTCATCCACTGTGGGTTCCTCATCCTCTTTCCAGGCCATTATTGCCAATGAGCTGGCATATGATGATGGTGCGCTCCGTACAAACCTCCGCCACATGGGTCGTGTACACCTGACTTCATCTGGATCTGTGGATGTTTGTCTGAGGTCTGGATCCTCATAAATCACTTCCCGTATGGCTAATTCCCTCAGGTACTGGATTCCTTTCTCCATAGTGGTCCACTTGCCTGGTAGACATTCAAGTTCTTCCTTGAAGGGATACCTTTCCCTCACAGCTGAGAGGAGACGCCTCCAGAGGCTGTGAGATTGTGCTCCATCTGCAATTGCTTTGTCAATGCCGGCGTCTCTAGCAAGGGATCCCAGCCACCTGGCTTCCCTGCCGTCTAATTCCACACAATTGGCTCCAGTGTCCCAGCACCGGAGCAGCCAGGTGACAAGCTGCTCACCTATACAACGACCAAAATCTTTTCGCACATCTCGTAGCTCACGCTCTTATAGGTTTTGGGTAGTTACTGTTATTTTTTCGGCATCCTCATCTTCCTCCTCCTGAATCCCTGATGGCCCAGCGTCGTCGTCATCTCTATACCTAGATTTGGCAGAAGACTCTCTGCGTTCGAAACAATCTGAATCTCTATACCATTTTTTCACCTTCTCTACAGGGGCAACTTGTACGGCTACCGCTCCTTTCTCTGACCCCGTTACAGGGTCTGCCACAGGGGTTGGAATACCCTCTGCAGGGTCGACTTGCACTGCCACAGCTCGTTTCTCTGACCCAGCCACAGGAGCTGGAGCGGCTGCAGGAGCTGGAGCTGGAGCAGCTGCAGGAACTGGAACTGGAGCAGCTGCAGAGTCCACCGTAGGGGTCACAGTGTCCATTGAATCTGTCACAGGACTTGGACTGGCAGCAGGGTCTGTCATTAAGTTGATAGCAGTATCCATGGCAGCTCGATAGGCATGAGCCAGGCCCCAGCACGTTACAATGATTTGTGTTACTTTGGAACTGTCAGAGTCGTGACACCTTTTTTTCAAGCATTCTGCCAGATTTTTAGGATTTTGCAGTTGTTCAGGGGTGAATTTCCAAAACACTGGGGGTGCCAACTGCTCTAGATGCCTGCCCATATCCTCCCATACTCCCTGCCACCCACAACTATACTGCCTCCAGGCAGATCTCCAGATGAGCTTCCTAAGTAGTTGTTTAACTTTGAGCAAAAGCAGAATCTGAAGCGCATTCAGGAGGCATAACAACAAGACCATGCTGGTCTGAGTATCCCAAGGATATTCAATATCTTGGAGAGCTATTGTAACAAGCTTGGAGGATAAGAGGGTGGTGAAGGAGAAAGGGAGAGTGATCAAGTAAGAAAAAATATCTTCCCCTTTCCCCTCCACAGATTGACTCCCTAATGAAAAAAGGCAACAGGTATAATTCTAATAGTTTCCAAGATACAGTTTCCAAAGTATATAGTCGACGATATTACTGAGTACAAATACCAAGTTAGAGTCATGACCAGATATTTCATCGTCTCACAAGCCACTGTTACAACACACAGTACCATAATGATCTGAAACCAGGGCCCAGGGAGGATAAACAACATGACAGAGAGCACATACGGAAAATAATGTGCTATAATACTCTATTTGGAAAACAGGCGCAGCAGAGTTGAGATTAAAGCAATCAGCATTATGACAAGTGACTATTAAGCAGGTCTAATACTTATACCAATTTTAGTTTAACGCACTCTGGTCAGATCTGCCGTTATCTCAACCTTTTGAGCCCCATGTTGGGCGCCAAAAAGACTGTCGTGGTTTAGCCCGGCCGGCAGCTAAACGCCACGCAGCCGTCCGCTCACCCTCCCCCCTCCCTCTCTGGGACGGGGGAGAGAAATGGAAAGTGAAGCCCATGAGTTGAGATAAAGACAGTTTATTAAGACAGGAAAATAATAATAACAACAACAACAACAATAATAATAATAACAACAATAACAATAATAATAATATACAGTGATGATAATAGTACTACTAATAATTATGTGTACAAACAAGTGATGCACAATGCAATTGCTCACCACCTGCTGACCGATGCCCAGCCTAACCCCAAGCAGTTTGGCCCCCATCCCCCGTCTAGCCACCCCTATATATTGTTTATCATGACGTCAGATGGTATGGAATACCCCTTTGGCCAGTTTGGGTCACCTGTCCTGGGTCTGTCCCCTCCCAGCTCTTACTGCACCCCCAGCCTGCCCGTTGGCAGGACAGAGCAAAAGGCTGAGATGTCCTTGGCTTAGTATAAGCACTGCTCTGCAACGATTAAAACATCGGGGTGTTATCAGCACTCTTCTCATCCTAAGCAAAAACATAGCATTCTACCAGCTACTGGGAAGAAAATTAACTCTGTTCTAACTGAAACCAGGACACTAGTACGGGAGGATACATGACTATCTGGAGGAGTCACAGTCTCATCTGAGTCATCACCCTGTTCCTGTGGTCGAGGGGGAGGCTTAAATACATCTGTCAGGTCTTGTTCTGGTCCCTGATGAATTTTACTTGTCTTAGTACACCTCTGCCCGATGCTGCACGCTGAACAACACCATCTCAACTTGCCTTTAAGTCCCTTACTGTTTCCTCGCTCAAGGGCTAACACCATGGGGTCCTGTGGAGGCACAATTCCACAGTCCCTCTGCCACTCTGGGTGATTTCGGAGAGTGAAAAACATGTCTGCATATGCAGCCTCATCCCGTTTTCTTTCTCTTCTCAGAAACAGCATCAACTGTAATATAGTGTTATAAGTAATAGTTCCATTGAGGGGCCACTTCTCTCCATCCTCTAATTTATAAAGTGGCCACCACTGATTGAAATGCTAGAAATGGCTCAGCCTTCAAAATAAGATTAAATAAAAAAAAAATAGGATTTATTGAAAGAATAGAGGTAAGCAAACAGCGCTGGGTGCACCAGGAGTCTCCGCTCCACCAGGACGCACACCAGTTACATCAAGTGTCTGATTTTTATGCTCCTAGACTAATACATATTCATTACTACTTCTAAAAAAAATAGGTTATTATAATTAGCTTCCGGGGTCCAGTCCCTGCTACTGGAGCATGCGCATCAGTCTCTGGTGGTCCCTCTGGGGGTCTCTAGGGGTCTTTCATGCTGAAGGCTCGTAGTCTTCCTCTCCAAGTTTTTTTCTTGTCCTTCCCCTTTGTACTCCTTGGCACCATGTCAAGTTTATACAGCATCCCCTGCAGGTCTTGTCTCCTAGCCATCCTTCAGCTTCTTTTTTTTCTTCTTCTTAATGTCTTGGCCACCTGGCCAGATATCAGAGGACTGCAGAGTATCCCATAACAGTCACTAGTTGTTATCAGTTGTTCTGAAACCCCCAGACATCAAAGACTTCATACAAACACAAATAGCTTTCTTATTGACACTTCATGAGTAATTAAAACATTCCTCACCAGCCGTTCACAGGGACAGTCACACCTATAGCCGTGTTAAATTAATCTCGAAGAAGACAAAAAAAAAGGGCTGTAACTGTTAGAAATAGAAGTTTGGAATAACAAAAGCAAACGGGTTCATAAATTTGAGGAGTATTTTCTGAAGACTTGATAAATTGACTAGAATGAGGGGGAGACTGGGACACACTGCATCTGTGGTTCAAGAATTAAATTGCCAGTGCAGGACCCAGAGGCAGACAGGACTGTTCTTTATTGACACAAATTGTTAAAACATTCCTAACACAATATTTGATAAGAGTTCTTTTACTCTCTGTTCCCCCTTGCCCCACTATATCCCTCCAATGTGTAAGTATACATCCTAAGGGACTTTTCTGTGAGATTTCTTTGCTTTGACTTTGTCCCATTCTAATCTATAGCAGTTAACGTTCCACCGTCCTCTAAGGAGCTGTTTACTAATTTATCCCAATCCCTCCAAAATCCACAGTATATGCAATTAAAATCAGGCAACCGTAAATCAACTGCCTGTAAACAATTACACCATGGACAGCTGAGCCTGAAAGACCGATAATACACCAGAGCAAATTTAGTTCCCTTTGGCATACACCCCAATAGCAGTCCTTATATTACACTGTATTTACCGATGTTTAAAAGAATACTTTAACAACAAATGCCCAGGCCTTTACAAATACAACATACAATTATTATTCCAATTCGAATTATTCCCCCAGCAGCTGCAAACGCTATAACAGTTATCATTAAGGCTCACTTACCCCCCCTCCCGTCTCTTTTCACAATCTTTTAGGAGGTTCCTTGTGGTTCTTGGAACCAGGGTATAATGGCTTATACTCAAAACCCCTTTTGGCCGTTCTATCAGCCCCCAAAAACCCTTTTGGCTGCTCTACCGGCCACCTCCCAGGACACCCTCAGGGTTCATGTCACGTGCTAGACGTCTCTATGAGACTTATCGACCTCCCCGGCAAATTGGCTTAACTTTATTAACATATACCGTTTGTCCACAACCACAGGATCTTCCTCTATCCCCGTAGTGAGCGGCAGGGAAAGGAGCTACTCTGAGAAAGAAAAAAAGGGGCTTGGGGTGCACCTAGGAGGTCCACTCTACAGTCGATCCCACAACCGAACAGAGTCCTCCTGCCTGGCTTGCCAAACTGACGTGTGGAAAAGACTCCACAACCATTGGGTTGTAACGTAGGTATACTTTCTTATAGGGCACCGGGTGCACTGGGAATAGCTTCCCTCAAAAAGTGCTCACCTGCCCGGTCATCTCTCACAATTTTATGCACAAACACTGTTACATATTACATGAGCTCTAATACATATTCATTAATTTCCGGAAAAGGCAGACCTCTTCCAAGTACTCATTTCCATACTCCCCACCCTTAGCTCCTTTCGGTTGCGCCTGCGCAATGTATCCTGGTGGTTGTGGGCAGGGGTCTTTCAGGATGAAGGCACCGAGGAAGAGGGGGTTAAGCTCTCTTTGCCTTTGTGGACTTTGACATTCTGTTGGACAGTTTAAGCCTTTTTTGCTTATCTTTGCCTTGTTTCCTGCCACCAAGTTGTTCATTCTTTTTTAACAAGACGTTCATTCTTCCCTCATCCATTAGCCTTGAACGATACCTTCTTTTTACATCTCCTTCTAATCTACATCCCTATCATTAGGATATTTTGAGGTTCTCATCCACATCCCCAATACTTAAGATATTTTACCATATACGTAATGTAGCTAGATACTAATTCAGATAGTTCATTTAACATCTTCCCCATCTCACCCTCCATTAACAAACAGGACCTGGCAAAGCTCTATGAATGGCTAGTGCTTCTGCAGAGGATGAGGAATTCCCCTACATTATGTCAATTATCTGTGGCCTGGGCATTACAACCAATTCAGACAGCGTGGTGTGACGTAATTATTTACCATTATATGGATAACATTCGGTTTGGTAGGCCAGAATGCTTCCAGGATTCCGATTTCAAGTTTATTTGTGATACTTTGGAAGCAAAAGGGTTGAAGATAGCCCCAGAGAAGGTTCAATGGGAACAGCCATGGCTATATTTGGGTTGGAAAATATCAGACTCTACTATTCGTCCCCAGAAAGTTGATATAACTACGGTGTTACATAATTTGATAAATGTACAAATGTTCCTGGATAATATTCAGTGGGGTTGCCACATTGTCCAGATTACTAATGATGTCTTAGCTATATTACTACCTTTATTGCGGTGCAGGAGTGCAAAGCACCAGATTACGCTAACAAATGAGCAACAGCAGGCTCTTTCACAAGTAGCTTCTCAGGTTGCAGCTGGCGCTGTTTGTAGACGTATAGCAGAAGCTGCACTCTCCTTACTGGTAAGCAATCGTGTGTCTCATCCATTTGCGGTGCTTGGTCAGTGGCAAAAAGAAAAGGGGGAGAGTCAGGGGCAACAAAGACAGAAACGGTATCAGGAGGATACCACTGACACTAACAGCACTGGGAATGGGAATGGCATAAAGGAAACAGGTGATAGCAAGGGTGGAATGATAGGGCAGCATTTTTGAGTTCTGGAATGGATTTTTCTACCGATTCAGCAAAAATCGCGTGTTCAGACACGGGCGGAAGCTATCGCAGAGTTAGTACTTAAGGGTCGCTCTCAGAATATTGAGATCAGCGGGCAGAAACCAGGAGATATTAGTCTGCCGATGACTCAGGACCATTTGGAATGGTGTTTACAGCAATCCATACCGCTACAAGAAGCTGTGTTAGATTACCCAGGATTGGTACATTCCCAAACTCCAAAGGGGCCTCTCTGGCAAGTTATAAGATCATATAAATGGCATGTAGTACCATGGCTTTCGTCCCGACCAGTGGTGGGTCGCACTGTATACACTGATGCAGGTGTGGCAAGTAGAAAGGCTGTGTGTGTGTGGTACGAGAACAAAAGTTGGGAGAAATACATAATTCCGGAGGAGACAGGGGATTCATTACAAACATTGGCATTGTCTGCAGTTGTTTGGGCTTGTCAATGCTGGATGCATGAGCCGATGAATATCTTCTCAGACTCTGTGTATGTTGTCAACGTGGTAAACCAGATAGAGGATGCCTTGATAAGGCCAACTAAGAGGGACAGATTATTTCTGCAGCTGCGAGATGCCATTCAGGGGAGAACTGCACCTTACTGTGTTATCCATATACATAGTCATCAGTTCTCGATCGGGTTAGCAGAAGGTAATTCACAAGCAGACAAGTTGGTGAGTATAGTCACAGAGGGGCCTGAGAGTGATTTTGCACGTGTGCGAGTGTCGCACGAAAATTTCCATCAGCATGCAAGGGGTCTTTGGAGGATGCTTGGATTTACTTGGACAGAGGCAAAAGGAATAGTAAGAGCGTGCTCTTCCTGTAGTCATCATGGACCAGGGCTAGGTTTGGGTATTAATCTACGGGGTGTTAAGGCACTTTAGGTATTGCAAATGGATGTAACGCATGTACTGGAATTTGGTACTAAAAGATATGTTCATGTGAGTATTGATACTTTTTCAAGATTCATATGGGCAACGGCGCAGGGGGGAGAAAAAGCACACCATGTATGTAGACATCTGACGGTGTGTGTTGCCATTATGAGAGTGCTACAGCAGATCAAGATGGACGATGGTCCAGCGTATGTCAGGAAAAGGGTTAGAAAATTAATGAAAATGTGGGGAGTAAAGCATATCGCAGGTGTTCCATATTCTCCCACGGGCCAAGCGATTGTCAAGCAATCACATCAGGTTTTAAAGGAACAATTAGTGAGATTAAAAGAAATCAAGGACATCGATGAGCGATTGTCCAAGGCATTGGTTGTCTTGAACCACTTATGTTTGACTAGTGACCGAGAAGACCCTCCTGCAAGTATTCATTTTCAAACAGTAAATAGAGCAGCACCAAATGCGTTACCACAAATAAGAGTGAATTACCTGAGATCCTGCTACAGGAACTTGGAAAGGGCCATTCGGGTACAGAAATACAAATAACACCTGTGATTACAATGACACTGCTAAGCAGGGTTTAGGGGCTTATGTCACGGAGACAAGGGGTAACAACTATAGCGTTTGGAACAATCGTACAGCTATGGCCTTACCTCCTGATGTTTTTCTGATTTGCGGAGATAGGGCCTGGTAAGGTATCCCTGCAAATGCTATTGGAGGTCCTGTTACTTAGATAAACTCACTATATTTGCTCCTAGCTTGTCACACTTGCATAAATCACCAGACATAAATGGGCATTGCTCACACCGGATTGCAATGATAATGTTGAGTTGCTTGGTGTTCTGACTAGAGTGGCATCTGCGGCCGCACTTAATGATTTAGAAAAATTGGTATGCTGTAAGCCCATGGCACGACAGAGATGCTTGAGGACATGTTCAAAATAGTCTGCGACATGCGCTCTTACAGGATCGAGCTGCTATTGACTTCTTGCTTTTGGCTCAAGGGCATGGGTGTGAGGACTTTGAGGGAATGTGCTGTTTAAACCTTTCTAATCATAATGAGTCAATTCACAAATCCATTACTTTCCTGAAAGAGCACATGAGAAAGATTCAGTATGATATCAATCCTTTCAATCGATGGCTCACTGATTTGTTTGGAACAATGCATAGATGATTCCTGGGATTAATCAAAGAGGGATTAAGGATTCTGTTTATTGTGCTGTTAATCATCATTGCGTGTTGTATTGTAATAAATGTGGTTAAAGGGTTACTTGCAGAACTGTTACATTGGGCTTGGTTTGCTCAAAAAGAAAAAAGGGGAATTGTTGAGGGATTTTTGAAACCGTAAGGAGGCCGTGACTTGCTGCAGCTGAGCAAACCAAGCTACTAGGACAACTATGAGAAGTTCCCATGACAGTGTTCCCACATAGCCCGACCGAGAATTTAGAAAAATATTGTTGCCAGCAGATGGCTTCAAGGACGAGATCTATGTGACTGCTAATCCCAAGGGGGTTGTTTTCTTGCAGTTGTTTATCTGAGTGCTTTTGACCATTAATCTTGTGTGAGACACTATCCGCCTCTGTTAAATTTGCTATAAAAGTCAGGCTATTCGGGTAATAAAGAGAGAGCATGATCTGACCATGCTGGTGTCTGTTGTGTTTTTGGCCTTTCTTCCTGCAACACCCACTTCTGAACTGGCCTTGTGCACTGCTCATACACACAGGGCTGTTCAGAGACACGAGTCCTTGCCTTGCACTCACATTGGCAGTGCACTTCAGCACTTGCAGGGTCTCTCTGGCTCCTGCAACCACTGCCAGAGGCTGGGAGGCACCTCAGCCCTGTGGTGGGTGCATCGCCCTGCTCTTGCCTCTTCTGGGATGCCCCAAGACATGAGTATTGAGCACAGGGACCTTGGAGTTTCAAGGAAGCAAATCTCAGAGCTGCATTCAGCTCTTGCACTTTGAACTAGACGGTCTCTGAAGGTGCCTTCCAACTGAACTATTCTGTGTTATTCAGGCAGATGCCCCGTGGCTATTATGCTAGAATGACGGCATCTGAAGACGCTCTCTGCCACACTGACTTTCATGACACCCCTAGGGATAACTGATGGCCTTTGTGCTCACTCGTGTTCCTGTGCATACCATGTGCCTGCAGGTAGCAGCAGCAGCAAAGGATTTCAGGTCCCGTGTCTCCCCTGTACATGGACAGGCCCTGCTCTTCTCCTAAGCCACCCAGTCTCCCAGGGAGCCTCTCCCAGGTGAGCCCGACTGTGCTGGCCTCACCGGCCACTGCTGCAGCCCCAGGCCATGCTCCCCACAGCCCCAGCTGGCGGTGCTGCTCTGCAGAGCCAGGGGGCTGTGGTGCCCGGGGCATGGGGGCACTTTGCAGGGCCGTGCTGGTCAGGCTGGGTGTCAGAGCCAGCTAGTGGGGGCCCTGCCACTGACCACATCCCACAACTGTGGCCATGGGGTGCTCAGAGGTGCCCAGCCTGGCAGAGTAAGGAGCCTCTTTGGACTCTCTTCCTTGGGCACCTTCGGATCTGACAGCAGCTCTGAAAGCAGAAGTGAGCCTTCAGGCACAGCCCTTTTAGGAGAAAGATGATTCTCTGTAGGCCAGGTGTGCCACTGCAGTGCCCACTGCCTGTTCCTGCCTGCAGTCCCAGCACAGCCCCACAGCAGCACTGGAACCAAGCCACAGGAGCAGCAAAAAAAAAAAAAAAAACAACAAGCAAACAAACAAACAAAAAACAAAAAACAACTTTAATTGAATAAAAAGCACAATAAAATGCAGAATTATATTTCTTTTTGGACAACTTTTGTAATAAAACTGGGGGAAAAACAATCAGCACGAGAACATAAGACAGGCTTTGCTTATTACGCGTACCTTTAAGAGTGATTTGCAGAACAGGGCAGGCAGCTTGTTGTTTATGAAATACAGTTGGTCTTCAGTTTCCACACAGCATTCTGAAGTTCCTGGTTCCTCATGCTGTAGATGAGGGGGTTCACTGCTGGAGGCACCAGCAAGTACAGAACTGCCACTACAAGGTCCAGGGTATGGAATGAGATGTAGGGGGACTTCAGGTGGGAAAACATGGCTGTGCTGAAATTCAGAGAGACCACAGTCAAGTGAGGGATGCATGTGGAAAAGGCTTTGTGTCGTCCCTGCTGTGAGGGCATCCTCAGCACAACCCTGAAGATCTGCACATAGGACAGAGCAATCAAAACAAAACACCAACTCAGTAGAAAAAAACTAGCCATAGTAATTCGAATTTCCCATAGGTAAGATTCTGAGCAGGAGAGCCTGATGATCTGGGGGATCTGACAGAAAAATTGGTCCAGGGCATTGCCATGGCTGAGAGGTAAAGAAAATACATTGGCAGTGTGCAGTACAGCATGGAGAAAGCCACTGCCCCAAGCAGCTGCTGCCATGGTGGCACAGGCTCTGCTGCCCAGGAGGGTCCCGTAGTGCAGAGGCCTGCAGATGGCGACGTAGCGGTCATAGGACATAACAGTGAGAAGGGAAAATTCTGCTGAAAACAAAAAGACTAACAGAAAGACCTGTGCAGCACATCCTGCATAGGAAATGGTCCTCATGTTCCAGAGGAAATTTGCCATGGCTTTGGGGAGAGTGGTGGAGATGAGGCCAAGGTCGAGGAGGGCAAGGTTGAGGAGGAAGAAGTACATGGGGGTGTGGAGGCAGTGGTCGCAGGCTATGGCTGTGATGATGAGGCCATTGCCCAGGAGGGCAGCCAGGTAGATGCCCAGAAAGAGCCCGAAAGTCAGGAGCTGCAGCTCCCGTGTGTCTGTAAATGCCAGCAGGAGGAACTCGGTGATGGAGCTGCCATTACACATTTATCGCCCCTGAGCAAGGGAGCCTGTCGAAAAGAAAAAATGACAGCGTAAAATTTAATTACTTCTCTGACCAAAACCCATTGCAAGTCTCACAGAACACCTTCCCACACAATAATCTGTGCCACGTTCTTTTCAGGAAGAGCTTTCTGCAGCTCCTTGTCTTATGTCTGCTTGTTGCTCTGAGGGTGCCACAACAAGCGTGGGGCTCTTCTGTGCGCTCTTCGGCAGTCAGTCCTGGTCTGCAGCAACACTTAGAAGGGAACCTGGAGTGGTCTGAGAAGTCTGCTGGCCAGGGACATCTCCCCGTTTGCAGGTCATGAGGAGAAGGTCAAACAATTCCCTAAGAAAAAACAAAGGTAATGTTGGTACTGTCTGTACACTGAAGTGTGTGAGGTGCCTCATATCTACAGCAATGATCAAGGAGCCTTAGTCTTTAGTACTACTACTCCATTCCTATCCCTCTGAATCACCACACAGGTGGGAAAACGAAGGCAGAGAAAAGTGTAGTGCCTTCAGGTAGGTCTTGCCTTGCAGTTCTGCTGTGCAGTGCCCCGGGGAGGTGTGGGGCTGTGAGCAGCCTGTCCCTGGCAGCAGGCTCTGGGCAGCAGCAGGACCCTGCCCTGCCATGCCGGGGGAGCTCCTTCCACCCGCAGCTTCTCCCCGCAGCCCCTGGGCAGCTCCCTGGCCAGGCTGAGTGCTGAGCCTGGCAGGCAGCAGAGGCCCTGCCCCAGCACACAGAGCCCCTGGGGCACAGCAGGGACCCTGCTCTGCACCACAGCCCTGGGCACCCCTGCCTGCACCCCTGGCTGCACAGCCTGCAGCCAGCCCCAAGAGAAGGGAGCCCTCGGGCCCTGCACGCTGACCCTGCAGCACACAAGCCCTGCATGCCCTTCAACTCCAACACTGACTGTACTCCTGACAGCTCCCATCGGCTGAGGGCTGTGGCAGCTCCAGGAGAGCCTGGCAGGGCATGCAGAAGCATTGCCCTGCACCCAGAGACCTACCGTGGGGAGGTGGCTCTGATGATTTCTCTCCCTGCCAGCTCTCCTCTGCCTTCCCCCCCAGGCTGCCCTGAACCTCTCTCCCACTTCTCTCTCCTTCCCCCATGGCAGCTGCAGGCAGTGCCCCCAGCCCTGCTGCCCCTGGCAGAGGAACTGTTCATGGGCAGAGCTGTCTCTCTGCAGTGCTGCCTGCTTCCCAGGAGCTCCCTCCCTCCATCCCCTGAGCCGTCCCAGCTCAGCAGCACAGGCCCAGCCAAAACCTTTTTACTGACCCCCCCGGTAGGTTGGGGCAGAACCCAGGAGCCTCAGGCACTCAGAGGATATGGAAGACCTTTCTCAAGTAGACAACGCAGATGCAAACTCCAAAGCCTCTCACAGTGTTAACAGTCCAACTGAGGGACATTAGTGACAAAGCCTCCCCATGGACTTGTTAGAGCAGGAAAGTGCAGGCAGTGATAACAAGGAGAACAAGGCCCAGTAAAGGTGGCCCTGATGCTGAGGAAACCTTCGTGCGTTCCATGAAGTCCAACAGTTGGGCGCTGACCCCAGCCTCTGGGAAGGGAGATCCTGTCCCTCCAGTCCCTCCAGTGGGTTTAGGGCTCTTCCTGGGTCAGCCCAGTGTGGGGACTGTTTCAAGCATGTGTCAGAGACCTGGGAAAGTATCCGCCTGTTAGTGTGACTCCAGTGCCAGGGAAGCTCATGGAGCAGATTCTCTTGAGAGTCATCACGCAGCACTTGCAGGGCAAGCAGGCAATCAGGCCCAGTCAACATGGGTTTATGAAAGGAAGGTCCTGCTTGACAAACCCGATCTCCTTCTACGACAAAGTGACGCGCTTGGTGGATGAGGGGAAGGCTGTGGATGTGGTCTACCTTGACTTCAGCAAGGCTTTTGACACCGTCTCCCACAGCATTCTCCTCAAGAAACTGGCTGTTCTTGGCTTGGACTGGCGCACGCTTCGTTGGGTTAAAAACTGGCTGGATAGCCAGGCCCCAAGAGTCGTGGTGAATGGAGTAAAAGGAGCCCTGGCCAGCATTGGAGACGACTGAAAAATCGGGCCAAAGAAAACGTGTTACAAGACACTTTTGCCCATCCAAAAGTAGAATCAAAGGAAGGCTTTGGGTACAAGTGAACTCCCCAGGGGAGCCTTTACGCAGCCCCACATGCAACTGGACCCTCCGTATTCGCTGTTTCACAGCAAACCTAAGTAAATCCCTGGCCCGCATGGCAGACGACTGAAAAATCGTGCCCCAGAAAACGCCTTGCAAGACCCTTTCGCCCATCCAGAAGTGCCCCCAAAGGAAGGCTTTGGGTACAAGTGAACTCCCCAGGGGAGCCTTAACGCAGCCCCACATGCAACTGGACCCTCCTTGTTCTCTCTTTCACAGCAACCCTAAATATATCTCTAGCCAGCATGGCAGAAGACTGAAAACTAGGGCCCCAGAAAACGCGTTGCAAGCCCCATTCACCCATCCAAAAGTGACCCCAAAGGAAGGCTTTGGGTACAAGTGAACTCCCCAGGGGAGCCTTTACGCAGCCCCACATGCAACTCGACCCTCCGTATTCGCTCTTTCACAGCAAACCTAAGTATAGCCCTGGCCCGCATGGCAGACGACTGAAAAATCGTGCCCCAGAAAACGCGTTAGAAGCCCCATTCACCCATTCAGAAATGCCCCCAGAGGTAGGCTTTGGGTACAACTGAACTCCTCAGGGGAGCCTTTACGCAGCCCCACATGCAACTGGACCCTATGTGTTCTCTGTTTCCGAGCAACCCTAAATATAGCCCTAGCCGGCTTCGAAGACGACTGAAAATGAGGGCCCCAGAAAACGAGTTCCGAGCCCCTTTGGATCATCCAAAAGTGCCCCCAGAGGAAGGCTTTGGGTACAAGTGAACTCCCCAGGGGAGCCTTTACGCAGCCCCACATGCAACTGGACCCTTTTATTCGCTCTTTCACAGCAAGCCTAAATATAACCCTTGCGGGCATTGGAGTCGACTGAGAAATCGGGCCAAAGAAAACGCATTACAAGACCCGTTCGCCCATCCAAAAGTGCCCCCAGAGGTAGGCTTTTGGTACAACTGAACTGCCCAGGGGAGCCTTTTTGCAGTCCCACATGCAACTGGACCCTCCGGATTTGCTCATTCTCAAAATCCCTACATACATCCCTGGCCGGCATGGGAGACGACTGAAAACTCGGGCCCCAGAAGACGTGTTACAAGCCCCTTTAGCCCATCGAAAAGTGCCCCAAGAGGAAGGCTTTGGGTACATCTGAAGTTCCCAGGGGAGCCTTTACGCAGCCCCACATGCAACTGGACCCTATGTGTTCTCTGTTTCCGAGCAACCCTAAATATAGCCCTAGCCAGCATCGGAGACGACTGAAAATGAGGGCCCCAGAAAACGAGTTCCGAGCCCCTTTGGATCATCCAAAAGTGCCCCCAGAGGAAGGCTTTGGGTACATCTCAACTCCCCAGGGGAGCCTTTACACAGCCCCACATGCAACTGGACCCTCATTATTCGCTCTTTCCGTGCAACCCTAAACATAGCCCTAGCCGGCATCGGAAACGACTGAAATCTCGGGCCCCAGAAAGCGCATTATTAGACCCTTTCGCCCACCCAAAAGTGCCCCCAGAGGAAGGCTTTGGGTACAAGTGAACTCCCCAGGGGAGCCTTTACGCAGTCCCACATGCAACTGGACCCTCCGGATTTGCTCATTCTCAAAATCCCTACATACATCCCTGGCCGGCATGGGAGACGACTGAAAATTCGGGCCCCAGAAAACGTGTTACAAGACCCTTTCGCCCATCAAAAAGTTCCCCCAGAGGAAGGCTTTGGGTACATCTGAACTCCCCAGGGGAGCCTTTATGCAGCCCCACATGCAACTGGACCATTCGTGTTCGCTGTTTACAATCAACACTAAATATAACACTAGCCTGCATGGCAGAAGACTGAAAACTCGGGCCACAGAAAACGCGTTTCAAGCCCTATTCGCCCATCCAGAAGTGCCCCCAAAGGAAGGCTTTGGGTACAACTGAACTCCCCAGGGGAGCCTTAATGCAGCCCCACATGCAACTGGACCCTCCGGGTTCACTCTTTCACTGCAAGCCTAAATATAGCCCTCGGCGCAATGGGAGAAGACTGAAAAAGCGGGCCTAAGAAAACGCATTGCGATTCCCCTTGGATTATCCAAAAGTGCCCCCAAAGGAAGGCTTTGGGTACAACTGGACTTCCCAGGGGAGCCTTAACGCAGCCCCACATGCAACTGGACCCTCCGTATTCGCTCTTTCACAGCAATACCTAAATATAGCCCTAGCCGGCATCAGAGATGACTGAAAAATCGGGCCCCAGAAAACGTGTTACAAGACCCTTTCGCCCATCCAAAAGTGCCCCCAAAGGAAGGCTTTGGGTACAACTGAAATCCCCAGGGAAGCCTTTTTCCAGCCCCCCATGCAACTGGACCCTCTGCGTTCACTCTTTCTACGCAAGCCTAAATATAACCCTAGCCGCAAAGGGAGAAGACTGAAAAAGCGGGCCTCAGAAAACGCATTGCGAGTCTCTTTCGACCATCCAAAAGTGCCCCCAATGGAAGGCTTTGTGTACAAGTGAACTCCCAAGGGGAGGCTTTATGCAGCCCCACATGCAACTGGACCCTTTTGGTTCGCTCTTTCTGAGCAACTCTAAAGATAGCCCTAGCTGGCATCGGAGACGACTGAAAACTCGGGCCAAAGAAAACGCATTCCGAGCCTCTTTTAGCCATCCAAGAGTGCCACCAAAGGAAGTCTTTGGGTACAACTGAAATCCCCAGGGGAGCCTTTTTGTAGCCCCACATGCAACTGGACCCTCCGTTTCCGCTCTTTCATAGCAACCCTAAGTATATCCCTGGACCGCATGGCAGAGGACTGAAAAATTTGGCCCCAGAAAACGCGTTACAAGCTCCATTCGCCCATCCAAAAGTGCCCCCAAAGGAAGGATTTGGGTAAAAGTGAACTCCCCAGGGGAGCCTTTATGCAGCCCCACATGCAACTGGACCCTCCTTGTTCACTGTTTACGAGCAACCCTAAATATACCCCTAGCCACCATGGCAGAAGACTGAAAATTCGGGCTACAGAAAATGCGTTTCAAGCCCTATTCACCCATCCAGAAGTGCCCCCAAAGGAAGGCTTTGAGTACAACTGAACTCCCCAGGGGAGCCTTAACGCAGCTTCACATGCAACTGGACCCTCCGTATTTGCTCTTTCACAGCAACCCTAAATATACCCCTAGCCAGCATGGCAGAAGACTGAAAACTCGGGCCACAGAAAATGCGTTTCAAGCCCCATTCGCCCATCCAAAAGTGCCCCCAGAGGAAGGCTTTGGGTACAAGTGAACTCCCCAGGGGAGCCTTTACGCAGCCCCACATGCAACTGGACCCTCCTTGTTCACTGTTTACGAGCTACCCTAAATATACTCCTAGCCACCATGGCAGAAGACTGAAAACTCAGGCCCCAGAAAATGCGTTAAAAGCCTAATTCGCCCATCCAGAAGTGCCCCCAGAGGAAGGCTTTGGGTACAACTGAACTCCCCAGGGGAGCCTTTATGCAGCCCCACATGCAACTGGACCCTCCTTATTCGCTCTTTCACAGCAAGAATAAATATATCCCTAGCCAGCATCGGAGATGACTGAAAAATCGGGCCAAAGAAAACGCCTTACAAGACCCTTTCGCCCATTCAAAGGTGTCCCCACAGGAAGGCTTTGGGTACAAGTGAACTCCCCAGGGGAGCCTTTATGCATCCCCACATGCAACTGGACCCTCCGCGTTCATTCTTTCTACGAGAGCCTAAATATAGCCCTAGCTGCAAAAGGAGAAGACTGAAAAAGCAGGCTTCAGAAAACGCATTGTGATTCCCTTTGGACCATCCAAAAGTGCCCCCAAAGGAAGGCTTTGGGTACAACTGACCTCCCCAGGGGAGCCTTTATGCAGCCCCACATGCAACTGGACCCTCAGTAATCGCTCTTTCACAGCAACCCTAAATATAACCCTGGCCCGCATAGCAGACGACTGAAAACTAGGGCCACAGAAAAAGCGTTTCAAGCCCCATTCGGCCATCCAAAAGTGCCCCCAAAGGAAGGCTTTGGGTACAAGTGAACTCCCCAGGGGAGCCATTATGCAGCCCCACATGCAACTGGACCCTCCGTATTCGCTCTTTCACAGCTACCCTAAATATAACCCTGGCCCGCATGGCAGACGACTGAAAAATTTGGCCCCAGAAAACGCGTTACAAGCCCCATTCACCCATCCAAAAGTGCCCCCAAAGGAAGGATTTGGGTAAAAGTGAACTCCCCAGGGGAGCCTTTATGCAGCCCCACATGCAACTGGACCCTCCTTGTTCACTGTTTACGAGCAACCCTAAATATACCCCTAGCCACCATGGCAGAAGACTGAAAATTCGGGCTACAGAAAATGCGTTTCAAGCCCTATTCACCCATCCAGAAGTGCCCCCAAAGGAAGGCTTTGAGTACAACTGAACTCCCCAGGGGAGCCTTAACGCAGCTTCACATGCAACTGGACCCTCCGTATTTACTCTTTCACAGCAACCCTAAATATACCCCTAGCCAGCATGGCAGAAGACTGAAAACTCGGGCCACAGAAAATGCGTTTCAAGCCCCATTCGCCCATCCAAAAGTGCCCCCAGAGGAAGGCTTTGGGTACAAGTGAACTCCCCAGGGGAGCCTTTACGCAGCCCCACATGCAACTGGACCCTCCTTGTTCACTGTTTACGAGCTACCCTAAATATACTCCTAGCCACCATGGCAGAAGACTGAAAACTCAGGCCCCAGAAAATGCGTTAAAAGCCTAATTCGCCCATCCAGAAGTGCCCCCAGAGGAAGGCTTTGGGTACAACTGAACTCCCCAGGGGAGCCTTTATGCAGCCCCACATGCAACTGGACCCTCCTTATTCGCTCTTTCACAGCAAGAATAAATATATCCCTAGCCAGCATCGGAGATGACTGAAAAATCGGGCCAAAGAAAACGCCTTACAAGACCCTTTCGCCCATTCAAAGGTGTCCCCACAGGAAGGCTTTGGGTACAAGTGAACTCCCCAGGGGAGCCTTTATGCATCCCCACATGCAACTGGACCCTCCGCGTTCATTCTTTCTACGAGAGCCTAAATATAGCCCTAGCCGCAAAAGGAGAAGACTGAAAAAGCAGGCTTCAGAAAACGCATTGTGATTCCCTTTGGACCATCCAAAAGTGCCCCCAAAGGAAGGCTTTGGGTACAACTGACCTCCCCAGGGGAGCCTTTATGCAGCCCCACATGCAACTGGACCCTCAGTAATCGCTCTTTCACAGCAACCCTAAATATAACCCTGGCCCGCATAGCAGACGACTGAAAACTAGGGCCACAGAAAAAGCGTTTCAAGCCCCATTCGGCCATCCAAAAGTGCCCCCAAAGGAAGGCTTTGGGTACAAGTGAACTCCCCAGGGGAGCCATTATGCAGCCCCACATGCAACTGGACCCTCCGTATTCGCTCTTTCACAGCTACCCTAAATATAACCCTGGACCGCATGGCAGACGACTGAAAAATTTGGCCCCAGAAAACGCGTTACAAGCCCCATTCACCCATCCAAAAGTGCTCCCAGAGGAAGGCTTTGGGTACAACTGAACTCCCCAGGGGAGCCTTTATGCAGCCCCACATGCAACTGGACCCTCCGGGTTCACTCTTTCACCGCAAGCTTAAATATAGCCCTCGGCGCAATGGGAGATGTCTGAAAAAGCGGGCCTCAGAAAACGCATTGCGATTCCCCTTGGACCATCCAAAAGTGCCCCCAAAGGTAGGCTTTGGGTACAAGTGAATTCCCCAGGGGAGCCTTTATGCAGCCCCACATGCAAATGGACCCTCTGCGTTCACTCCCTCTACTCAAGCCTAAAAATAGACCTAGCCGCAAAGGGAGAAGACTGAAAACTCAGGCCCCAGAAAACGTGTTTCAAGCCCCATTCGCCCATCCAGAAGTGCCCCCAAAGGAAGGCTTTGGGTACAACTCAACTCCCCTGGGGAGCCTTTATGCAGCCCCACATGCAACTGGACCCTTCGGGTTCGCTCTTTCACAGCAAGCCTAAATATAGCCCTAGCCGGCATCGGGGATGACTGAAAAATCGGGTCAAAGAAAACGCATAACAAGACCCCTTCGGCAATCCAAAAGTGCCCCCAAAGGAACGGTTTGGGTACAACTGAACTCCCCTGGGGAGCCTTTATGGAGCCCCACATGCAACTGGACCCTCCGGGTTCACTCTTTCACCGCAATACTAAATATAGCCCTCGGCGCAATGGGAGAAGAATGAAAAAGCGGGCCTCAGAAAACGCATTGCGAGTCTCTTTCAACCATCCAAAAGTGCCCCCAGAGGATGGCTTTGTGTACAAGTGAACTCCCCAGGGGAGCCTTTACGCAGCCCCACATGCAACTGGACCCTCCGGGTTCACTCTTTCACTGCAAGCCTAAATATAGCCCTCAGCGCAATGGGAGAAGACTGAAAAAGCGGGCCTAAGAAAACGCATTGCGATTCCCCTTGGATTATCCAAAAGTGCCCCCAAAGGAAGGCTTTGGGTACAACTGGACTTCCCAGGGGAGCCTTAACGCAGCCCCACATGCAACTGGACCCTCCGTATTCGCTCTTTCACAGCAATACCTAAATATAGCCCTAGCCGGCATCAGAGATGACTGAAAAATCGGGCCCCAGAAAACGTGTTACAAGACCCTTTCGCCCATCCAAAAGTGCCCCCAAAGGAAGGCTTTGGGTACAACTGAAATCCCCAGGGAAGCCTTTTTCCAGCCCCCCATGCAACTGGACCCTCTGCGTTCACTCTTTCTACGCAAGCCTAAATATAACCCTAGCCGCAAAGGGAGAAGACTGAAAAAGCGGGCCTCAGAAAACGCATTGCGAGTCTCTTTCGACCATCCAAAAGTGCCCCCAATGGAAGGCTTTGTGTACAAGTGAACTCCCAAGGGGAGGCTTTATGCAGCCCCACATGCAACTGGACCCTTTTGGTTCGCTCTTTCTGAGCAACTCTAAAGATAGCCCTAGCTGTCATCGGAGACGACTGAAAACTCGGGCCAAAGAAAACGCATTCCGAGCCTCTTTTAGCCATCCAAGAGTGCCACCAAAGGAAGTCTTTGGGTACAACTGAAATCCCCAGGGGAGCCTTTTTGTAGCCCCACATGCAACTGGACCCTCCGTTTCCGCTCTTTCATAGCAACCCTAAGTATATCCCTGGACCGCATGGCAGAGGACTGAAAAATTTGGCCCCAGAAAACGCGTTACAAGCTCCATTCGCCCATCCAAAAGTGCCCCCAAAGGAAGGATTTGGGTACAAGTGAACTCCCCAGGGGAGCCTTTATGCAGCCCCACATGCAACTGGACCCTCCTTGTTCACTGTTTACGAGCAACCCTAAATATACCCCTAGCCACCATGGCAGAAGACTGAAAATTCGGGCTACAGAAAATGCGTTTCAAGCCCTATTCACCCATCCAGAAGTGCCCCCAAAGGAAGGCTTTGAGTACAACTGAACTCCCCAGGGGAGCCTTAACGCAGCTTCACATGCAACTGGACCCTCCGTATTTGCTCTTTCACAGCAACCCTAAATATACCCCTAGCCAGCATGGCAGAAGACTGAAAACTCGGGCCACAGAAAATGCGTTTCAAGCCCCATTCGCCCATCCAAAAGTGCCCCCAGAGGAAGGCTTTGGGTACAAGTGAACTCCCCAGGGGAGCCTTTACGCAGCCCCACATGCAACTGGACCCTCCTTGTTCACTGTTTACGAGCTACCCTAAATATACTCCTAGCCACCATGGCAGAAGACTGAAAACTCAGGCCCCAGAAAATGCGTTAAAAGCCTAATTCGCCCATCCAGAAGTGCCCCCAGAGGAAGGCTTTGGGTACAACTGAACTCCCCAGGGGAGCCTTTATGCAGCCCCACATGCAACTGGACCCTCCTTATTCGCTCTTTCACAGCAAGAATAAATATATCCCTAGCCAGCATCGGAGATGACTGAAAAATCGGGCCAAAGAAAACGCCTTACAAGACCCTTTCGCCCATTCAAAGGTGTCCCCACAGGAAGGCTTTGGGTACAAGTGAACTCCCCAGGGGAGCCTTTATGCATCCCCACATGCAACTGGACCCTCCGCGTTCATTCTTTCTACGAGAGCCTAAATATAGCCCTAGCCGCAAAAGGAGAAGACTGAAAAAGCAGGCTTCAGAAAACGCATTGTGATTCCCTTTGGACCATCCAAAAGTGCCCCCAAAGGAAGGCTTTGGGTACAACTGACCTCCCCAGGGGAGCCTTTATGCAGCCCCACATGCAACTGGACCCTCAGTAATCGCTCTTTCACAGCAACCCTAAATATAACCCTGGCCCGCATAGCAGACGACTGAAAACTAGGGCCACAGAAAAAGCGTTTCAAGCCCCATTCGGCCATCCAAAAGTGCCCCCAAAGGAAGGCTTTGGGTACAAGTGAACTCCCCAGGGGAGCCATTATGCAGCCCCACATGCAACTGGACCCTCCGTATTCGCTCTTTCACAGCTACCCTAAATATAACCCTGGACCGCATGGCAGACGACTGAAAAATTTGGCCCCAGAAAACGCGTTACAAGCCCCATTCACCCATCCAAAAGTGCCCCCAAAGGAAGGATTTGGGTAAAAGTGAACTCCCCAGGGGAGCCTTTATGCAGCCCCACATGCAACTGGACCCTCCTTGTTCACTGTTTACGAGCAACCCTAAATATACCCCTAGCCACCATGGCAGAAGACTGAAAATTCGGGCTACAGAAAATGCGTTTCAAGCCCTATTCACCCATCCAGAAGTGCCCCCAAAGGAAGGCTTTGAGTACAACTGAACTCCCCAGGGGAGCCTTAACGCAGCTTCACATGCAACTGGACCCTCCGTATTTGCTCTTTCACAGCAACCCTAAATATACCCCTAGCCAGCATGGCAGAAGACTGAAAACTCGGGCCACAGAAAATGCGTTTCAAGCCCCATTCGCCCATCCAAAAGTGCCCCCAGAGGAAGGCTTTGGGTACAAGTGAACTCCCCAGGGGAGCCTTTACGCAGCCCCACATGCAACTGGACCCTCCTTGTTCACTGTTTACGAGCTACCCTAAATATACTCCTAGCCACCATGGCAGAAGACTGAAAACTCAGGCCCCAGAAAATGCGTTAAAAGCCTAATTCGCCCATCCAGAAGTGCCCCCAGAGGAAGGCTTTGGGTACAACTGAACTCCCCAGGGGAGCCTTTATGCAGCCCCACATGCAACTGGACCCTCCTTATTCGCTCTTTCACAGCAAGAATAAATATATCCCTAGCCAGCATCGGAGATGACTGAAAAATCGGGCCAAAGAAAACGCCTTACAAGACCCTTTCGCCCATTCAAAGGTGTCCCCACAGGAAGGCTTTGGGTACAAGTGAACTCCCCAGGGGAGCCTTTATGCATCCCCACATGCAACTGGACCCTCCGCGTTCATTCTTTCTACGAGAGCCTAAATATAGCCCTAGCCGCAAAAGGAGAAGACTGAAAAAGCAGGCTTCAGAAAACGCATTGTGATTCCCTTTGGACCATCCAAAAGTGCCCCCAAAGGAAGGCTTTGGGTACAACTGACCTCCCCAGGGGAGCCTTTATGCAGCCCCACATGCAACTGGACCCTCAGTAATCGCTCTTTCACAGCAACCCTAAATATAACCCTGGCCCGCATAGCAGACGACTGAAAACTAGGGCCACAGAAAAAGCGTTTCAAGCCCCATTCGGCCATCCAAAAGTGCCCCCAAAGGAAGGCTTTGGGTACAAGTGAACTCCCCAGGGGAGCCATTATGCAGCCCCACATGCAACTGGACCCTCCGTATTCGCTCTTTCACAGCTACCCTAAATATAACCCTGGACCGCATGGCAGACGACTGAAAAATTTGGCCCCAGAAAACGCGTTACAAGCCCCATTCACCCATCCAAAAGTGCTCCCAGAGGAAGGCTTTGGGTACAACTGAACTCCCCAGGGGAGCCTTTATGCAGCCCCACATGCAACTGGACCCTCCGGGTTCACTCTTTCACCGCAAGCTTAAATATAGCCCTCGGCGCAATGGGAGATGTCTGAAAAAGCGGGCCTCAGAAAACGCATTGCGATTCCCCTTGGACCATCCAAAAGTGCCCCCAAAGGTAGGCTTTGGGTACAAGTGAATTCCCCAGGGGAGCCTTTATGCAGCCCCACATGCAAATGGACCCTCTGCGTTCACTCCCTCTACTCAAGCCTAAAAATAGACCTAGCCGCAAAGGGAGAAGACTGAAAACTCAGGCCCCAGAAAACGTGTTTCAAGCCCCATTCGCCCATCCAGAAGTGCCCCCAAAGGAAGGCTTTGGGTACAACTCAACTCCCCTGGGGAGCCTTTATGCAGCCCCACATGCAACTGGACCCTTCGGGTTCGCTCTTTCACAGCAAGCCTAAATATAGCCCTAGCCGGCATCGGGGATGACTGAAAAATCGGGTCAAAGAAAACGCATAACAAGACCCCTTCGGCAATCCAAAAGTGCCCCCAAAGGAACGGTTTGGGTACAACTGAACTCCCCTGGGGAGCCTTTATGGAGCCCCACATGCAACTGGACCCTCCGGGTTCACTCTTTCACCGCAATACTAAATATAGCCCTCGGCGCAATGGGAGAAGAATGAAAAAGCGGGCCTCAGAAAACGCATTGCGAGTCTCTTTCAACCATCCAAAAGTGCCCCCAGAGGATGGCTTTGTGTACAAGTGAACTCCCCAGGGGAGCCTTTACGCAGCCCCACATGCAACTGGACCCTCCGGGTTCGCTCTTTCCGAGCAACACTAAACATAACCCTAGCCGGCATGGGAGACAACTGAAAATTCGGGCCCCAGAAAACTCTTTCCAAGCCCATTTCGCCCATCCAAAAGTGACCCCAAAGGAAGGCTTTGAGTACAAATGAACTCCCCAGGGCAGCATTTACGCAGCCCCACATGCAACTGGACCCTCCGGGTTCACTCTTTCACCGCAATACTAAATATAGCCCTCGGCGCAATGGGAGAAGAATGAAAAAGCGGGCCTCAGAAAACGCATTGCGAGTCTCTTTCAACCATCCAAAAGTGCCCCCAGAGGATGGCTTTGGGTACAAGTGAACTCCCCAGGGGAGCCTTTATGCATCCCCACATGCAACTGGACCCTCCGCGTTCATTCTTTCTACGAGAGCCTAAATATAGCCCTAGCCGCAAAAGGAGAAGACTGAAAAAGCAGGCTTCAGAAAACGCATTGTGATTCCCTTTGGACCATCCAAAAGTGCCCCCAAAGGAAGGCTTTGGGTACAACTGACCTCCCCAGGGGAGCCTTTATGCAGCCCCACATGCAACTGGACCCTCAGTAATCGCTCTTTCACAGCAACCCTAAATATAACCCTGGCCCGCATAGCAGACGACTGAAAACTAGGGCCACAGAAAAAGCGTTTCAAGCCCCATTCGGCCATCCAAACGTGCCCCCAAAGGAAGGCTTTGGGTACAAGTGAACTCCCCAGGGGAGCCATTATGCAGCCCCACATGCAACTGGACCCTCCGTATTCGCTCTTTCACAGCTACCCTAAATATAACCCTGGCCCGCATGGCAGACGACTGAAAAATTTGGCCCCAGAAAACGCGTTACAAGCCCCATTCACCCATCCAAAAGTGCTCCCAGAGGAAGGCTTTGGGTACAACTGAACTCCCCAGGGGAGCCTTTATGCAGCCCCACATGCAACTGGACCCTCCGGGTTCACTCTTTCACCGCAAGCTTAAATATAGCCCTCGGCGCAATGGGAGAAGAATGAAAAAGCGGGCCTCAGAAAACGCATTGCGATTCCCCTTGGACCATCCAAAAGTGCCCCCAAAGGCAGGCTTTGGGTACAAGTGAATTCCCCAGGGGAGCCTTTATGCAGCCCCACATGCAAATGGACCCTCTGCGTTCACTCCCTCTACTCAAGCCTAAAAATAGACCTAGCCGCAAAGGGAGAAGACTGAAAACTCAGGCCCCAGAAAACGTGTTTCAAGCCCCATTCGCCCATCCAGAAGTGCCCCCAAAGGAAGGCTTTGGGTACAACTCAACTCCCCTGGGGAGCCTTTATGCAGCCCCACATGCAACTGGACCCTTCGGGTTCGCTCTTTCACAGCAAGCCTAAATATAGCCCTAGCCGGCATCGGGGATGACTGAAAAATCGGGTCAAAGAAAACGCATAACAAGACCCCTTCGGCAATCCAAAAGTGCCCCCAAAGGAACGGTTTGGGTACAACTGAACTCCCCTGGGGAGCCTTTATGGAGCCCCACATGCAACTGGACCCTCCGGGTTCACTCTTTCACCGCAATACTAAATATAGCCCTCGGCGCAATGGGAGAAGAATGAAAAAGCGGGCCTCAGAAAACGCATTGCGAGTCTCTTTCAACCATCCAAAAGTGCCCCCAGAGGATGGCTTTGTGTACAAGTGAACTCCCCAGGGGAGCCTTTACGCAGCCCCACATGCAACTGGACCCTCCGGGTTCGCTCTTTCCGAGCAACACTAAACATAGCCCTAGCCGGCATGGGAGACAACTGAAAATTCGGGCCCCAGAAAACTCTTTCCAAGCCCCTTTCGCCCATCCAAAAGTGACCCCAAAGGAAGGCTTTGAGTACAAATGAACTCCCCAGGGCAGCATTTACGCAGCCCCACATGCAACTGGACCCTCCGGGTTCGCTGTTTCCGAGCAACACTAAATGTATCCTTAGACAGCATGGCAGAAACTGAAAACTCGGGCCCCAGAAAACGCATTCCGAGCCTCTTTCGCCCATCCAAAAGTGCCCTCAGAGGAAGGCTTTGAGTACAAGTGAATGCCCCAGCGGAGCCTTTATGCAGCCCCACATGCAACTGGACCCTCCGGGTTCACTCTTTCACCGCAACTCTAAATATAGCCCTCGGCGCAATGGGAGAAGACTGAAAAAGCGGGCCTCAAAATACGCATTGCGATTCCCCTTGGACCATCCAAAAGTGCCCCCAAAGGAAGGTTTAGTTACAAGTGAAGTCCCCAGGGGAGCCTTTATGCAGCCCCACATGCAACTGGACCCTCCGGGTTCGCTGTTTCCGAGCAACACTAAATATAGCTCTAGCCGGCATTGGAGAGATCTGAAAACTCGGGCCCCAGAAGACGCATTCCAAGCCCCTTTCGCCCATCCAGAAGTGCCCCCAGAGGAATGCTTTGTGTACAAGTGAACTCCCCAGGGGAGCCTTTACGCAGCCCCACATGCAACTGGACCCTCCGGGTTCACTGTTTACGAGCAACCCTAAATATAACCCTAGCCAGCATGGCAGAAAACTGAAAACTCGGGCCACAGAAAAAGCATTTCAAGCCCCATTCCCCCATCCAGAAGTGCCCACAAAGGAAGGCTTTGGGTACAAGTGAACTCCCCAGGGGAGCCTTTATGCAGCCCCACATGCAACTGGACCCTCCGTATTCGCTCTTTCACAGCAACCCTAAATATAGCCCTGGCCCGCATGGGAGACGACTGAAAACTCGGGCCCCAGAAAACACGTTACAAGACCCATTCGCCCATCCAGAAGTGCCCCCAAAGGAAGGCTTTGGGTACAACTGAACACCCCAGGGGAGCCTTTACGCAGCCCCACATGCAACTGGACACTCCGGGTTCACTCTTTCACCGCAACCCTAAATATAGCCCTCGGTGCAATGGGAGAAGAATGAAAAAGCGGGCCTCAGAAAACGCATTTCGATTCCCCTTGGACTATCCAAAAGTGCCCCCAAAGGAAGGCTTTGGGTACATCTGTACTACCCAGGAGACCCTTTATGCAGACCCACATGCAACTGGACCCTTTGGGTTCGCTCTTTCCGAGCAACCATAAATAGAACACTAACCAGCATGGCAGAAGACTGAAAACTCGGACCCCAGGAAATGCCTTACAAGACCCTTTCACCCATCCAAAGGTGCCCCCAAAGGAAGGCTTTGAGTACAAGTGAATTCCCCAGGGGAGCCTTTATGCAGCCCCACATGCAACTGGACCCTCCGTATTCGGTCTTTCCGAGCAACCCTAAATATAGCCCTCGGCGCAATGGGAGAAGAATGAAAAAGCGGGCCTCAGAAAACGCATTGCGAGTCTCTTTCGACCATCCAAAAGTGCCCCCAGAGGAAGGCTTTGGGTACAACTGAACTCCCCATGGGAGCCTTTACGCAGCCCCACATGCAACTGGACCCTCCGGGTTCGCTCTTTCCGAGCAACACTAAACATAGCCCAAGCCGGCATGGGAGACGACTGAAAAGTCGGGCCCCAGAAAACTCCTTCCAAGCCCCTTTCGCCCATCCAGAAGTGACCCCAAAGGAAGGCTTTGAGTACAAGTGAACTCCCCAGGGGAGCCTTTACGCAGCCCCACATGCAACTGGACCCTCCGTATTCTCTGTTTCCGAGCAACCCTAAATATAACCTTAGACAGCATGGCAGAAACTGAAAACTCGGGCCACAGAAAACGCATTCTGAGCCCCTTTCGCCCATCCAAAAGTGTCCCCAGAGGAAGGCTTTGAGAACAAATTAACGCCCCAGCGGAGCCTTTATGCAGCCCCACATGCAACTGGACCCTCCGGGTTCACTCTTTCACCGCAAGCCTAAATATAGCCCTCGGCGCAATGGGAGAAGACTGAAAAAGCGGGCCTCAAAATACGCATTGCGATTCCCCTTGGACCATCCAAAAGTGCCCTCAGAGGAAGGCTTTGGGTACAACTGAACTCCCCAGGGGAGCCTTTATGCAGCCCCACATGCAACTGGACCCTCCGGGTTCACTCTTTCACCCCAAGACTAAATATATCCCTTGGCGCAATGGGAGAAGGCTGAAAAAGCGGACCTCAGAAAACTCATTGCGAGTCTCTTTCGACCATCCAGAAGTGCCCCCAAAGGAAGGCTTTGGGTACAAGTGAACTCCCTAGGGGATCCTTTACGCAGCCCCACATGCAACTGGACCCTCCGGGTTCGCTCTTTCCAAGCAACACTATATATAACACTAGGCGGCATTGGAGACGACTGAAAACTCGGGCCCGAGAAAACGCAATCCGAGCCCCATTCGCCCATCCAAAAGTGCCCCCAGAGGAAGGCTTTGAGTACAAGTGAACTCCCCAGGGGAGCCTTTATGCAGCCCCACATGCAACTGGACCCTCCGTATTCGCTGTTTACGAGGAACCTTAAATATAACACTAGCCAGCATTGCAGAAGACTGAAAATTCGGGCCCCAGAATACGCCTTACAAGACCCTTTCGCCCATCCAAAAGTGCCCCCAGAGGAAGGCTTTGAGTACAAGTGAACTCCACAGGGGAGCCTTTATGCAGCCCCACATGCAACTGGACCCTCCGGATTCACTCTTTCACCGCAACTCTACATATATCCCTCGGTGCAATGGGAGAAGACTGAAAAAGCGGGCCTCAAAATACGCACTGTGATTCCCCTTGGACCATCCAAAAGTGCCCCCAAAGGAAGATTTAGTTACAAGTGAAGTCCCCAGCGGAGCCTTTATGCAGCCCCACATGCAACTGGACCCTCCGGGTTCTCTGTTTCCGAGCAACAGTAAATATAGCACTAGCCGGCATTGGAGAGATCTGAAAAGTCTGGCCCCAGAAGACGCATTCCGATCCCCTTTCGCCCATCCAAAAGTGCCCCCAGAGGAAGGATTTGAGTACAAGTGAACTCCCCAGGGGAGCCTTTACGCAGCCCCACATGCAACTGGACCCTCTGTATTCGCTCTTTCACAGCAACCCTAAATAAAACGCTGGCCTGCATGGCAGACGAGTGAAAACTCGGGCCCCAGAAAACTCATTCCAAGCCCCTTTCGCCCAGCCAAAAGTGACCCCAAAGGAAGGCTTTGAGTACAAGTGAACTCCCCAGGGGAGCCTTTACGCAGCCCCACATGCAACTGGACCCTCCGTATTCGCTGTTTCCGAGCAACTATAAATATAACCCTAACCAGCATGGCAGAAGACTGAAAACTCGGACCCCAGAAAATGCCTTACAAGACCGTTTCGCCCATCCAAAAGTGCCCCCAAAGGAAGGCTTTGAGTACAAGTGAATTCCCCAGGTGAGCCTTAATGCAACCCCACATGCAACTGAACCCTCCTTATTCGCTCTTTCACCGCAAGACTAAATATAGCCCTCGGCGCAATGGGAGAAGACTGAAAAAGCGGGCCTAAGAAAACGCATTGCGATTCCCCTTCGACCATCCAAAAGTGCCCACAAAGGAAGGCTTTGGGTACATCTAAACTCCCCAGGGGAGCCTTTATGCAGCCCCACATGCAACTCGACCCTCCGGGTTCACTCTTTCACAGCAATACCTAAATATAGCCCTAGCCGGCATCGGAGATGACTGAAAAATCGGGACAAAGAAAACGCATTACAAGACCATTTCGCCCATTCAAAAGTGCCCCCAAAGGAAGGCTTTGGGGACAACTGAAATCCCCAGGGAAGCCTTTTTGCAGCCCCACATGCAACTGGACCCTCCGCGTTTATTCTTTCTACGCAAGCCTAAATATATCCCTAGCCGCAAAGGGAGAAGACTGAAAAAGCGGGCCTCAGAAAACGCATTGCGAGTCTCTTTCGAAAATCCAAAAGTGCCCCCAAAGGAAGGCTTTGTGTAAAAGTAAACTCCCAAGGGGAGCCTTTATGCAGCCCCACATGCAACTGGACCCTCCGGGTTCACTCTTTCACACCAAGCCTAAATATAGCCCTCGGCGCAATGGGAGAAGTCTGAAAAACCGGGATTGAGAAAACGCATTGCGATTCCCCTTGGACCATCCACAAGTGCCCCCAGAGGAAGGCTTTGGGTACAAGTGAACTCCCCAGGGGATCCTTTATGCAGCCCCACATGCAACATGACCCTCCGGGTTCGCTCTTTCACAGCAAGCCTAAATATATCCCTAGCCGGCATCAGAGGTGACTGAAAAATCGGGTCAAAGAAAACGCATAACAAGACCCCTTTGGCCATCCAAAAGTGCCCCCAAAGGAACGCTTTGGGTACAACTGAACTCACCAGGGGAGCCTTTATGCAGCCCCACATACAACTGTACCCTCCGGGTTCACTCTTTCACCGCAATACTAAATATAGCCCTCGGCGCAATGGGAGAAGAATGAAAAAGCGGGCCTCAGAAAACGCATTGCGAGTCTCTTTCAACCATCCAAAAGTGCCCCCAGAGGATGGCTTTGGGTACAAGTGAACTCCCCAGGGGAGCCTTTACGCAGCCCCACATGGAACTCGACCCTCCGGGTTCGCTCTTTCCGAGCAACACTAAACATAGCCCTAGCTGGCATGGGAGACAACTGAAAACTCGGGCCCCAGAAAACTCATTCCAAGCCCCTTTCACCCATCTAAAAGTGACCCCAAAGGAAGGCTTTGAGTACAAATGAACTCCCCAGGGCAGCATTTTCGCAGCCCCACATGCAACTGGACCCTCCGTATTCGCTGTTTCCGAGCAACCCTAAATGTAACCTTAGAGAGCATGGCAGAAACTGAAAACTCGGGCCCATGAAAACGCATTCCGAGCCCCTTTCGCCCATCCAAAAGTGCCCCCAGAGGAAGGCTTTGAGTACAAGTGAATGCCCCAGCGGAGCCTTTATGCAGCCCCACATGCAACTGGACCCTCCGGGTTCACTCTTTCACCGCAACTCTAAATATAGCCCTCGACGCAATGGGAGAAGACTGAAAAAGCGGGCCTCAAAATACGCATTGCGATTCCCCTTGGACCATCCAAAAGTGCCCCCAAAGGAAGTTTAGTTACAAGTGAACTCCCCAGGGGAGCCTTTATGCAGCCCCACATGCAACTGGACCCTCCGGGTTCGGTGTTTCTGAGCAACACTAAATATAGCACTAGCCGGCATTGGAGAGATCTGAAAACTCGGGCCCCAGAAGACGCATTCCGAGCCCCTTTCGCCCATCCAAAAGTGCCCCCAGAGGAAGGCTTTGGGTACAATTGAACTCCCCAGGGTAGCCTTTACGCAGCCCCACATGCAACTGGACCCTCCGGGTTCGCTGTTTACGAGCAACCCTAAATATAACCCTAGCCAGCATGGCAGAAAACTGAAAACTCGAGCCACAGAAAAAGCGTTTCAAGCCCCATTCACCCATCCAGAAGTGCCCCCAAAGGAAGGCTTTGGGTACAACTGAAATCCCCAGGGGAGCCTTTATGCAGCCCCACATGCAACTGGACCCTCCGTATTCGCTCTTTCACAGCAACCCTAGATATAGCCCTGGCCCGCATGGGAGACGACTGAAAAATCGGGCCCCAGAAAACGCGTTACAAGCCCCATTCGCCCATCCAAAAGTGCCTCCAAAGGAAGGCTTTGGGTACAAGTGAACTCCCGAGGGGAGCCTTTATGCAGCCCCACATGCCACTGGACCCTCCGGGTTCACTCTTTCACCCCAAGACTAAATATATCCCTCGGCGAAATGGGTGAAGGCTGAAAAAGCGGGCCTAAGAAAAAGCATTGCGAGTCTCTTTCGACCATCCAGAAGTGCCCCCAGAGGAAGGCTTTGGGTACAAGTGAACTCCCCAGGGGATCCTTTACGCAGCCCCACATGCAACTGGACCCTCCGGGTTCGCTCTTTCCGAGCAACCCTAAACATAACCCTAACCAGCATGGAAGAAGACTGAAAACTCGGACCCCAGAAAATGCCTTACAAGACCGTTTCGCCCATCCAAAAGTGCCCCCAAAGGAAGGCTTTGGGTACAAGTGAACTCCCCAGGGGAGCCTTTATGCAGCCCCACATGCAACTGGACCCTCCGTATTCGCTCTTTCACAGCAACCCTAAATATAACCCTGGCCCGCATGGCAGACGACTGAAACCTCGGGCCACAGAAAAAGCGTTTGAAGCCCCATTCACCCATCCAGAAGTGCCCCCAAAGAAAGGCTTTGGGTACAAGTGAACTCCCCAGGGGAGCCTTTATGCAGCCCCACATGCAACTGGACCCTCCGTATTCGCTCTTTCACAGCAACCCTAAATATAACCCTGGACCGCATGGCAGACGACTGAAAACTCGGGCCACAGAAAAAGCGTTTGAAGCCCCATTCGGCCATTCAGAAGTGCCCACAAAGGAAGGCTTTGGGTACAACTGACTTCCCCAGGGGAGCCTTTATGCAGCCCCACATGCAACTGGACCCTCCGTATTCGCTCTTTCACAGCAACCCTAAATATATCCCTGGACCGCAAGGCAGACGACTGAAAAATCTGGCCCCAGAAAACACGTTACAAGCCCCATTCGCCCATCCAAAAGTTCCCCCGAAGGAAGGCTTTGGGTACAACTGAAATCCCCAGGGGAGCCTTTACGCAGCCCCACATGCAACTGGACCCTCCGTATTCGCTCTTTCACAGCAACCCTAAATAAAACGCTGGCCCGCATGGCAGACGAGTGAAAACTCGGGCCCCAGAAAACTCATTCCAAGCCCCTTTCGCCTATCCAAAAGTGACCCCAAAGGAAGGCTTTGAGTACAAGTGAACTCCCCAGGGGAGCCTTTACGCAGCCCCACATGCAACTGGACCCTCCGTATTCGCTGTTTCCGAGCAACTATAAATATAACCCTAACCAGCATGGCAGAAGACTGAAAACTCGGACCCCAGAAAATGCCTTACAAGACCGTTTCGCCCATCCAAAAGTGCCCCCAAAGGAAGGCTTTGAGTACAAGTGAATTCCCCAGGGGAGCCTTAATGCAACCCCACATGCAACTGAACCCTCCTTATTCGCTCTTTCACCGCAAGACTAAATATAGCCCTCGGCGCAATGGGAGAAGACTGAAAAAGCGGGCCTCAGAAAACGCATTGCGATTCCCCTTCGACCATCCAAAAGTGCCCACAAAGGAAGGCTTTGGGTACAAGTGAACTCCCCAGGGGAGCCTTTATGCAGCCCCACATGCAACTGGACCCTCCGGGTTCGCTCTTTCCGAGCAACACTAAACATATCCCTAGCCGGCATGGGAGACAACTGAAAACTCGGGCCCCAGAAAACTCATTCCAAGCCCCTTTCGCCCATCCAAAAGTGACCCCAAAGGAAGGCTTTGAGTACAAATGAACTCCCCAGGGCAGCATTTAAGCAGCCCCACATGCAACTGGACCCTCCGTATTCGCTGTTTCGGAGCAACCCTAAATGTAACCTTAGACATCATGGCAGAAACTGAAAACTCGGGCCCCAGAAAACGCATTCCGAGCCCCTTTCGCCCATCCAAAAGTGCCCCCAGAGGAAGGCTTTGAGTACAAGTGAATGCTCCAGCGGAGCCTTTATGCAGCCCCACATGCAACTGGACCCTCCGGGTTCACTCTTTCACCGCAACTCTAAATATAGCCATCGGCGCAATGGGAGAAGACTGAAAAATCGGGCCTCAAAATACGCATTGCGATTCCCCTTCGACCATCCAAAAGTGCCCCCAAAGGAAGTTTAGTTACAAGTGAAGTCCCCAGGGGAGCCTTTATGCAGCCCCACATGCAACTGGACCCTCCGGGTTGGCTCTTTCCGAGCAACCATAAATAGAACCCTAACCAGCATGGCAGAAGACTGAAAACTCGGACCGCAGAAAATGCCTTACAAGACCCTTTCACCCATCCAAAAGTGCCCCCAAAGAAAGGCTTTGAGTACAAGTGAATTCCCCAGGGGAGCCTTTATGCAGCCCCACATGCAACTGGACACTCCGGGTTCACTCTTTCACCGCAACCCTAAATATAGCCCTCGGCGAAATGGGAGGAGACTGAAAAAGCGGACCTCAGAAAACGCATTCCGAGCCCCTTTCGCCCATCCAAAAGTGCCCCCAGAGGAAGGCTTTGAGTACAAGTGAACGCCCCAGCCGAGCCTTTATGCAGCCCCACAAGCAGCTGGACTTCCGGGTTCACTCTTTCACCGCAAGACTAAATATAGCCCTCGGCGCAATGGGAGAAGGCTTAAAAAGCGGGCCTCAGAAAACGCATTGCGAGTCTCTTTCGACCATCCAAATGTGCCCCCAAAGGAAGGCTTTGGGTACAAGTGAACTCCCCAGGGGAGCCTTTACGCAGCCCCACATGCAACTGGACCCTCCGGGTTCGCTCTTTCCGAGCAACCATAAATAGAACCCTAACCAGCATGGCAGAAGACTGAAAACTCGGGCCACAGAAAATGCCTTACAAGACCCTTTCACCCATCCAAAAGTGCCCCCAAAGAAAGGTTTTGAGTTCAAGTGAATTCCCCAGGGTAGCCTTTATGCAGCCCCACATGCAACTCGACCTTCCGTATTCGCTCTTTCACAGCAATACCTAAATATAGCCGTAGCCTGCATCAGAGATGACTGAAAAATCGGGCCCCAGAAAACGCATTACAAGACCCTTTCGCCCATCCAAAAGTGCCCCCAGAGGAAGGCTTTGGGTACAACTGAACTCCCCATGGGAGCCTTTACGCAGCCCCCCATGCAACTGGACCCTCTGCCTTCACTCTTTCTACGCAAGCCTAAATATAGCCCTAGCCGCAAAGGGAGAAGACTGAAAACGCGGGCACCAGAAAACGTGTTTCAAGCCCCATTCGCCCATCCAGACGTGCCCCCAAAGGAAGGCTTTGGGTACAACTGAACTCCCCTGGGGAGCCTTTATGCAGCCCCACGTGCAACTCGACCCTCCGGGTTCGCTGTTTCCGAGCAACACTAAATATAACCCTAATTGGCATTGGAGACGACTGAAAACTCGGGCCCAAGAAAACTCATTCCGAGCCCCATTCGCCCATCCAAAAGTGCCCCCAGAGGAAGGCTTTGGGTACAAGTGAACTCCCCAGGGGAGCCTTTACGCAGCCCCACATGCAACTGGACCCTCCGTATTCGCTGTTTCTGAGGAACCGTAAATATAACCTTAGACAGCATGGCAGAAGACTGAAAACTCGGACCCCAGAAAATGCCTTACAAGACCCTTTCACCCATCCAAAGGTGCCCCCAAAGGAAGGCTTTGAGTACAAGTGAATTCCCCAGGGGAGCCTTTATGCAGTCCCACATGCAACTGGACCCTCCGTATTCGCTCTTTCACCGCAAGCCTAAATATATCCCTTGGCGCAATGGGAGAAGACTGAAAAAGCGGGCCTCAGAAAACGCATTGCGATTCCCCTTGGACCATCCAAAAGTGCCCCCAAAGGAAGGTTTAGTTACAAGTGACCTCCCCAGGGGAGCCTTTATGCAGCCCCACATGCAACTGGACCCTCCGGGTTCGCTGTTTCCGAGCAACACTAAATATATCACTAGCCGGCATTGGAGAGATCTGAAAACTCGGGCCCCAGAAGACGCATTCCGAGCCCCTTTCGCCCATCCAAAAGTGCCCCCAGAGGAAGGCTTTGGGTACAAGTGAACTCCCCAGGGGAGCCTTTATGCAGCCCCACAGGCAACTGGACCCTCCGCGTTCACTCTTTCACTGCAAGCCTAAATATAGCCCTCGGCGCAATGGGAGAAGACTGAAAAAGCGGGCCTCAGAAAACGAATTGCGATTCCCCTGGGACTATCCAAAAATGCCCCCAAAGGAAGGCTTTGGGTACAAGTGAACTCCCCAGGGGAGCCTTTGTGCAGCCCCACATGCAACTGGACCCTCCGTATTCGATCTTTCCGAGCAACCCTAAATATAGCCCTGGGCGCAATGGGAAAAGACTGAAAAAGCGGGCCCCAGAAAACACGTTTTAAGCCCCATTCGCCCATCCAAAAGTGCCCCCAGAGGAAGGCTTTGCGTACAAATTAAATCCCCAGGGCAGACTTTTTGCAGCCCCACATGCAACTGGACCCTCCGCGTTCACTCTTTCTACGCAAGCCTAAATATAGCCCTAGCCGCAAAGGGAGAAGACTGAAAAAGCGGGCCTCAGAAAACGCATTGTGAGTGTCTTTCGACCATCGAAAAGTGACCCCAAAGGAAGGCATTGGGTACAACTGAACTCCCCAGGGGAGCCTTTATGCAGCCCCACATGCAACTGGACCCTCCGGGTTCACTCTTTCACCGCAACCCTAAATATAGACCTCGGCGCAATGGGAGAAGACTGAAAATGCGGGCCTCAGAAAACACATTGCGATTCCCCTTGGACCATCCACAAGTGCCCGCAAAGGAAGGCTTTGGGTACAACTGAACTCCCCAGGGGAGCCTTTACGCAGCCCCACAGGCAACTGGACCCACCGGGTTCGCTCTTTCCGAGCAACACGAAACATATCCCTAGCCGGCGTGGGAGAGGACTGTAAACTCGGGCCCCAGAAAACGTATTCCGAGCCCCTTTCGCCCATCCAAATGTGACCCGAAAGGGAGGCATTGAGTATAAATAAACTCCCCAGGGGAGCCTTTACGCAGCCCCACATGCAAGTGGACCCTCCGTATTCGCTGTTTCCGAGCAACCATAAATATAACCCTAACCAGCATGGCAGAAGACTGAAAACTCGGGCCACAGAAAATGCCTTACAAGACCCTTTCGCCCATCCAAAAGTGCCCCCAAAGGAAGACTTTGGGTACAAGTGAACTCCCCAGGGGAGCCTTTATGCAGCCCCACATGCAACTGGACCCTCCGGGTTCACTCTTTCACAGCAAGCCTAAATATAGACTGGAAGCTGGCAAATGTTGTGCCGATTTTCAAGAAGGGTCAGAAAGAAGACCCTAGCAATTACAGGCCTGTCAGTCTCACGTCAGTGCCTTGTAAAATCATGGAGAAGTTGGTTCTCGAACGTATTGAGGCGCACCTGGGGGACAATGCAGTCATTGGTCCCAGCCAGCATGGGTTTGTGAAGGGTAGGTCCTGCCTAACTAACCTGATTTCCTTTTATGATAAGATCACCCGTATGGTGGACCAAGGGAAACCAGCTGATGTGATTTTTTTGGACTTCAGCAAGGCTTTTGACACGGTTTCCCATAGGATCCTACTGGACAAAATGTCCAGCATACAGCTAAATAAAAACATCACACGATGGGTGAGCAATTGGCTAACGGGCAGGGCCCAAAGGGTTATGGTGAATGGCGCTGCGTCAGGCTGGCGGGCGGTCACCAGTGGGGTCCCTCAAGGCTCCATTTTAGGGCCGGTACTTTTCAATATTTTTATAAACGATCTGGATGTAGGAATAGAAGGCATTTTGAGCAAGTTTGCTGATGACACCAAACTTGGAGGAGTTGTGGACTCGAATGAGGGTGGAAAGGCCTTGCAGAGGGATCTGGATAGGTTGGAGAGCTGGGCGATCGCCAACCGCATGAAGTTCAATAAGAGCAAGTGCCGGGTCCTGCACCTGGGACGGGGAAACCCTGGCTGCACGTACAGACTGGGCGATGAGACGCTGGAGAGCAGCCTAGAAGAGAGGGATCTGGGGGTCGTGGTAGACAACAAGTTGAATATGAGCCGGCAGTGTGCCCTGGCAGCCAGGAGGGCCAACCGTGTCCTGGGGTGCATCAAGCACGGCATCGCTAGTAGGTCGAGGGAGGTGATTGTCCCGCTCTACTCTGTGCTGGTGCGGCCTCACCTCGAGTACTGTGTGCAGTTCTGGGCACCACAGTATAAAAAGGACATGAAACTGTTGGAGAGTGTCCAGAGGAGGGCTACGAAGATGGTGAAAGGCCTGGAGGGGAAGAAGTATGAGGAACGGCTGAGGGCACTGGGCCTGTTCAGCCTGGAGAAGAGGAGGCTAAGGGGAGACCTCATCGCAGTCTACAACTTCCTCGTAAGGGGGTGTCGAGAGGCAGGAGACCTTTTCTCCATTAACACCAGCGACAGGACCCTCGGGAACGGAGTTAAGCTGAGGCAGGGGAAGTTTAGGCTGGACATCAGGAAGGGGTTCTTCACAGAGAGAGTGGTTGCACACTGGAACAGGCTCCCCAGGGAAGTGGTCACTGCACCGAGCCTGACTGAATTTAAGAAGAGATTGGACTGTGCACTTAGTCACATGGTCTGAACTTGGGTAGACCTGTGCGGTGTCAAGAGTTGGACTTGATGATCCTTAAGGGTCCCTTCCAACTCAGGATATTCTATGATTCTATGATTCTATAGCCCTGGGCGCAATGGGAGAAGGCTTAAAAAGCGGGCCTCAGAAAACGCATTGCGATTCCCCTTGCACCATCCACAAGTGCACCCAAAGGAAGGCTTTGGGTACAACTGAACTCCCCAGGGGAGCCTTTATGCAGCCCCACATGCAACATGAACCTCCGTATTTGCTCTTTCACAGCAACCCTAACTATAGCCCTAGCCGGCATCGGAGATGACTGAAAAATTGGGTCAAAGAAAACGCATAACAAGACCCCTTCGGCCATTCAAAAGTGCCCCCAAAGGAACGCTTTGGGTACAACTGAACACCCCAGGGGAGCCTTTATGCAGCCCCACATGCAACTGGACCCTCCGGGTTCACTCTTTCACCGCAATACTAAATATAGCCCTCGGCGCAATGGGAGAAGAATGAAAAAGCGGGCCCCAGAAAACGCATTGCGAGTCTCTTTCAACCATCCAAAAGTGCCCCCAGAGGATGGCTTTGGGTACAAGTGAACTCCCCAGGGGAGCCTTTACGCAGCCCCACATGCAACTCGACCCTCCGGGTTCGCTCTTTCCGAGCAACACTAAACATAGAATCATAGAATCATAGAATCATAGAATATCCTGAGTTGGAAGGGACCCTTAAGGATCATCAAGTCCAACTCTTGACACCGCACAGGTCTACCCAAGTTCAGACCATGTGACTAAGTGCACAGTCCAATCTCTTCTTAAATTCAGTCAGGCTCGGTGCAGTGACCACTTCCCTGGGGAGCCTGTTCCAGTGTGCAACCACCCTCTCTGTGAAGAACCCCTTCCTGATGTCCAGCCTAAACTTCCCCTGCCTCAGCTTAACTCCATTCCCGCGGGTCCTGTCGCTGGTGTTAATGGAGAAAAGGTCTCCTGCCTCTCGACACCCCCTTACGAGGAAGTTGTAGACTGCGATGAGGTCTCCCCTCAGCCTCCTCTTCTCCAGGCTGAACAGGCCCAGTGCCCTCAGCTGTTCCTCGTACGTCTTCCCCTCCAGGCCTTTCACCATCTTCGTAGCCCTCCTCTGGACACTCTCCAACAGTTTCATGTCCTTTTTATACTGTGGTGCCCAGAACTGCACACAGTACTCGAGGTGAGGCCGCACCAGCGCAGAGTAGAGCGGGACAATCACCTCCCTAGACCTACTAGCGATGCCGTGCTTGATGCACCCCAGGACACGGTTGGCCCTCCTGGCTGCCAGGGCACACTGCCGGCTCATATTCAACTTGTTGTCTACCACGACCCCCAGATCCCTCTCTTCTAGGCTGCTCTCCAGCGTCTCATCGCCCAGTCTGTACGTGCAGCCAGGGTTTCCCCGTCCCAGGTGCAGGACCCGGCACTTGCTCTTATTGAACTTCATGCGGTTGGCGATCGCCCAGCTCTCCAACCTATCCAGATCCCTCTGCAAGGCCTTTCCACCCTCATTCGAGTCCACAACTCCTCCAAGTTTGGTGTCATCAGCAAACTTGCTCAAAATGCCTTCTATTCCTACATCCAGATCGTTTATAAAAATATTGAAAAGTACCGGCCCTAAAATGGAGCCTTGAGGGACCCCACTGGTGACCGCCCGCCAGCCTGACGCAGCGCCATTCACCATAACCCTTTGGGCCCTGCCCGTTAGCCAATTGCTCACCCATCGTGTGATGTTTTTATTTAGCTGTATGCTGGACATTTTGTCCAGTAGGATCCTATGGGAAACCGTGTCAAAAGCCTTGCTGAAGTCCAAAAAAATCACATCAGCTGGTTTCCCTTGGTCCACCATACGGGTGATCTTATCATAAAAGGAAATCAGGTTAGTTAGGCAGGACCTACCCTTCACAAACCCATGCTGGCTGGGACCAATGACTGCATTGTCCCCCAGGTGCGCCTCAATACGTTCGAAAACCATCTTCTCCATGATTTTACAAGGCACTGACGTGAGACTGACAGGCCTGTAATTGCTAGGGTCTTCTTTCTGACCCTTCTTGAAAATCGGCACAACATTTGCCAGCTTCCAGTCCACCGGGACCTCTCCAGACTCCCAGGATCGTTGAAAAATAATTGAGAGAGGTTCCGCGATGACGTCCGCCAGCTCCTTCAGCACCCGGGGATGAATCCCATCCGGACAAATGGACTTGTAGGGATCCAGGTGGAGTAGCAGATCCCGCACACGTTCAGGGTCGGTTGGCAGTTTGTCATCCCCACCGTCCCGGTCCTCCAGCTCGGGGCACCCTGGGTCCCGAAGCCCATCATCGGCATTGAAGACAGAGGCAAAGAAGGCGTTAAGCGTCTCTGCTTTGCCTATGTCATCGTCTGTGAGAAGACCTTCCCTGTCAAGGAGCGGCCCATATCCCTAGCCGGCATGGGAGACAACTGAAAACTCGGGCCCCAGAAAACTCATTCCAAGCCCCTTTCGCCCATCCAAAAGTGACCCCAAAGGAAGGCTTTGAGTACAAATGGACTCCACAGGGCAGCATTTACGCAGCCCCACATGCAACTGGACCCTCCGTATTCGCTGTTTCGGAGCAACCCTAAATATAACCTTAGACAGCATGGCAGAAACTGAAAAATTGGGCCCCAGAAAACGCATTCCGAGCCCCTTTCGCCCATGCAAAAGTGCCTCCAGAGGAAGGCTTTGAGTACAAGTGAACTCCCCAGGGAAGCCTTTATGCAGCCCCACATGCAACTCGACCCTCCGGGTTCGCTGTTTCCGAGCAACACTAAATATAGCACTAGCCGGCATTGGAGAGATCTGAAAAGTCGGGCCCCAGAAGACGCATTCCGATCCCCTTTCGCCCATCCAAAAGAGCCCCCAGAGGAAGGCTTTGAGTACAAGTGAACGCCCCAGGGGAGCCTTTACGCAGCCCCACATGCAACTGGACCCTACGTGTTCGCTGTTTACGAGCAACCCTAAATATAACCCTAGCCAGCATGGCAGAAAACTGAAAACTCGGGCCACAGAAAAAGCGTTTCAAGCCCCATTCACCCATCCAGAAGTGCCCACAAAGGAAGGCTTTGGGTACAACTGACCTCCGCAGGGGAGCCTTTATGCAGCCCCACATGCAACTGGACACTCCAGGTTCACTCTTTCACCGCCACCCTAAATATAGCCTTCGGCGCAATGGGAGAAGACTGAAAAAGCGGGCCTCAGAAAACGCATTGCGATTCCCCTTAGACTATCCAAAAGTGCCCCCAAAGGAAGGCTTTGGGTACATCTGTACTACCCAGGAGACCCTTTATGCAGACCCACATGCAACTGGACCTTCCGGGATCGATGTTTCCGAGCAACACCAAATATAGCCCTAGCTGGCATGGGAGACGACTGAAAACTCGGGCCCCAGAAAAGGCATTCCGAGCCCTTTTCACCCATGCAAAAGTGCCCCCAGAGGAAGGATTTGAGTACAAGTGAACTCCCCAGGGGAGCCTTTATGCAGCCCCACATGCAACTGGACCCTCCGGGTTCGCTCTTTCCGAGCAACACTAAACATATCCATAGCCGGCATGGGAGACGACTGAAAACTCGGGCCCCAGAAAACTAATTCCAAGCCCCATTCCCCCATCCAAAAGTGCCCCCAAAGGAAGGCTTTGAGTACAAATGAACACCCCAGGGAAGCCTTTACGCAGCCCCACATGCAACTGGACCCTCCGTATTCGCTGTTTCCGAGCAACCCTAAATATAACCTTAGACAGCTTGGCAGAAACTGAAAACTCGGGCCCCAGAAAACGCATTCCGAGCCCCTTTCGCCCATCTAAAAGTGCCCCCAGAGGAAGGCTTTGAGTACAATTGAACGCCCCAGCGGAGCCTTTATGCAGCCCCACATGCAACTGGACCCTCCGGATTCACTCTTTCACCGCAAGCCTAAATATAGCCCTCGGTGCAATGGGAGAAGACTGAAAAAGCGGGACTCAAAATACGCGTTGCGATTCCCCTTGACCATCCAAGAGTGCCCCCAGAGGAAGGCTTTGGGTACAACTGCTCTCCCTAGGAGAACCTTATGCAGCCCCACATGCAGCTGGACTCTCCAGGTTCACTCTTTCACCGCAAGACTAAATATATCCCTCGGCGCAATGGGAGAAGGCTGAAAAAGCGGGCCTCAGAAAACGCATTGCGAGTCTCTTTCGCCCATCCAAAAGTGCCCCCAAAGGAAGGTTTAGTTACAAGTGAACTCCCCAGGGGAGCCTTTATGCAGCCCCACATGCAACTGGACCCTCCGGGTTCGCTGTTTCCGAGCAACACTAAATATAACACTAGCCGGCATTGGAGAGATCTGAAAACTCGGGCCCCAGAAGACGCATTCTGAGCCCCTTTCGCCCATCCAAAAGTGCCCCCAGAGGAAGACTTTGGGTACAACTGAACTCCCCAGGGTAGCCTTTATGCAGCCCCACATGCAACTGGACCCTACGTGTTCGCTGTTTACGAGCAACCCTAAATATAACCCTCGCCAGCATGGCAAAAGTCTGAAAACTCGGGCCACAGAAAAAGCGTTTCAAGCCCCATTCGGCCATCCAGAAGTGCCTCCAGAGGAAGGCTTTGAGTACAAGTGAATTCCCCAGGGGAGCCTTTATGCAGCCCCACATGCAACTCGACCCTCCGGGTTCGCTGTTTCCGAGCAACACTAAATATAGCACTAGCCGGCATTGGAGAGATCTGAAAAGTCGGGCCCCAGAAGACGCATTCCGATCCCCTTTCGCCCATCCAAAAGAGCCCCCAGAGGAAGGCTTTGAGTACAAGTGAACGCCCCAGGGGAGCCTTTACGCAGCCCCACATGCAACTGGACCCTACGTGTTCGCTGTTTACGAGCAACCCTAAATATAACCCTAGCCAGCATGGCAGAAAACTGAAAACTCGGGCCACAGAAAAAGCGTTTCAAGCCCCATTCACCCATCCAGAAGTGCCCACAAAGGAAGGCTTTGGGTACAACTGACCTCCGCAGGGGAGCCTTTATGCAGCCCCACATGCAACTGGACACTCCGGGTTCACTCTTTCACCGCCACCTTAAATATAGCCCTCGGTGCAATGGGAGAAGACTGAAAAAGCGGGCCTCAGAAAACGCATTGCGATTCCCCTTGGACTATCCAAAAGTGCCCCCAATGGAAGGCTTTGGGTACATCTGTACTACCCAGGAGACCCTTTATGCAAACCCACATGCAACTGGACCTTCCAGGATCGATGTTTCCGAGCAACACCAAATATAGCCCTAGCTGGCATGGGAGACGACTGAAAACTCGGGCCCCAGAAAAGGCATTCCGAGCCCTTTTCGCCCATGCAAAAGTGCCCCCAGAGGAAGGATTTGAGTACAAGTGAACTCCCCAGGGGAGCCTTTATGCAGCCCCACATGCAACTGGACCCTCCGGGTTCGCTCTTTCCGAGCAATACTAAACATATCCATAGCCGGCATGGGAGACGACTGAAAACTCGGGCCCCAGAAAACTAATTCCAAGCCCCATTCCCCCATCCAAAAGTGCCCCCAAAGGAAGGCTTTGAGTACAAATGAACACCCCAGGGAAGCCTTTACGCAGCCCCACATGCAACTGGACCCTCCGTATTCGCTGTTTCCGAGCAACCCTAAATATAACCTTAGACAGCTTGGCAGAAACTGAAAACTCGGGCCCCAGAAAACGCATTCCGAGCCCCTTTCGCCCATCTAAAAGTGCCCCCAGAGGAAGGCTTTGAGTACAATTGAACGCCCCAGCGGAGCCTTTATGCAGCCCCACATGCAACTGGACCCTCCGGATTCACTCTTTCACCGCAAGCCTAAATATAGCCCTCGGTGCAATGGGAGAAGACTGAAAAAGCGGGACTCAAAATACGCGTTGCGATTCCCCTTGACCATCCAAGAGTGCCCCCAGAGGAAGGCTTTGGGTACAACTGCTCTCCCTAGGGGAACCTTATGCAGCCCCACATGCAGCTGGACTCTCCGGGTTCACTCTTTCACCGCAAGACTAAATATATCCCTCGGCGCAATGGGAGAAGGCTGAAAAAGCGGGCCTCAGAAAACGCATTGCGAGTCTCTTTCGCCCATCCAAAAGTGCCCCCAAAGGACGGTTTAGTTACAAGTGAACTCCCCAGGGGAGCCTTTATGCAGCCCCACATGCAACTGGACCCTCCGGGTTCGCTGTTTCCGAGCAACACTAAATATAACACTAGCCGGCATTGGAGAGATCTGAAAACTCGGGCCCCAGAAGACGCATTCCGAGCCCCTTTCGCCCATCCAAAAGTGCCCCCAGAGGAAGACTTTGGGTACAACTGAACTCCCCAGGGTAGCCTTTATGCAGCCCCACATGCAACTGGACCCTACGTGTTCGCTGTTTACGAGCAACCCTAAATATTACCCTCGCCAGCATGGCAAAAGTCTGAAAACTCGGGCCACAGAAAAAGCGTTTCAAGCCCCATTCGGCCATCCAGAAGTGCCTCCAGAGGAAGGCTTTGAGTACAAGTGAATTCCCCAGGGGAGCCTTTATGGAGGCCCACATGCAACTGGACCCTCTTTATTCGCTCTTTCACCACAAGCCTAAATATATCCCTCGGCGCAATGGGATAAGACTCAAAAACGGGCCTCAGAAAACGCATTGCGATTCCCCTTGGACCATCCAAATGTGCCCCCAAAGGAAGGTTTAGTTACAAGTGAACTCCCCAGGGGAGCCTTTATGCAGCCCCACATGCAACTGGACCCTCCGGGTTCGCTGTTTCCGAGCAACACTAAATATAGCACTAGCCGGCATTGGAGATGACTGAAAACTCGGGCCCCAGAAGACGCATTCCGAGCCCCTTTGGCCCATCGAAAAGTGCCCCCAGATGAAGGCTTTGGGTACATCTGAGCTCCCCAGGGTAGCCTTTATGCAGCCCCACATGCAACTGGACCCTCCGTATTCGCTCTTTCACAGCAAGCCTAAACATAGCCCTAGCCGGCATCGGAGATGACTGAAAAATCGGGCCAAAGAAAACGCCTTACAAGACCCTTACGCCCATCCAAAAGTGCCCCCAAAGGAAGGCTTTGGGTATACCTGACCTCCCCAGGGGAGCCTTTATGCAGCCCCACATGCAACTGGACCGTCTGTATTCGCTCTTTCACAGCAACCCTAAATATATCCCTGGTCCGCATGGCAGACGACTGATAATTCGGGCCCCAGAATACGCATTACAAGACCGTTTCGCCCATCCAGAAGTGCCCCCAAAGGAAGGCTTTGGGTACAATTGAACTCCCAAGGGAAGCCTTTACGCAGCCCCACATGCAACTGGTCCCTCCTGGTTCCCTCTTTCACCGCAAGCCTAAATATAGTCCTCGGCGCAATGGGAGAAGACTGAAAAAGCGGGCCTCAGAAAACGCATTGCTATTCCCCTTAGACCATCCAAAAGTGCCCCCAAAGGAAGGCTTTGAGTACAAGTGAATTCCCCAGGGGAGCATTTATGCAGCCCCAAATGCAACTGGACCCTCCGGGTTCGCTGTTTCTGAGCAACACTATATGTAGCACCAGCCGGCATTGGAGAGATCTGATAACTCGGGCCCCAGAAGACGCATTCCGAGCCCCTTTCGCCCATCTAAAAGTGCCCCCAAAGGAAGGCTTTGAGTACAAGTGAACTCCCCAGGGGAGCCGTTATGCAGCCCCACATGCAACTGGACCCTCCGTATTCGCTGTTTACGAACAACACTAAATATAACCCTAGGCAGCATGGCAGAAGACTGAAAGCTCGGGCCACAGAAAACGCGTTTCAAGCCCCATTCGCCCATCCAGAAGTGCCCACAAAGGAAGGCTTTGGGTACAAGTGAACTCCCCAGGGGAGCCTTTACGCAGCCACACATGCAACTGGACCCTCCGTATTCGCTCTTTCACAGCAACCCTAAATATAGCCATGGCCCGCCTGGCAGTCTGCTGAAAACTCGGGCCCCAGAAAACGCATTCCGAGCCCCATTCGCCCATCCAAAAGTGCCCCCAGAGGAAGGCTTTGCGTACAAGTGAACTCCCCAGGGGAGCCTTTATGCAGCCCCACATGCAACTGGACCCTCCGGGTTCACTCTTTCACCGCACGCCTTAATATAACACTAGTCGCAATGGGAGAAGAATGAAAAAGCGGGCCTCAGAAAACGCATTGCGAGTCTCTTTCTACCATCCAAAAGTGCCCCCAGAGTATGGCTTTGGGTACAAGTGAACTCCCCAGGGGAGCCTTAAGGCAGCCCCACATGCAATTGGAACCTCCGGGTTCGCTCTTTCCGAGCAACACTAAACATATCCATAGCCGGCATGGGAGACGACTGAAAACTTGGGCCCCAGAAAACTCATTCCAAACCCCTTTCGCCCATCCAGAAGTGCCCCCAAAGGAAGGCTTTGAGTACAAATGAACTCCCCAGGGCAGCATTTACGCAGCCCCACATGCAACTGTACCCTCTGTATTCGCTGTTTCTGAGCAACCCTAAATATAACCTTAGACAGCTTGGCAGAAACTGAAAACTCGGGCCCAGAAAACGCGTTTCAAGCCCCATTCGCCCATCCAGAAGTGCCCCCAAAGAAAGGCTTTGGGTACAAGTGAACTCCCCAGGGGAGCCTTTACGCAGCCCCACATGCAACATGACCCTCCGTATTCGCTCTTTCACCGCAAGCCTATATAGAACCCTGGCCCGCATGGGAGACAACTGAAAAATCGGGCCGCATAATATGCGTTACAAGCCCCATTCGCTCATCCAAAAGTGCCCCCAAAGGAAGGCTTTGGGTACAACTGAACTCCCCAGGGGAGCCTTTACGCAGCCTCACATGCAAGTGGACCCTTTGGGTTCACTCTTTCACCGCAACCCTATATATAGCCCTCCGTGCAATGGGAGAAGACTGAAAAAGCGAGCATCAGAAAACGCATTGCGATTCCCCTTGGACTATCCAAAACTGCCCCCAAAGGAAGGCTTTGGGTACATCTGTACTACCCAGGAGAGCCTTTATGCAGCCCCACATGCAACTGGACCTTCCGGGATTGCTGTTTCCGAGCAACCCTATATATAGCCCTAGCCGGCATGGGAGATGACAGTAAATTAGGGCCCCAGAAAACGCTTTCCGAGCGCCTTTCGCCCATCCAAAAGTGTCCCCAGAGGAAGGCTTTGGGTACAACTGAACTCCCCAGGGGAGCCTTTATGCAGCCCCACATGCAACTGGACCCTACGTGTTCGCTGTTTACGAGCAACCCTAAATATAACCCTAGCCAGCATGGCAGAAGACTGAAAACTCGGGCCACAGAAAAAGCGTTTCAAGCCCCATTCGGCCATCCACAAGTGCCCCCAAAGGAAGGCTTTGGGTACAACTGACCTCCGCAGGGGAGCCTTTATGCAGTGCCACATGCAACTGGACCCTCCTTATTCGCTCTTTCACAGAGAGCCTAAATATATCCCTAGCCGGCATCGGAGATGACTGAAAAATCGGGCCAAAGAAAACGCCTTACAAGACCCTTTCGCCCATCATAAAGTGAACCCAAAGGAAGGCTTTGGGTAAAAGTGAACTCCCCAGGGGAGCCTTTATGCAGCCCCACATGCAACTGGACCCTCCGCTTTCATTCTTTCTACGCAAGCTTAAATATAGCCCTAGCCGCAAAGGGAGAAGACTAAAAAACGGGCCTCAGAAAACGCATTGCGAGTCTCTTTCGACCATCAAAAAGTGCCCCCAAAAGAAGGCTTTGGGTACAGCTGACCTCCCCAAGGGGAGCCTTTATGCAGCCCCACATGCAACTGGACCCTCCGTATTCGCTCTTTCACAGCAAACCTAAATATAACCCTGGCCCGTATGGGAGTCGACTGAAAAATCGGGCCCCAGAAAATGCGTTACAAGCCCCATTCGCCCATCCAAATGTGACCCCAAAGGAAGGCTTTGGGTACAACTGAAATCCCCAGGGGAGACTTTTTGCAGCCCCACATGCAACTGGACCCTCCGCGTTCACTCTTTCTACGCAAGCCTATTTATAGCCTTAGCCGCAAACGGAGAAGACTGAAAATCGGGCCTCTGAAAACGCATATCGAGTCTCTTTTGACCATCGAAAAGTGACCCCAAAGGAAGGCTTTGGGTACAAGTGAACACCCCAGGGGAGCCTTTATGCAGCCCCACATGCAACTGGACCCTCCGGGTTCACTCTTTCTCCGCAATACTAAATATAGCACTCGGCGCAATGCGAGAAGTCTGAAAAATCGGGCCTCAGAAAACGCATTGCGATTCCCCTTGGACCATCCAAAAGTGCCCCCAAAGGAAGGCTTTGGGTACATCTAAACTCCCCAGGGGAGCCTTTATGCAGCCCCACATGCAACTCGACCCTCCGGGTTCGCTCTTTCCGAGCAACACTAAACATAGCCCTAGCCGGCATGGCAGAAACTGAAAACTCGGAACCCAGAAAACGCATTCCGAGCCCCATTCGCCCATCCAAAAGTGCCCCCAGAGGAAGGCTTTGCGTACAAGTGAACTCCCCAGGGGAGCCTTTATGCAGCCCCACATGCAATTGAACCCTCCGTATTCGCTCTTTCACCGCAAGCCTAAATATAGCACTAGGCGCAATGGGAGAAGAATGAAAAAGAGGGCCTCAGAAAACGCATTGCGAGTCTCTTTCGACCATCCAAAAGTGCCCCCAAAGGATGGCTTTGGGTACAAGTGAACTCCCCAGGGGAGCCTTAAGGCAGCCCCACACGCAACTGGACCCTCCGGGTTCGCTCTTTCCGAGCAACACTAAACATATCCCTAGACGGCATGGGAGACGACTGAAAACTCGGGCCCCAGAAAACTCATTCCAAGCCCCTTTCGCCCATCCAAAAGTGACCCCAAAGGAAGGCTTTGAGTACAAATGAACTCCCCAGGGCAGCATTTACGCAGCCCCACATGCAACTGGACCCTCTGTATTCGCTGTTTCTGAGCAACCCTAAATATAACCTTAGAGAGCATGGCAGAAACTGAAAACTCGGGCCCCAGAAAACGCGTTTCAAGCCCCATTCGCCCATCCAGAAGTCCCCCCAAAGGAAGACCCTGGGTACAACTGAACTCCCCAGGGGAGCCTTTATGCAGCCCCACATGCAACTGGACCCTCCGTATTCGCTTTTTCACAGCAACCCTAAATATATCCCTCTGCGCAATGGGAGACGACTGAAAAAGCGGGCCTCAGAAAACGCATTGCGAGTCTCTTTCGACCATCTAAATGTGCACCCAGAGGAAGGCTTTGAGAACTAGTGAACTCCCCAGGGGAGCCTTTATGCAGCCCCACATGCAACTGGACCCTCCGGGTTCGCTCTTTCCGAGCAACACTAAACATATCCATAGCCGGCATGGGAGACGACTGAAAACTCGGGCCCCAGAAAACTAATTCCAAGCCCCATTCCCCCATCCAAAAGTGCCCCCAAAGGAAGGCTTTGAGTACAAATGAACACCCCAGGGAAGCCTTTACGCAGCCCCACATGCAACTGGACCCTCCGTATTCGCTGTTTCCGAGCAACCCTAAATATAACCTTAGACAGCTTGGCAGAAACTGAAAACTCGGGCCCCAGAATACGCATTACATGACCATTTCGCCCATCCAGAAGTGCCCACAAAGGAAGGCTATGGGTACAACTGAACTCCCCAGGGGAGCCTTTATGCAGCCCCACATGCAACTGGACCCTCCGGGTTCACTCTTTCACATCAACCCTAAATATAGCCCTGGCCCGCCTGGCAGTCGACTGAAAGCTTGGGCCCCAGAAAATCTGTTATAAGCCTAATTCGCCCATCCAGAAGTGCCCCCAAAGGAAGGCTTTGGGTACAACTGAACTCCCCAGGGGAGCCTTAACGCAGCCCCACATGCAACTGGACCCTCCGTGTTCGCTCTTTCACAGCAACCCTAAATATAGCCCTGGCCCGCCTGGCAGTCGACTGAAAACTCGGGCCCCAGAAAATGCATTAAAAGCCTAATTCGCCCATCCAAAAGTGCCCCCAGAGGAAGGCTTTGGGTACAACTGAACTCCCCAGGGGAGCCTTTATGCAGCCCCACATGCAACTGGACCCTCCGGGTTCACTCTTTCACCGCAAGCCTAAATATAGCCCTAGCACGCCTGGCAGTCGACTGAAAGCTCGGGCCACAGAAAATGTGTTACGAGCCCCATTCGCCCATCCAAACGTGCCCCCAAAGGAAGGCTTTGGGTACATCTGAACTCCCCAGGGGAGCCTTTACGCAGCCCCACATGCAACTGGACCCTCCGTGTTCGCTCTTTACAGCAACCCTAAATAAAACCCTAGCCAGCATGTCAGAAGGCTGAAAACTCGGGCCATAGAAAAAGCGTTTCAAGCCCCTTTCGCCCATCCAGAAGTGCCCCCAAAGGAAGACTTTGGGTACAAATGAACTCCCCAGGGGAGCCTTTATGCAGCCCCACATGCAACTGGACCCTCCGTATTTGCTCTTTCACAGCAACCCTAAATATAACCCTGGCCCGCCTGGCAGTCGACTGAAAACTCGGGCCCCAGAAAATGCATTAAAAGCCTAATTCGCCCATCCAAAAGTGCCCCCAGAAGAAGGCTTTGGGTACTAGTGAACTCCCCAGGGGAGCCTTTATGCAGCCCCACATGCAACTGGACCCTCCGTATTCACTCTTTCACAGCAACCCTAAATATAACCCTGGCCCGCATGGCAGACGACTGAAAAATCGGGCCAAAGAAAACGTGCTACAAGCCCCATTCACCCATCCAAAAGTGCCCCCAAAGGAAGGCTTTGGGTACAACTGAACTCCCCAGGGGAGCCTTTATGCAGGCCCATACGCAACTGGACCCCCCGTGTTCGCTGTTTACAAGCAACCCTAAATATACCCCTAGCCACCATGGCAGAAGACTGAAAAATCGGGCTCCAGAAAATGCGTTTCAAGCCCCATTCACCCATCCAGAAGTGCCCCCAAAGGAAGGCTTTGGGTACAAGTGAACTCCCCAGGGGAGCCTTTATGCAGCCCCACATGCAACTGGACCCTCCTTGTTCACTATTTACGAGGAACCCTAAATATAGCCCTGGCCCGCCTGGCAGTCGACTGAAAACTCAATCCCCATAAAAACTGTTAAAAGCCTAATTCGCCCATCCAAAAGTGCCCCCACAGGAAGGCTTTGGGTACATCTGAACTCCCCAGGGGAGCCTCTACACAGCCCCACATGCAACTGGACTCTCCGTGTTCGCTCTTTACAGCAACCCTAAATATAACCCTAGCCAGCATGGCAGAAGACTGAAAAATCGGGCCCCAGAAAACGTGCTACAAGCCCCATTCGACCATCCAAAAGTGCCCCCAAAGGAAGGCTTTGGGTTCAACTGAACTCCCCAGGGGAGCCTTTATGCAGACCCATACGCAACTGGACCCCCCGTGTTCGCTGTTTACAAGCAACCCTAAATATAACACTAGCCAGCATGGCAGAAAAGTGAAAACTCGGGCCACAGAAAAAGCGTTTCAAGCCACATTCACCCATCCAGAAGTGCCCCCAAAGGAAGGCTTTGGGTACAACTGAACTCCCCAGGGAATCCTTTATGCAGCCCCACATTTAACTGGACCCTCCGGGTTCACTCTTTCACCGCAAGCCTAAATATAGACCTCGGCGCAATGGGAGAAGACTGAAAAAACGGGCCTCAGAAAACGCATTGCGATTCTCCTTGGACCATCCAAAAGTGCTCCCAAAGGAAGGCTTTGGGTACAACTGGACTCCCCAGGGGAGCCTTAACGCAGCCCCACATGCAACTGGACCCTCCGGGTTCACTCTTTCACCGCAAGCCTAAATATAGCCCTAGCACGCCTGGCAGTCGACTGAAAGCTCGGGCCACAGAAAATGTGTTACGAGCCCCATTCGCCCATCCAAAAGTGCCCCCAGAGGAAGGCTTTGGGTACATCTGAACTCCCCAGGGGAGCCTTTACGCAGCCCCACATGCAACTGGACCCTCCGTGTTCGCTCTTTACAGCAACCCTAAATATAACCGAAGCCCGCATGGAAGACGAATGAAAAATCGGGCCCCAGAAAACGTGCTTCAAGCCCCATTTGACCATCCAAAAGTGCCCCCAAAGGAAGGCTTTGGGTACAACTGAACTCCCCAGGGGAGCCTTAACGCAGCCCCGCATGCAACTGGACCCTCAGTATTCGCTCTTTCACAGCAACACTAAATATAGCCCTGGCCCGCCTGGCAGTCGACTGAAAACTCGGGCCCCAGAAAATGAATTAAAAGCCTAATTCGCCCATCCAAATGTTCCCCCAGAGGAAGGCTTTGGGTACAACTGAACTCCCCAGGGGAGCCTTTATGCAGCCCCACATGCAACTGGACCCTCCTTGTTCACTGTTTACGAGCAACCCTAAATATAACCCTAGCCACCATGGCAGAAGACTGAAAACTCGGGCTCCAGAAAAAGCGTTTCAAGCCCCATTCACCCATCCAGAAGTGCCCCCAAAGGAAGGCTTTGGGTACAGGTGAACTCCCCAGGGGAGCCTTTATGCAGCCCCACATGCAACTGGACCCTCCGCGTTCACTCTTTCACCGCAAGCCTAAATATAGCCCTAGCACGCCTGGCAGTCGACTGAAAGCTCAGGCCACAGAAAATGTGTTACGAGCCCCATTCGCCCATCCAAAAGTGCCCCCAAAGGAAGGCTTTGGGTACATCTGAACTCCCCAGGCGAGCCTTTACGCAGCCCCACATGCAAGTGGACCCTCCGTGTTCGCTCTTTACAGCAACTCTAAATATAACCCTAGCCAGCATGGCAGAAGACTGAAAATTAGGGCCACAGAAAAAGCGTTTCAAGCCCCTTTCGCCCATCCAGAAGTGCCCCCAAAGGAAGGCTTTGCGTACAAGTGAACTCCCCAAGGGAGCCTTTACGCAGCCCCACATGCAACTGGACCCTCCTTGTTCACTGTTTACGAGCAACCCTAAATATACCCCTAGCCACCATGGCAGAAGACTGAAAACTCGGGCTCCAGAAAATGCGTTTCAAGCCCCATTCACCCATCCAGAAGTGCCCCCAAAGGAAGGCTTTGGGTACAAGTGAACTCCCCAGGGGAGCCTTTATGCAGCCCCACATGCAACTGGACCCTCCGGGTTCACTCTTTCACCGCAAGCCTAAATATAGCCCTAGCACGCCTGGCAGTCGACTGAAAGCTCGGGCCACAGAAAATGTGTTACGAGCCCCATTCGCCCATCCAAAAGTGCCCCCACAGGAAGGCTTTGGGTACAAGTGAACTCCCCAGGGGAGCCTTTACGCAGCCCCACATGCAACTGGACCCTCCGTGTTCGCTCTTTACAGCAACCCTAAATATAACCCTAGCACGCATGGAAGACGACTGAAAAATCGGGCCCCAGAAAACGTGCTTCAAGCCCCATTTGACCATCCAAAAGTGCCCCCAAAGGAAGGCTTTGGGTACAAGTGAACTCCCCAGGGGAGCCTTTATGCAGGCCCATACGTAACTGGACCCCCCGTGTTCGCTGTTTACAAGCAACCCTAAATATAACACTAGCCAGCATTGCAGAAAACTGAAAACTCGGGCCACAGAAAAAGCGTTTCAAGCCCCATTCACCCATCCAGAAGTGCCCCCAAAGGAAGGCTTTGGGTACTAGTGAACTCCCCAGGGGAGCCTTTATGCAGCCCCACATGCAACTGGACCCTCCGGGTTCACTCTTTCACAGCAACCCTAAATATAGCCTTGGCCCGCCTGGCAGTCGACTGAAAAATCGGGCCCCAGAAAATGCGTTAAAAGCCTAATTCGCCCATCCAGAAGTGCCCCCAAAGGAAGGCTTTGGGTACAACTGAACTCCCCAGGGGACCTTAACGCAGCCCCACATGCAACTGGACGCTCCGTATTCGCTCTTTCACAGCAACCCTAAATATAGCCCTGGCCCGCCTGGCAGTCGACTGAAAACTCGGGCCCCAGAAAATGAATTAAAAGCCTAATTCGCCCATCCAAAAGTGCCCCCAGAGGAAGGCTTTGGGTACAACTGAACTCCCCAGGGGAGCCTTTATGCAGCCCCACATGCAACTGGACCCTCCTTGTTCACTGTTTACGAGCAACCCTAAATAAAACCCTAGCCACCATGGCAGAAGACTGAAAACTCGGGCTCCAGAAAATGCGTTTCAAGCCCCATTCACCCATCCAGAAGTGCCCCCAAAGGAAGGCTTTGGGTACAACTGAACTCCCCAGGGGAGCCTTTATGCAGCCCCACATGCAACTGGACCCTCTGGGTTCACTCTTTCACAGCAACCCTAAATATAGCCCTAGCACGCCTGGCAGTCGACTGAAAGCTCGGGCCACAGAAAATGTGTTACGAGCCCCATTCGCCCATCCAAAAGTGCCCCCAAAGGAAGGCTTTGGGTACATCTGAACTCCCCAGGCGAGCCTTTACGCAGCCCCACATGCAAGTGGACCCTCTGTGTTCGCTCTTTACAGCAACTCTAAATATAACCCTAGCCAGCATGGCAGAAGACTGAAAATTAGGGCCACAGAAAAAGCGTTTCAAGCCCCTTTCGCCCATCCAGAAGTGCCCCCAAAGGAAGGCTTTGCGTACAAGTGAACTCCCCAGGGGAGCCTTTACGCAGCCCCACATGCAACTGGACCCTCCTTGTTCACTGTTTACGAGCAACCCTAAATATACCCCTAGCCACCATGGCAGAAGACTGAAAACTCGGGCTCCAGAAAATGCGTTTCAAGCCCCATTCACCCATCCAGAAGTGCCCCCAAAGGAAGGCTTTGGGTACAACTGAACTCCCCAGGGGAGCCTTTATGCAGCCCCACATGCAACTGGACCCTCCGTATTCGCTCTTTCACAGCAACCCTAAATATAACCCTGGCCCGCATGGCAGATACTGAAAAATCGGGCCCCAGAAAACGTGCTACAAGCCCCATTCGACCATCCAAAAGTGCCCCCAAACGAAGGCTTTGGGTACAACTGAACTCCCCAGGGGAGCCTTTATGCAGGCCCATACGCAACTGGACCCCCCGTGTTCGCTGTTTACAAGCAACCCTAAATATAACACTAGCCAGCATGGCAGAAAACTGAAAACTCGGGCCACAGAAAAAGCGTTTCAAGCCCCATTCACCCATCCAGAAGTGCCCCCAAAGGAAGGCTTTGGGTACTAGTGAACTCCCCAGGGGAGCCTTTATGCAGCCCCACATGCAACTGGACCCTCCGGGTTCACTCTTTCACAGCAACCCTAAATATAGCCTTGGCCCGACTGGCAGTCAACTGAAAACTCAGGCCCCAGAAAATGCGTTAAAAGCCTAATTCGCCCATCCAAATGTGCCCCCAGAGGAAGGCTTTGGGTACAAGTGAACTCCCCAGGGGAGCCTTTATGCAGCCCCACATGGAACTGGACCCTCCGGGTTCACTCTTTCACCGCAAGCCTAAATATAGCCCTAGCACGCCTGGCAGTCGACTGAAAGCTTGGGCCACTGAAAATGTGTTACGAGCCCCATTCGCCCATCCAAAAGTGCCCCCAAAGGAAGGCTTTGGGTACATCTGAACTCCCCAGGGGAGCCTTTACGCAGCCCCACATGCAACTGGACCCTCCGTGTTTGTCTTTACAGCAACCCTAAATATAACCCTAGCCAGCATGGCAGAAGACTGAAAACTCGGGCCACAGAAAAAGCGTTTCAAGCCCCTTTCGCCCATCCAAAAGTGCCCCCAAAGGAAGGCTTTGGGTACAAGTGAACTCCCCAGGGGAGCCTTTACACAGCCCCGCATGCAACTGGACCCTCCTTGTTCACTGTTTACGAGCAACCCTAAATATACCCCTAGCCACCATGGCAGAAGACTGAAAACTCGGGCTCCAGAAAATGCGTTTCAAGCCCCATTCACCCATCCAGAAGTGCCCCCAAAGGAAGGCTTTGGGTACAACTGAACTCCCCAGGGAGCCTTTATGCAGCCCCACATGCAACTGGACACTCCGGGTTCACTCTTTCACCGCAAGCCTAAATATAGCCCACGGCGCAATGGGAGAAGACTGAAAAAGCGGGCCTCAGAAAACGCATTGCGATTCCCCTTGGACCATCCAAAAGTGCCCCCAAAGGAAGGCTTTGGGTACAACTGGACTCCCCAGGGGAGCCTTAACGCAGCCCCACATGCAACTGGACCCTCCGTATTCGCTCTTTCACAGCAACCCTAAATATAGCCCTGGCCCGCCTGGCAGTCGACTGAAAACTCGGGCCCCAGAAAATGCATTAAAAGCCTAATTCGCCCATCCAAAAGTGCCCCCAGAGGAAGGCTTTGGGTACAACTGAACTCCCCAGGGGAGCCTTAACGCAGCCCCACATGCAACTAGACACGCCTTGTTCACTGTTTACGAGAAACCCTAAATATAGCCCTGGCCCGCCTGGCAGTCGACTGAAAACTCGGGCCCCAGAAAATGCGTTAAAAGCCTAATTCGCCCATCCAAAAGTGCCCCCAGAGGAAGGCTTTGGGTACAAGTGAACTCCCCAGGGGAGCCTTTACGCAGCCCGACATGCAACTGGACCCTCCTTCTTCGCTGTTTACGAGCAACCCTAAATATAACCCTAGCCACCATGGCAGAAGACTGAAAACTCGGGCTCCAGAAAATGCGTTTCAAGCCCCATTCACCCATCCAGAAGTGCCCCCAAAGGAAGGCTTTGGGTACAACTGAACTCCCCAGGGGAGCCTTTATGCAGCCCCACATGCAACTGGACCCTCCGCGTTCTCTCTTTCACCGCAAGCCTAAATATAGCCCTAGCACGCCTGGCAGTCGACTGAAAGATCGGGCCACAGAAAATGTGTTAAGAGCCCCATTCGCCCATCCAAAAGTGTCCTCAAAGGAAGGCTTTGGGTACATCTGAACTCCCCAGGAGAGCCTTTATGCAGCCCCACATGCAACTGGACCCTCCGTATTCGCTCTTTCATAGCAACCCTAAATATAACCCTGGCCCGCATGGCAGACGACTGAAAAATCGGGCCCCAGAAAACGTGCTACAAGCCCCATTCGACCATCCAAAAGTGCCCCCAAAGGAAGGCTTTGGGTACAACTGAACTCCCCAGGGGAGCCTTTATGCAGGCCCATACGCAACTGGACCCCCCGTGTTCGCTGTTTACAAGCTAACCTAAATATAACCCTAGCCAGCATTTCAGAAAACTGAAAAATCGGGCCACAGAAAAAGCGTTTCAAGCCCCATTCACCCATCAAGAAGTGCCCCCAAAGGAAGGCTTTGGGTACAACTGAACTCCCCAGGGGAGCCTTTATGCAGCCCCACATGCAACTGGACCCTCCGGGTTCACTCTTTTACAGCAACCCTAAATATAGCCCTGGCCCGCCTGGCAGTCGACTGAAAATTCGGGCCCCAGAAAATGCGTTAAAAGCCTAATTCGCCCATCCAAAAGTGCCCCCAGAGGAAGGCTTTGGGTACAACTGAACTCCCCAGGGGAGCCTTTACGCAGCCCCACATGCAACTGGACCCTCCTTGTTCACTGTTTACGAGCAACCCTAAATATAACCCTAGCCACCATGGCAATCGACTGAAAACTCGGGCTCCAGAAAATGCGTTTCAAGCCCCATTCACCCATCCAGAAGTGCCCCCAAAGGAAGGCTTTGGGTACAAGTGAACTCCCCAGGGGAGCCTTTATGCAGCCCCACATGCAACTGGACCCTCCGGGTTCACTCTTTCACCGCAAGCCTAAATATAGCCCTAGCACGCCTGGCAGTCGCCTGAAAGCTCGGGCCACAGAAAATGTGTTACGAGCCCCATTCGCCCATCCAAAAGTGCCCCCACAGGAAGGCTTTGGGTACATCTGAACTCCCCAGGGGAGCCTTTACGCAGCCCCACATGCAACTGGACCCTCCGTGTTCGCTCTTTACAGCAACCCTAAATATAACCCTAGCCCGCATGGAAGACGACTGAAAATTAGGGCCCCAGAAAACGTGCTTCAAGCCCCATTTGACCATCCAAAAGTGCCCCCAAAGGAAGGCTTTGGGTACAACTGAACTCCCCAGGGGAGCCTTAACGCAGCCCCGCATGCAACTGGACCCTCAGTATTCGCTCTTTCACAGCAACCCTAAATATAGCCCTGGCCCGCCTGGCAGTCGACTGAAAACTCGGGCCCCAGAAAATGAATTAAAAGCCTAATTCGCCCATCCAAATGTTCCCCCAGAGGAAGGCTTTGGGTACAACTGAACTCCCCAGGGGAGCCTTTATGCAGCCCCACATGCAACTGGACCCTCCTTGTTCACTGTTTACGAGCAACCCTAAATATACCCCTAGCCACCATGGCAGAAGACTGAAAACTCGGGCTCCAGAAAATGCGTTTCAAGCCCCATTCACCCATCCAGAAGTGCCCCCAAAGGAAGGCTTTGGGTACAACTGAACTCCCCAGGGGAGCCTTTATGCAGCCCCACATGCAACTGGAACATCCAGGTTCGCTCTTTCACCGCAAGCCTAAATATAGCCCTAGCACGCCTGGCAGTCGACTGAAAGCTCAGGCCACAGAAAATGTGTTACGAGCCCCATTCGCCCATCCAAAAGTGCCCCCAAAGGAAGGCTTTGGGTACATCTGAACTCCCCAGGCGAGCCTTTACGCAGCCCCACATGCAAGTGGACCCTCCGTGTTCGCTCTTTACAGCAACACTAAATATAACCCTAGCCAGCATGGCAGAAGACTGAAAACTCGGGCCACAGAAAAAGCGTTTCAAGCCCCTTTCGCCCATCCAGAAGTGCCCCCAAAGGAAGGCTTTGCGTACAAGTGAACTCCCCAAGGGAGCCTTTACGCAGCCCCACATGCAACTGGACCCTCCTTGTTCACTGTTTACGAGCAACCCTAAATATACCCCTAGCCACCATGGCAGAAGACTGAAAACTCGGGCTCCAGAAAATGCGTTTCAAGCCCCATTCACCCATCCAGAAGTGCCCCCAAAGGAAGGCTTTGGGTACAACTGAACTCCCCAGGGGAGCCTTTATGCAGCCCCACATGCAACTGGACCCTCCGGGTTCACTCTTTCACCGCAAGCCTAAATATAGCCCTAGCACGCCTGGCAGTCGACTGAAAGCTCGGGCCACAGAAAATGTGTTACGAGCCCCATTCGCCCATCCAAAAGTGCCCCCAAAGGAAGGCTTTGGGTACATCTGAACTCCCCAGGGGAGCCGTTACGCAGCCCCACATGCAACTGGACCCTCCGTGTTCGCTCTTTACAGCAACACTAAATATAACCCTAGCCAGCATGGCAGAAGACTGAAAACTCGGGCCACAGAAAAAGCATTTCAAGCCCCTTTCGCCCATCCAGAAGTGCCCCCAAAGGAAGGCTTTGGGTACAAGTGAACTCCCCAGGGGAGCCTTTACGCAGCCCCACATGCAACTGGACCCTCCGTGTTCGCTCTTTACAGCAACCCTAAATATAACCCTAGCCCGCATGGCAGAAAACTGAAAACTCGGGCCACAGAAAAAGCGTTTCAAGCCCCATTCACCCATCCAGAAGTGCCCCCAAAGGAAGGCTTTGGGTACTAGTGAACTCCCCAGGGGAGCCTTTATGCAGCCCCACATGCAACTGGACCCTCCGGGTTCACTCTTTCACAGCAACCCTAAATATAGCCTTGGCCCGCCTGGCAGTCGACTGAAAAATCGGGCCCCAGAAAATGCGTTAAAAGCCTAATTCGCCCATCCAGAAGTGCCCCCAAAGGAAGGCTTTGGGTACAACTGAACTCCGCAGGGGAGCCTTAACGCAGCCCCACATGCAACTGGACGCTCCGTATTCGCTCTTTCACAGCAACCCTAAATATAGCCCTGGCCCGCCTGGCAGTCGACTGAAAACTCGGGCCCCAGAAAATGCATTAAAAGCCTAATTCGCCCATCCAAAAGTGCCCCCAGAGGAAGACTTTGGGTACAACTGAACTCCCCAGGGGAGCCTTTATGCAGCCCCACATTGAACTGGACCCTCCTTGTTCACTGTTTACGAGCAACCCTAAATATAACCCTAGCCACCATGGCAGAAGACTGAAAACTCGGGCTCCAGAAAATGCGTTTCAAGCCCCATTCACCCATCCAGAAGTGCCCCCAAAGGAAGGCTTTGGGTACAACTGAACTCCCCAGGGGAGCCTTTATGCAGCCCCACATGCAACTGGACCCTCTGGGTTCACTCTTTCACAGCTACCCTAAATATAGCCCTAGCACGCCTGGCAGTCGACTGAAAGCTCGGGCCACAGGAAATATGTTACGAGCCCCATTTGCCCATCCAAAAGTGCCCCCAAAGGAAGGCTTTGGGTACAAGTGAACTCCCCAGGGGAGCCTTTACGCAGCCCCACATGCAACTGGACCCTCCGTGTTCGCTCTTTACAGCAACCCTAAATATAACCCTAGCCCGCATGGCAGAAAACTGAAAACTCGGGCCACAGAAAAAGCGTTTCAAGCCCCATTCACCCATCCAGAAGTGCCCCCAAAGGAAGGCTTTGGGTACTAGTGAACTCCCCAGGGGAGCCTTTATGCAGCCCCACATGCAACTGGACCCTCCGGGTTCACTCTTTCACAGCAACCCTAAATATAGCCTTGGCCCGCCTGGCAGTCGACTGAAAAATCGGGCCCCAGAAAATGCGTTAAAAGCCTAATTCGCCCATCCAGAAGTGCCCCCAAAGGAAGGCTTTGGGTACAACTGAACTCCCCAGGGGAGCCTTTATGCAGCCCCACATGCAACTGGACCCTCCGTATTCGCTCTTTCACAGCAACCCTAAATATAACCCTGGCCCGCATGGCAGATACTGAAAAATCGGGCCCCAGAAAACGTGCTACAAGCCCCATTCGACCATCCAAAAGTGCCCCCAAACGAAGGCTTTGGGTACAACTGAACTCCCCAGGGGAGCCTTTATGCAGGCCCATACGCAACTGGACCCCCCGTGTTCGCTGTTTACAAGCAACCCTAAATATAACACTAGCCAGCATGGCAGAAAACTGAAAACTCGGGCCACAGAAAAAGCGTTTCAAGCCCCATTCACCCATCCAGAAGTGCCCCCAAAGGAAGGCTTTGGGTACTAGTGAACTCCCCAGGGGAGCCTTTATGCAGCCCCACATGCAACTGGACCCTCCGGGTTCACTCTTTCACAGCAACCCTAAATATAGCCTTGGCCCGACTGGCAGTCAACTGAAAACTCAGGCCCCAGAAAATGCGTTAAAAGCCTAATTCGCCCATCCAAATGTGCCCCCAGAGGAAGGCTTTGGGTACAAGTGAACTCCCCAGGGGAGCCTTTACGCAGCCCCACATGCAACTGGACCCTCCGGGTTCACTCTTTCACCGCAAGCCTCAATATAGCCCTAGCACGCCTGGCAGTCGACTGAAAGCTCGGGCCACAGAAAATGTGTTACGAGCCCCATTCGCCCATCCAAAAGTGCCCCCAAAGGAAGGCTTTGGGTACATCTGAACTCCCCAGGCGAGCCTTTACGCAGCCCCACATGCAAGTGGACCCTCCGTGTTCGCTCTTTACAGCAACTCTAAATATAACCCTAGCCAGCATGGCAGAAGATTGAAAATTAGGGCCACAGAAAAAGCGTTTCAAGCCCCATTCACCCATCCAGAAGTGCCCCCAAAGGAAGGCTTTGCGTACAAGTGAACTCCCCAGGGGAGCCTTTACGCAGCCCCACATGCAACTGGACCCTCCTTGTTCACTGTTTACGAGCAACCCTAAATATACTCCTAGGCACCATGACAGAAGACTGAAAACTCGGGCTCCAGAAAATGCGTTTCAAGCCCCATTCACCCATCCAGAAGTGCCCCCAAAGGAAGGCTTTGGGTACAACTGAACTCCCCAGGGGAGCCTTTATGCAGGCCCATACGCAACTGGACCCCCCGTGTTCGCTGTTTACAAGCAACCCTAAATATAACACTAGCCAGCATGGCAGAAAACTGAAAACTCGGGCCACAGAAAAAGCGTTTCAAGCCCCATTCACCCATCCAGAAGTGCCCCCAAAGGAAGGCTTTGGGTACTAGTGAACTCCCAAGGGGAGCCTTTATGCAGCCCCACATGCAACTGGACCCTCCGGGTTCACTCTTTCACAGCAACCCTAAATATAGCCTTGGCCCGACTGGCAGTCAACTGAAAACTCGGGCCCCAGAAAATGCGTTAAAAGCCTAATTCGCCCATCCAAAAGTGTCCCCAGAGGAAGGCTTTGGGTACAACTGAACTCCCCAGGGGAGCCTTTATGCAGGCCCATACGCAACTGGACCCCCCGTGTTCGTGTTTACAAGCAACCCTAAATATAACACTAGCCAGCATGGCAGAAAACTGAAAACTCGGGCCACAGAAAAAGCGTTTCAAGCCCCATTCACCCATCAAGAAGTGCCCCCAAAGGAAGGCTTTGGGTACTAGTGAACTCCCCAGGGGAGCCTTTATGCAGCCCCACATGCAACTGGACCCTCCGGGTTCACTCTTTCACAGCAACCCTAAATATAGCCCTAGCACGCCTGGCAGTCGACTGAAAGATCGGGCCACAGAAAATGTGTTAAGAGCCCCATTCGCCCATCCAAAAGTGTCCTCAAAGGAAGGCTTTGGGTACATCTGAACTCCCCAGGAGAGCCTTTATGCAGCCCCACATGCAACTGGACCCTCCGTATTCGCTCTTTCATAGCAACCCTAAATATAACCCTGGCCCGCATGGCAGACGACTGAAAAATCGGGCCCCAGAAAACGTGCTACAAGCCCCATTCGACCATCCAAAAGTGCCCCCAAAGGAAGGCTTTGGGTACAACTGAACTCCCCAGGGGAGCCTTTATGCAGGCCCATATGCAACTGGACCCCCCGTGTTCGCTGTTTACAAGCTAACCTAAATATAACCCTAGCCAGCATTTCAGAAAACTGAAAAATCGGGCCACAGAAAAAGCGTTTCAAGCCCCATTCACCCATCAAGAAGTGCCCCCAAAGGAAGGCTTTGGGTACAACTGAACTCCCCAGGGGAGCCTTTATGCAGCCCCACATGCAACTGGACCCTCCGGGTTCACTCTTTTACAGCAACCCTAAATATAGCCCTGGCCCGCCTGGCAGTCGACTGAAAATTCGGGCCCCAGAAAATGCGTTAAAAGCCTAATTCGCCCATCCAAAAGTGCCCCCAGAGGAAGGCTTTGGGTACAACTGAACTCCCCAGGGGAGCCTTTACGCAGCCCCACATGCAACTGGACCCTCCTTGTTCACTGTTTACGAGCAACCCTAAATATAACCCTAGCCACCATGGCAATCGACTGAAAACTCGGGCTCCAGAAAATGCGTTTCAAGCCCCATTCACCCATCCAGAAGTGCCCCCAAAGGAAGGCTTTGGGTACAAGTGAACTCCCCAGGGGAGCCTTTATGCAGCCCCACATGCAACTGGACCCTCCGGGTTCACTCTTTCACCGCAAGCCTAAATATAGCCCTAGCACGCCTGGCAGTCGCCTGAAAGCTCGGGCCACAGAAAATGTGTTACGAGCCCCATTCGCCCATCCAAAAGTGCCCCCACAGGAAGGCTTTGGGTACATCTGAACTCCCCAGGGGAGCCTTTACGCAGCCCCACATGCAACTGGACCCTCCGTGTTCGCTCTTTACAGCAACCCTAAATATAACCCTAGCCCGCATGGAAGACGACTGAAAATTAGGGCCCCAGAAAACGTGCTTCAAGCCCCATTTGACCATCCAAAAGTGCCCCCAAAGGAAGGCTTTGGGTACAACTGAACTCCCCAGGGGAGCCTTAACGCAGCCCCGCATGCAACTGGACGCTCCGTATTCGCTCTTTCACAGCAACCCTAAATATAGCCCTGGCCCGCCTGGCAGTCGACTGAAAACTCGGGCCCCAGAAAATGAATTAAAAGCCTAATTCGCCCATCCAAATGTTCCCCCAGAGGAAGGCTTTGGGTACAACTGAACTCCCCAGGGGAGCCTTTATGCAGCCCCACATGCAACTGGACCCTCCTTGTTCACTGTTTACGAGCAACCCTAAATATACCCCTAGCCACCATGGCAGAAGACTGAAAACTCGGGCTCCAGAAAATGCGTTTCAAGCCCCATTCACCCATCCAGAAGTGCCCCCAAAGGAAGGCTTTGGGTACAACTGAACTCCCCAGGGGAGCCTTTATGCAGCCCCACATGCAACTGGACCCTCCGCGTTCACTCTTTCACCGCAAGCCTAAATATAGCCCTAGCACGCCTGGCAGTCGACTGAAAGCTCAGGCCACAGAAAATGTGTTACGAGCCCCATTCGCCCATCCAAAAGTGCCCCCAAAGGAAGGCTTTGGGTACATCTGAACTCCCCAGGCGAGCCTTTACGCAGCCCCACATGCAAGTGGACCCTCCGTGTTCGCTCTTTACAGCAACTCTAAATATAACCCTAGCCAGCATGGCAGAAGACTGAAAATTAGGGCCACAGAAAAAGCGTTTCAAGCCCCTTTCGCCCATCCAGAAGTGCCCCCAAAGGAAGGCTTTGCGTACAAGTGAACTCCCCAAGGGAGCCTTTACGCAGCCCCACATGCAACTGGACCCTCCTTGTTCACTGTTTACGAGCAACCCTAAATATACCCCTAGCCACCATGGCAGAAGACTGAAAACTCGGGCTCCAGAAAATGCGTTTCAAGCCCCATTCACCCATCCAGAAGTGCCCCCAAAGGAAGGCTTTGGGTACAACTGAACTCCCCAGGGGAGCCTTTATGCAGCCCCACATGCAACTGGACCCTCCGGGTTCACTCTTTCACCGCAAGCCTAAATATAGCCCTAGCACGCCTGGCAGTCGCCTGAAAGCTCGGGCCACAGAAAATGTGTTACGAGCCCCATTCGCCCATCCAAAAGTGCCCCCAAAGGAAGGCTTTGGGTACATCTGAACTCCCCAGGGGAGCCGTTACGCAGCCCCACATGCAACTGGACCCTCCGTGTTCGCTCTTTACAGCAACACTAAATATAACCCTAGCCAGCATGGCAGAAGACTGAAAACTCGGGCCACAGAAAAAGCATTTCAAGCCCCTTTCGCCCATCCAGAAGTGCCCCCAAAGGAAGGCTTTGGGTACAAGTGAACTCCCCAGGGGAGCCTTTACGCAGCCCCACATGCAACTGGACCCTCCGTGTTCGCTCTTTACAGCAACCCTAAATATAACCCTAGCCCGCATGGCAGAAAACTGAAAACTCGGGCCACAGAAAAAGCGTTTCAAGCCCCATTCACCCATCCAGAAGTGCCCCCAAAGGAAGGCTTTGGGTACTAGTGAACTCCCCAGGGGAGCCTTTATGCAGCCCCACATGCAACTGGACCCTCCGGGTTCACTCTTTCACAGCAACCCTAAATATAGCCTTGGCCCGCCTGGCAGTCGACTGAAAAATCGGGCCCCAGAAAATGCGTTAAAAGCCTAATTCGCCCATCCAGAAGTGCCCCCAAAGGAAGGCTTTGGGTACATCTGAACTCCCCAGGGGAGCCTTAACGCAGCCCCACATGCAACTGGACGCTCCGTATTCGCTCTTTCACAGCAACCCTAAATATAGCCCTGGCCCGCCTGGCAGTCGACTGAAAACTCGGGCCCCAGAAAATGCATTAAAAGCCTAATTCGCCCATCCAAAAGTGCCCCCAGAGAAGGCTTTGGGTACAACTGAACTCCCCAGGGGAGCCTTTATGCAGCCCCACATTGAACTGGACCCTCCTTGTTCACTGTTTACGAGCAACCCTAAATATAACCCTAGCCACCATGGCAGAAGACTGAAAACTCGGGCTCCAGAAAATGCGTTTCAAGCCCCATTCACCCATCCAGAAGTGCCCCCAAAGGAAGGCTTTGGGTACAACTGAACTCCCCAGGGGAGCCTTTATGCAGCCCCACATGCAACTGGACCCTCTGGGTTCACTCTTTCACAGCTACCCTAAATATAGCCCTAGCACACCTGGCAGTCGACTGAAAGCTCGGGCCACAGAAAATATGTTACGAGCCCCATTTGCCCATCCAAAAGTGCCCCCAAAGGAAGGCTTTGGGTACATCTGAACTCCCCAGGCGAGCCTTTACGCAGCCCCACATGCAAGTGGACCCTCTGTGTTCGCTCTTTACAGCAACTCTAAATATAACCCTAGCCAGCATGGCAGAAGACTGAAAATTAGGGCCACAGAAAAAGCGTTTCAAGCCCCTTTCGCCCATCCAGAAGTGCCCCCAAAGGAAGGCTTTGCGTACAAGTGAACTCCCCAGGGGAGCCTTTACGCAGCCCCACATGCAACTGGACCCTCCTTGTTCACTGTTTACGAGCAACCCTAAATATACCCCTAGCCACCATGGCAGAAGACTGAAAACTCGGGCTCCAGAAAATGCGTTTCAAGCCCCATTCACCCATCCAGAAGTGCCCCCAAAGGAAGGCTTTGGGTACAACTGAACTCCCCAGGGGAGCCTTTATGCAGCCCCACATGCAACTGGACCCTCCGTATTCGCTCTTTCACAGCAACCCTAAATATAACCCTGGCCCGCATGGCAGATACTGAAAAATCGGGCCCCAGAAAACGTGCTACAAGCCCCATTCGACCATCCAAAAGTGCCCCCAAACGAAGGCTTTGGGTACAACTGAACTCCCCAGGGGAGCCTTTATGCAGGCCCATACGCAACTGGACCCCCCGTGTTCGCTGTTTACAAGCAACCCTAAATATAACACTAGCCAGCATGGCAGAAAACTGAAAACTCGGGCCACAGAAAAAGCGTTTCAAGCCCCATTCACCCATCCAGAAGTGCCCCCAAAGGAAGGCTTTGGGTACAACTGAACTCCCCAGGGGAGCCTTTATGCAGCCCCACATGCAACTGGACCCTCCGGGTTCACGCTTTCACCGCAAGCCTAAATATAGCCCTAGCACGCCTGGCAGTCGACTGAAAGCTCGGGCCACAGAAAATGTGTTACGAGCCCCATTCGCCCATCCAAAAGTGCCCCCAAAGGAAGGCTTTGGGTACATCTGAACTCCCCAGGGGAGCCTTTACGCAGCCCCACATGCAACTGGACCCTCCGTGTTCGCTCTTTACAGCAACTCTAAATATAACCCTAGCCAGCATGGCAGAAGACTGAAAACTCGGGCCACAGAAAAAGTGTTTCAAGCCCCATTCACCCATCCAGAAGTGCCCCCAGAGGAAGGCTTTGGGTACAAGTGAACTCCCCAGGGGAGCATTTATGCAGCCCCACATGCAACTGGACCCTCCGTATTTGCTCTTTCACAGCAACCCTAAATATAACCCTGGCCCGCATGGTAGACAACTGAAAAATTGGGCCCCAGAAAACGTGCTACAAGCCCCATTCGACCATCCAAAAGTGCCCCCAAAGGAAGGCTTTGGGTACAACTGAACTCCCCAGGGGAGCCTTTATGCAGGCCCATACGCAACTGGACCCCCCGTTTTCGCTGTTTATAAGCAACCGTAAATATAACACTACCCAGCATGGCAGAAAACTGAAAACTCGGGCCACAGAAAAACTATAAAAAGCCTAATTCGCCCATCCAAAAGTGCCCCCAGAGGAAGGCTTTGGGTACAAATGAACTCCCCAGGGGAGCCTTAACGCAGCCCCACATGCAACTGGACCCTCCTTATTCGCTCTTTCACAGCAACCCTAAATATAGCCCTAGCCCGCCTGGCAGTCGACTGAAAACTCGGGCCACAGAAAAATTATAAAAAGCCTAATTCGCCCATCCAAAAGTGCCCCCAGAGGAAGGCTTTGGGTACAACTGAACTCCCCAGGGGAGCCTTAACGCAGCCCCACATGCAACTGGACCCTCCTTATTCGCTCTTTCACAGCAACCCTAAATATAGCCCTGGCCCGCCTGGCAGTCGACTGAAAACTCGGGCCCCAGTAAATGCGTTAAAAGCCTAATTCGCCCATCCAAATGTGCCCCCAGAGGAAGGCTTTGGGTACATCTGAACTCCCCAGGGGAGCCTTTACGCAGCCCCACATGCAACTGGACCCTCCGTGTTCGCTCTTTACAGCAACTCTAAATATAACCCTAGCCAGCATGGCAGAAGACTGAAAACTCGGGCCACAGAAAAAGCGTTTCAAGCCCCTTTCGCCCATCCAAAAGTGCCCCCAAAGGAAGGCTTTGGGTACAAGTGAACTCCCCAGGGGAGCCTTTACACAGCCCCGCATGCAACTGGACCCTCCTTGTTCACTGTTTACGAGCAACCCTAAATATACCCCTAGCCACCATGGCAGAAGACTGAAAACTCGGGCTCCAGAAAATGCGTTTCAAGCCCCATTCACCCATCCAGAAGTGCCCCCAAAGGAAGGCTTTGGGTACAACTGAACTCCCCAGGGGAGCCTTTATGCAGCCCCACATGCAACTGGACCCTCCGGGTTCACTCTTTCACCGCAAGCCTAAATATAGCCCACGGCGCAATGGGAGAAGACTGAAAAAGCGGGCCTCAGAAAACGCATTGCGATTCCCCTTGGACCATCCAAAAGTGCCCCCAAAGGAAGGCTTTGGGTACAACTGGACTCCCCAGGGGAGCCTTAACGCAGCCCCACATGCAACTGGACCCTCCGTATTCGCTCTTTCACAGCAACCCTAAATATAGCCCTGGCCCGCCTGGCAGTCGACTGAAAACTCGGGCCCCAGAAAATGCGTTAAAAGCCTAATTCGCCCATCCAAAAGTGCCCCCAGAGGAAGGCTTTGGGTACAACTGAACTCCCCAGGGGAGCCTTAACGCAGCCCCACATGCAACTAGACACGCCTTGTTCACTGTTTACGAGAAACCCTAAATATAGCCCTGGCCCGCCTGGCAGTCGACTGAAAACTCGGGCCCCAGAAAATGCGTTAAAAGCCTAATTCGCCCATCCAAAAGTGCCCCCAGAGGAAGGCTTTGGGTACAAGTGAACTCCCCAGGGGAGCCTTTACGCAGCCCGACATGCAACTGGACCCTCCTTCTTCGCTGTTTACGAGCAACCCTAAATATACCCCTAGCCACCATGGCAGAAGACTGAAAACTCGGGCTCCAGAAAATGCGTTTCAAGCCCCATTCACCCATCCAGAAGTGCCCCCAAAGGAAGGCTTTGGGTACAACTGAACTCCCCAGGGGAGCCTTTATGCAGCCCCACATGCAACTGGACCCTCCGGGCTCTCTCTTTCACCGCAATCCTAAATATAGCCCTAGCACGCCTGGCAGTCGACTGAAAGCTCGGGCCACAGAAAATGTGTTAAGAGCCCCATTCGCCCATCCAAAAGTGTCCTCAAAGGAAGGCTTTGGGTACATCTGAACTCCCCAGGAGAGCCTTTATGCAGCCCCACATGCAACTGGACCCTCCGTATTCGCTCTTTCATAGCAACCCTAAATATAACGCTGGCCCGCATGGCAGACGACTGAAAAATCGGGCCCCAGAAAACGTGCTACAAGCCCCATTCGACCATCCAAAAGTGCCCCCAAAGGAAGGCTTTGGGTACAACTGAACTCCCCAGGGGAGCCTTTATGCAGGCCCATACGCAACTGGACCCCCCGTGTTCGCTGTTTACAAGCTAACCTAAATATAACCCTAGCCAGCATTTCAGAAAACTGAAAAATCGGGCCACAGAAAAAGCGTTTCAAGCCCCATTCACCCATCCAGAAGTGCCCCCAAAGGAAGGCTTTGGGTACAACTGAACTCCCCAGGGGAGCCTTTATGCAGCCCCACATGCAACTGGACCCTCCGGGTTCACTCTTTTACAGCAACCCTAAATATAGCCCTGGCTCGCCTGGCAGTCGACTGAAAATTCGGGCCCCAGAAAATGCGTTAAAAGCCTAATTCGCCCATCCAAAAGTGCCCCCAGAGGAAGGCTTTGGGTACAACTGAACTTCCCAGGGGAGCCTTTACGCAGCCCCACATGCAACTGGACCCTCCTTGTTCACTGTTTACGAGCAACCCTAAATATACCCCTAGCCACCATGGCAATCGACTGAAAACTCGGGCTCCAGAAAATGCGTTTCAAGCCCCATTCACCCATCCAGAAGTGCCCCCAAAGGAAGGCTTTGGGTACAACTGAACTCCCCAGGGGAGCCTTTATGCAGCCCCACATGCAACTGGACCCTCCGGGTTCACTCTTTCACCGCAAGCCTAAATATAGCCCTCGGCGCAATGGGAGAAGACTGAAAAAGCGGGCCTCAGAAAACGCATTGCGATTCCACTTGGACCATCCAAAAGTGCACCCAAAGAAAGGCTTTGGGTACAACTGGACTCCCCAGGGGAGCCTTAACGCAGCCCCACATGCAACTGGACCCTCCGTATTCTCTCGTTCACAGCAACCCTAAATATAGCCCTGGCCCGCCTGGCAGTCGACTGAAAACTCGGGCCCCAGAAAATGCGTTAAAAGCCTAATTCGCCCATCCAAAAGTGCCCCCAGAGGAAGGCTTTGGGTACAACTGAACTCCCCAGGGGAGCCTTTATGCAGCCCCACATGCAACTGGACCCTCCGTATTCTCTCGTTCACAGCAACCCTAAATATAGCCCTGGCCCGCCTGGCAGTCGACTGAAAACTCGGGCTCCAGAAAATGCGTTTCAAGCCCCATTCACCCATCCAGAAGTGCCCCCAAAGGAAGGCTTTGGGTACAAGTGAACTCCCCAGGGGAGCCTTTATGCAGCCCCACATGCAACTGGACCCTCCGTATTCACTCTTTCATAGCAACCCTAAATATAACCCTGGCCCGCATGGCAGACGACTGAAAAATCGGGCCCCAGAAAACGTGCTAGAAGCCCCATTCGACCATCCAAAAGTGCCCCCAAAGGAAGGCTTTGGGTACAACTGAACTCCCCAGGGGAGCCTTTATGCAGGCCCATACGCAACTGGACCCCCCGTGTTCGCTGTTTACAAGCAACCCTAAATATAACCCTAGCCAGCATGGCTGAAAACTGAAAACTCGGGCCACAGAAAAAGCGTTTCAAGCCCCATTCACCCATCCAGAAGTGCCCCCAAAGGAAGGCTTTGGGTACAAGTGAACTCCCCAGGGGAGCCTTTATGCAGCCCCACATGCAACTGGACCCTCCGGGTTCACTCTTTCACAGCAACCCTAAATATAGCCCTGTCTAGCATGGCAGAAGACTGAAATCTCGGGCCACAGAAAAAGCGTTTCAAGCCCCTTTCGCCCATCCAGAAGTGCCCCCAAAGGAAGGCTTTGGGTACAACTGAACTCCCCAGGGGAGCCTTAACGCAGCCCCACATGCAACTGGACCCTCCGTATTTGCTCTTTCACAGCAATCCTAAATATAACCCTGGCACGCCTGGCAGTCGACTGAAACCTCGGGCCCCAGAAAATGCGTTAAAAGCCTAATTCGCCCATCCAAAAGTGCCCCCAGAGTAAGGCTTTGGGTACAACTGAACTCCCCAGGGGAGCCTTTACGCAGCCCCACATGCAACTGGACCCTCCGTATTTGCTCTTTCACAGCAACCCTAAATATAGCCCTGGCCCGCCTGGCAGTCGACTGAAAACTCGTTCCCCAGAAAATGCGTTAAAAGCCTAATTCGCCCATCCAAAAGTGCCCCCAGAGTAAGGCTTTGGGTACAAGTGAACTCCCCAGGGGAGCCTTTACGCAGCCCCACATGCAGCTGGACCCTCCTTGTTCACTGTTTACGAGCAACCCTAAATATACCCCTAGCCACCATGGCAGAAGACTGAAAACTCGGGCTCCAGAAAATGCGTTTCAAGCCCCATTCACCCATCCAGAAGTGCCCCCAAAGGAAGGCTTTGGGTACAAGTGAACTCCCCAGGGGAGCCTTTACGCAGCCCCACATGCAACTGGACCCTCCGTATTCGCTCTTTCACCGCAACCCTAAATATAGCACTAGCACGCCTGGCAGTCGACTGAAAGCTCGGGCCACAGAAAATGTGTTACGAGCCCCATTCGCCCATCCAAAAGTGCCCCCAAAGGAAGGCTTTGGGTACATCTGAACTCCCCAGGGGAGCCTTTACGCAGCCCCACATGCAACTGGACCCTCCTTGTTCACTGTTTACGAGCAACCCTAAATATATCCCTAGCCACCATGGCAGAAGACTGAAAACTCGGGCTCCAGAAAATGCGTTTCAAGCCCCATTTACCCATCCAGAAGTTCCCCCAAAGGAAGGCTTTGGGTACAACTGAACTCGCCAGGGGAGCCTTTATGCAGCCCCACATGCAACTGGAACATCCAGGTTCACTCTTTCACCGCAAGCCTAAATATAGCCCTCGGCGCAATGGGAGAAGACTGAAAAAGCGGGCCTCAGAAAACGCATTGCGATTCCCCTTGGACCATCCAAAAGTGCCCCCAAAGGAAGGCTTTGGGTACATCTGAACTCTAAAGGGGAGCCTTAACGCAGCCCCACATGCAACTGGACCCTCCGTATTCGCTCTTTCACAGCAACCCTAAATATAGCTCTGGCCCGCCTGGCAGTCGACTGAAAACTCGGGCCCCAGAAAATGTGTTAAAAGCCTAATTCGCCCATCCAAAAGTGCCCCCAGAGGAAGGCTTTGGGTACAACTGAACTCCCCAGGGGAGCCTTTATGCAGCCCCACATGCAACTGGACCCTCCGGGTTCACTCTTTCACCGCAAGCCTAAATATAGCCTTAGCACTCCTGGCAGTCGACTGAAAGCTCAGGCCACAGAAAATGTGTTACGAGCCCCATTCGCCCATCCAAAAGTGCCCCCAGAGGAAGGCTTTGGGTACATCTGAACTCCCCAGGGGAGCCTTTACGCAGCCCCACATGCAACTGGACCCTCCGTGTTCGCTCTTTACAGCAACCCTAAATATAACCCTAGCCAGCATGGCAGAAGACTGAAAACTCGGGCCACAGAAAAAGCGTTTCAAGCCCCTTTCGCCCATCCAGAAGTGCCCCCAAAGGAAGGCTTTGGGTACAAATGAACTCGCCAGGGGAGCCTTAACGCAGCCCCACATGCAACTGGACCCTCCGTATTCGCTCTTTCACAGCAACCCTAAATATATCCCTGGCCCGCCTGGCAGTCGACTGAAAACTCGTTCCCCAGAAAATGCGTTAAAAGCCTAATTCGCCCATCCAAAAGTGCCCCCAGAGGAAGGCTTTGGGTACAACTGAACTCCCCAGGGGATCCTTTATGCAGCCCCACATGCAACTGGACCCTCCTTGTTCACTGTTTACGAGCAACCCTAAATATACCCCTAGCCACCATGGCAGAAGACTGAAAACTCGGGCTCCAGAAAATGCGTTTCAAGCCCTATTCACCCATCCAGAAGTTCCCCCAAAGGAAGGCTTTGGGTACAAGTGAACTCCCCAGGGGAGCCTTAACGCAGCCCCACATGCAACTGGACCCTCCGTATTTGCTCTTTCACAGCAACCCTAAATATAGCCCTGGCCCGCCTGGCAGTCGACTGAAAGTTCGAGCCACAGAAAATGTGTTACAAGCCCCATTCGCCCATCCAGAAGTACCCCCAAAGGAAGGCTTTGGGTACAAGTGAACTCCCCAGGGGAGCCTTTATGCAGGCCCACATGCAACTGGACCCTCCTTATTCGCTCTTTCACAGCAACCCTAAATATAACCCTGGCCCGCATGGCAGACGACTGAAAAATTGGGCCCCAGAAAACGTGCTACAAGCCCCATTCGACCATCCAAAAGTGCCCCCAAAAAAAGGCTTTGGGTACAACTGAACTCCCCAGGGGAGCCTTTATGCAGGCCCATACGCAACTGGACCCCCCGTGTTCGCTGTTTACGAGCTACCCTAAATATACCCCTAGCCACCATGGCAGAAGACTGAAAACTCGGGCTCCAGAAAATGCGTTTCAAGCCCCATTCGCCCATCCAAAAGTGCCCCCAAAGGAAGGCTTTGGGTACATCTGAACTCCCCAGGGGAGCCTTTACGCAGCCCCACATGCAACTGGACCCTCCGTGTTCGCTCTTTACAGCAACCCTAAATATAACCCTAGCCAGCATGGCAGAAGACTGAAAACTCGGGCCACAGAAAAAGCGTTTCAAGCCCCTTTCGCCCATCCAAAAGTGCCCCCAAAGGAAGGCTTTGGGTACAAGTGAACTCCCCAGGGGAGCCTTTACACAGCCCCGCATGCAACTGGACCCTCCTTGTTCACTGTTTACGAGCAACCCTAAATATACCCCTAGCCACCATGGCAGAAGACTGAAAACTCGGGCTCCAGAAAATGCGTTTCAAGCCCCATTCACCCATCCAGAAGTGCCCCCAAAGGAAGGCTTTGGGTACAACTGAACTCCCCAGGGGAGCCTTTATGCAGCCCCACATGCAACTGGACCCTCCGGGTTCACTCTTTCACCGCAAGCCTAAATATAGCCCACGGCGCAATGGGAGAAGACTGAAAAAGCGGGCCTCAGAAAACGCATTGCGATTCCCCTTGGACCATCCAAAAGTGCCCCCAAAGGAAGGCTTTGGGTACAACTGGACTCCCCAGGGGAGCCTTAACGCAGCCCCACATGCAACTGGACCCTCCGTATTCGCTCTTTCACAGCAACCCTAAATATAGCCCTGGCCCGCCTGGCAGTCGACTGAAAACTCGGGCCCCAGAAAATGCATTAAAAGCCTAATTCGCCCATCCAAAACTGCCCCCAGAGGAAGGCTTTGGGTACAACTGAACTCCCCAGGGGAGCCCTAACGCAGCCCCACATGCAACTAGACACGCCTTGTTCACTGTTTACGAGAAACCCTAAATATAGCCCTGGCCCGCCTGGCAGTCGACTGAAAACTCGGGCCCCAGAAAATGCGTTAAAAGCCTAATTCGCCCATCCAAAAGTGCCCCCAGAGGAAGGCTTTGGGTACAAGTGAACTCCCCAGGGGAGCCTTTACGCAGCCCGACATGCAACTGGACCCTCCTTCTTCGCTGTTTACGAGCAACCCTAAATATACCCCTAGCCACCATGGCAGAAGACTGAAAACTCGGGCTCCAGAAAATGCGTTTCAAGCCCCATTCACCCATCCAGAAGTGCCCCCAAAGGAAGGCTTTGGGTACAACTGAACTCCCCAGGGGAGCCTTTATGCAGCCCCACATGCAACTGGACCCTCCGCGTTCTCTCTTTCACCGCAAGCCTAAATATAGCCCTAGCACGCCTGGCAGTCGACTGAAAGCTCGGGCCACAGAAAATGTGTTAAGAGCCCCATTCGCCCATCCAAAAGTGTCCTCAAAGGAAGGCTTTGGGTACATCTGAACTCCCCAGGAGAGCCTTTATGCAGCCCCACATGCAACTGGACCCTCCGTATTCGCTCTTTCATAGCAACCCTAAATATAACGCTGGCCCGCATGGCAGACGACTGAAAAATCGGGCCCCAGAAAACGTGCTACAAGCCCCATTCGACCATCCAAAAGTGCCCCCAAAGGAAGGCTTTGGGTACAACTGAACTCCCCAGGGGAGCCTTTATGCAGGCCCATACGCAACTGGACCCCCCGTGTTCGCTGTTTACAAGCTAACCTAAATATAACCCTAGCCAGCATTTCAGAAAACTGAAAAATCGGGCCACAGAAAAAGCGTTTCAAGCCCCATTCACCCATCCAGAAGTGCCCCCAAAGGAAGGCTTTGGGTACAACTGAACTCCCCAGGGGAGCCTTTATGCAGCCCCACATGCAACTGGACCCTCCGGGTTCACTCTTTTACAGCAACCCTAAATATAGCCCTGGCTCGCCTGGCAGTCGACTGAAAATTCGGGCCCCAGAAAATGCGTTAAAAGCCTAATTCGCCCATCCAAAAGTGCCCCCAGAGGAAGGCTTTGGGTACAACTGAACTCCCCAGGGGAGCCTTTACGCAGCCCCACATGCAACTGGACCCTCCTTGTTCACTGTTTACGAGCAACCCTAAATATACCCCTAGCCACCATGGCAATCGACTGAAAACTCGGGCTCCAGAAAATGCGTTTCAAGCCCCATTCACCCATCCAGAAGTGCCCCCAAAGGAAGGCTTTGGGTACAACTGAACTCCCCAGGGGAGCCTTTATGCAGCCCCACATGCAACTGGACCCTCCGGGTTCACTCTTTCACCGCAAGCCTAAATATAGCCCTCGGCGCAATGGGAGAAGACTGAAAAAGCGGGCCTCAGAAAACGCATTGCGATTCCACTTGGACCATCCAAAAGTGCACCCAAAGAAAGGCTTTGGGTACAACTGGACTCCCCAGGGGAGCCTTAACGCAGCCCCACATGCAACTGGACCCTCCGTATTCTCTCGTTCACAGCAACCCTAAATATAGCCCTGGCCCGCCTGGCAGTCGACTGAAAACTCGGGCCCCAGAAAATGCGTTAAAAGCCTAATTCGCCCATCCAAAAGTGCCCCCAGAGGAAGGCTTTGGGTACAACTGAACTCCCCAGGGGAGCCTTTATGCAGCCCCACATGCAACTGGACCCTCCGTATTCTCTCGTTCACAGCAACCCTAAATATAGCCCTGGCCCGCCTGGCAGTCGACTGAAAACTCGGGCTCCAGAAAATGCGTTTCAAGCCCCATTCACCCATCCAGAAGTGCCCCCAAAGGAAGGCTTTGGGTACAAGTGAACTCCCCAGGGGAGCCTTTATGCAGCCCCACATGCAACTGGACCCTCCGTATTCACTCTTTCACAGCAAGCCTAAATATAACCCTGGCCCGCATGGCAGACGACTGAAAAATCGGGCCCCAGAAAACGTGCTAGAAGCCCCATTCGACCATCCAAAAGTGCCCCCAAAGGAAGGCTTTGGGTACAACTGAACTCCCCAGGGGAGCCTTTATGCAGGCCCATACGCAACTGGACCCCCCGTGTTCGTTGTTTACAAGCAACCCTAAATATAACCCTAGCCAGCATGGCTGAAAACTGAAAACTCGGGCCACAGAAAAAGCGTTTCAAGCCCCATTCACCCATCCAGAAGTGCCCCCAAAGGAAGGCTTTGGGTACAAGTGAACTCCCCAGGGGAGCCTTTATGCAGCCCCACATGCAACTGGACCCTCCGGGTTCACTCTTTCACAGCAACCCTAAATATAGCCCTGTCTAGCATGGCAGAAGACTGAAATCTCGGGCCACAGAAAAAGCGTTTCAAGCCCCTTTCGCCCATCCAGAAGTGCCCCCAAAGGAAGGCTTTGGGTACAACTGAACTCCCCAGGGGAGCCTTAACGCAGCCCCACATGCAACTGGACCCTCCGTATTTGCTCTTTCACAGCAATCCTAAATATAACCCTGGCACGCCTGGCAGTCGACTGAAACCTCGGGCCCCAGAAAATGCGTTAAAAGCCTAATTCGCCCATCCAAAAGTGCCCCCAGAGTAAGGCTTTGGGTACAACTGAACTCCCCAGGGGAGCCTTTACGCAGCCCCACATGCAACTGGACCCTCCGTATTTGCTCTTTCACAGCAACCCTAAATATAGCCCTGGCCCGCCTGGCAGTCGACTGAAAACTCGTTCCCCAGAAAATGCGTTAAAAGCCTAATTCGCCCATCCAAAAGTGCCCCCAGAGTAAGGCTTTGGGTACAAGTGAACTCCCCAGGGGAGCCTTTACGCAGCCCCACATGCAGCTGGACCCTCCTTGTTCACTGTTTACGAGCAACCCTAAATATACCCCTAGCCACCATGGCAGAAGACTGAAAACTCGGGCTCCAGAAAATGCGTTTCAAGCCCCATTCACCCATCCAGAAGTGCCCCCAAAGGAAGGCTTTGGGTACAAGTGAACTCCCCAGGGGAGCCTTTACGCAGCCCCACATGCAACTGGACCCTCCGTATTCGCTCTTTCACCGCAACCCTAAATATAGCACTAGCACGCCTGGCAGTCGACTGAAAGCTCGGGCCACAGAAAATGTGTTACGAGCCCCATTCGCCCATCCTAAAGTGCCCCCAAAGGAAGGCTTTGGGTACATCTGAACTCCCCAGGGGAGCCTTTACGCAGCCCCACATGCAACTGGACCCTCCTTGTTCACTGTTTACGAGCAACCCTAAATATATCCCTAGCCACCATGGCAGAAGACTGAAAACTCGGGCTCCAGAAAATGCGTTTCAAGCCCCATTTACCCATCCAGAAGTTCCCCCAAAGGAAGGCTTTGGGTACAACTGAACTCGCCAGGGGAGCCTTTATGCAGCCCCACATGCAACTGGAACATCCAGGTTCACTCTTTCACCGCAAGCCTAAATATAGCCCTCGGCGCAATGGGAGAAGACTGAAAAAGCGGGCCTCAGAAAACGCATTGCGATTCCCCTTGGACCATCCAAAAGTGCCCCCAGAGGAAGGCTTTGGGTACAACTGAGCTCCCCAGGGGAGCCTTTATGCAGCCCCACATGCAACTGGACCCTCCGGGTTCACTCTTTCACCGCAAGCCTAAATATAGCCTTAGCACTCCTGGCAGTCGACTGAAAGCTCAGGCCACAGAAAATGTGTTACGAGCCCCATTCGCCCATCCAAAAGTGCCCCCAGAGGAAGGCTTTGGGTACATCTGAACTCCCCAGGGGAGCCTTTACGCAGCCCCACATGCAACTGGACCCTCCGTGTTCGCTCTTTACAGCAACCCTAAATATAACCCTAGCCAGCATGGCAGAAGACTGAAAACTCGGGCCACAGAAAAAGCGTTTCAAGCCCCTTTCGCCCATCCAGAAGTGCCCCCAAAGGAAGGCTTTGGGTACAAATGAACTCGCCAGGGGAGCCTTAACGCAGCCCCACATGCAACTGGACCCTCCGTATTCGCTCTTTCACAGCAACCCTAAATATATCCCTGGCCCGCCTGGCAGTCGACTGAAAACTCGTTCCCCAGAAAATGCGTTAAAAGCCTAATTCGCCCATCCAAAAGTGCCCCCAGAGGAAGGCTTTGGGTACAACTGAACTCCCCAGGGGATCCTTTATGCAGCCCCACATGCAACTGGACCCTCCTTGTTCACTGTTTACGAGCAACCCTAAATATACCCCTAGCCACCATGGCAGAAGACTGAAAACTCGGGCTCCAGAAAATGCGTTTCAAGCCCTATTCACCCATCCAGAAGTGCCCCCAAAGGAAGGCTTTGGGTACAAGTGAACTCCCCAGGGGAGCCTTAACGCAGCCCCACATGCAACTGGACCCTCCGTATTTGCTCTTTCACAGCAACCCTAAATATAGCCCTGGCCCGCCTGGCAGTCGACTGAAAGTTCGAGCCACAGAAAATGTGTTACAAGCCCCATTCGCCCATCCAAAAGTGCCCCCAAAGGAAGGCTTTGGGTACATCTGAACTCCCCAGGGGAGCCTTTATGCAGCCCCACATGCAACTGGACCCTCCGTGTTCGCTCTTTACAGCAACCCTAAATATAACCCTAGCCAGCATGGCAGAAGACTGAAAACTCGGGCCACAGAAAATGCGTTTCAAGCCCCTTTCGCCCATCCAGAAGTGCCCCCAAAGGAAGGCTTTGGGTACAAGTGAACTCCCCAGGGGAGCCTTTATGCAGCCCCACATGCAACTGGAACATCCAGGTTCGCTCTTTCACCGCAAGCCTAAATATAGCCCTGGCCCGCCTGGCAGTCGACTGAAAGCTCGGGCCACAGAAAATGTGTTACGAGCCCCATTCGCCCATCCAAAAGTGCCCCCAAAGGAAGGCTTTGGGTACATCTGAACTCCCCAGGGGAGCCGTTACGCAGCCCCACATGCAACTGGACCCTCCGTGTTCGCTCTTTACAGCAACACTAAATATAACCCTAGCCAGCATGGCAGAAGACTGAAAACTCGGGCCACAGAAAAAGCATTTCAAGCCCCTTTCGCCCATCCAGAAGTGCCCCCAAAGGAAGGCTTTGGGTACAAGTGAACTCCCCAGGGGAGCCTTTATGCAGCCCCACATGCAACTGGACCCTCCGGGTTCACTCTTTCACCGCAAGCCTAAATATAGCCCTCGGCGCAATGGGAGAAGACTGAAAAAGCGGGCCTCAGAAAACGCATTGCGATTCCACTTGGAACATCCAAATGCGCCCCCAAAGGAAGGCTTTGGGTACAACTAGACTCCCCAGGGGAGCCTGAACGCAGCCCCACATGCAACTGGACCCTCCGTATTCGCTCTTTCACAGCAACCCTAAATATACCCCTGGCCCGCCTGGCAGTCGACTGAAAGTTCGAGCCACAGAAAATGTGTTACGAGCCCCATTCGCCCATCCTAAAGTGCCCCCAAAGGAAGGCTTTGGGTACATCTGAACTCCCCAGGGGAGCCTTTATGCAGCCCCACATTCAACTGGACCCTCCGTGTTCGCTCTTTACAGCAACCCTAAATATAATCCTAGCCAGCATGGCAGAAGACTGAAAACTCGGGCCACAGAAAATGCGTTTCAAGCTCCATTCACCCATCCAGAAGTGCCCCCAAAGGAAGGCTTTGGGTACAAGTGAACTCCCCAGGGGAGCCTTTATGCAGCCCCACATGCAACTGGACCCTCCGTGTTCGCTCTTTACAGCAACCCTAAATATAACCCTAGCCAGCATGGCAGAAGACTGAAAACTCGGGCCACAGAAAAAGCGTTTCAAGCCCCTTTCGCCCATCCAGAAGTGCCCCCAAAGGAAGGCTTTGGGTACAAGTGAACTCCCCAGGGGAGCCTTTATGCAGCCCCACATGCAACTGGAACATCCAGGTTCGCTCTTTCACCGCAAGCCTAAATATAGCCCTGGCCCGCCTGGCAGTCGACTGAAAGCTCGGGCCACAGAAAATGTGTTACGAGCCCCATTCGCCCATCCAAAAGTGCCCCCAAAGGAAGGCTTTGGGTACATCTGAACTCCCCAGGGGAGCCGTTACGCAGCCCCACATGCAACTGGACCCTCCGTGTTCGCTCTTTACAGCAACACTAAATATAACCCTAGCCAGCATGGCAGAAGACTGAAAACTCGGGCCACAGAAAAAGCATTTCAAGCCCCTTTCGCCCATCCAGAAGTGCCCCCAAAGGAAGGCTTTGGGTACAAGTGAACTCCCCAGGGGAGCCTTTATGCAGCCCCACATGCAACTGGACCCTCCGGGTTCACTCTTTCACCGCAAGCCTAAATATAGCCCTCGGCGCAATGGGAGAAGACTGAAAAAGCGGGCCTCAGAAAACGCATTGCGATTCCACTTGGAACATCCAAATGCGCCCCCAAAGGAAGGCTTTGGGTACAACTAGACTCCCCAGGGGAGCCTGAACGCAGCCCCACATGCAACTGGACCCTCCGTATTCGCTCTTTCACAGCAACCCTAAATATACCCCTGGCCCGCCTGGCAGTCGACTGAAAGTTCGAGCCACAGAAAATGTGTTACGAGCCCCATTCGCCCATCCTAAAGTGCCCCCAAAGGAAGGCTTTGGGTACATCTGAACTCCCCAGGGGAGCCTTTATGCAGCCCCACATGCAACTGGACCCTCCGTGTTCGCTCTTTACAGCAACCCTAAATATAATCCTAGCCAGCATGGCAGAAGACTGAAAACTCGAGCCACAGAAAATGTGTTTCAAGCCCCATTCACCCATCCAGAAGTGCCCCCAGAGGAAGGCTTTGGGTACAAGTGAACTCCCCAGGGGAGCCTTTATGCAGCCCCACATGCAACTGGACCCTCCGTGTTCGCTCTTTACAGCAACCCTAAATATAACCCTAGCCAGCATGGCAGAAGACTGAAAACTCGGGCCACAGAAAAAGCGTTTCAAGCCCCTTTCGCCCATCCAGAAGTGCCCCCAAAGGAAGGCTTTGGGTACAAGTGAACTCCCCAGGGGAGCCTTTATGCAGCCCCACATGCAACTGGAACATCCAGGTTCGCTCTTTCACCGCAAGCCTAAATATAGCCCTGGCCCGCCTGGCAGTCGACTGAAAGCTCGGGCCACAGAAAATGTGTTACGAGCCCCATTCGCCCATCCAAAAGTGCCCCCAAAGGAAGGCTTTGGGTACATCTGAACTCCCCAGGGGAGCCGTTACGCAGCCCCACATGCAACTGGACCCTCCGTGTTCGCTCTTTACAGCAACACTAAATATAACCCTAGCCAGCATGGCAGAAGACTGAAAACTCGGGCCACAGAAAAAGCATTTCAAGCCCCTTTCGCCCATCCAGAAGTGCCCCCAAAGGAAGGCTTTGGGTACAAGTGAACTCCCCAGGGGAGCCTTTATGCAGCCCCACATGCAACTGGACCCTCCGGGTTCACTCTTTCACCGCAAGCCTAAATATAGCCCTCGGCGCAATGGGAGAAGACTGAAAAAGCGGGCCTCAGAAAACGCATTGCGATTCCACTTGGAACATCCAAATGCGCCCCCAAAGGAAGGCTTTGGGTACAACTAGACTCCCCATGGGAGCCTGAACGCAGCCCCACATGCAACTGGACCCTCCGTATTCGCTCTTTCACAGCAACCCTAAATATACCCCTGGCCCGCCTGGCAGTCGACTGAAAGTTCGAGCCACAGAAAATGTGTTACGAGCCCCATTCGCCCATCCTAAAGTGCCCCCAAAGGAAGGCTTTGGGTACAAGTGAACTCCCCAGGGGAGCCTTTACGCAGCCCCACATGCAACTGGACCCTCCGTATTCGCTCTTTCACCGCAACCCTAAATATAGCACTAGCACGCCTGGCAGTCGACTGAAAGCTCGGGCCACAGAAAATGTGTTACGAGCCCCATTCGCCCATCCAAAAGTGCCCCCAAAGGAAGGCTTTGGGTACATCTGAACTCCCCAGGGGAGCCTTTACGCAGCCCCACATGCAACTGGACCCTCCTTGTTCACTGTTTACGAGCAACCCTAAATATATCCCTAGCCACCATGGCAGAAGACTGAAAACTCGGGCTCCAGAAAATGCGTTTCAAGCCCCATTTACCCATCCAGAAGTTCCCCCAAAGGAAGGCTTTGGGTACAACTGAACTCGCCAGGGGAGCCTTTATGCAGCCCCACATGCAACTGGAACATCCAGGTTCACTCTTTCACCGCAAGCCTAAATATAGCCCTCGGCGCAATGGGAGAAGACTGAAAAAGCGGGCCTCAGAAAACGCATTGCGATTCCCCTTGGACCATCCAAAAGTGCCCCCAAAGGAAGGCTTTGGGTACATCTGAACTCTAAAGGGGAGCCTTAACGCAGCCCCACATGCAACTGGACCCTCCGTATTCGCTCTTTCACAGCAACCCTAAATATAGCTCTGGCCCGCCTGGCAGTCGACTGAAAACTCGGGCCCCAGAAAATGTGTTAAAAGCCTAATTCGCCCATCCAAAAGTGCCCCCAGAGGAAGGCTTTGGGTACAACTGAACTCCCCAGGGGAGCCTTTATGCAGCCCCACATGCAACTGGACCCTCCGGGTTCACTCTTTCACCGCAAGCCTAAATATAGCCTTAGCACTCCTGGCAGTCGACTGAAAGCTCAGGCCACAGAAAATGTGTTACGAGCCCCATTCGCCCATCCAAAAGTGCCCCCAGAGGAAGGCTTTGGGTACATCTGAACTCCCCAGGGGAGCCTTTACGCAGCCCCACATGCAACTGGACCCTCCGTGTTCGCTCTTTACAGCAACCCTAAATATAACCCTAGCCAGCATGGCAGAAGACTGAAAACTCGGGCCACAGAAAAAGCGTTTCAAGCCCCTTTCGCCCATCCAGAAGTGCCCCCAAAGGAAGGCTTTGGGTACAAATGAACTCGCCAGGGGAGCCTTAACGCAGCCCCACATGCAACTGGACCCTCCGTATTCGCTCTTTCACAGCAACCCTAAATATATCCCTGGCCCGCCTGGCAGTCGACTGAAAACTCGTTCCCCAGAAAATGCATTAAAAGCCTAATTCGCCCATCCAAAAGTGCCCCCAGAGGAAGGCTTTGGGTACAACTGAACTCCCCAGGGGATCCTTTATGCAGCCCCACATGCAACTGGACCCTCCTTGTTCACTGTTTACGAGCAACCCTAAATATACCCCTAGCCACCATGGCAGAAGACTGAAAACTCGGGCCACAGAAAATGCGTTTCAAGCCCCTTTCGCCCATCCAGAAGTGCCCCCAAAGGAAGGCTTTGGGTACAAGTGAACTCCCCAGGGGAGCCTTTATGCAGCCCCACATGCAACTGGAACATCCAGGTTCGCTCTTTCACCGCAAGCCTAAATATAGCCCTGGCCCGCCTGGCAGTCGACTGAAAGCTCGGGCCACAGAAAATGTGTTACGAGCCCCATTCGCCCATCCAAAAGTGCCCCCAAAGGAAGGCTTTGGGTACAAATGAACTCGCCAGGGGAGCCTTAACGCAGCCCCACATGCAACTGGACCCTCCGTGTTCGCTCTTTACAGCAACACTAAATATAACCCTAGCCAGCATGGCAGAAGACTGAAAACTCGGGCCACAGAAAAAGCATTTCAAGCCCCTTTCGCCCATCCAGAAGTGCCCCCAAAGGAAGGCTTTGGGTACAAGTGAACTCCCCAGGGGAGCCTTTATGCAGCCCCACATGCAACTGGACCCTCCGTGTTCGCTCTTTACAGCAACCCTAAATATAGCCCTCGGCGCAATGGGAGAAGACTGAAAAAGCGGGCCTCAGAAAACGCATTGCGATTCCACTTGGAACATCCAAATGCGCCCCCAAAGGAAGGCTTTGGGTACAACTAGACTCCCCAGGGGAGCCTGAACGCAGCCCCACATGCAACTGGACCCTCCGTATTCGCTCTTTCACAGCAACCCTAAATATACCCCTGGCCCGCCTGGCAGTCGACTGAAAGTTCGAGCCACAGAAAATGTGTTACGAGCCCCATTCGCCCATCCTAAAGTGCCCCCAAAGGAAGGCTTTGGGTACATCTGAACTCCCCAGGGGAGCCTTTATGCAGCCCCACATTCAACTGGACCCTCCGTGTTCGCTCTTTACAGCAACCCTAAATATAATCCTAGCCAGCATGGCAGAAGACTGAAAACTCGGGCCACAGAAAATGCGTTTCAAGCTCCATTCACCCATCCAGAAGTGCCCCCAAAGGAAGGCTTTGGGTACAAGTGAACTCCCCAGGGGAGCCTTTATGCAGCCCCACATGCAACTGGACCCTCCGTGTTCGCTCTTTACAGCAACCCTAAATATAACCCTAGCCAGCATGGCAGAAGACTGAAAACTCGGGCCACAGAAAAAGCGTTTCAAGCCCCTTTCGCCCATCCAGAAGTGCCCCCAAAGGAAGGCTTTGGGTACAAGTGAACTCCCCAGGGGAGCCTTTATGCAGCCCCACATGCAACTGGAACATCCAGGTTCGCTCTTTCACCGCAAGCCTAAATATAGCCCTGGCCCGCCTGGCAGTCGACTGAAAGCTCGGGCCACAGAAAATGTGTTACGAGCCCCATTCGCCCATCCAAAAGTGCCCCCAAAGGAAGGCTTTGGGTACATCTGAACTCCCCAGGGGAGCCGTTACGCAGCCCCACATGCAACTGGACCCTCCGTGTTCGCTCTTTACAGCAACACTAAATATAACCCTAGCCAGCATGGCAGAAGACTGAAAACTCGGGCCACAGAAAAAGCATTTCAAGCCCCTTTCGCCCATCCAGAAGTGCCCCCAAAGGAAGGCTTTGGGTACAAGTGAACTCCCCAGGGGAGCCTTTATGCAGCCCAACATGCAACTGGACCCTCCGGGTTCACTCTTTCACCGCAAGCCTAAATATAGCCCTGGCCCGCCTGGCAGTCGACTGAAAACTCGTTCCCCAGAAAATGCATTAAAAGCCTAATTCGCCCATCCAAAAGTGCCCCCAGAGGAAGGCTTTGGGTACAACTGAACTCCCCAGGGGATCCTTTATGCAGCCCCACATGCAACTGGACCCTCCTTGTTCACTGTTTACGAGCAACCCTAAATATAACCCTAGCCAGCATGGCAGAAGACTGAAAACTCGGGCCACAGAAAAAGCATTTCAAGCCCCTTTCGCCCATCCAGAAGTGCCCCCAAAGGAAGGCTTTGGGTACAAGTGAACTCCCCAGGGGAGCCTTTATGCAGCCCCACATGCAACTGGACCCTCCGTGTTCGCTCTTTACAGCAACCCTAAATATAGCCCTCGGCGCAATGGGAGAAGACTGAAAAAGCGGGCCTCAGAAAACGCATTGCGATTCCACTTGGAACATCCAAATGCGCCCCCAAAGGAAGGCTTTGGGTACAACTAGACTCCCCAGGGGAGCCTGAACGCAGCCCCACATGCAACTGGACCCTCCGTATTCGCTCTTTCACAGCAACCCTAAATATACCCCTGGCCCGCCTGGCAGTCGACTGAAAGTTCGAGCCACAGAAAATGTGTTACGAGCCCCATTCGCCCATCCTAAAGTGCCCCCAAAGGAAGGCTTTGGGTACATCTGAACTCCCCAGGGGAGCCTTTATGCAGCCCCACATTCAACTGGACCCTCCGTGTTCGCTCTTTACAGCAACCCTAAATATAATCCTAGCCAGCATGGCAGAAGACTGAAAACTCGGGCCACAGAAAATGCGTTTCAAGCTCCATTCACCCATCCAGAAGTGCCCCCAAAGGAAGGCTTTGGGTACAAGTGAACTCCCCAGGGGAGCCTTTATGCAGCCCCACATGCAACTGGACCCTCCGTGTTCGCTCTTTACAGCAACCCTAAATATAACCCTAGCCAGCATGGCAGAAGACTGAAAACTCGGGCCACAGAAAAAGCGTTTCAAGCCCCTTTCGCCCATCCAGAAGTGCCCCCAAAGGAAGGCTTTGGGTACAAGTGAACTCCCCAGGGGAGCCTTTATGCAGCCCCACATGCAACTGGAACATCCAGGTTCGCTCTTTCACCGCAAGCCTAAATATAGCCCTGGCCCGCCTGGCAGTCGACTGAAAGCTCGGGCCACAGAAAATGTGTTACGAGCCCCATTCGCCCATCCAAAAGTGCCCCCAAAGGAAGGCTTTGGGTACATCTGAACTCCCCAGGGGAGCCGTTACGCAGCCCCACATGCAACTGGACCCTCCGTGTTCGCTCTTTACAGCAACACTAAATATAACCCTAGCCAGCATGGCAGAAGACTGAAAACTCGGGCCACAGAAAAAGCATTTCAAGCCCCTTTCGCCCATCCAGAAGTGCCCCCAAAGGAAGGCTTTGGGTACAAGTGAACTCCCCAGGGGAGCCTTTATGCAGCCCCACATGCAACTGGACCCTCCGGGTTCACTCTTTCACCGCAAGCCTAAATATAGCCCTCGGCGCAATGGGAGAAGACTGAAAAAGCGGGCCTCAGAAAACGCATTGCGATTCCACTTGGAACATCCAAATGCGCCCCCAAAGGAAGGCTTTGGGTACAACTAGACTCCCCAGGGGAGCCTGAACGCAGCCCCACATGCAACTGGACCCTCCGTATTCGCTCTTTCACAGCAACCCTAAATATACCCCTGGCCCGCCTGGCAGTCGACTGAAAGTTCGAGCCACAGAAAATGTGTTACGAGCCCCATTCGCCCATCCTAAAGTGCCCCCAAAGGAAGGCTTTGGGTACATCTGAACTCCCCAGGGGAGCCTTTATGCAGCCCCACATTCAACTGGACCCTCCGTGTTCGCTCTTTACAGCAACCCTAAATATAATCCTAGCCAGCATGGCAGAAGACTGAAAACTCGAGCCACAGAAAATGCGTTTCAAGCTCCATTCACCCATCCAGAAGTGCCCCCAAAGGAAGGCTTTGGGTACAAGTGAACTCCCCAGGGGAGCCTTTATGCAGCCCCACATGCAACTGGACCCTCCGTGTTCGCTCTTTACAGCAACCCTAAATATAACCCTAGCCAGCATGGCAGAAGACTGAAAACTCGGGCCACAGAAAAAGCGTTTCAAGCCCCTTTCGCCCATCCAGAAGTGCCCCCAAAGGAAGGCTTTGGGTACAAGTGAACTCCCCAGGGGAGCCTTTATGCAGCCCCACATGCAACTGGAACATCCAGGTTCGCTCTTTCACCGCAAGCCTAAATATAGCCCTGGCCCGCCTGGCAGTCGACTGAAAGCTCGGGCCACAGAAAATGTGTTACGAGCCCCATTCGCCCATCCAAAAGTGCCCCCAAAGGAAGGCTTTGGGTACATCTGAACTCCCCAGGGGAGCCGTTACGCAGCCCCACATGCAACTGGACCCTCCGTGTTCGCTCTTTACAGCAACACTAAATATAACCCTAGCCAGCATGGCAGAAGACTGAAAACTCGGGCCACAGAAAAAGCATTTCAAGCCCCTTTCGCCCATCCAGAAGTGCCCCCAAAGGAAGGCTTTGGGTACAAGTGAACTCCCCAGGGGAGCCTTTATGCAGCCCCACATGCAACTGGACCCTCCGGGTTCACTCTTTCACCGCAAGCCTAAATATAGCCCTCGGCGCAATGGGAGAAGACTGAAAAAGCGGGCCTCAGAAAACGCATTGCGATTCCACTTGGAACATCCAAATGCGCCCCCAAAGGAAGGCTTTGGGTACAACTAGACTCCCCAGGGGAGCCTGAACGCAGCCCCACATGCAACTGGACCCTCCGTATTCGCTCTTTCACAGCAACCCTAAATATACCCCTGGCCCGCCTGGCAGTCGACTGAAAGTTCGAGCCACAGAAAATGTGTTACGAGCCCCATTCGCCCATCCTAAAGTGCCCCCAAAGGAAGGCTTTGGGTACATCTGAACTCCCCAGGGGAGCCTTTATGCAGCCCCACATTCAACTGGACCCTCCGTGTTCGCTCTTTACAGCAACCCTAAATATAATCCTAGCCAGCATGGCAGAAGACTGAAAACTCGAGCCACAGAAAATGTGTTTCAAGCCCCATTCACCCATCCAGAAGTGCCCCCAGAGGAAGGCTTTGGGTACAAGTGAACTCCCCAGGGGAGCCTTTATGCAGCCCCACATGCAACTGGACCCTCCGTGTTCGCTCTTTACAGCAACCCTAAATATAACCCTAGCCAGCATGGCAGAAGACTGAAAACTCGGGCCACAGAAAAAGCGTTTCAAGCCCCTTTCGCCCATCCAGAAGTGCCCCCAAAGGAAGGCTTTGGGTACAAGTGAACTCCCCAGGGGAGCCTTTATGCAGCCCCACATGCAACTGGAACATCCAGGTTCGCTCTTTCACCGCAAGCCTAAATATAGCCCTGGCCCGCCTGGCAGTCGACTGAAAGCTCGGGCCACAGAAAATGTGTTACGAGCCCCATTCGCCCATCCAAAAGTGCCCCCAAAGGAAGGCTTTGGGTACATCTGAACTCCCCAGGGGAGCCGTTACGCAGCCCCACATGCAACTGGACCCTCCGTGTTCGCTCTTTACAGCAACACTAAATATAACCCTAGCCAGCATGGCAGAAGACTGAAAACTCGGGCCACAGAAAAAGCATTTCAAGCCCCTTTCGCCCATCCAGAAGTGCCCCCAAAGGAAGGCTTTGGGTACAAGTGAACTCCCCAGGGGAGCCTTTATGCAGCCCCACATGCAACTGGACCCTCCGGGTTCACTCTTTCACCGCAAGCCTAAATATAGCCCTCGGCGCAATGGGAGAAGACTGAAAAAGCGGGCCTCAGAAAACGCATTGCGATTCCACTTGGAACATCCAAATGCGCCCCCAAAGGAAGGCTTTGGGTACAACTAGACTCCCCAGGGGAGCCTGAACGCAGCCCCACATGCAACTGGACCCTCCGTATTCGCTCTTTCACAGCAACCCTAAATATACCCCTGGCCCGCCTGGCAGTCGACTGAAAGTTCGAGCCACAGAAAATGTGTTACGAGCCCCATTCGCCCATCCTAAAGTGCCCCCAAAGGAAGGCTTTGGGTACAAGTGAACTCCCCAGGGGAGCCTTTACGCAGCCCCACATGCAACTGGACCCTCCGTATTCGCTCTTTCACCGCAACCCTAAATATAGCACTAGCACTCCTGGCAGTCGACTGAAAGCTCGGGCCACAGAAAATGTGTTACGAGCCCCATTCGCCCATCCAAAAGTGCCCCCAAAGGAAGGCTTTGGGTACATCTGAACTCCCCAGGGGAGCCTTTACGCAGCCCCACATGCAACTGGACCCTCCTTGTTCACTGTTTACGAGCAACCCTAAATATATCCCTAGCCACCATGGCAGAAGACTGAAAACTCGGGCTCCAGAAAATGCGTTTCAAGCCCCATTTACCCATCCAGAAGTTCCCCCAAAGGAAGGCTTTGGGTACAACTGAACTCGCCAGGGGAGCCTTTATGCAGCCCCACATGCAACTGGAACATCCAGGTTCACTCTTTCACCGCAAGCCTAAATATAGCCCTCGGCGCAATGGGAGAAGACTGAAAAAGCGGGCCTCAGAAAACGCATTGCGATTCCCCTTGGACCATCCAAAAGTGCCCCCAAAGGAAGGCTTTGGGTACATCTGAACTCTAAAGGGGAGCCTTAACGCAGCCCCACATGCAACTGGACCCTCCGTATTCGCTCTTTCACAGCAACCCTAAATATAGCTCTGGCCCGCCTGGCAGTCGACTGAAAACTCGGGCCCCAGAAAATGTGTTAAAAGCCTAATTCGCCCATCCAAAAGTGCCCCCAGAGGAAGGCTTTGGGTACAACTGAACTCCCCAGGGGAGCCTTTATGCAGCCCCACATGCAACTGGACCCTCCGGGTTCACTCTTTCACCGCAAGCCTAAATATAGCCTTAGCACTCCTGGCAGTCGACTGAAAGCTCAGGCCACAGAAAATGTGTTACGAGCCCCATTCGCCCATCCAAAAGTGCCCCCAGAGGAAGGCTTTGGGTACATCTGAACTCCCCAGGGGAGCCTTTACGCAGCCCCACATGCAACTGGACCCTCCGGGTTCGCTCTTTACAGCAACCCTAAATATAACCCTAGCCAGCATGGCAGAAGACTGAAAACTCGGGCCACAGAAAAAGCGTTTCAAGCCCCTTTCGCCCATCCAGAAGTGCCCCCAAAGGAAGGCTTTGGGTACAAATGAACTCGCCAGGGGAGCCTTAACGCAGCCCCACATGCAACTGGACCCTCCGTATTCGCTCTTTCACAGCAACCCTAAATATATCCCTGGCCCGCCTGGCAGTCGACTGAAAACTCGTTCCCCAGAAAATGCGTTAAAAGCCCCTTTCGCCCATCCAAAAGTGCCCCCAGAGGAAGGCTTTGGGTACAACTGAACTCCCCAGGGGATCCTTTATGCAGCCCCACATGCAACTGGACCCTCCTTGTTCACTGTTTACGAGCAACCCTAAATATACCCCTAGCCACCATGGCAGAAGACTGAAAACTCGGGCTCCAGAAAATGCGTTTCAAGCCCTATTCACCCATCCAGAAGTGCCCCCAAAGGAAGGCTTTGGGTACAAGTGAACTCCCCAGGGGAGCCTTAACGCAGCCCCACATGCAACTGGACCCTCCGTATTTGCTCTTTCACAGCAACCCTAAATATAGCCCTGGCCCGCCTGGCAGTCGACTGAAAGTTCGAGCCACAGAAAATGTGTTACAAGCCCCATTCGCCCATCCAAAAGTGCCCCCAAAGGAAGGCTTTGGGTACATCTGAACTCCCCAGGGGAGCCGTTACGCAGCCCCACATGCAACTGGACCCTCCGTGTTCGCTCTTTACAGCAACCCTAAATATAACCCTAGCCAGCATGGCAGAAGACTGAAAACTCGGGCCACAGAAAATGCGTTTCAAGCCCCTTTCGCCCATCCAGAAGTGCCCCCAAAGGAAGGCTTTGGGTACAAGTGAACTCCCCAGGGGAGCCTTTATGCAGCCCCACATGCAACTGGAACATCCAGGTTCGCTCTTTCACCGCAAGCCTAAATATAGCCCTGGCCCGCCTGGCAGTCGACTGAAAGCTCGGGCCACAGAAAATGTGTTACGAGCCCCATTCGCCCATCCAAAAGTGCCCCCAAAGGAAGGCTTTGGGTACATCTGAACTCCCCAGGGGAGCCGTTACGCAGCCCCACATGCAACTGGACCCTCCGTGTTCGCTCTTTACAGCAACACTAAATATAACCCTAGCCAGCATGGCAGAAGACTGAAAACTCGGGCCACAGAAAAAGCATTTCAAGCCCCTTTCGCCCATCCAGAAGTGCCCCCAAAGGAAGGCTTTGGGTACAAGTGAACTCCCCAGGGGAGCCTTTATGCAGCCCCACATGCAACTGGACCCTCCGTGTTCGCTCTTTACAGCAACCCTAAATATAGCCCTCGGCGCAATGGGAGAAGACTGAAAAAGCGGGCCTCAGAAAACGCATTGCGATTCCACTTGGAACATCCAAATGCGCCCCCAAAGGAAGGCTTTGGGTACAACTAGACTCCCCAGGGGAGCCTGAACGCAGCCCCACATGCAACTGGACCCTCCGTATTCGCTCTTTCACAGCAACCCTAAATATACCCCTGGCCCGCCTGGCAGTCGACTGAAAGTTCGAGCCACAGAAAATGTGTTACGAGCCCCATTCGCCCATCCTAAAGTGCCCCCAAAGGAAGGCTTTGGGTACATCTGAACTCCCCAGGGGAGCCTTTATGCAGCCCCACATTCAACTGGACCCTCCGTGTTCGCTCTTTACAGCAACCCTAAATATAATCCTAGCCAGCATGGCAGAAGACTGAAAACTCGGGCCACAGAAAATGCGTTTCAAGCCCCATTCACCCATCCAGAAGTGCCCCCAAAGGAAGGCTTTGGGTACAAGTGAACTCCCCAGGGGAGCCTTTATGCAGCCCCACATGCAACTGGACCCTCCGTGTTCGCTCTTTACAGCAACCCTAAATATAATCCTAGCCAGCATGGCAGAAGACTGAAAACTCGGGCCACAAAAAAGCGTTTCAAGCCCCTTTCGCCCATCCAGAAGTGCCCCCAAAGGAAGGCTTTGGGTACAAGTGAACTCCCCAGGGGAGCCTTTATGCAGCCCCACATGCAACTGGACCCTCCGGGTTCACTGTTTACGAGCAACCCTAAATATACCCCTAGCCACCATGGCAGAAGACTGAAAACTGGGGCTCCAGAAAATGCGTTTCAAGCCCCATTCACCCATCCAGAAGTGCCCCCAAAGGAAGGCTTTGGGTACTAGTGAACTCCCCAGGGGAGCCTTTATGCAGCCCCACATGCAACTGGACCCTCCGGGTTCACTCTTTCACCGCAAGCCTAAATATAGCCCTCGGCGCAATGGGAGAAGACTGAAAAAGCGGGCCTCAGAAAACGCATTGCGATTCCACTTGGACCATCCAAAAGTGCACCCAAAGAAAGGCTTTGGGTACAACTGGACTCCCCAGGGGAGCCTTAACGCAGCCCCACATGCAACTGGACCCTCCGTATTCTCTCGTTCACAGCAACCCTAAATATAGCCCTGGCCCGCCTGGCAGTCGACTGAAAACTCGGGCCCCAGAAAATGCGTTAAAAGCCTAATTCGCCCATCCAAAAGTGCCCCCAGAGGAAGGCTTTGGGTACAACTGAACTCCCCAGGGGAGCCTTTATGCAGCCCCACATGCAACTGGACCCTCCGTATTTACTCTTTCATAGAACCCTAAATATAGCCCTGGCCCGCCTGGCAGTCGACTGAAAACTCGGGCTCCAGAAAATGCGTTTCAAGCCCCATTCACCCATCCAGAAGTGCCCCCAAAGGAAGGCTTTGGGTACAAGTGAACTCCCCAGGGGAGCCTTTATGCAGCCCCACATGCAACTGGACCCTCCGTATTCACTCTTTCACAGCAAGCCTAAATATAACCCTGGCCCGCATGGCAGACGACTGAAAAATCGGGCCCCAGAAAACGTGCTAGAAGCCCAATTCGACCATCCAAATGTGCCCCCAAAGGAAGGCTTTGGGTACAACTGAACTCCCCAGGGGAGCCTTTATGCAGGCCCATACGCAACTGGACCCCCCGTGTTCGCTGTTTACAAGCAACCCTAAATATAACCCTAGCCAGCATGGCAGAAGACTGAAAACTCGGGCCACAGAAAAAGCGTTTCAAGCCCCATTCACCCATCCAGAAGTGCCCCCAAAGGAAGGCTTTGGGTACAAGTGAACTCCCCAGGGGAGCCTTTATGCAGCCCCACATGCAACTGGACCCTCCGGGTTCACTCTTTCACAGCAACCCTAAATATAGCCCTGTCTAGCATGGCAGAAGACTGAAATCTCGGGCCACAGAAAAAGCGTTTCAAGCCCCTTTCGCCCATCCAGAAGTGCCCCCAAAGGAAGGCTTTGGGTACAACTGAACTCCCCAGGGGAGCCTTAACGCAGCCCCACATGCAACTGGACCCTCCGTATTTGCTCTTTCACAGCAATCCTAAATATAACCCTGGCCCGCCTGGCAGTCGACTGAAAACTCGGGCCCCAGAAAATGCGTTAAAAGCCTAATTCGCCCATCCAAAAGTGCCCCCAGAGTAAGGCTTTGGGTACAACTGAACTCCCCAGGGGAGCCTTTACGCAGCCCCACATGCAACTGGACCCTCCGTATTTGCTCTTTCACAGCAACCCTAAATATAGCCCTGGCCCGCCTGGCAGTCGACTGAAAACTCGTTCCCCAGAAAATGCGTTAAAAGCCTAATTCGCCCATCCAAAAGTGCCCCCAGAGTAAGGCTTTGGGTACATCTGAACTCCCCAGGGGAGCCTTTACGCAGCCCCACATGCAGCTGGACCCTCCTTGTTCACTGTTTACGAGCAACCCTAAATATACCCCTAGCCACCATGGCAGAAGACTGAAAACTCGGGCTCCAGAAAATGCGTTTCAAGCCCCATTCACCCATCCAGAAGTGCCCCCAAAGGAAGGCTTTGGGTACAAGTGAACTCCCCAGGGGAGCCTTTACGCAGCCCCACATGCAACTGGACCCTCCGTATTCGCTCTTTCACAGCAACCCTAAATATAGCACTAGCACGCCTGGCAGTCGACTGAAAGCTCGGGCCACAGAAAATGTGTTACGAGCCCCATTCGCCCATCCAAAAGTGCCCCCAAAGGAAGGCTTTGGGTACATCTGAACTCCCCAGGGGAGCCTTTACGCAGCCCCACATGCAACTGGACCCTCCGTGTTCGCTCTTTACAGCAACCCTAAATATAACCCTAGCCAGCATGGCAGAAGACTGAAAACTCGGGCCACAGAAAAAGCGTTTCAAGCCCCTTTCGCCCATCCAGAAGTGCCCCCAAAGGAAGGCTTTGGGTACAAATGAACTCGCCAGGGGAGCCTTAACGCAGCCCCACATGCAACTGGACCCTCCGTATTCGCTCTTTCACAGCAACCCTAAATATATCCCTGGCCCGCCTGGCAGTCGACTGAAAACTCGTTCCCCAGAAAATGCGTTAAAAGCCTAATTCGCCCATCCAAAAGTGCCCCCAGAGGAAGGCTTTGGGTACAACTGAACTCCCCAGGGGATCCTTTATGCAGCCCCACATGCAACTGGACCCTCCTTGTTCACTGTTTACGAGCAACCCTAAATATACCCCTAGCCACCATGGCAGAAGACTGAAAACTCGGGCTCCAGAAAATGCGTTTCAAGCCCTATTCACCCATCCAGAAGTGCCCCCAAAGGAAGGCTTTGGGTACAAGTGAACTCCCCAGGGGAGCCTTAACGCAGCCCCACATGCAACTGGACCCTCCGTATTTGCTCTTTCACAGCAACCCTAAATATAGCCCTGGCCCGCCTGGCAGTCGACTGAAAGTTCGAGCCACAGAAAATGTGTTACAAGCCCCATTCGCCCATCCAAAAGTGCCCCCAAAGGAAGGCTTTGGGTACATCTGAACTCCCCAGGGGAGCCTTTATGCAGCCCCACATGCAACTGGACCCTCCGTGTTCGCTCTTTACAGCAACCCTAAATATAACCCTAGCCAGCATGGCAGAAGACTGAAAACTCGGGCCACAGAAAAAGCGTTTCAAGCCCCTTTCGCCCATCCAGAAGTGCCCCCAAAGGAAGGCTTTGGGTACAAGTGAACTCCCCAGGGGAGCCTTTATGCAGCCCCACATGCAACTGGAACATCCAGGTTCGCTCTTTCACCGCAAGCCTAAATATAGCCCTGGCCCGCCTGGCAGTCGACTGAAAGCTCGGGCCACAGAAAATGTGTTACGAGCCCCATTCGCCCATCCAAAAGTGCCCCCAAAGGAAGGCTTTGGGTACATCTGAACTCCCCAGGGGAGCCGTTACGCAGCCCCACATGCAACTGGACCCTCCGTGTTCGCTCTTTACAGCAACACTAAATATAACCCTAGCCAGCATGGCAGAAGACTGAAAACTCGGGCCACAGAAAAAGCATTTCAAGCCCCTTTCGCCCATCCAGAAGTGCCCCCAAAGGAAGGCTTTGGGTACAAGTGAACTCCCCAGGGGAGCCTTTATGCAGCCCCACATGCAACTGGACCCTCCGGGTTCACTCTTTCACCGCAAGCCTAAATATAGCCCTCGGCGCAATGGGAGAAGACTGAAAAAGCGGGCCTCAGAAAACGCATTGCGATTCCACTTGGAACATCCAAATGCGCCCCCAAAGGAAGGCTTTGGGTACAACTAGACTCCCCAGGGGAGCCTGAACGCAGCCCCACATGCAACTGGACCCTCCGTATTCGCTCTTTCACAGCAACCCTAAATATACCCCTGGCCCGCCTGGCAGTCGACTGAAAGTTCGAGCCACAGAAAAAGCGTTTCAAGCCCCTTTCGCCCATCCAGAAGTGCCCCCAAAGGAAGGCTTTGGGTACAAGTGAACTCCCCAGGGGAGCCTTTATGCAGCCCCACATGCAACTGGAACATCCAGGTTCACTCTTTCACCGCAAGCCTAAATATAGCCCTGGCCCGCCTGGCAGTCGACTGAAAGCTCGGGCCACAGAAAATGTGTTACGAGCCCCATTCGCCCATCCAAAAGTGCCCCCAAAGGAAGGCTTTGGGTACATCTGAACTCCCCAGGGGAGCCTTTACGCAGCCCCACATGCAACTGGACCCTCCTTGTTCACTGTTTACGAGCAACCCTAAATATACCCCTAGGCAACATGGCAGAAGACTGAAAACTCGGGCTCCAGAAAATGCGTTTCAAGCCCCATTCACCCATCCAGAAGTGCCCCCAAAGGAAGGCTTTGGGTACAAGTGAACTCCCCAGGGGAGCCTTTATGCAGCCCCACATGCAACTGGACCCTCCGGGTTCGCTCTTTACAGCAACCCTAAATATAACCCTAGCCAGCATGGCAGAAGACTGAAAACTCGGGCCACAGAAAATGCGTTTCAAGCCCCTTTCGCCCATCCAGAAGTGCCCCCAAAGGAAGGCTTTGGGTACAAGTGAACTCCCCAGGGGAGCCTTTATGCAGCCCCACATGCAACTGGAACATCCAGGTTCGCTCTTTCACCGCAAGCCTAAATATAGCCCTGGCCCGCCTGGCAGTCGACTGAAAGCTCGGGCCACAGAAAATGTGTTACGAGCCCCATTCGCCCATCCAAAAGTGCCCCCAAAGGAAGGCTTTGGGTACATCTGAACTCCCCAGGGGAGCCGTTACGCAGCCCCACATGCAACTGGACCCTCCGTGTTCGCTCTTTACAGCAACCCTAAATATACCCCTAGGCAACATGGCAGAAGACTGAAAACTCGGGCTCCAGAAAATGCGTTTCAAGCCCCATTCACCCATCCAGAAGTGCCCCCAAAGGAAGGCTTTGGGTACAAGTGAACTCCCCAGGGGAGCCTTTATGCAGCCCCACATGCAACTGGACCCTCCGGGTTCACTCTTTCACCGCAAGCCTAAATATAGCCCTCGGCGCAATGGGAGAAGACTGAAAAAGAGGGCCTCAGAAAACGCATTGCGATTCCACTTGGAACATCCAAATGCGCCCCCAAAGGAAGGCTTTGGGTACAACTAGACTCCCCAGGGGAGCCTGAACGCAGCCCCACATGCAACTGGACCCTCCGTATTCGCTCTTTCACAGCAACCCTAAATATACCCCTGGCCCGCCTGGCAGTCGACTGAAAGTTCGAGCCACAGAAAATGTGTTACGAGCCCCATTCGCCCATCCTAAAGTGCCCCCAAAGGAAGGCTTTGGGTACAAGTGAACTCCCCAGGGGAGCCTTTATGCAGCCCCACATTCAACTGGACCCTCCGTGTTCGCTCTTTACAGCAACCCTAAATATAATCCTAGCCAGCATGGCAGAAGACTGAAAACTCGGGCCACAGAAAATGCGTTTCAAGCCCCATTCACCCATCCAGAAGTGCCCCCAAAGGAAGGCTTTGGGTACAAGTGAACTCCCCAGGGGAGCCTTTATGCAGCCCCACATGCAACTGGACCCTCCGTGTTCGCTCTTTACAGCAACCCTAAATATAATCCTAGCCAGCATGGCAGAAGACTGAAAACTCGGGCCACAAAAAAGCGTTTCAAGCCCCTTTCGCCCATCCAGAAGTGCCCCCAAAGGAAGGCTTTGGGTACAACTGAACTCCCCAGGGGAGCCTTTATGCAGCCCCACATGCAACTGGACCCTCCTTGTTCACTGTTTACGAGCAACCCTATATATACCCCTAGACACCATGGCAGAAGACTGAAAATTCGGGCTCCAGAAAATGCGTTTCAAGCCCCATTCACCCATCCAGAAGTGCCCCCAAAGGAAGGCTTTGGGTACAAGTGAACTCCCCAGGGGAGCCTTTATGCAGCCCCACATGCAACTGGACCCTCCGGGTTCACTCTTTCACCGCAAGCCTAAATATAGCCCTCGGCGCAATGGGAGAAGACTGAAAAAGCGGGCCTCAGAAAACGCATTGCGATTCCCCTTGGAACATACAAATGTGCCCCCAGAGGAAGGCTTTGGGTACAACTGGACTCCCCAGGGGAGCCTTAACGCAGCCCCACATGCAACTGGACCCTCCGTATTTGCTCTTTCACAGCAACCCTAAATATAGCCCTGGCCCGCCTGGCAGTCGACTGAAAGTTCGAGCCACAGGAAATGTGTTACGAGCCCCATTCGCCCATCCAAAAGTGCCCCCAGAGGAAGGCTTTGGGTACATCTGAACTCCCAAGGGGAGCCTTTATGCAGCCCCACATGCAACTGGACCCTCCGTGTTCGCTCTTTACAGGAAGCCTAAATATAACCCTAGCCAGCATGGCAGAAGACTGAAAACTCGGGCCACAGAAAATGCGTTTCAAGCCCCTTTCGCCCATCCAGAAGTGCCCCCAAAGGAAGGCTTTGGGTACAAGTGAACTCCCCAGGGGAGCCTTTATGCAGCCCCACATGCAACTGGACCCTCCTTGTTCACTGTTTACGAGCAACCCTAAATATACCCCTAGCCACCATGGCAGAAGACTGAAAACTCGGGCTCCAGAAAATGCGTTTCAAGCCCCATTCACCCATCCAGAAGTGCCCCCAAAGGAAGGCTTTGGGTACAAGTGAACTCCCCAGGGGAGCCTTTATGCAGCCCCACATGCAACTGGACCCTCCGGGTTCACTCTTTCACCGCAAGCCTAAATATAGCCCTCGGCGCAATGGGAGAAGACTGAAAACTCGGGCCCTAGAAAACGCATTGCGATTCCCCTTGGACCATCAAAAAGAGCCCCCAAAGGTAGGCTTTAGGTACAACTGGACTCCCCAGGGGAGCCTTAACGCAGCCCCACATGCAACTGGACCCTCCGTATTCGCTCTTTCAAAGCAACCCTAAATATAGCCCTGGCCCGCCTGGCAGTCGACTGAAAAATCGGGCCCCAGAAAATGCGTTAAAAGCCTAATTCGCCCATGCAAAAGTGCCAACAGAGGAAGGCTTTGGGTACAACTGAACTCCCCAGGGGAGCCTTTATGCAGCCCCACATGCAACTGGACCCTCCGGGTTCACTCTTTCACCGCAAGCCTAAATATAGCCCTAGCACGCCTGGCAGTCAACTGAAAGCTCGGGCCACAGAAAATGTGTTACGAGCCCCATTCGCCCATCCAAAAGTGCCCCCAAAGGAAGGATTTGGGTACAACTGAACTCCCCAGGGGAGCCTTTATGCAGCCCCACATGCAACTGGACCCTCCTTGTTCACTATTTACGAGCAACCCTAAATATACCCCTAGCCACCATGGCAGAAGACTGAAAATTCGGGCTACAGAAAATGCGTTTCAAGACCTATTCACCCATCCAGAAGTGCCCCCAAAGGAAGGCTTTGAGTACAACTGAACTCCCCAGGGGAGCCTTAACGCAGCTTCACATGCAACTGGACCCTCCGTATTTGCTCTTTCACAGCAACCCTAAATATACCCCTAGCCAGCATGGCAGAAGACTGAAAACTCGGGCCACAGAAAATGCGTTTCAAGCCCCATTCGCCCATCCAAAAGTGCCCCCAAAGGAAGGCTTTGGGTACATCTGAACTCCCCAGGGGAGCCTTTACGCAGCCCCACATGCAACTGGACCCTCCGTGTTCGCTCTTTACAGAAACCCTAAATATAACAATAGCCAGCATGGCAGAAGACTGAAAACTCGGGCCACAGAAAAAGAGTTTCAAGCCCCATTCGCCCATCCAGAAGTGCCCCCAAAGGAAGGCTTTGGGTACAACTGAACTCCCCAGGGGAGCCTTTATGCCGCCCCACATGCAACTGGACCGTCTGGGTTCACTCTTTCACCGCAAGCCTAAATATAGCCCTCGGCGCAATGGGAGAAGACTGAAAAAGCGGGACATAGAAAACGCATTGCGATTCCCCTTGGACCATCCAGAAGTGCCCCCAAAGGAAGGCTTTAGGTACATCTGAACTCCCCAGGGGAGCCTTTACGCAGCCCCACATGCAAGTGGACCCTCCGTGTTCGCTCTTTACAGCAACCCTAAATATAACCCTAGCCAGCATGGCAGAAGACTGAAAACTCGGGCCACAGAAAAAGCGTTTCAAGCCCCATTCGCCCATCCAGAAGTGCCCCCAAAGGAAGGCTTTGGGTACAACTGAACTCCCCAGGGGAGCCTTTATGCAGCCCCACATGCAACTGGACCGTCCGGGTTCACTCTTTCACAGCAACCCTAAATATAACCCTGGCCCGCCTGGCAGTTGACTGAAAACTCGGGCTCCAGAAAATGCGTTAAAAGCCTAATTCGCCCATCCAAAAGTGCCCCCAGAGGAAGGCTTTGGGTACAACTGAACTCCCCAGGGGAGCCTTTATGCAGCCCCACATGCAACTGGACCCTCCGTATTCGCTCTTTCACAGCAACCCTAAATATAGCCCTGGCCCGCCTGGCAGTCGACTGAAAACTCGGGCCCCAGAAAAACTGTTAAAAGCCTAATTCGCCCATCCAAAAGTGCCCCCAGAGGAAGGCTTTGGGTACAACTGAACTCCCCAGGGGAGCCTTTATGCAGCCCCACATGCAACTGGACCCTCCGTATTTGCTCTTTCACAGCAACCCTAAATATAGCCCTGGCCCGCCTGGCAGTCGACTGAAAACTCGGGCCCCAGAAAATGCATTAAAAGCCTAATTCGCCCATCCAAAAGTGCCCCCAGAGGAAGGCTTTGGGTACAACTGAACTCCCCAGGGGAGCCTTTACGCAGCCCCACATGCAACTGGACCCTCCTTGTTCACTGTTTACGAGCAACCCTAAATATACCCCTAGCCACCATGGCAGAAGACTGAAAACTCGGGCCACAGAAAAAGCGTTTCAAGCCCCTTTCGCCCATCCAGAAGTGCCCCCAAAGGAAGGCTTTGGGTACAAGTGAACTCCCCAGGGGAGCCTTTATGCAGCCCCACATTCAACTGGACCCTCCGTGTTCGCTCTTTACAGCAACCCTAAATATAATCCTAGCCAGCATGGCAGAAGACTGAAAACTCGGGCCACAGAAAATGCGTTTCAAGCCCCATTCACCCATCCAGAAGTGCCCCCAAAGGAAGGCTTTGGGTACAAGTGAACTCCCCAGGGGAGCCTTTATGCAGCCCCACATGCAACTGGACCCTCCGTGTTCGCTCTTTACAGCAACCCTAAATATAATCCTAGCCAGCATGGCAGAAGACTGAAAACTCGGGCCACAAAAAAGCGTTTCAAGCCCCTTTCGCCCATCCAGAAGTGCCCCCAAAGGAAGGCTTTGGGTACAAGTGAACTCCCCAGGTTAGCCTTTATGCAGCCCCACATGCAACTGGACCCTCCTTGTTCACTGTTTACGAGCAACCCTATATATACCCCTAGACACCATGGCAGAAGACTGAAAACTCGGGCTCCAGAAAATGCGTTTCAAGCCCCATTCACCCATCCAGAAGTGCCCCCAAAGGAAGGCTTTGGGTACAACTGAACTCCCCAGGGGAGCCTTTATGCAGCCCCACATGCAACTGGACCCTCCGGGTTCACTCTTTCACCGCAAGCCTAAATATAGCCCTCGGCGCAATGGGAGAAGACTGAAAAAGCGGGCCTCAGAAAACGCATTGCAATTCCCCTTGGAACATACAAATGTGCCCCCAGAGGAAGGCTTTGGGTACAACTGGACTCCCCAGGGGAGCCTTTATGCAGCCCCACATGCAACTGGACCCTCCGTATTCGCTCTTTCACCGCAAGCCTAAATATAGCCCTAGCACGCCTGGCAGTCGACTGAAAGCTCGGGCCACAGAAAATGCGTTTCAAGCCCCATTCGCCCATCCAAAAGTGCCCCCAAAGGAAGGCTTTGGGTACATCTGAACTCCCCAGGGGAGCCTTTACGCAGCCCCACATGCAACTGGACCCTCCGGGTTCGCTCTTTACAGCAACCCTAAATATAACCCTAGCCAGCATGGCAGAAGACTGAAAACTCGGGCCACAGAAAAAGTGTTTCAAGCCCCTTTCGCCCATCCAGAAGTGCCCCCAAAGGAAGGCTTTGGGTAAAAGTGAACTCCCCAGGGGAGCCTTTCTGCAGCCCCACATGCAACTGGACCCTCCGTATTCGCTCTTTCACAGCAAGCCTAAATATAACCCTGGCCCGCATGGGACACGACTGAAAAATCGGGCCCCAGAAAAAGTGTTTCAAGCCCCTTTCGCCCATCCAGAAGTGCCCCCAAAGGAAGGCTTTGGGTACAAGTGAACTCCCCAGGGGAGCCTTTATGCAGCCCCACATGCAACTGGACCCTCCTTGTTCACTATTTACGAGGAACCCTAAATATAACCCTGGCCCGCCTGGCAGTCGACTGAAAACTCAATCCCCATAAAAACTGTTAAAAGCCTAATTCGCCCATCCAAAAGTGCCCCCAGAGGAAGGCTTTGGGTACAACTGAACTCCCCAGGGGAGCCTTTACGCAGCCCCACATGCAACTGGACCCTCCTTGTTCACTGTTTACGAGCAACCCTAAATATACCCCTAGCCACCATGGCAGAAGACTGAAAACTCGGGCCACAGAAAAAGCGTTTCAAGCCCCATTCGCCCATCCAGAAGTGCCCCCAAAGGAAGGCTTTGGGTACAAGTGAACTCCCCAGGGGAGCCTTTATGCAGCCCCACATTCAACTGGACCCTCTGTGTTCGCTCTTTACAGCAACCCTAAATATAATCCTAGCCAGCATGGCAGAAGACTGAAAACTCGGGCCACAGAAAATGCGTTTCAAGCCCCATTCACCCATCCAGAAGTGCCCCCAAAGGAAGGCTTTGGGTACAAGTGAACTCCCCAGGGGAGCCTTTATGCAGCCCCACATGCAACTGGACCCTCCGTGTTCGCTCTTTACAGCAACCCTAAATATAATCCTAGCCAGCATGGCAGAAGACTGAAAACTCGGGCCACAAAAAAGCGTTTCAAGCCCCTTTCGCCCATCCAGAAGTGCCCCCAAAGGAAGGCTTTGGGTACAAGTGAACTCCCCAGGTTAGCCTTTATGCAGCCCCACATGCAACTGGACCCTCCTTGTTCACTGTTTACGAGCAACCCTATATATACCCCTAGACACCATGGCAGAAGACTGAAAACTCGGGCCCCAGAAAATGCGTTAAAAGCCCCATTCACCCATCCAGAAGTGCCCCCAAAGGAAGGCTTTGGGTACAAGTGAACTCCCCAGGGGAGCCTTTACGCAGCCCCACATGCAACTGGACCCTCCTTGTTCACTGTTTACGAGCAACCCTAAATATACCCCTAGGCACCATGGCAGAAGACTGAAAACTCGGGCTCCAGAAAATGCGTTTCAAGCCCCATTCACCCATCCAGAAGTGCCCCCAAAGGAAGGCTTTGGGTACAACTGAACTCCCCAGGGGAGCCTTTACGCAGCCCCACATGCAACTGGACCCTCCGGGTTCACTCTTTCACCGCAAGCCTAAATATAGCCCTAGCACTCCTGGCAGTCGACTGAAAGCTCGGGCCACAGAAAATGTGTTACGAGCCCCATTCGCCCATCCAAAAGTGCCCCCAAAGGAAGGCTTTGGGTACATCTGAACTCCCCAGGGGAGCCTTTATGCAGCCCCACATGCAACTGGACCCTCCGTGTTCGCTCTTTACAGCAAGCCTAAATATAACCCTAGCCAGCATGGCAGAAGACTGAAAACTCGGGCCACAGAAAATGCGTTTCAAGCCCCTTTCGCCCATCCAGAAGTGCCCCCAAAGGAAGGCTTTGGGTACAAGTGAACTCCCCAGGGGAGCCTTTATGCAGCCCCACATGCAACTGGACCCTCCTTGTTCACTGTTTACGAGCAACCCTAAATATACCCCTAGCCACCATGGCAGAAGACTGAAAACTCGGGCTCCAGAAAATGCGTTTCAAGCCCCATTCACCCATCCAGAAGTGCCCCCAAAGGAAGGCTTTGGGTACAAGTGAACTCCCCAGGGGAGCCTTTATGCAGCCCCACATGCAACTGGACCCTCCGGGTTCACTCTTTCACCGCAAGCCTAAATATAGCCCTCGGCGCAATGGGAGAAGACTGAAAACTCGGGCCCTAGAAAACGCATTGCGATTCCCCTTGGACCATCAAAAAGAGGTCCCAAAGGTAGGCTTTAGGTACAACTGGACTCCCCAGGGGAGCCTTAACGCAGCCCCACATGCAACTGGACCCTCCGTATTCGCTCTTTCAAAGCAACCCTAAATATAGCCCTGACCCGCCTGGCAGTCGACTGAAAACTCGGGCCCCAGAAAATGCGTTAAAAGCCTAATTCGCCCATCCAAAAGTGCCCCCAGAGGAAGGCTTTGGGTACAACTGAACTCCCCAAGGGAGCCTTTATGCAGCCCCACATGCAACTGGACCCTCCGGGTTCACTCTTTCACCGCAAGCCTAAATATAGCCCTAGCACGCCTGGCAGTCAACTGAAAGCTCGGGCCACAGAAAATGTGTTACGAGCCCCATTCGCCCATCCAAAAGTGCCCCTAGAGGAAGGCTTTGGGTACAACTGAACTCCCCAGGGGAGCCTTTATGCAGCCCCACATGCAACTGGACCCTCCTTGTTCACTGTTTACGAGCAACCCTAAATATAACCCTAGCCACCATGGCAATCGACTGAAAACTCGGGCTCCAGAAAATGCGTTTCAAGCCCCATTCACCCATCCAGAAGTGACCCCAAAGGAAGGCTTTGAGTACAACTGAACTCCCCAGGGGAGCCTTAATGCAGCTTCACATGCAACTGGACCCTCCGTATTCGCTCTTTCACAGCAACCCTAAATATACCCCTAGCCAGCATGGCAGAAGACTGAAAACTCGGGCAACAGAAAATGCGTTTCAAGCCCCATTCGCCCATCCAAAAGTGCCCCCAGAGGAAGGCTTTGGGTACAAGTGAACTCCCCAGGGGAGCCTTTACGCAGCCCCACATGCAACTGGACCCTCCTTGTTCACTGTTTACGAGCTACCCTAAATATACTCCTAGCCACCATGGCAGAAGACTGAAAACTCAGGCCCCAGAAAATGCGTTAAAAGCCTAATTCGCCCATCCCGAAGTGCCCCCAGAGGAAGGCTTTGGGTACAACTGAACTCCCCAGGGGAGCCTTTATGCAGCCCCACATGCAACTGGACCCTCCGTATTCGCTCTTTCACAGCAACCCTAAATATAGCCCTGGCCCGCCTGGCAGTCGACTGAAAATTCTGGCCAGAGAAAAAGCGTTTCAAGCCCCTTTTGCCCATCCAGAAGTGCCCGCAAAGGAAGGCTTTGGGTACAAGCGAACTCCCCAGGGGAGCCTTTACGCAGCCCCACATGCAAGTGGACCCTCCTTGTTCACTGTTTACGAGCTACCCTAAATATACCCCTAGCCTGCATGGCAGAAGACTGAAAACTCGGGCTCCAGAAAATGCGTTTCAAGCCCCATTAACCCATCCAGAAGTGCCCCCAAAGGAAGGCTTTGGGTACAAGTGAACTCCCCAGGGGAGCCTTTATGCAGCCCCACATGCAACTGGACCCTCCGGGTTCACTCTTTCACCGTAAGCCTAAATATAACCCTAGCACGCCTGGCAGTCGACTGAAAGCTCGGGCCACAGAAAATGTGTTACGAGCCCCATTCGCCCATCCAAAAGTGCCCCCAAAGGAAGGCTTTGGGTACATCTGAACTCCCCAGGGGAGTCTTTACGCAGCCCCACATGCAACTGGACCCTCCGTGTTCGCTCTTTACAGCAAGCCTAAATATAACCCTAGCCAGCATGGCAGAAGACTGAAAACTCGGGCCACAGAAAAAGCGTTTCAAGCCCCTTTCGCCCATCCAGAAGTGCCCCCAAAGGAAGGCTTTGGGTACAACTGAACTCCCCAGGGGAGCCTTAACGCAGCCCCACATGCAACTGGACCCTCAGTATTCGCTCTTTCACAGCAAGCCTAAATATAGCCCTGGCCCACCTGGCAGTCGACTGAAAACTCGGGCCCCAGAAAATGCGTTAAAAGCCTAATTCGCCCATCCAAAAGTGCCCCCAGAGGAAGGCTTTGGGTACAAGTGAACGCCCCAGGGGAGCCTTTACGCAGCCCCACATGCAACTGGACCCTCCTTGTTCACTGTTTACGAGCAACCCTAAATATACCCCTAGGCAACATGGCAGAAGACTGAAAACTCGGGCTCCAGAAAATGCGTTTCAAGCCCCATTCACCCATCCAGAAGTGCCCCCAAAGGAAGGCTTTGGGTACAAGTGAACTCCCCAGGGGAGCCTTTATGCAGCCCCACATGCAACTGGACCCTCCGGGTTCACTCTTTCACCGCAAGCCTAAATATAGCCCTCGGCGCAATGGGAGAAGACTGAAAAAGCGGGCCTCAGAAAACGCATTGCGATTCCCCTTGGACCATCCAAAAGTGCCCCCAGAGGAAGGCTTTGGGTACAAGTGAACGCCCCAGGGGAGCCTTAACGCAGCCCCACATGCAACTGGACCCTCCGTATTCGCTCTTTCACAGCAACCCTAAATATAACCCTGGCCCGCCTGGCAGTCGACTGAAAACTCGGGCCCCAGAAAATGCATTAAAAGCCTAATTCGCCCATCCAAAAGTGCCCCCAGAGGAAGGCTTTGGGTACAACTGGACTCCGCAGGGGAGCCTTAACGCAGCCCCACATGCAATTGGACCCTCCGTATTCGCTCTTTACAGCAACCCTAAATATAGCCATGGCCCGCCTGGCAGTCGACTGAAAACTCGGGCCCCAGAAAATGCGTTAAAAGCCTAATTCGCCCATCCAAAAGTGCCAACAGAGGAAGGCTTTGGGTACAACTGAACTCCCCAGGGGAGCCTTTATGCAGCCCCACATGCAACTGGACCCTCCGGGTTCACTATTTCACCGCAAGCCTAAATATAGCCCTAGCACGCCTGGCAGTCGACTGAAAGCTCGGGCCACAGGAAATGTGTTACGAGCCCCATTCGCCCATCCAAAAGTGCCCCTAGAGGAAGGCTTTGGGTACAACTGAACTCCCCAGGGGAGCCTTTATGCAGCCCCACATGCAACTAGACACTCCTTGTTCACTGTTTACGAGCAACCCTAAATATAACCCTAGCCAGCATGGCAGAAGACTGAAAACTCGGGCCACAGAAAAAGCGTTTCAAGCCCCTTTCGCCCATCCAAAAGTGCCTCCAAAGGAAGGCTTTAGGTACAACTGAACTCCCCAGGGGAGCCTTTATGCAGCCCCACATGCAACTGGACCCTCCTTGTTCACTGTTTACGAGCAACCCTAAATATACCCCTAGCCACCATGGCAGAAGACTGAAAACTCGGGCTCCAGAAAATGCGTTTCAAGCCCCATTCACCCATCCAGAAGTGCCCCCAAAGGAAGGCTTTGGGTACAAGTGAACTCCCCAGGGGAGCCTTTATGCAGCCCCACATGCAACTGGACCGTCTGGGTTCACTCTTTCACCGCAAGCCTAAATATAGCCCTGGGCGCAATGGGAGAAGACTGAAAAAGCGGGCCTCAGAAAACGCATTGCGATTCCCCTTGGAACATACAAACGTGCCCTCAAAGGAAGGCTTTGGGTACAACTGGACTCCCCAGGGGAGCCTTAACGCAGCCCCACATGCAACTGGACCCTCCGTATTCGCTCTTTCAAAGCAACCCTAAATATAGCCCTGGCCCGCCTGGCAGGCGACTGAAAACTCGGGCCACAGAAAATGCATTAAAAGCCTAATTCGCCCATCCAAATGTGCCCCCAGAGGAAGGCTTTGGGTACAAGTGAACTCCCCAGGGGAGCCTTTACGCAGCCCCACATGCAACTGGACCCTCCGGGTTCACTCTTTCACTGCAAGCCTAAATATAGCCCTAGCACGCCTGGCAGTCGACTGAAAGCTCGGGCCACAGAAAATGCGTTTCAAGCCCCTTTCGCCCATCCAAAAGTGCCCCCAAAGGAAGGCTTTGGGTACATCTGAACTCCCCAGGGGAGCCTTTACGCAGCCCCACATGCAACTGGACCCTCCGTGTTCGCTCTTTACAGCAACCCTAAATATAACCCTAGCCAGCATGGCAGAAGACTGAAAACTCGGGCCACAGAAAAAGTGTTTCAAGCCCCTTTCGCCCATCCAGAAGTGCCCCCAAAGGAAGGCTTTGGGTAAAAGTGAACTCCCCAGGGGAGCCTTTCTGCAGCCCCACATGCAACTGGACCCTCCGTATTCGCTCTTTCACAGCAAGCCTAAATATAACCCTGGCCCGCATGGGACACGACTGAAAAATCGGGCCCCAGAAAAAGTGTTTCAAGCCCCTTTCGCCCATCCAGAAGTGCCCCCAAAGGAAGGCTTTGGGTACAAGTGAACTCCCCAGGGGAGCCTTTATGCAGCCCCACATGCAACTGGACCCTCCTTGTTCACTATTTACGAGGAAACCTAAATATAGCCCTGGCCCGCCTGGCAGTCGACTGAAAACTCAATCCCCATAAAAACTGTTAAAAGCCTAATTCGCCCATCCAAAAGTGCCCCCAGAGGAAGGCTTTGGGTACAAGTGAACTCCCCAGGGGAGCCTTTACGCAGCCCCACATGCAACTGGACCCTCCTTGTTCACTGTTTACGAGCAACCCTAAATATACCCCTAGGCACCATGGCAGAAGACTGAAAACTCGGGCTCCAGAAAATGCGTTTCAAGCCCCATTCACCCATCCAGAAGTGCCCCCAAAGGAAGGCTTTGGGTACAACTGAACTCCCCAGGGGAGCCTTTACGCAGCCCCACATGCAACTGGACCCTCCGGGTTCACTCTTTCACCGCAAGCCTAAATATAGCCCTAGCACTCCTGGCAGTCGACTGAAAGCTCGGGCCACAGAAAATGTGTTACGAGCCCCATTCGCCCATCCAAAAGTGCCCCCAAAGGAAGGCTTTGGGTACATCTGAACTCCCCAGGGGAGCCTTTATGCAGCCCCACATGCAACTGGACCCTCCGTGTTCGCTCTTTACAGCAAGCCTAAATATAACCCTAGCCAGCATGGCAGAAGACTGAAAACTCGGGCCACAGAAAATGCGTTTCAAGCCCCTTTCGCCCATCCAGAAGTGCCCCCAAAGGAAGGCTTTGGGTACAAGTGAACTCCCCAGGGGAGCCTTTATGCAGCCCCACATGCAACTGGACCCTCCTTGTTCACTGTTTACGAGCAACCCTAAATATACCCCTAGCCACCATGGCAGAAGACTGAAAACTCGGGCTCCAGAAAATGCGTTTCAAGCCCCATTCACCCATCCAGAAGTGCCCCCAAAGGAAGGCTTTGGGTACAAGTGAACTCCCCAGGGGAGCCTTTATGCAGCCCCACATGCAACTGGACCCTCCGGGTTCACTCTTTCACCGCAAGCCTAAATATAGCCCTCGGCGCAATGGGAGAAGACTGAAAACTCGGGCCCTAGAAAACGCATTGCGATTCCCCTTGGACCATCAAAAAGAGGTCCCAAAGGTAGGCTTTAGGTACAACTGGACTCCCCAGGGGAGCCTTAACGCAGCCCCACATGCAACTGGACCCTCCGTATTCGCTCTTTCAAAGCAACCCTAAATATAGCCCTGGCCCGCCTGGCAGTCGACTGAAAACTCGGGCCCCAGAAAATGCGTTAAAAGCCTAATTCGCCCATCCAAAAGTGCCCCCAGAGGAAGGCTTTGGGTACAACTGAACTCCCCAAGGGAGCCTTTATGCAGCCCCACATGCAACTGGACCCTCCGGGTTCACTCTTTCACCGCAAGCCTAAATATAGCCCTAGCACGCCTGGCAGTCAACTGAAAGCTCGGGCCACAGAAAATGTGTTACGAGCCCCATTCGCCCATCCAAAAGTGCCCCTAGAGGAAGGCTTTGGGTACAACTGAACTCCCCAGGGGAGCCTTTATGCAGCCCCACATGCAACTGGACCCTCCTTGTTCACTGTTTACGAGCAACCCTAAATATAACCCTAGCCACCATGGCAATCGACTGAAAACTCGGGCTCCAGAAAATGCGTTTCAAGCCCCATTCACCCATCCAGAAGTGACCCCAAAGGAAGGCTTTGAGTACAACTGAACTCCCCAGGGGAGCCTTAACGCAGCTTCACATGCAACTGGACCCTCCGTATTCGCTCTTTCACAGCAACCCTAAATATACCCCTAGCCAGCATGGCAGAAGACTGAAAACTCGGGCCACAGAAAATGCGTTTCAAGCCCCATTCGCCCATCCAAAAGTGCCCCCAGAGGAAGGCTTTGGGTACAAGTGAACTCCCCAGGGGAGCCTTTACGCAGCCCCACATGCAACTGGACCCTCCTTGTTCACTGTTTACGAGCTACCCTAAATATACTCCTAGCCACCATGGCAGAAGACTGAAAACTCAGGCCCCAGAAAATGCGTTAAAAGCCTAATTCGCCCATCCAGAAGTGCCCCCAGAGGAAGGCTTTGGGTACAACTGAACTCCCCAGGGGAGCCTTTATGCAGCCCCACATGCAACTGGACCCTCCGTATTCGCTCTTTCACAGCAACCCTAAATATAGCCCTGGCCCGCCTGGCAGTCGACTGAAAATTCTGGCCAGAGAAAAAGCGTTTCAAGCCCCTTTTGCCCATCCAGAAGTGCCCCCAAAGGAAGGCTTTGGGTACAAGCGAACTCCCCAGGGGAGCCTTTACGCAGCCCCACATGCAAGTGGACCCTCCTTGTTCACTGTTTACGAGCTACCCTAAATATACCCCTAGCCTGCATGGCAGAAGACTGAAAACTCGGGCTCCAGAAAATGCGTTTCAAGCCCCATTAACCCATCCAGAAGTGCCCCCAAAGGAAGGCTTTGGGTACAAGTGAACTCCCCAGGGGAGCCTTTATGCAGCCCCACATGCAACTGGACCCTCCGGGTTCACTCTTTCACCGTAAGCCTAAATATAACCCTAGCACGCCTGGCAGTCGACTGAAAGCTCGGGCCACAGAAAATGTGTTACGAGCCCCATTCGCCCATCCAAAAGTGCCCCCAAAGGAAGGCTTTGGGTACATCTGAACTCCCCAGGGGAGTCTTTACGCAGCCCCACATGCAACTGGACCCTCCGTGTTCGCTCTTTACAGCAAGCCTAAATATAACCCTAGCCAGCATGGCAGAAGACTGAAAACTCGGGCCACAGAAAAAGCGTTTCAAGCCCCTTTCGCCCATCCAGAAGTGCCCCCAAAGGAAGGCTTTGGGTACAACTGAACTCCCCAGGGGAGCCTTAACGCAGCCCCACATGCAACTGGACCCTCCGTATTCGCTCTTTCACAGCAAGCCTAAATATAGCCCTGGCCCACCTGGCAGTCGACTGAAAACTCGGGCCCCAGAAAATGCGTTAAAAGCCTAATTCGCCCATCCAAAAGTGCCCCCAGAGGAAGGCTTTGGGTACAAGTGAACGCCCCAGGGGAGCCTTTACGCAGCCCCACATGCAACTGGACCCTCCTTGTTCACTGTTTACGAGCAACCCTAAATATACCCCTAGGCAACATGGCAGAAGACTGAAAACTCGGGCTCCAGAAAATGCGTTTCAAGCCCCATTCACCCATCCAGAAGTGCCCCCAAAGGAAGGCTTTGGGTACAAGTGAACTCCCCAGGGGAGCCTTTATGCAGCCCCACATGCAACTGGACCCTCCGGGTTCACTCTTTCACCGCAAGCCTAAATATAGCCCTCGGCGCAATGGGAGAAGACTGAAAAAGCGGGCCTCAGAAAACGCATTGCGATTCCCCTTGGACCATCCAAAAGTGCCCCCAGAGGAAGGCTTTGGGTACAAGTGAACGCCCCAGGGGAGCCTTAACGCAGCCCCACATGCAACTGGACCCTCCGTATTCGCTCTTTCACAGCAACCCTAAATATAACCCTGGCCCGCCTGGCAGTCGACTGAAAACTCGGGCCCCAGAAAATGCATTAAAAGCCTAATTCGCCCATCCAAAAGTGCCCCCAGAGGAAGGCTTTGGGTACAACTGGACTCCGCAGGGGAGCCTTAACGCAGCCCCACATGCAATTGGACCCTCCGTATTCGCTCTTTACAGCAACCCTAAATATAGCCATGGCCCGCCTGGCAGTCGACTGAAAACTCGGGCCCCAGAAAATGCGTTAAAAGCCTAATTCGCCCATCCAAAAGTGCCAACAGAGGAAGGCTTTGGGTACAACTGAACTCCCCAGGGGAGCCTTTATGCAGCCCCACATGCAACTGGACCCTCCGGGTTCACTATTTCACCGCAAGCCTAAATATAGCCCTAGCACGCCTGGCAGTCGACTGAAAGCTCGGGCCACAGGAAATGTGTTACGAGCCCCATTCGCCCATCCAAAAGTGCCCCTAGAGGAAGGCTTTGGGTACAACTGAACTCCCCAGGGGAGCCTTTATGCAGCCCCACATGCAACTAGACACTCCTTGTTCACTGTTTACGAGCAACCCTAAATATAACCCTAGCCAGCATGGCAGAAGACTGAAAACTCGGGCCACAGAAAAAGCGTTTCAAGCCCCTTTCGCCCATCCAAAAGTGCCTCCAAAGGAAGGCTTTAGGTACAACTGAACTCCCCAGGGGAGCCTTTATGCAGCCCCACATGCAACTGGACCCTCCTTGTTCACTGTTTACGAGCAACCCTAAATATACCCCTAGCCACCATGGCAGAAGACTGAAAACTCGGGCTCCAGAAAATGCGTTTCAAGCCCCATTCACCCATCCAGAAGTGCCCCCAAAGGAAGGCTTTGGGTACAAGTGAACTCCCCAGGGGAGCCTTTATGCAGCCCCACATGCAACTGGACCGTCTGGGTTCACTCTTTCACCGCAAGCCTAAATATAGCCCTGGGCGCAATGGGAGAAGACTGAAAAAGCGGGCCTCAGAAAACGCATTGCGATTCCCCTTGGAACATACAAACGTGCCCTCAAAGGAAGGCTTTGGGTACAACTGGACTCCCCAGGGGAGCCTTAACGCAGCCCCACATGCAACTGGACCCTCCGTATTCGCTCTTTCAAAGCAACCCTAAATATAGCCCTGGCCCGCCTGGCAGGCGACTGAAAACTCGGGCCACAGAAAATGCATTAAAAGCCTAATTCGCCCATCCAAATGTGCCCCCAGAGGAAGGCTTTGGGTACAAGTGAACTCCCCAGGGGAGCCTTTATGCAGCCCCACATGCAACTGGACCCTCCGGGTTCACTCTTTCACCGCAAGCCTAAATATAGCCCTAGCACGCCTGGCAGTCGACTGAAAGCTCGGGCCACAGAAAATGCGTTTCAAGCCCCTTTCGCCCATCCAAAAGTGCCCCCAAAGGAAGGCTTTGGGTACATCTGAACTCCCCAGGGGAGCCTTTACGCAGCCCCACATGCAACTGGACCCTCCGTGTTCGCTCTTTACAGCAACCCTAAATATAACCCTAGCCAGCATGGCAGAAGACTGAAAACTCGGGCCACAGAAAAAGTGTTTCAAGCCCCTTTCGCCCATCCAGAAGTGCCCCCAAAGGAAGGCTTTGGGTAAAAGTGAACTCCCCAGGGGAGCCTTTCTGCAGCCCCACATGCAACTGGACCCTCCGTATTCGCTCTTTCACAGCAAGCCTAAATATAACCCTGGCCCGCATGGGACACGACTGAAAAATCGGGCCCCAGAAAAAGTGTTTCAAGCCCCTTTCGCCCATCCAGAAGTGCCCCCAAAGGAAGGCTTTGGGTACAAGTGAACTCCCCAGGGGAGCCTTTATGCAGCCCCACATGCAACTGGACCCTCCTTGTTCACTATTTACGAGGAAACCTAAATATAGCCCTGGCCCGCCTGGCAGTCGACTGAAAACTCAATCCCCATAAAAACTGTTAAAAGCCTAATTCGCCCATCCAAAAGTGCCCCCAGAGGAAGGCTTTGGGTACAAGTGAACTCCCCAGGGGAGCCTTTACGCAGCCCCACATGCAACTGGACCCTCTGTGTTCGCTCTTTACAGCAACCCTAAATATAACAATAGCCAGCATGGCAGAAGATTGAAAACTCGGGCCACAGAAAAAGTTTCAAGCCCCATTCGCCCATCCAGAAGTGCCCCCAAAGGAAGGCTTTGGGTACAGCTGAACTCCCCAGGTGAGCCTTTATGCCGCCCCACATGCAACTGGACCGTCTGGGTTCACTCTTTCACCGCAAGCCTAAATATAGCCCTCGGCGCAATGGGAGAAGACTGAAAAAGCGGGACATAGAAAACGCATTGCGATTCCCCTTGGACCATCCAGAAGTGCCCCCAAAGGAAGGCTTTAGGTACATCTGAACTCCCCAGGGGAGCCTTTACGCAGCCCCACATGCAAGTGGACCCTCCGTGTTCGCTCTTTACAGCAACCCTAAATATAACCCTAGCCAGCATGGCAGAAGACTGAAAACTCGGGCCACAGAAAAAGCGTTTCAAGCCCCATTCGCCCATCCAGAAGTGCCCCCAAAGGAAGGCTTTGGGTACAACTGAACTCCCCAGGGGAGCCTTTATGCAGCCCCACATGCAACTGGACCGTCCGGGTTCACTCTTTCACAGCAACCCTAAATATAACCCTGGCCCGCCTGGCAGTCGACTGAAAACTCGGGCTCCAGAAAATGCGTTAAAAGCCTAATTCGCCCATCCAAAAGTGCCCCCAGAGGAAGGCTTTGGGTACAACTGAACTCCCCAGGGGAGCCTTTATGCAGCCCCACATGCAACTGGACCCTCCGTATTCGCTCTTTCACAGCAACCCTAAATATAGCCCTGGCCCGCCTGGCAGTCGACTGAAAACTCGGGCCCCAGAAAAACTGTTAAAAGCCTAATTCGCCCATCCAAAAGTGCCCCCAGAGGAAGGCTTTGGGTACAACTGAACTCCCCAGGGGAGCCTTTATGCAGCCCCACATGCAACTGGACCCTCCGTATTTGCTCTTTCACAGCAACCCTAAATATAGCCCTGGCCCGCCTGGCAGTCGACTGAAAACTCGGGCCCCAGAAAATGCATTAAAAGCCTAATTCGCCCATCCAAAAGTGCCCCCAGAGGAAGGCTTTGGGTACAACTGAACTCCCCAGGGGAGCCTTTACGCAGCCCCACATGCAACTGGACCCTCCTTGTTCACTGTTTACGAGCAACCCTAAATATACCCCTAGGCACCATGGCAGAAGACTGAAAACTCGGGCCACAGAAAAAGCGTTTCAAGCCCCTTTCGCCCATCCAGAAGTGCCCCCAAAGGAAGGCTTTGGGTACAAGTGAACTCCCCAGGGGAGCCTTTATGCAGCCCCACATGCAACTGGACCCTCCGGGTTCACTCTTTCACCGCAAGCCTAAATATAGCCCTAGCACGCCTGGCAGTCGACTGAAAGCTCGGGCCCCAGAAAATGTGTTACGAGCCCCATTCGCCCATCCAAAAGTGCCCCCAAAGGAAGGCTTTGGGTACATCTGAACTCCCCAGGGGAGCCTTTATGCAGCCCCACATGCAACTGGACCCTCCGTATTCGCTCTTTCACAGCAACCCTAAATATAACCCAGGCCCGCATAGCAGACGACTGAAAAATCGGGCACCAGAAAAAGTGCTACAAGCCCCTTTCGCCCATCCAAAAGTGCCCCCAAAGGAAGGCTTTGGGTACATCTGAACTCCCCAGGGGAGCCTTTATGCAGCCCCACATGCAACTGGACCCTCCTTGTTCACTGTTTACGAGCAACCCTAAATATACCCCTAGCCACCATGGCAGAAGACTGAAAACTGGGGCTCCAGAAAATGCGTTTCAAGCCCCATTCACCCATCCAGAAGTGCCCCCAAAGGAAGGCTTTGGGTACAAGTGAACTCCCCAGGGGAGCCTTTATGCAGCCCCACATGCAACTGGACCCTCCGGGTTCACTCTTTCACCGCAAGCCTAAATATAGCCCTCGGCGCAATGGGAGAAGACTGAAAAAGAGGGCCTCAGAAAAACAGTTAAAAGCCTAATTCGCCCCTCCAAAAGTGCCCCCAAAGGAAGGCTTTGGGTACAAGTGAACTCCCCAGGGGAGCCTTTATGCAGCCCCACATGCAACTGGACCCTCCGGGTTCACTCTTTCACCGCAAGCCTAAATATAGCCCTAGCACGCCTGGCAGTCGACTGAAAGCTCGGGCCACAGAAAATGTGTTACGAGCCCCATTCGCCCATCCAAAAGTGCCCCCAAAGGAAGGCTTTGGGTACATCTGAACTCCCCAGGGGAGCCTTTACGCAGCCCCACATGGAACTGGACCCTCCGTGTTCGCTCTTTACAGCAACACTAAATATAACCCTAGCCAGCATTGCAGAAGACTGAAAACTCGGGCCACAGAAAAAGCGTTTCAAGCCCCATTCACCCGTCCAGAAGTGCCCCCAAAGGAAGGCTTTGGGTACAACTGAACTCCCCAGGGGAGCCTTTATGCAGCCCCACATGCAACTGGACCCTCCGGGTTCACTCTTTCACCGCAAGCCTAAATATATATCCCTAGCACGCCTGGCAGTCGACTGAAAGCTCGGGCCACAGAAAATGTGTTACGAGCCCCATTCACACATCCAGAAGTGCCCCCAAAGGAAGGCTTTGGGTACATCTGAACTCCCCAGGGGAGCCTTTATGCAGCCCCACATGCAACTGGACCCTCCGTGTTCGCTCTTTACAGCAACCCTAAATATAACCCTAGCCAGCATGGCAGAAGACTGAAAACTCGGGCCACAGAAAAAGCGTTTCAAGCCCCTTTCGCCCATCCAGAAGTGCCCCCAAAGGAAGGCTTTGGGTACAGCTGAACTCCCCAGGGGAGCCTTTATGCAGCCCCACATGCAACTGGACCCTCCGTATTCGCTCTTTCACAGCAACCCTAAATATAGCCCTGGCCCGCCTGGCAGTCGACTGAAAACTCGGGCCACAGAAAATGCATTAAAAGCCTAATTCACCCATACAAAAGTGCCCCCAGAGGAAGGCTTTGAGTACATCTGAACTCCCCAGGGGAGCCTTTATGCAGCCCCACATGCAACTGGACCCTCCGTGTTCGCTCTTTACAGCAACCCTAAATATACCACTAGCCAGCATGGCAGAAGACTGAAAACTCGGGCCACAGAAAAAGCGTTTCAAGCCCCATTCACCCGTCCAGAAGTGCCCCCAAAGGAAGGCTTTGGGTACAACTGAACTCCCCAGGGGAGCCTTTATGCAGCCCCACATGCAACTGGACCCTCCGGGTTCACTCTTTCACAGCAACCCTAAATATAGCCCTGGCCCGCCTGGCAGTCGACTGAAAACTCGGGCCCCAGAAAATGCGTTAAAAGCCTAATTCGCCCATCCAAAAGTGCCCCCAGAGGAAGGCTTTGGGTACAACTGAACTCCCGAGGGGAGCCTTAACGCAGCCCCACATGCAACTGGACCCTCCTTATCTCTCTTTCACAGCAACCCTAAATATAGCCCTGGCCCGCCTGGCAGTCGACTGAAAACTCGGGCCCCAGAAAATGCATTAAAAGCCTAATTCGCCCATCCAAAAGTGCCCCCAGAGGAAGGCTTTGGGTACAACTGAACTCCCCAGGGGAGCCTTTATGCAGCCCCACATGCAACTGGACCCTCCGGGTTCACTCTTTCACCGCAAGCCTAAATATATCCCTAGCACGCCTGGCAGTCGACTGAAAGCTCGGGCCACAGAAAATGTGTTACGAGCCCCATTCGCCCATCCAAAAGTGCCCCCAAAGGAAGGCTTTGGGTACATCTGAACTCCCCAGGGGAGCCTTTATGCAGCCCCACATGCAACTGGACCCTCCGTGTTCGCTCTTTACAGCAACCCTAAATATAACCCTAGCCAGCATTGCAGAAGACTGAAAACTCGGGCCACAGAAAAAGCGTTTCAAGCCCCTTTCGCCCATCCAGAAGTGCCCCCAAAGGAAGGCTTTGGGTACAGCTGAACTCCCCACGGGAGCCTTTATGCAGCCCCACATGCAACTGGACCCTCCGGGTTCACTCTTTCGCCGCAAGCTTAAATATAGCCCTCGGCGCAATGGGAGAAAACTGAACAAGCGGGCCTAAGAAAACGCATTGCGATTCCCCTTGGACCATCCAAAAGTGCCCCCAAAGGAAGGCTTTGGGTACAACTGGACTCCCCAGGGGAGCCTTAACGCAGCCCCACATGCAACTGGACCCTCCGTATTCGCTCTTTCACAGCAACCCTAAATATAGCCCTGGCCCGCCTGGCAGTCGACTGAAAACTCGGGCCCCAGAAAATGCATTAAAAGCCTAATTCGCCCATACAAAAGTGCCCCCAGAGGAAGGCTTTGAGTACATCTGAACTCCCCAGGGGAGCCTTTATGCAGCCCCACATGCAACTGGACCCTCCGTGTTCGCTCTTTACAGCAACCCTAAATATAACCCTAGCCAGCATGGCAGAAGACTGAAAACTCGGGCCACAGAAAAAGCGTTTCAAGCTCCTTTCGCCCATCCAGAAATGCCCCCAAAGGAAGGCTTTGGGTACAAGTGAACTCCCCAGGGGAGCCTTTATGCAGCCCCACATGCAACTGGACCCTCCGGGTTCACTGTTTACAGCAACCCTAAATATACCCCTAGCCACCATGGCAGAAGACTGAAAACTCGGGCTCCAGAAAATGCGTTTCAAGCCCCATTCGCCCATCCAAAAGTGCCCCCAAAGGAAGGCTTTGGGTACATCTGAACTCCCCAGGGGAGCCTTTACGCAGCCCCACATGCAACTGGACCCTCCGTGTTCGCTCTTTCACCGCAAGCCTAAATATATCCCTCGGCGCAATGGGAGAAGACTGAAAAAGAGGGCCTCAGAAAAACAGTTAAAAGCCTAATTCGCCCATCCAAAAGTGCCCCCAGAGGAAGGCTTTGGGTACAAGTGAACTCCCCAGGGGAGCCTTTACGCAGCCCCACATGCAACTGGACCCTCCTTGTTCACTGTTTACGAGCAACCCTAAATATACCCCTAGCCACCATGGCAGAAGACTGAAAACTCGGGCTCCAGAAAATGCGTTTCAAGCCCCATTCGCCCATCCAAAAGTGCCCCCAAAGGAAGGCTTTGGGTACATCTGAACTCCCCAGGGGAGCCTTTACGCAGCCCCACATGCAACTGGACCCTCCGTGTTCGCTCTTTACAGCAACACTAAATATAACCCTAGCCAGCATGGCAGAAGACTGAAAACTCGGGCCACAGAAAAAGAGTTTCAAGCCCCATTCACCCGTCCAGAAGTGCCCCCAAAGGAAGGCTTTGGGTACAACTGAACTCCCCAGGGGAGCCTTTATGCAGCCCCACATGCAACTGGACCCTCCGGGTTCACTCTTTCACCGCAAGCCTAAATATAGCCCTGGCCCGCCTGGCAGTCGACTGAAAACTCGGGCCCCAGAAAATGCGTTAAAAGCCTAATTCGCCCATCCAAAAGTGCCCCCAGAGGAAGGCTTTGGGTACAACTGGACTCCCCAGGGGAGCCTTAACGCAGCCCCACATGCAACTGGACCCTCCGTATTCGCTCTTTCACAGCAACCCTAAATATAGCCCTGGCCCTCCTGGCAGTCGACTGAAAACTCGGGCCCCAGAAAATGCATTAAAAGCCTAATTCGCCCATCCAAAAGTGCCCCCAGAGGAAGGCTTTGGGTACAAGTGAACTCCCCAGGGGAGCCTTAACGCAGCCCCACATGCAACTGGACCCTCCTTCTTCACTGTTTACGAGCAACCCTAAATATACCCCTAGCCAGCATGGCAGAAGACTGAAAACTCGGGCTCCAGAAAATGCGTTTCAAGCCCCATTCACCCATCCAGAAGTGCCCCCAAAGGAAGGCTTTGGGTACAAGTGAACTCCCCAGGGGAGCCTTTATGCATCCCCACATGCAACTGGACCCTCCGGGTTCACTCTTTCACCGCAAGCCTAAATATAGCCCTACCACGCCTGGCAGTCGACTGAAAGTTCGGGCCAAAGAAAATGTGTTACGAGCCCCATTCGCCCATCTAAAAGTGCCCCCAAACGAAGGCTTTGGGTACAACTGGACTCCCCAGGGGAGCCTTTATGCAGCCCCACATGCAACTGGACCCTCCGGGTTCACTCTTTCACCGCAAGCCTAAATATAGCCCTCGGCGCAATGGGAGAAGACTGAAAAAGCGGGCCTCAGAAAACGCATTGCGATTCCCCTTGGACCATCCAAAAGTGCCCCCAAAGGAAGGCTTTGGGTACAACTGGACTCCCCAGGGGAGCCTTAACGCAGCCCCACATGCAACTGGACCCTCCGTATTCGCTCTTTCACAGCAACCCTAAATATAGCCCTGGCCCGCCTGGCAGTCGACTGAAAACTCGGGCCCCAGAAAATGCATTAAAAGCCTAATTCGCCCATCCAAAAGTGCCCCCAAAGGAAGGCTTTGGGTACAACTGAACTCCCCAGGGGAGCCTTTACGCAGCCCCACATGCAACTGGACCCTCCTTGTTCACTGTTTACGAGCAACCATAAATATAACCCTAGCCAGCATGGCAGAAGACTGAAAACTCGGGCTCCAGAAAATGCGTTTCAAGCCCCATTCACCCATCCAGAAGTGCCCCCAAAGGAAGGCTTTGGGTACAAGTGAACTCCCCAGGGGAGCCTTTATGCAGCCCCACATGCAACTGGACCCTCCGGGTTCACTCTTTCACAGCAACCCTAAATATAGCCCTCGGCGCAATGGGAGAAGACTGAAAAAGCGGGCCTCAGAAAACGCATTGCGATTCCCCTTGGACCATCCAAAAGTGCCCCCAAAGGAAGGCTTTGGGTACAACTGGACTCCCCAGGGGAGCCTTAACGCAGCCCCACATGCAACTGGACCCTCCGTATTCGCTCTTTCACAGCAACCCTAAATATAGCCCTGGCCCGCCTGGCAGTCGACTGAAAACTCGGGCCCCTGAAAATGCATTAAAAGCCTAATTCGCCCATCCAAAAGTGCCCCCAGAGGAAGGCTTTGGGTACAACTGAACTCCCCAGGGGAGCCTTTACGCAGCCCCACATGCAACTGGACCCTCCTTGTTCACTGTTTACGAGCAACCCTAAATATAACCCTAGCCACCATGGCAATCGACTGAAAACTCAGGGCTCCAGAAAATGCGTTTCAAGCCCCATTCACCCATCCAGAAGTGACCCCAAAGGAAGGCTTTGGGTACAACTGAACTCCCCAGGGGAGCCTTTATGCAGCCCCACATGCAACTGGACCCTCCGGGTTCACTCTTTCACTGCAACCCTAAATATAACCCTGGCCCGCATGGCAGACGACTGAAAAATCGGGCTCCAGAAAACGTGCTTCAAGCCCCATTTGACCATCCAAAAGTGCCCCCAAAGGAAGGCTTTGGGTACAACTGAACTCCCCAGGGAAGCTTATTGCAGGCCCATACGCAACTGGACCCCCCGTGTTCGCTGTTTACAAGCAACCCTAAATATAACACTAGCCAGCATGGCAGAAAACTGAAAACTCGGGCCACAGAAAAAGCGTTTCAAGCCCCATTCACCCATCCAGAAGTGCCCCCAAAAGAAGGCTTTGGGTACAAGTGAACTCCCCAGGGGAGCATTTATGCAGCCCCACATGCAACTGGACCCTCCGGGTTCACTCTTTCACAGCAACCCTAAATATAACCCTGGCCCGCCTGGCAGTCGACTGAAACCTAGGGCCCCAGAAAATGCATTAAAAGCCTAATTCGCCCATCCAAAAGTGCCCCCAGAGGAAGGCTTTGGGTACAACTGAACTCCCCAGGGGAGCCTTTATGCAGGCCCATACGCAACTGGACCCCCCGTGTTCGCTGTTTACCAGCAACCCTGTATATAACACTAGCCAGCATGGCAGAAAACAGAAAACACGGGCCACAGAAAAAGCGTTTCAAGCCCCATTCACCCATCCAGAAGTGCCCCCAGAGGAAGGCTTTGGGTACAAGTGAACTCCCCAGGGGAGCCTTTACGCAGCCCCACATGCAACTGGACCCTCCGGGTTCACTCTTTCACAGCAACCCTAAATATAGCCCTGGCCCGCCTGGCAGTCGACTGAAAACTCGGGCCCCAGAAAATGCGTTAAAAGCCTAATTCGCCCATCCAAAAGTGCCCCCAGAAGAAGGCTTTGGGTACAAGTGAACTCCCCAGGGGACCCTTTACGCAGCCCCACATGCAACTGGACCCTCCTTGTTCACTGTTTATGAGCAACCCTATATATACCCCTAGCCACCATGGCAGAAGACTGAAAACTCGGGCTCCAGTAAATGCGTTTCAAGCCCCATTCACCCATCCAAAAGTGCCCCCAAAGGAAGGCTTTGGGTACAAGTGAACTCCCCAGGGGAGCCTTTCTGCAGGCCCATACGCAACTGGCCCCCTCATGTTCGCTGTTTACAAGCAACCCTAAATATAACACTAGCCAGCATGGCAGAAAACTGAAAACTCGGGCCACAGAAAAAGCGTTTCAAGCCCCATCCACCCATCCAGAAGTGCCCCCAAAGGAAGGCTTTGGGTACAACTGAACTCCCCAGGGGAGCCTTTATGCAGCCCCACATGCAACTGGACCCTCCGGGTTCACTCTTTCACAGCAACCCTAAATATAGCCCTCGGCGCAATGGGAGAAGACTGAAAAAGCGGGCCTCAGAAAACGCATTTCGATTCCCCTTGGACCATCCAAAAGTGCCCCCAAAGGAAGGCTTTGGGTACAACTGGACTCCCCAGGGGAGCCTTAACGCAGCCCCACATGCAACTGGACCCTCCGTATTCGCTCTTTCACAGCAACCCTAAATATAGCCCTGGCCCGCCTGGCAGTCGACTGAAAACTCGGGCCCCTGAAAATGCATTAAAAGCCTAATTCGCCCATCCAAAAGTGCCCCCAAAGGAAGGCTTTGGGTACAACTGAACTCCCCAGGGGAGCCTTTACGCAGCCCCACATGCAACTGGACCCTCCTTGTTCACTGTTTACGAGCAACCATAAATATAACCCTAGCCAGCATGGCAGAAGACTGAAAACTCGGGCTCCAGAAAATGCGTTTCAAGCCCCATTCACCCATCCAGAAGTGCCCCCAAAGGAAGGCTTTGGGTACAACTGAACTCCCCAGGGGAGCCTTTATGCAGCCCCACATGCAACTGGACCCTCCGGGTTCACTCTTTCACAGCAATCCTAAATATAGCCCTCGGCGCAATGGGAGAAGACTGAAAAAGCGGGCCTCAGAAAACGCATTGCGATTCCCCTTGGACCATCCAAAAGTGCCCCCAAAGGAAGGCTTTGGGTACAACTGGACTCCCCAGGGGAGCCTTAACGCAGCCCCACATGCAACTGGACCCTCCGGGTTCACTCTTTCACAGCAACCCTAAATATAGCCCTGGCCCGCCTGGCAGTCGACTGAAAACTCGGGCCCCTGAAAATGCATTAAAAGCCTAATTCGCCCATCCAAAAGTGCCCCCAGAGGAAGGCTTTGGGTACAACTGAACTCCCCAGGGGAGCCTTTACGCAGCCCCACATGCAACTGGACCCTCCTTGTTCACTGTTTACGAGCAACCCTAAATATAACCCTAGCCACCATGGCAATCGACTGAAAACTCGGGCTCCAGAAAATGCGTTTCAAGCCCCATTCACCCATCCAGAAGTGACCCCAAAGGAAGGCTTTGGGTACAACTGAACTCCCCAGGGGAGCCTTTATGCAGCCCCACATGCAACTGGACCCTCCGGGTTCACTCTTTCACTGCAACCCTAAATATAACCCTGGCCCGCATGGCAGACGACTGAAAAATCGGGCTCCAGAAAACGTGCTTCAAGCCCCATTTGACCATCCAAAAGTGCCCCCAAAGGAAGGCTTTGGGTACAACTGAACTCCCCAGGGAAGCTCATTGCAGGCCCATACGCAACTGGACCCCCCGTGTTCGCTGTTTACAAGCAACCCTAAATATAACACTAGCCAGCATGGCAGAAAACTGAAAACTCGGGCCACAGAAAAAGCGTTTCAAGCCCCATTCACCCATCCAGAAGTGCCCCCAAAAGAAGGCTTTGGGTACAAGTGAACTCCCCAGGGGAGCCTTTATGCAGCCCCACATGCAACTGGACCCTCCGGGTTCACTCTTTCACAGCAACCCTAAATATAACCCTGGCCCGCCTGGCAGTCGACTGAAACCTAGGGCCCCAGAAAATGCGTTAAAAGCCTAATTCGCCCATCCAAAAGTGCCCCCAAACGAAGGATTTGGGTACAACTGAACTCCCCAGGGGAGCCTTTACGCAGCCCCACATGCAACTGCACCCTCCGTGTTCAACGTTTACGAGCAACCCTAAATATAACCCTAGCCAGCATGGAAGAAGACTGAAAACTCGGGCCACAGAAAAAGAGTTTCAAGCCCCATTCACCCGTCCAGAAGTGCCCCCAAAGGAAGGCTTTGGGTACAACTGAACTCCCCAGGGGAGCCTTTATGCAGCCCCACATGCAACTGGACCCTCCGGGTTCACTCTTTCACCGCAAGCCTAAATATAGCCCTGGCCCGCCTGGCAGTCGACTGAAAACTCGGGCCCCAGAAAATGCGTTAAAAGCCTAATTCGCCCATCCAAAAGTGCCCCCAGAGGAAGGCTTTGGGTACAACTGGACTCCCCAGGGGAGCCTTAACGCAGCCCCACATGCAACTGGACCCTCCGTATTCGCTCTTTCACAGCAACCCTAAATATAGCCCTGGCCCTCCTGGCAGTCGACTGAAAACTCGGGCCCCAGAAAATGCATTAAAAGCCTAATTCGCCCATCCAAAAGTGCCCCCAGAGGAAGGCTTTGGGTACAAGTGAACTCCCCAGGGGAGCCTTAACGCAGCCCCACATGCAACTGGACCCTCCTTCTTCACTGTTTACGAGCAACCCTAAATATACCCCTAGCCACCATGGCAGAAGACTGAAAACTCGGGCTCCAGAAAATGCGTTTCAAGCCCCATTCACCCATCCAGAAGTGCCCCCAAAGGAAGGCTTTGGGTACAAGTGAACTCCCCAGGGGAGCCTTTATGCATCCCCACATGCAACTGGACCCTCCGGGTTCACTCTTTCACCGCAAGCCTAAATATAGCCCTACCACGCCTGGCAGTCGACTGAAAGTTCGGGCCAAAGAAAATGTGTTACGAGCCCCATTCGCCCATCTAAAAGTGCCCCCAAACGAAGGCTTTGGGTACAAGTGAACTCCCCAGGGGAGCCTTTATGCAGCCCCACATGCAACTGGACCCTCCGGGTTCACTCTTTCACCGCAAGCCTAAATATAGCCCTCGGCGCAATGGGAGAAGACTGAAAAATCGGGCCTCAGAAAACGCATTGCGATTCCCCTTGGACCATCCAAAAGTGCCCCCAAAGGAAGGCTTTGGGTACAACTGGACTCCCCAGGGGAGCCTTAACGCAGCCCCACATGCAACTGGACCCTCCGTATTCGCTCTTTCACAGCAACCCTAAATATAGCCCTGGCCCGCCTGGCAGTCGACTGAAAACTCGGGCCCCAGAAAATGCATTAAAAGCCTAATTCGCCCATCCAAAAGTGCCCCCAAAGGAAGGCTTTGGGTACAACTGAACTCCCCAGGGGAGCCTTTACGCAGCCCCACATGCAACTGGACCCTCCTTGTTCACTGTTTACGAGCAACCATAAATATAACCCTAGCCAGCATGGCAGAAGACTGAAAACTCGGGCTCCAGAAAATGCGTTTCAAGCCCCATTCACCCATCCAGAAGTGCCCCCAAAGGAAGGCTTTGGGTACAAGTGAACTCCCCAGGGGAGCCTTTATGCAGCCCCACATGCAACTGGACCCTCCGGGTTCACTCTTTCACAGCAACCCTAAATATAGCCCTCGGCGCAATGGGAGAAGACTGAAAAAGCGGGCCTCAGAAAACGCATTGCGATTCCCCTTGGACCATCCAAAAGTGCCCCCAAAGGAAGGCTTTGGGTACAACTGGACTCCCCAGGGGAGCCTTAACGCAGCCCCACATGCAACTGGACCCTCCGTATTCGCTCTTTCACAGCAACCCTAAATATAGCCCTGGCCCGCCTGGCAGTCGACTGAAAACTCGGGCCCCTGAAAATGCATTAAAAGCCTAATTCGCCCATCCAAAAGTGCCCCCAGAGGAAGGCTTTGGGTACAACTGAACTCCCCAGGGGAGCCTTTACGCAGCCCCACATGCAACTGGACCCTCCTTGTTCACTGTTTACGAGCAACCCTAAATATAACCCTAGCCACCATGGCAATCGACTGAAAACTCAGGGCTCCAGAAAATGCGTTTCAAGCCCCATTCACCCATCCAGAAGTGACCCCAAAGGAAGGCTTTGGGTACAACTGAACTCCCCAGGGGAGCCTTTATGCAGCCCCACATGCAACTGGACCCTCCGGGTTCACTCTTTCACTGCAACCCTAAATATAACCCTGGCCCGCATGGCAGACGACTGAAAAATCGGGCTCCAGAAAACGTGCTTCAAGCCCCATTTGACCATCCAAAAGTGCCCCCAAAGGAAGGCTTTGGGTACAACTGAACTCCCCAGGGAAGCTTATTGCAGGCCCATACGCAACTGGACCCCCCGTGTTCGCTGTTTACAAGCAACCCTAAATATAACACTAGCCAGCATGGCAGAAAACTGAAAACTCGGGCCACAGAAAAAGCGTTTCAAGCCCCATTCACCCATCCAGAAGTGCCCCCAAAAGAAGGCTTTGGGTACAAGTGAACTCCCCAGGGGAGCATTTATGCAGCCCCACATGCAACTGGACCCTCCGGGTTCACTCTTTCACAGCAACCCTAAATATAACCCTGGCCCGCCTGGCAGTCGACTGAAACCTAGGGCCCCAGAAAATGCGTTAAAAGCCTAATTCGCCCATCCAAAAGTGCCCCCAGAGGAAGGCTTTGGGTACAACTGAACTCCCCAGGGGAGCCTTTATGCAGGCCCATACGCAACTGGACCCCCCGTGTTCGCTGTTTACCAGCAACCCTGTATATAACACTAGCCAGCATGGCAGAAAACAGAAAACACGGGCCACAGAAAAAGCGTTTCAAGCCCCATTCACCCATCCAGAAGTGCCCCCAGAGGAAGGCTTTGGGTACAAGTGAACTCCCCAGGGGAGCCTTTACGCAGCCCCACATGCAACTGGACCCTCCGGGTTCACTCTTTCACAGCAACCCTAAATATAGCCCTGGCCCGCCTGGCAGTCGACTGAAAACTCGGGCCCCAGAAAATGCGTTAAAAGCCTAATTCGCCCATCCAAAAGTGCCCCCAGAGGAAGGCTTTGGGTACAAGTGAACTCCCCAGGGGACCCTTTACGCAGCCCCACATGCAACTGGACCCTCCTTGTTCACTGTTTATGAGCAACCCTATATATACCCCTAGCCACCATGGCAGAAGACTGAAAACTCGGGCTCCAGTAAATGCGTTTCAAGCCCCATTCACCCATCCAAAAGTGCCCCCAAAGGAAGGCTTTGGGTACAAGTGAACTCCCCAGGGGAGCCTTTCTGCAGGCCCATACGCAACTGGCCCCCTCATGTTCGCTGTTTACAAGCAACCCTAAATATAACACTATCCAGCATGGCAGAAAACTGAAAACTCGGGCCACAGAAAAAGCGCTTCAAGCCCCATCCACCCATCCAGAAGTGCCCCCAAAGGAAGGCTTTGGGTACAACTGAACTCCCCAGGGGAGCCTTTATGCAGCCCCACATGCAACTGGACCCTCCTTGTTCACTGTTTACGAGCAACCATAAATATAACCCTAGCCAGCATGGCAGAAGACTGAAAACTCGGGCTCCAGAAAATGCGTTTCAAGCCCCATTCACCCATCCAGAAGTGCCCCCAAAGGAAGGCTTTGGGTACAACTGAACTCCCCAGGGGAGCCTTTATGCAGCCCCACATGCAACTGGACCCTCCGGGTTCACTCTTTCACAGCAATCCTAAATATAGCCCTCGGCGCAATGGGAGAAGACTGAAAAAGCGGGCCTCAGAAAACGCATTGCGATTCCCCTTGGACCATCCAAAAGTGCCCCCAAAGGAAGGCTTTGGGTACAACTGGACTCCCCAGGGGAGCCTTAACGCAGCCCCACATGCAACTGGACCCTCCGGGTTCACTCTTTCACAGCAACCCTAAATATAGCCCTGGCCCGCCTGGCAGTCGACTGAAAACTCGGGCTCCAGAAAACGTGCTTCAAGCCCCATTTGACCATCCAAAAGTGCCCCCAAAGGAAGGCTTTGGGTACAACTGAACTCCCCAGGGGAGCCTTTACGCAGCCCCACATGCAACTGGACCCTCCTTGTTCACTGTTTACGAGCAACCCTAAATATAACCCTAGCCACCATGGCAATCGACTGAAAACTCGGGCTCCAGAAAATGCGTTTCAAGCCCCATTCACCCATCCAGAAGTGACCCCAAAGGAAGGCTTTGGGTACAACTGAACTCCCCAGGGGAGCCTTTATGCAGCCCCACATGCAACTGGACCCTCCGGGTTCACTCTTTCACTGCAACCCTAAATATAACCCTGGCCCGCATGGCAGACGACTGAAAAATCGGGCTCCAGAAAACGTGCTTCAAGCCCCATTTGACCATCCAAAAGTGCCCCCAAAGGAAGGCTTTGGGTACAACTGAACTCCCCAGGGAAGCTTATTGCAGGCCCATACGCAACTGGACCCCCCGTGTTCGCTGTTTACAAGCAACCCTAAATATAACACTAGCCAGCATGGCAGAAAACTGAAAACTCGGGCCACAGAAAAAGCGTTTCAAGCCCCATTCAGCCATCCAGAAGTGCCCCCAAAAGAAGGCTTTGGGTACAAGTGAACTCCCCAGGGGAGCCTTTATGCAGCCCCACATGCAACTGGACCCTCCGGGTTCACTCTTTCACAGCAACCCTAAATATAACCCTGGCCCGCCTGGCAGTCGACTGAAACCTAGGGCCCCAGAAAATGCGTTAAAAGCCTAATTCGCCCATCCAAAAGTGCCCCCAAACGAAGGATTTGGGTACAACTGAACTCCCCAGGGGAGCCTTTACGCAGCCCCACATGCAACTGCACCCTCCGTGTTCAACGTTTACGAGCAACCCTAAATATACCCCTAGCCACCATGGCAGAAGACTGAAAACTCGGGCTCCAGAAAATGCGTTTCAAACCCCATTCACCCATCCATAAGTGACCCCAATGGAAGGCTTCGGGTACAACTGAACTCCCCAGGGGAGCCTTTATGCAGCCCCACATGCAACTGGACCCTCCGGGTTCACTCTTTCACCGCAAGCCTAAATATAACCCTAGCACGCCTGGCAGTCGACTGAAAGCTCGGGCCACAGAAAATGTGTTACGAGCCCCATTCGCCCATCCAAAAGTGCCCCACAAGGAAGGCTTTGGGTACAAGTGAACTACCCAGGGGAGCCTTTATGCAGCCTCACATGCAACTGGACCCTCCGTATTCGCTCTTTCACAGCAACCCTAAATATAACCCTGGCCCGCATGGCAGACAACTGAAAAATCGTGCCCCAGAAAACGTGCTTCAAGCCCCATTCGACCATCCAAAAGTGCCCCCACACGAAGGCTTTGAGTACAACTGAACTCCCCAGGGGAGCCTTTATGCAGGCCCATACGCAACTGGACGCCCCGTGTTCGCTGTTTACCAGCAACCCTGTATATAACACTAGCCAGCATGGCAGAAAACAGAAAACACGGGCCACAGAAAAAGCGTTTCAAGCCCCATTCACCCATCCAGAAGTGCCCCCAGAGGAAGGCTTTGGGTACAAGTGAACTCCCCAGGGGAGCCTTTATGCAGCCCCACATGCAACTGGACCCTCCGGGTTCACTCTTTCACAGCAACCCTAAATATAGCCCTGGCCCGCCTGGCAGTCGACTGAAAACTCGGGCCCCAGAAAATGCGTTAAAAGCCTAATTCGCCCATCCAAATGTGCCCCCAGAGGAAGGCTTTGGGTACAAGTGAACTCCCCAGGGGACCCTTTACGCAGCCCCACATGGAACTGGACCCTCCTTGTTCACTGTTTATGAGCAACCCTATATATACCCCTAGCCACCATGGCAGAAGACTGAAAACTCGGGCTCCAGTAAATGCGTTTCAAGCCCCATTCACCCATCCAAAAGTGCCCCCAAAGGAAGGCTTTGGGTACAAGTGAACTCCCCAGGGGAGCCTTTCTGCAGGCCCATACGCAACTGGCCCCCCCGTGTTCGCTGTTTACAAGCAACCCTAAATATAACACTAGCCAGCATGGCAGAAAACTGAAAACTCGGGCCACAGAAAAAGCGTTAAAAGCCCCATCCACCCATCCAGAAGTGCCCCCAAAGGAAGGCTTTGGGTACAACTGAACTCCCCAGGGGAGCCTTTATGCAGCCCCACATGCAACTGGACCCTCCGGGTTCACTCTTTCACAGCAACCCTAAATATAGCCCTGGCCCGCCTGGCAGTCGACTGAAAACTCGGGCCCCAGAAAATGCATTAAAAGCCTAATTCGCCCATCCAAAAGTGCCCCCAGAGGAAGGCTTTGGGTACAACTGAACTCCCCAGGGGAGCCTTTATGCAGCCCCACATCCAACTGGGCCCTCCGGGTTCACTGTTTACAAGCAACCCTAAATGTACCCCTAGCCACCATGGCAGAAGACTGAAAACTTGGGCTCCAGAAAATGCGTTTCAAGCCCCATTCACCCATCCAGAAGTGCCCCCAAAGGAAGGCTTTGGGTACAACTGAACTCCCCAGGGGAGCCTTTATGCAGCCCCACATGCAACTGGACCCTCCGGGTTCACTCTTTCACCGCAAGCCTAAATATACCCCTAGCCACCATGGCAGTCGACTGAAAACTCGGGCCCCCAAAAATGCATTAAAAGCCTAATTCGCCCATCTAAAATTGCCCCAAAGGAAGGCTTTGGGTACAACTGAACTCCCCAGGGGAGCCTTCATGCAGCCCCACATGCAACTGGACCCTCCGGGTTCACTCTTTCACCGCAAGCCTAAATATAGCCCTAGCCCGCCTGGCAGTCGACTGAAAGCTCGGGCCACAGAAAATGTGTTACGAGCCCCATTCGCCCATCCAAAAGTGCCCCCAAAGGAAGGCTTTGGGTACAAGTGAACTCCCCAGGGGAGCCTTTACGCAGCCCCACATGCAACTGGACCCTCCGTGTTCGCTCTTTACAGCAACCCTAAATATAACCCTAGCCAGCATGGCAGAAGACTGAAAACTCGGGCCACAGAAAAAGCGTTTCAAGCCCCTTTCGCCCATCCAGAAGTGCCCCCAAAGGAAGGCTTTGGGTACAACTGAACTCCCCAGGGGAGCCTTTATGCAGCCCCACATGCAACTGGACACTCCGGGTTCACTCTTTCACAGCAACCCTAAATATAACCCTGGCCCGCATTGCAGACGAAGGAAAAATCGGGCCCCAATAAACGTGCTACAAGCCCCATTCGACCATCCAAAAGTGCCCCAAAACGAAGGCTTTGGGTACAACTGAACTCCCCAGGGGAGCCTTTATGCAGGCCCATACGCAACTGGACCCCCCGTGTTCGCTGTTTACAAGCAACCCTAAATATAACACTAGCCAGCATGGCAGAAAAATGAAAAATCGGGCCACAGAAAAAGCGTTTCAAGCCCCATTCACCCATCCAGAAGTGCCCCCAAAGGAAGGCTTTGGGTACAACTGAACTCCCCAGGGGAGCCTTTATGCAGCCCCACATGCAACTGGACCCTCCGGGTTCACTCTTTCACAGCAACCCTAAATATAGCCCTGGCCCGCCTGGCAGTCGACTGAAAACTCGGGCCCCAGAAAATGCGTTAAAAGCCTAATTCGCCCATCCAAAAGTGCCCCCAGAGGAAGGCTTTGGGTACAACTGAACTCCCCAGGGGAGCCTTTATGCAGCCCCACATGCAACTGGACCCTCCTTGTTCACTGTTTACGAGCAACCCTAAATATACCCCTAGCCACCATGGCAGAAGACTGAAAACCTGGGCTCCAGAAAATGCGTTTCAAGCCCCATTCACCCATCCAGAAGTGCCCCCAAAGGAAGGCTTTGGGTACAAGTGAACTCCCCAGGGGAGCCTTTATGCAGCCCCACATGCAACTGGGCCCTCCGGGTTCACTCTTTCACCGCAAGCCTAAATATACCCCTCGGCGCAATGGGAGAAGTTTGAAAAAGCGGGCCTAAGAAAACGCATTGCGATTCCCCTTGGACCATCCCAAAGTGCCCCCAAAGGAAGGCTTTGGGTACACCTGGACTCCCCAGGGGAGCCTTAACGCAGCCCCACATGCAACTGGACCCTCCATATTCGCTCTTTCACAGCAACCCTAAATATAGCCCTGGCCCGCCTGGCAGTCGACTGAAAACTCGGGCCCCAGAAAATGCATTAAAAGCCTAATTCGCCCATCCAAAAGTGCCCCCAGAGGAAGGCTTTGGGTACAAGTGAACTCCCCAGGGGAGCCTTTATGCAGCTCCACATGCAACTGGACCCTCCGGGTTCACTCTTTCACCGCAAGCCTAAATATAGCCCTAGCACGCCTGGCAGTCGACTGAAAGCTCGGGCCACAGAAAATGTGTTACGAGCCCCATTCGCCCATCCAAAAGTGCCCCCAAACGAAGGCTTTGGGTACAACTGAACTCCCCAGGGGAGCCTTTATGCAGGCCCATACGCAACTGGACCCCCCGTGTTCACTGTTTACAAGCAACCCTAAATATAACCCTAGCCAGCATGGCAGAAGACTGAAAACTCGGGCCACAGAAAAAGCGTTTCAAGCCCCATTCACCCATCCAGAAGTGCCCCCAAAGGAAGGCTTTGGATACAAGTGAACTCCCAGGGGAGCATTTATGCAGCCCCACATGCAACTGGACCCTCCGGGTTCACTCTTTCACAGCAACCCTAAATATAGCCCTGGCCCGCCTGGCAGTCGACTGAAAACTCGGGCCCCAGAAAATGCGTTAAAAGCCTAATTCGCCCATCCAAAAGTGCCCCCAGAGGAAGGCTTTGGGTACAACTGAACTCCCCAGGGGAGCCTTTATGCAGCCCCACATGCAACTGGACCCTCCGGGTTCACTCTTTCACCGCAAGCCTAAATATAGCCCTCGGCGCAATGGGAGAAGACTGAAAAAGCGGGCCTCAGAAAACGCATTGCGATTCCCCTTGGACCATCCAAAAGTGCCCCCAAAGGAAGGCTTTGGGTACAACTGGACTCCCCAGGGGAGCCTTAACGCAGCCCCACATGCAACTGGACCCTCAGTATTCGCTCTGTCACAGCAACCCTAAATATAGCCCTGGCCCGCCTGGGAGTCGACTGTAATCTCGGGCCCCAGAAAATGCATTAAAAGCCTAATTTGCCCATCCAAAAGTGCCCCCAGAGGAAGGCTTTGGGTACAAGTGAACTCCCCAGGGGAGCCTTTACGCAGCCCCACATGCAACTGGACCCTCCTTTTTCACTGTTTACGAGCAACCCTAAATATACCCCTAGCCACCATGGCAGAAGACTGAAAACTCGGGCCACAGAAAATCCGTTTCAAGCCCCATTCACCCATCCAGAAGTGCCCCCAAAGGAAGGCTTTGGGTACAACTGAACTCCCCAGGGGAGCCTTTATGCAGCCCCACATGCAACTGGACCCTCCGGGTTCACTGTTTACGAGCAACCCTAAATATACCCCTAGCCACCATGGCAGAAGACTGAAAACTGGGGCTCCAGAAAATGCGTTTCAAGCCCCATTCACCCATCCAGAAAGTGCCCCCAAAGGAAGGCTTTGGGTACAACTGAACTCCCCAGGGGAGCCTTTATGCAGCCCCACATGCAACTGGGCCCTCCGGGTTCACTCTTTCACCGCAAGCCTAAATATAGCCCTCGGCGCAATGGGAGAAGACTGAAAAAGCGGGCCTAAGAAAACGCATGGCGATTCCCCTTGGACCATCCCAAAGTGCCCCCAAAGGAAGGCTTTGGGTACAACTGGACTCCCCAGGGGAGCCTTAACGCAACCCCACATGCAACTGGACCCTCCGTATTCGCTCTTTCACAGCAACCCTAAATATAGCCCTGGCCCGCCTGGCAGTCGACTGAAAACTCGGGCCCCAGAAAATGCATTAAAAGCCTAATTCGCCCATCCAAAAGTGCCCCCAGAGGAAGGCTTTGGGTACAAGTGAACTCCCCAGGGGAGCCTTTATGCAGCCCCACATGCAACTGGACCCTCCGGGTTCACTATTTCAACGCAAGTCTAAATATAGCCCTAGCACGCCTGGCAGTCGACTGAAAGCTCGGGCCACAGAAAATGTGTTACGAGCCCCATTCGCCCATCCAAAAGTGCCCCCAAACGAAGGCTTTGGGTACAAGTGAACTCCCCAGGGGAGCCTTTATGCAGCCTCACATGCAACTGGACCCTCCGTATTCGATCTTTCACAGCAACCCTAAATATAACCCTGGCCCGCATGGCAGACGACTGAAAAATCGTGCCCCAGAAAACGTGCTACAAGCCCCATTCGACCATCCAAAAGTGCCCCCAAACGAAGGCTTTGAGTACAACTGAACTCCCCAGGGGAGCCTTTATGCAGGCCCATACGCAACTGGACCCCCCGTGTTCGCTGTTTACCAGCAACCCTGTATATAACACTAGCCAGCATGGCAGAAGACTGAAAACTCGGGCTCCAGTAAATGCGTTTCAAGCCCCATTCACCCATCCAAAAGTGCCCCCAGAGGAAGGCTTTGGGTACAAGTGAACTCCCCAGGGGAGCCTTTATGCAGCCCCACATGCAACTGGACCCTCCGGGTTCACTCTTTCACCGCAAGCCTAAATATACCCCTAGCCACCATGGCAGTCGACTGAAAACTCGGGCCCCAAAAAATGCATTAAAAGCCTAATTTGCCCATTTAAAAGTGCCCCCAAAGGAAGGCTTTGGGTACAAGTGAACTCCCCAGGGGAGACTTTACGCAGCCCCACATGCAACTGGACCCTCCTTGTTCACTGTTTACGAGCAACCCTAAATATACCCCTAGCCAGCATGGCAGAAGACTGAAAACTCGGGCTCCAGAAAATGCGTTTCAAGCCCCATTCACCCATCCAGAAGTGCCCCCAAAGGAAGGCTTTGGGTACAACTGAACTCCCCAGGGGAGCCTTCATGCAGCCCCACATGCAACTGGACCCTCCGGGTTCACTCTTTCACCGCAAGCCTAAATATAGCCCTAGCACGCCTGGCAGTCGACTGAAAGCTCGGGCCACAGAAAATGTGTTACGAGCCCCATTCGCCCATCCAAAAGTGCCCCCAAAGGAAGGCTTTGGGTACAAGTGAACTCCCCAGGGGAGCCTTTATGCAGCCCCACATGCAACTGGACCCTCCGTGTTCGCTCTTTACAGCAACCCTAAATATAACCCTAGCCAGCATGGCAGAAGACTGAAAACTCGGGCCACAGAAAAAGCGTTTCAAGCCCCTTTCGCCCATCCAGAAGTGCCCCCAAAGGAAGGCTTTGGGTACAAGTGAACTCCCCAGGGGAGCCTTTATGCAGCCCCACATGCAACTGGACCCTCCGGGTTCACTCTTTCACAGCAACCCTAAATATAACCCTGGCCCGCATTGCAGACGAAGGAAAAATCGGGCCCCAATAAACGTGCTACAAGCCCCATTCGACCATCCAAAAGTGCCCCAAAACGAAGGCTTTGGGTACAACTGAACTCCCCAGTGGAGCCTTTATGCAGGCCCATACGCAACTGGACCCCCCGTGTTCGCTGTTTACAAGCAACCCTAAATATAACACTAGCCAGCATGGCAGAAAACTGAAAACTCGGGCCACAGAAAAAGCGTTTCAAGCCCCATTCACCCATCCAGAAGTGCCCCCAAAGGAAGGCTTTGGGTACAAGTGAACTCCCCAGGGGAGCCTTTATGCAGCCCCACATGCAACTGGACCCTCCGGGTTCACTCTTTCACAGCAACCCTAAATATAGCCCTGGCCCGCCTGGCAGTCGACTGAAAACTCGGGCCCCAGAAAATGCGTTAAAAGCCTAATTCGCCCATCCAGAAGTTCCCCCAGAGGAAGGCTTTGGGTACAAGTGAACTCCCCAGGGGAGCCTTTATGCAGCCCCACATGCAACTGGTCCCTCCGGGTTCACTCTTTCACCGCAAGCCTAAATATAGCCCTAGCACGCCTGGCAGTCGACTGAAACCTCGGGCCCCAGAAAATGTGTTACGAGCCCCATTCGCCCATCCAAAAGTGCCCCCAAAGGAAGGCTTTGGGTACATCTGAACTCCCCAGGGGAGCCTTTACGCAGCCCCACATGGAACTGGACCCTCCGGGTTCGCTCTTTACAGTAACCCTAAATATAACCCTAGCCAGCATGGCAGAAGACTGAAAACTCGGGCCACAGAAAATGCGTTTCAAGCCCCTTTCGCCCATCCAGAAGTGCCCCCAAAGGAAGGCTTTGGGTACAAGTGAACTCCCCAGGGGAGCCTTTATGCAGCCCCACATGCAACTGGACCCTCCGGGTTCACTCTTTCACAGCAACCCTAAATATAGCCATGGCCCGCCTGGCAGTCGACTGAAAACTCGGGCCCCAGAAAATGCGTTAAAAGCCTAATTCGCCCATCCAAAAGTGCCCCCAGAGGAAGGCTTTGGGTACAACTGAACTCCCCAGGGGAGCCTTTATGCAGCCCCACATGCAACTGGACCCTCCTTGTTCACTGTTTACGAGCAACCCTAAATATACCCCTAGCCACCATGGCAGAAGACTGAAAACCTGGGCTCCAGAAAATGCGTTTCAAGCCCCATTCACCCATCCAGAAGTGCCCCCAAAGGAAGGCTTTGGGTACAACTGAACTCCCCAGGGGAGCCTTTATGCAGCCCCACATGCAACTGGACCCTCCGGGTTCACTCTTTCACCGCAAGCCTAAATATAGCCCTCGGCGCAATGGGAGAAGTTTGAAAAAGCGGGCCTCAGAAAACGCATTGCGATTCCCCTTGGACCATCCCAAAGTGCCCCCAAAGGAAGGCTTTGGGTACACCTGGACTCCCCAGGGGAGCCTTAACGCAGCCCCACATGCAACTGGACCCTCCGTATTCGCTCTTTCACAGCAACCCTAAATATAGCCCTGGCCCGCCTGGCAGTCGACTGAAAACTCGGGCCCCAGAAAATGCATTAAAAGCCTAATTCGCCCATCCAAAAGTGCCCCCAGAGGAAGGCTTTGGGTACAAGTGAACTCCCCAGGGGAGCCTTTATGCAGCCCCACATGCAACTGGACCCTCCGGGTTCACTCTTTCACCGCAAGCCTAAATATAGCCCTAGCACGCCTGGCAGTCGACTGAAAGCTCGGGCCACAGAAAATGTGTTACGTGCCCCATTCGCCCATCCAAAAGTGCCCCCAAACGAAGGATTTGGGTACAACTGAACTGCCCAGGGGAGCCTTTATGCAGGCCCATACGCAACTGGACCCCCCGTGTTCACTGTTTACAAGCAACCCTAAATATAACCCTAGCCACCATGGCAGAAGACTGAAAACTCGGGCCACAGAAAAAGCGTTTCAAGCCCCATTCACCCATCCAGAAGTGCCCCCAAAGGAAGGCTTTGGATACAAGTGAACTCCCCAGGGGAGCATTTATGCAGCCCCACATGCAACTGGACCCTCCGGGTTCACTCTTTCACCGAAAGCCTAAATATAACCCTAGCACGCCTGGCAGTCGACTGAAAGCTCGGGCCACAGAAAATGTGTTACGAGCCCCATTCGCCCATCCAAAAGTGCCCCCAAAGGAAGGCTTTGGGTACAACTGGACTCCCCAGGGGAGCCTTAACGCAGCCCCACATGCAACTGGACCCTCCGTATTCGCTCTTTCACAGCGACACTAAATATAGCCCTGGCCCGCCTGGCAGTCGACTGAAAACTCGGGCCCCAGAAAATGCGCTAGAAGCCTAATTCGCCCATCCAAAAGTGCCCCCAGAGGAAGGCTTTGGGTACAAGTGAACTCCCCAGGGGAGCCTTTACGCAGCCCCACATGCAACTGGACCCTCCGGGTTCACTCTTTCACCGCAAGCCTAAATATAGCCCTGGCCCGCCTGGCAGTCGACTGAAAACTCGGGCCACAGAAAATGCATTAAAAGCCTAATTTGACAATCCAAAAGTGCCCCCAGAGGAAGGCTTTGGGTACAAGTGAACTCCCCAGGGGAGCCTTTACGCAGCCCCACATGCAACTGGACCCTCCTTGTTCACTGTTTAAGAACAACCCTAAATATATCCCTAGCCAACATGGCAGAAGACTGAAAACTCGGGCCCCAGAAAATGCGTTTCAAGCCCCATTCACCGATCCAGAAGTGCCCCCAAAGGAAGGCTTTGGGTACAACTGAACTCCCCAGGGGAGCCTTTATGCAGCCCCACATGCAACTGGACCCTCCGGGTTCATTCTTTCACCGCAAGCCTATATATAGCCCTGCCCCGCCTGGCAGTCGACTGAAACCTCGGGCCCCAGAAAATGCGTTAAAAGCCTATTTCGCCCATCCAAAAGTGCCCCCAAAGGAAGGCTTTGGGTACAAGTGAACTCCCCAGGGGAGCCTTTATGCAGCCCCACATGCAACTGGACCCTCCGGGTTCACTGTTTACGAGCAACCCTAAATATACCCCTAGCCACCATGGCAGAAGACTGAAAACCTGGGCTCCAGAAAATGCGTTTCAAGCCCCATTCACCCATCCAGAAGTGCCCCCAAAGGAAGGCTTTGGGTACAAGTGAACTCCCCAGGGGAGCCTTTATGCAGCCCCACATGCAACTGGGCCCTCCGGGTTCACTCTTTCACCGCAAGCCTAAATATAGCCCTCGGCGCAATGGGAGAAGACTGAAAAAGCGGGCCTAAGAAAACGCATGGCGATTCCCCTTGGACCATCCCAAAGTGCCCCCAAAGGAAGGCTTTGGGTACAACTGGACTCCCCAGGGGAGCCTTAACGCAACCCCACATGCAACTGGACCCTCCGTATTCGCTCTTTCACAGCAACCCTAAATATAGCCCTGGCCCGCCTGGCAGTCGACTGAAAACTCGGGCCCCAGAAAATGCATTAAAAGCCTAATTCGCCCATCCAAAAGTGCCCCCAGAGGAAGGCTTTGGGTACAAGTGAACTCCCCAGGGGAGCCTTTATGCAGCCCCACATGCAACTGGACCCTCCGGGTTCACTATTTCAACGCAAGTCTAAATATAGCCCTAGCACGCCTGGCAGTCGACTGAAAGCTCGGGCCACAGAAAATGTGTTACGAGCCCCATTCGCCCATCCAAAAGTGCCCCCAAACGAAGGCTTTGGGTACAAGTGAACTCCCCAGGGGAGCCTTTATGCAGCCTCACATGCAACTGGACCCTCCGTATTCGATCTTTCACAGCAACCCTAAATATAACCCTGGCCCGCATGGCAGACGACTGAAAAATCGTGCCCCAGAAAACGTGCTACAAGCCCCATTCGACCATCCAAAAGTGCCCCCAAACGAAGGCTTTGAGTACAACTGAACTCCCCAGGGGAGCCTTTATGCAGGCCCATACGCAACTGGACCCCCCGTGTTCGCTGTTTACCAGCAACCCTGTATATAACACTAGCCAGCATGGCAGAAGACTGAAAACTCGGGCTCCAGTAAATGCGTTTCAAGCCCCATTCACCCATCCAAAAGTGCCCCCAGAGGAAGGCTTTGGGTACAAGTGAACTCCCCAGGGGAGCCTTTATGCAGCCCCACATGCAACTGGACCCTCCGGGTTCACTCTTTCACCGCAAGCCTAAATATACCCCTAGCCACCATGGCAGTCGACTGAAAACTCGGGCCCCAAAAAATGCATTAAAAGCCTAATTTGCCTATTTAAAAGTGCCCCCAAAGGAAGGCTTTGGGTACAAGTGAACTCCCCAGGGGAGACTTTACGCAGCCCCACATGCAACTGGACCCTCCTTGTTCACTGTTTACGAGCAACCCTAAATATACCCCTAGCCAGCATGGCAGAAGACTGAAAACTCGGGCTCCAGAAAATGCGTTTCAAGCCCCATTCACCCATCCAGAAGTGCCCCCAAAGGAAGGCTTTGGGTACAACTGAACTCCCCAGGGGAGCCTTCATGCAGCCCCACATGCAACTGGACCCTCCGGGTTCACTCTTTCACCGCAAGCCTAAATATAGCCCTAGCACGCCTGGCAGTCGACTGAAAGCTCGGGCCACAGAAAATGTGTTACGAGCCCCATTCGCCCATCCAAAAGTGCCCCCAAAGGAAGGCTTTGGGTACAAGTGAACTCCCCAGGGGAGCCTTTATGCAGCCCCACATGCAACTGGACCCTCCGTGTTCGCTCTTTACAGCAACCCTAAATATAACCCTAGCCAGCATGGCAGAAGACTGAAAACTCGGGCCACAGAAAAAGCGTTTCAAGCCCCTTTCGCCCATCCAGAAGTGCCCCCAAAGGAAGGCTTTGGGTACAAGTGAACTCCCCAGGGGAGCCTTTATGCAGCCCCACATGCAACTGGACCCTCCGGGTTCACTCTTTCACAGCAACCCTAAATATAACCCTGGCCCGCATTGCAGACGAAGGAAAAATCGGGCCCCAATAAACGTGCTACAAGCCCCATTCGACCATCCAAAAGTGCCCCAAAACGAAGGCTTTGGGTACAACTGAACTCCCCAGTGGAGCCTTTATGCAGGCCCATACGCAACTGGACCCCCCGTGTTCGCTGTTTACAAGCAACCCTAAATATAACACTAGCCAGCATGGCAGAAAACTGAAAACTCGGGCCACAGAAAAAGCGTTTCAAGCCCCATTCACCCATCCAGAAGTGCCCCCAAAGGAAGGCTTTGGGTACAAGTGAACTCCCCAGGGGAGCCTTTATGCAGCCCCACATGCAACTGGACCCTCCGGGTTCACTCTTTCACAGCAACCCTAAATATAGCCCTGGCCCGCCTGGCAGTCGACTGAAAACTCGGGCCCCAGAAAATGCGTTAAAAGCCTAATTCGCCCATCCAGAAGTTCCCCCAGAGGAAGGCTTTGGGTACAAGTGAACTCCCCAGGGGAGCCTTTATGCAGCCCCACATGCAACTGGACCCTCCGGGTTCACTCTTTCACCGCAAGCCTAAATATAGCCCTAGCACGCCTGGCAGTCGACTGAAACCTCGGGCCCCAGAAAATGTGTTACGAGCCCCATTCGCCCATCCAAAAGTGCCCCCAAAGGAAGGCTTTGGGTACATCTGAACTCCCCAGGGGAGCCTTTACGCAGCCCCACATGGAACTGGACCCTCCGGGTTCGCTCTTTACAGTAACCCTAAATATAACCCTAGCCAGCATGGCAGAAGACTGAAAACTCGGGCCACAGAAAATGCGTTTCAAGCCCCTTTCGCCCATCCAGAAGTGCCCCCAAAGGAAGGCTTTGGGTACAAGTGAACTCCCCAGGGGAGCCTTTATGCAGCCCCACATGCAACTGGACCCTCCGGGTTCACTCTTTCACAGCAACCCTAAATATAGCCATGGCCCGCCTGGCAGTCGACTGAAAACTCGGGCCCCAGAAAATGCGTTAAAAGCCTAATTCGCCCATCCAAAAGTGCCCCCAGAGGAAGGCTTTGGGTACAACTGAACTCCCCAGGGGAGCCTTTATGCAGCCCCACATGCAACTGGACCCTCCTTGTTCACTGTTTACGAGCAACCCTAAATATACCCCTAGCCACCATGGCAGAAGACTGAAAACCTGGGCTCCAGAAAATGCGTTTCAAGCCCCATTCACCCATCCAGAAGTGCCCCCAAAGGAAGGCTTTGGGTACAACTGAACTCCCCAGGGGAGCCTTTATGCAGCCCCACATGCAACTGGACCCTCCGGGTTCACTCTTTCACCGCAAGCCTAAATATAGCCCTCGGCGCAATGGGAGAAGTTTGAAAAAGCGGGCCTCAGAAAACGCATTGCGATTCCCCTTGGACCATCCCAAAGTGCCCCCAAAGGAAGGCTTTGGGTACACCTGGACTCCCCAGGGGAGCCTTAACGCAGCCCCACATGCAACTGGACCCTCCGTATTCGCTCTTTCACAGCAACCCTAAATATAGCCCTGGCCCGCCTGGCAGTCGACTGAAAACTCGGGCCCCAGAAAATGCATTAAAAGCCTAATTCGCCCATCCAAAAGTGCCCCCAGAGGAAGGCTTTGGGTACAAGTGAACTCCCCAGGGGAGCCTTTATGCAGCCCCACATGCAACTGGACCCTCCAGGTTCACTCTTTCACCGCAAGCCTAAATATAGCCCTAGCACGCCTGGCAGTCGACTGAAAGCTCGGGCCACAGAAAATGTGTTACGTGCCCCATTCGCCCATCCAAAAGTGCCCCCAAACGAAGGATTTGGGTACAACTGAACTGCCCAGGGGAGCCTTTATGCAGGCCCATACGCAACTGGACCCCCCGTGTTCACTGTTTACAAGCAACCCTAAATATAACCCTAGCCACCATGGCAGAAGACTGAAAACTCGGGCCACAGAAAAAGCGTTTCAAGCCCCATTCACCCATCCAGAAGTGCCCCCAAAGGAAGGCTTTGGATACAAGTGAACTCCCCAGGGGAGCATTTATGCAGCCCCACATGCAACTGGACCCTCCGGGTTCACTCTTTCACCGAAAGCCTAAATATAACCCTAGCACGCCTGGCAGTCGACTGAAAGCTCGGGCCACAGAAAATGTGTTACGAGCCCCATTCGCCCATCCAAAAGTGCCCCCAAAGGAAGGCTTTGGGTACAACTGGACTCCCCAGGGGAGCCTTAACGCAGCCCCACATGCAACTGGACCCTCCGTATTCGCTCTTTCACAGCGACACTAAATATAGCCCTGGCCCGCCTGGCAGTCGACTGAAAACTCGGGCCCCAGAAAATGCGCTAGAAGCCTAATTCGCCCATCCAAAAGTGCCCCCAGAGGAAGGCTTTGGGTACAAGTGAACTCCCCAGGGGAGCCTTTACGCAGCCCCACATGCAACTGGACCCTCCGGGTTCACTCTTTCACCGCAAGCCTAAATATAGCCCTCGGCGCAACGGGAGAAGACTGAAAAAGCGGGCCTCAGAAAACTCATTGCGATTCCCCTTGGACCATCCCAAAGTGCCCCCAAAGGAAGGCTTTGGGTACAACTGGACTCCCCAGGGGAGCCTTAACGCAGCCCCACATGCAACTGGACCCTCCGTATTCGCTCTTTCACAGCAACCCTAAATATAGCCCTGGCCCGCCTGGCAGTCGACTGAAAACTCGGGCCACAGAAAATGCATTAAAAGCCTAATTTGACAATCCAAAAGTGCCCCCAGAGGAAGGCTTTGGGTACAAGTGAACTCCCCAGGGGAGCCTTTATGCAGCCCCACATGCAACTGGACCCTCCTTGTTCAATGTTTAAGAGCAACCCTAAATATACCCCTAGCCACCATGGCAGAAGACTGAAAACTCGGGCCACAGAAAAAGCGTTTCAAGCTCCTTTCGCCCATCCAGAAGTGCCCCCAAAGGAAGGCTTTGGGTACAACTGAACTCCCCAGGGGAGCCTTTATGCAGCCCCACATGCAACTGGACCCTCCGGGTTCATTCTTTCACCGCAAGCCTATATATAGCCCTGCCCCGCCTGGCAGTCGACTGAAACCTCGGGCCCCAGAAAATGCGTTAAAAGCCTATTTCGCCCATCCAAAAGTGCCCCCAAAGGAAGGCTTTGGGTACAAGTGAACTCCCCAGGGGAGCCTTTATGCAGCCCCACATGCAACTGGACCCTCCGGGTTCACTGTTTACGAGCAACCCTAAATATACCCCTAGCCACCATGGCAGAAGACTGAAAACCTGGGCTCCAGAAAATGCGTTTCAAGCCCCATTCACCCATCCAGAAGTGCCCCCAAAGGAAGGCTTTGGGTACAAGTGAACTCCCCAGGGGAGCCTTTATGCAGCCCCACATGCAACTGGACCCTCCGCGTTCACTCTTTCACCGCAAGCCTAAATATAGCCCTAGCACGCCTGGCAGTCGACTGAAAAATCAGGCCCCAGAAAACGTGCTACAAGCCCCATTCGACCATCCAAAAGTGCCCCCAGAGTAAGGCTTTGGGTACAGCTGAACTCCCCGGGGGAGCCTTTATGCAGGCCCATATGCAACTGGAACCTCCGTATTCGCTCTTTACAAGCAACCCTAAATATAACACTAGCCAGCATGGCAGAAAACTGAAAACTCGGGCCACAGAAAAAGCGTTTCCAGCCCCATTCACCCATCCAGAAGTGCCCCCAAAGGAAGGCTTTGGGTACAAGTGAACTCCCCAAGGGAGCATTTATGCAGCCCCACATGCAACTGGACCCTCCGGGTTCACTCTTTCACAGCAACCCTAAATATAGCCCTGGCCAGCCTGGCAGTCGACTGAAAACTCGGGCCCCAGAAACTGCGTTAAAAGCCTAATTCGCCCATCCAAAAGTGCCCCCAGAGGAAGGCTTTGGGTACAACTGAACTCCCCAGGGGAGCCTTTATGCAGCCCCACATGCAACTGGACCCTCCGGGTTCACTCTTTCACCGCAAGCCTGAATATAGCCCTGGCCCGCCTGGCAGTCGACTGAAAACTCGGGCCCCAGAAAATGCGTTAAAAGCCGAATTCGCCCATCCAAAAGTGCCCCCAGAGGAAGGCTTTGGGTACAACTGAACTCCCCAGGGGAGCCTTTATGCAGCCCCACATGCAACTGGACTTTCCGGGTTCACTGTTTACAAGCAACCCTAAATATACCCCTAGCCACCATGGCAGAAGACTGAAAACTGGGGCTCTAGAAAATGCGTTTCAAGCCCCATTCGCCCATCCAAAAGTGCCCCCAAAGGAAGGCTTTGGGTACATCTGAACTCCCCAGGGGAGCCTTTACGCAGCCCCACATGCAACTGGACCCTCCGTGTTCGCTCTTTACAGCAACCCTAAATATAACCCTAGCCAGCATGGCAGAAGACTGAAAACTCGGGCCACAGAAAATGCGTTTCAAGCCCCTTTCGCCCATCCAGAAGTGCCCCCAAAGGAAGGCTTTGGGTACATCTGAACTCCCCAGGGGAGCCTTTATGCAGCCCCACATGCAACTGGACCCTCCGTATTCGCTCTTTCACAGCAACCCTAAATATAACCCTGGCCCACATGGCAGACGACTGAAAAATCGGGCCCCAGAAAACGTGCTACAAGCCCCATTCGACCATCCAAAAGTGCCCCCAAATGAAGGCTTTGGGTACAACTGAACTCCCCAGGGGAGCCTTTATGCAGGCCCAAACGCAACTGGACCCCCCGTGTTCGCTGTTTACAAGAAACCCTAAATATAACACTAGGCAGCATGGCAGAAAACTGAAAACTCAGGCCACAGAAAAAGCGTTTCAAGCCCCATTCACCCATCCAGAAGTGCCCCCAAAGGAAGGCTTTGGGTACAAGTGAACTCCCCAGGGGAGCCTTTATGCAGCCCCACATGCAACTGGACCCTCCGGGTTCACTCTTTCTCAGCAACCCTAAATATAGCCCTGGCCCGCCTGGCAGTCGACTGAAACCTCGGGCCACAGAAAATGTGTTAAAAGCCTAATTCGCCCATCCAAAAGTGCCCCCAGAGGAAGGCTTTGGGTACAAGTGAACTCCCCAGGGGAGCCTTTACGCAGCCCCACATGCAACTGGACCCTCCTTGTTCACTGTTTACGAGCAACCCTAAATATACCCCTAGCCACCATGGCAGAAGACTGAAAACTCGGGCCACAGAAAATGCGTTTCAAGCCCCATTCACCCATCCAGAAGTGCCCCCAAAGGAAGGCTTTGGGTACAACTGAACTCCCCAGGGGAGCCTTTATGCAGCCCCACATGCAACTGGACCCTCCGGGTTCACTCTTTCACCGCAAGCCTAAATATAGCCCTAGCCAGCATGGCAGAAGACTGAAACCTCGGGCCCCAGAAAATGCGTTAAAAGCCTAATTCGCCCATCCAAAAGTGCCCCCAGAGGAAGGTTTGGGTACAACTGAACTCCCCAGGGGAGCCTTTATGCAGCCCCACATGCAACTGGACCCTCCGGGTTCACTCTTTCACAGCAACCCTAAATATACCCCTAGCCACCATGGCAGAAGACTGAAAACCTGGGCTCCAGAAAATGCGTTTCAAGCCCCATTCACCCATCCAGAAGTGCCCCCAAAGGAAGGCTTTGGGTACAACTGAACTCCCCAGGGGAGCCTTTATGCAGCCCCACATGCAACTGGACCCTCCTTGTTCACTGTTTACGAGCAACCCTAAATATACCCCTAGCCACCATGGCAGAAGACTGAAAACTGGGGCTCCAGAAAATGCGTTTCAAGCCCCATTCACCCATCCAGAAGTGCCCCCAAAGGAAGGCTTTGGGTACAACTGAACTCCCCAGGGGAGCCTTTATGCAGCCCCACATGCAACTGGGCCCTCCGGGTTCACTCTTTCACCGCAAGCCTAAATATAGCCCTCGGCGCAATGGGAGAAGACTGAAAACCTGGGCTCCAGAAAATGCGTTTCAAGCCCCATTCACCCATCCAGAAGTGCCCCCAAAGGAAGGCTTTGGGTACAACTGAACTCCCCAGGGGAGCCTTTATGCAGCCCCACATGCAACTGGACCCTCCGGGTTCACTCTTTAACCGCAAGCCTGAATATAGCCCTTTCTTGCCTGGCAGTCGACTGAAAACTCGGGCCCCAGAAAATGCGTTAAAAGCCTAATTCGCCCATCAAAAAGTGCCCCCAAAGGAAGGCTTTGGGTACATCTGAACTCCCCAGGGGAGCCTTTATGCAGCCCCACATGCAACTGGACCCTCCGGGTTCACTCTTTCACCGCAAGCCTAAATATAGCCCTGGGCGCAATGGGAGAAAACTGAAAAAGCGGGCCTCAGAAAACGCATTGCGATTCCCCTTGGACCATCCCAAAGTGCCCCCAAAGGAAGGCTTTGGGTACAACTGGACTCCCCAGGGGAGCCTTAACGCAGCCCCACATGCAACTGGACCCTCCGTATTCGCTCTTTCACAGCAACCCTAAATATAGCCCTGGCCCGCCTGGCAGTCGACTGAAAACTCGGGCCACAGAAAATGCATTAAAAGCCTAATTCGCCCATCCAACAGTGCCCCCAGAGGAAGGCTTTGGGTACAACTGGACTCCCCAGGGGAGCCTTAACGCAGCCCCACATGCAACTGGACCCTCCGGGTTCACTGTTTACGAGCAACCCTAAATATACCCCTAGCCACCATGGCAGAAGACTGAAAACCTGGGCTCCAGAAAATGCGTTTCAAGCCCCATTCACCCATCCAGAAGTGCCCCCAAAGGAAGGCTTTGGGTACAAGTGAACTACCCAGGGGAGCCTTTATGCAGCCCCACATGCAACTGGACCCTCCGTATTCGCTCTTTCACAGCAACCCTAAATATAACCCTGGCCCACATGGCAGACGACTGAAAAATCGGGCCCCAGAAAACGTGCTACAAGCCCTATTCGACCATCCAAAAGTGCCCCCAAAGGAAGGCTTTGGGTACAAGTGAACTCCCCAGGGGAGCCTTTACGCAGCCCCACATGCAACTGGACCCTCCTTGTTCACTGTTTAAGAACAACCCTAAATATACCCCTAGCCACCTTGGCAGAAGACTGAAAACTCGGGCTCCAGAAAATGCGTTTCAAGCCCCATTCACCCATCCAGAAGTGCCCTGAAAGGAAGGCTTTGGGTCCAAAAGAACTCCCCAGGGGAGCCTTTATGCAGCCCCACATGCAACTGGACCCTCCGCGTTCCCTCTTTCACCGCAAGCCTAAATATAGCCCTGGCCTGCCTGGCAGTCGACTGAAAACTCGGGCCCCAGAAACTGCGTTAAAAGCCTAATTCGCCCATCCAAATGTGCCCCCAGAGGAAGGCTTTGGGTACAAGTGAACTCCCCAGGGGAGCCTTTATGCAGCCCCACATGCAACTGGACTTTCCGGGTTCACTGTTTACAAGCAACCCTAAATATACCCCTAGCCACCATGGCAGAAGACTGAAAACTGGGGCTCTAGAAAATGCGTTTCAAGCCCCATTCACCCATCCAGAAGTGCCCCCAAAGGAAGGCTTTGGGTACAAGTGAACTCCCCAGGGGAGCCTTTATGCAGCCCCACATGCAACTGGACCCTCCGGGTTCACTCTTTCACCGCAAGCCTAAATATAGCCCTAGCCAGCATGGCAGAAGACTGAAACCTCGGGACCCAGAAAATGCGTTAAAAGCCTAATTCGCCCATCCAAAAGTGCCCCCAAAGGAAGGCTTTGGGTACAAGTGAACTCCCCAGGGGAGCCTTTACGCAGCCCCACATGCAACTGGACCCTCCGTGTTCGCTCTTTACAGCACCCCAAAATATAACCCTAGCCAGCATGGCAGAAGACTGAAAACTCGGGCTCCAGAAAATGCGTTTCAAGCCCCATTCACCCATCCAGAAGTGCCCCCAAAGGAAGGCTTTGGGTACAAGTGAACTCCCCAGGGGAGCCTTTATGCAGCCCCACATGCAACTGGACCCTCCGTATTCGCTCTTTCACAGCAACCCTAAATATAACCCTGGCCCACATGGCAGACGACTGAAAAATCGGGCCCCAGAAAACGTGCTACAAGCCCCATTCGACCATCCAAAAGTGCCCCCAAACGAAGGCTTTGGGTACAACTGAACTCCCCAGGGGAGCCTTTATGCAGGCCCATACGCAACTGGACCCCCCGTGTTCACTGTTTACAAGAAACCCTAAATATAACACTAGGCAGCATGGCAGAAAACTGAAAACTCAGGCCACAGAAAAAGCGTTTCAAGCCCCATTCACCCATCCAGAAGTGCCCCCAAAGGAAGGCTTTGGGTACAAGTGAACTCCCCAGGGGAGCCTTTATGCAGCCCCACATGCAACTGGACCCTCCGGGTTCACTCTTTCTCAGCAACCCTAAATATACCCCTAGCCACCATGGCAGAAGACTGAAAACTGGGGCTCTAGAAAATGCGTTTCAAGCCCCATTCACCCATCCAGAAGTGCCCCCAAAGGAAGGCTTTGGGTACAACTGGACTCCCCAGGGGAGCCTTAACGCAGCCCCACATGCAACTGGACCCTCCGGGTTCACTCTTTCACCGCAAGCCTAAATATAGCCCTCGGCGCAATGGGAGAAGACTGAAAAAGCGGGCCTCAGAAAACGCATTGCGATTCCCCTTGGACCATCCCAAAGTGCCCCCAAAGGAAGGCTTTGGGTACAACTGGACTCCCCAGGGGAGCCTTAACGCAGCCCCACATGCAACTGGACCCTCCGTATTCGCTCTGTCACAGCAACCCTAAATATAGCCCTGGCCCGCCTGGCAGTCGACTGAAAACTCGGGCCCCAGAAAATGCGTTAAAAGCCTAATTCGCCCATCCAAAAGTGCCCCCAAAGGAAGGCTTTGGGTACAACTGAACTCCCCAGGGGAGCCTTTATGCAGCCCCACATGCAACTGGACCCTCCGGGTTCACTCTTTCACCGCAAGCCTAAATATAGCCCTAGCCAGCATGGCAGAAGACTGAAATCTCGGGCCCCAGAAAATGCGTTAAAAGCCTAATTCGCCCATCCAAAAGTGCCCCCAGAGGAAGGTTTGGGTACAACTGAACTCCCCAGGGGAGCCTTTAAGCAGCCCCACATGCAACTGGGCCCTCCGGGTTCACTCTTTCACCGCAAACCTAAATATAGCCCTCGGCGCAATGGGAGAAGACTGAAAAAGCGGGCCTCAGAAAACGCGTTGCGATTCCCCTTGGACCATCCCAAAGTGCCCCCAGAGGAAGGCTTTGGGTACAACTGGACTCCCCAGGGGAGCCTTAACGCAGCCCCACATGCAACTGGACCCCCCGTGTTCACTGTTTACAAGCAACCCTAAATATAACACTAGCCAGCATGGCAGAAAACTGAAAACTCGGGCCACAGAAAAAGCGTTTCAAGCCCCATTCACCCAACCAGAAGTGCCCCCAAAGGAAGGCTTTGGGTCCAACTGAACTCCCCAGGGGAGCATTTATGCAGCCCCACATGCAACTGGACCCTCCGGGTTCACTCTTTCACAGCAACCCTAAATATAGCCCTGGCCCGCCTGGCAGTCGACTGAAAACTCGGGCCCCAGAAAATGCGTTAAAAGCCTAATTCGCCCATCCAAAAGTGCCCCCAGAGGAAGGCTTTGGGTACAACTGAACTCCCCAGGGGAGCCTTTATGCAGCCCCACATGCAACTGGACCCTCCGGGTTCACTCTTTCACAGCAACCCTAAATATACTCCTAGCCACCATGGCAGAAGACTGAAAACCTGGGCTCCAGAAAATGCGTTTCAAGCCCCATTCACCCATCCAGAAGTGCCCCCAAAGGAAGGCTTTGGGTACACCTGAACTCCCCAGGGGAGCCTTTATGCAGCCCCACATGCAACTGGACCCTCCGGGTTCACTCTTTCACCGCAAGCCTGAATATAGCCCTGGCCCGCCTGGCAGTCGACTGAAAACTCGGGCCCCAGAAAATGCGTTAAAAGCCTAATTCGCCCATCCAAAAGTGCCCCCAAAGGAAGGCTTTGGGTACAACTGTACTCCCCAGGGGAGCCTTTATGCAGCCCCACATGCAACTGGACCCTCCGGGTTCACTCTTTCACCGCAAGCCTAAATATAGCCCTCGGCGCAATGGGAGAAGACTGAAAAAGCGGGGCCTCAGAAAACGCATTGCGATTCCCCTTGGACCATCCCAAAGTGCCCCCAAAGGAAGGCTTTGGGTACAACTGGACTCCCCAGGGGAGCCTTAACGCAGCCCCACATGCAACTGGACCCTCCGTATTCGCTCTTTCACAGCAACCCTAAATATATCCCTGGCCCGCCTGGCAGTCGACTGAAAACTCGGGCCACAGAAAATGCATTAAAAGCCTAATTCGCCCATCCAACAGTGCCCCCAGAGGAAGGCTTTGGGTACAACTGGACTCCCCAGGGGAGCCTTTACGCAGCCCCACATGCAACTGGACCCTCCTTGTTCACTGTTTAAGAACAACCCTAAATATACCCCTAGCCACCTTGGCAGAAGACTGAAAACTCGGGCTCCAGAAAATGCGTTTCAAGCCCCATTCACCCATCCAGAAGTGCCCTGAAAGGAAGGCTTTGGGTACAACTGAACTCCCCAGGGGAGCCTTTATGCAGCCCCACATGCAACTGGACCCTCCGCGTTCACTCTTTCACCGCAAGCCTAAATATAGCCCTGGCCTGCCTGGCAGTCGACTGAAAACTCGGGCCCCAGAAACTGCGTTAAAAGCCTAATTCGCCCATCCAAATGTGCCCCCAGAGGAAGGCTTTGGGTACAAGTGAACTCCCCAGGGGAGCCTTTATGCAGCCCCACATGCAACTGGACTTTCCGGGTTCACTGTTTACGAGCAACCCTAAATATACCCCTAGCCACCATGGCAGAAGACTGAAAACTGGGGCTCTAGAAAATGCGTTTCAAGCCCCATTCACCCATCCAAAAGTGACCCCAAAGGAAGGCTTTGGGTACAAGTGAACTCCCCAGGGGAGACTTTACGCAGCCCCACATGCAACTGGACCCTCCGTGTTCGCTCTTTACAGCACCCCAAAATATAACCCTAGCCAGCATGGCAGAAGACTGAAAACTCGGGCTCCAGAAAATGCGTTTCAAGCCCCATTCACCCATCCAGAAGTGCCCCCAAAGGAAGGCTTTGGGTACATCTGAACTCCCCAGGGGAGCCTTTATGCAGCCCCACATGCAACTGGACCCTCCGTATTCGCTCTTTCACAGCAACCCTAAATATAACCCTGGCCCACATGGCAGACGACTGAAAAATCGGGCCCCAGGAAACGTGCTACAAGCCCCATTCGACCATCCAAAAGTGCCCCCAAACGAAGGCTTTGGGTACAACTGAACTCCCCAGGGGAGCCTTTATGCAGGCCCATACGCAACTGGACCCCCCGTGTTCACTGTTTACAAGAAACCCTAAATATAACACTAGGCAGCATGGCAGAAAACTGAAAACTCAGGCCACAGAAAAAGCGTTTCAAGCCCCATTCACCCATCCAGAAGTGCCCCCAAAGGAAGGCTTTGGGTACAATTGAACTCCCCAGGGGAGCCTTTATGCAGCCCCACATGCAACTGGACCCTCCGGGTTCACTCTTTCTCAGCAACCCTAAATATACCCCTAGCCACCATGGCAGAAGACTGAAAACTGGGGCTCTAGAAAATGCGTTTCAAGCCCCATTCACCCATCCAGAAGTGCCCCCAAAGGAAGGCTTTGGGTACAACTGGACTCCCCAGGGGAGCCTTAACGCAGCCCCACATGCAACTGGACCCTCCGGGTTCACTCTTTCACCGCAAGCCTAAATATAGCCCTCGGCGCAATGGGAGAAGACTGAAAAAGCGGGCCTCAGAAAACGCATTGCGATTCCCCTTGGACCATCCAAAAGTGCCCCCAAAGGAAGGCTTTGGGTACAACTGAACTCCCCAGGGGAGCCTTAACGCAGCCCCACATGCAACTGGACCCTCCGTATTCGCTCTGTCACAGCAACCCTAAATATAGCCCTGGCCCGCCTGGCAGTCGACTGAAAACTCGGGCCCCAGAAAATGTGTTAAAAGCCTAATTCGCCCATCCAAAAGTGCCCCCAAAGGAAGGCTTTGGGTACAACTGAACTCCCCAGGGGAGCCTTAACGCAGCCCCACATGCAACTGGACCCTCCGGGTTCACTCTTTCACCGCAAGCCTAAATATAGCCCTAGCCAGCATGGCAGAAGACTGAAACCTCTGGCCCCAGAAAATGCGTTAAAAGCCTAATTCACCCATCCAAAAGTGCCCCCAGAGGAAGGTTTGGGTACAACTGAACTCCCCAGGGGAGCCTTTATGCAGCCCCACATGCAACTGGACCCTCCGGGTTCACTCTTTCACCGCAAGCCTAAATATACCCCTAGCCACCATGGCAGAAGACTGAAAACCTGGGCTCCAGAAAATGCGTTTCAAGCCCCATTCACCCATCCAGAAGTGCCCCCAAAGGAAGGCTTTGGGTACAACTGAACTCCCCAGGGGAGCCTTTATGCAGCCCCACATGCAACTGGACCCTCCTCGTTCACTGTTTACGAGCAACCCTAAATATACCCCTAGCCACCATGGCAGAACACTGAAAACTGGGGCTCCAGAAAATGCGTTTCAAGCCCCATTCACCCATCCAGAAGTGCCCCCAAAGCAAGGCTTTGGGTACAACTGAACTCCCCAGGGGAGCCTTTATGCAGCCCCACATGCAACTGGGCCCTCCGGGTTCACTCTTTCACCGCAAACCTAAATATAGCCCTCGGCGCAATGGGAGAAGACTGAAAAAGCGGGCCTCAGAAAACGCGTTGCGATTCCCCTTGGACCATCCCAAAGTGCCCCCAGAGGAAGGCTTTGGGTACAACTGGACTCCCCAGGGGAGCCTTAACGCAGCCCCACATGCAACTGGACCCCCCGTGTTCACTGTTTACAAGCAACCCTAAATATAACACTAGCCAGCATGGCAGAAAACTGAAAACTCTGGCCACAGAAAAAGCGTTTCAAGCCCCATTCACCCAACCAGAAGTGCCCCCAAAGGAAGGCTTTGGGTACAACTGAACTCCCCAGGGGAGCATTTATGCAGCCCCACATGCAACTGGACCCTCCGGGTTCACTCTTTCACAGCAACCCTAAATATAGCCCTGGCCCGCCTGGCAGTCGACTGAAAACTCGGGCCCCAGAAAATGCATTAAAAGCCTAATTCGCCCATCCAAAAGTGCCCCCAGAGGAAGGCTTTGGGTACAACTGAACTCCCCAGGGGAGCCTTTATGCAGCCCCACATGCAACTGGACCCTCCGGGTTCACTCTTTCACAGCAACCCTAAATATACTCCTAGCCACCATGGCAGAAGACTGAAAACCTGGGCTCCAGAAAATGCGTTTCAAGCCCCATTCACCCATCCAGAAGTGCCCCCAAAGGAAGGCTTTGGGTACACCTGAACTCCCCAGGGGAGCCTTTATGCAGCCCCACATGCAACTGGACCCTCCGGGTTCACTCTTTCACCGCAAGCCTGAATATAGCCCTGGCCTGCCTGGCAGTCGACTGAAAACTCGGGCCCCAGAAAATGCGTTAAAAGCCTAATTCGCCCATCCAAAAGTGCCCCCAAAGGAAGGCTTTGGGTACAACTGTACTCCCCAGGGGAGCCTTTATGCAGCCCCACATGCAACTGGACCCTCCGGGTTCACTCTTTCACCGCAAGCCTAAATATAGCCCTCGGCGCAATGGGAGAAGACTGAAAAAGCGGGCCTCAGAAAACGCATTGCGATTCCCCTTGGACCATCCCAAAGTGCCCCCAAAGGAAGGCTTTGGGTACAACTGGACTCCCCAGGGGAGCCTTAACGCAGCCCCACATGCAACTGGACCCTCCGTATTCGCTCTTTCACAGCAACCCTAAATATATCCCTGGCCCGCCTGGCAGTCGACTGAAAACTCGGGCCACAGAAAATGCATTAAAAGCCTAATTCGCCCATCCAACAGTGCCCCCAGAGGAAGGCTTTGGGTACAACTGGACTCCACAGGGGAGCCTTAACGCAGCCCCACATGCAACTGGACCCTCCGGGTTCACTCTTTCACCGCAAGCCTAAATATAGCCCTCGGCGCAATGGGAGAAGACTGAAAAAGCGGGCCTCAGAAAACGCATTGCGATTCCCCTTGGACCATCCCAAAGTGCCCCCAAAGGAAGGCTTTGGGTACAACTGGACTCCCCAGGGGAGCCTTAACGCAGCCCCACATGCAACTGGACCCTCCGTATTCGCTCTTTCACAGCAACCCTAAATATAGCCCTGGCCCGCCTGGCAGTCGACTGAAAACTCGGGCCACAGAAAATGCATTAAAAGCCTAATTTGCCCATCCAACAGTGCCCCCAGAGGAAGGCTTTGGGTACAACTGGACTCCCCAGGGGAGCCTTAACGCAGCCCCACATGCAACTGGACCCTCCGGGTTCACTCTTTCACCGCAAGCCTGAATATAGCCCTGGCCCGCCTGGCAGTCGACTGAAAACTCAAGCCCCAGAAAATGCGTTAAAAGCCTAATTCGCCCATCCAAAAGTCCCCCAAAGGAAGGCTTTGGGTACAACTGAACTCCCCAGGGGAGCCTTTATGCAGCCCCACATGCAACTGGACCCTCCGGGTTCACTCTTTCACCGCAAGCCTAAATATAGCCCTCGGCGCAATGGGAGAAGACTGAAAAAGCGGGCCTCAGAAAACGCATTGCGATTCCCCTTGGACCATCCCAAAGTGCCCCCAAAGGAAGGCTTTGGGTACAACTGGACTCCCCAGGGGAGCCTTTATGCAGCCCCACATGCAACTGGACCCTCCGTATTCGCTCTTTCACAGCAACCCTAAATATAGCCCTGGCCCGCCTGGCAGTCGACTGAAAACTCGGGCCCCAGAAAATGCATTAAAAGCCTAATTTGCCCATCCAAAAGTGCCCCCAGAGGAAGGCTTTGGGTACAACTGAACTCCCCAGGGGAGCCTTTACGCAGCCCCACATGCAACTGGACCCTCCTTGTTCACTGTTTAAGAACAACCCTAAATATACCCCTAGCCACCTTGGCAGAAGACTGAAAACTCGGGCTCCAGAAAATGCGTTTCAAGCCCCATTCACCCATCCAGAAGTGCCCTGAAAGGAAGGCTTTGGGTACAACTGAACTCCCCAGGGGAGCCTTTATGCAGCCCCACATGCAACTGGACCCTCCGCGTTCACTCTTTCACCGCAAGCCTAAATATAGCCCTGGCCTGCCTGGCAGTCGACTGAAAACTCGGGCCCCAGAAACTGCGTTAAAAGCCTAATTCGCCCATCCAAAAGTGCCCCCAGAGGAAGGCTTTGGGTACAAGTGAACTCCCCAGGGGAGCCTTTATGCAGCCCCACATGCAACTGGACTTTCCGGGTTCACTGTTTACGAGCAACCCTAAATATACCCCTAGCCACCATGGCAGAAGACTGAAAACTGGGGCTCTAGAAAATGCGTTTCAAGCCCCATTCACCCATCCAAAAGTGACCCCAAAGGAAGGCTTTGGGTACAAGTGAACTCCCCAGGGGAGACTTTACGCAGCCCCACATGCAACTGGACCCTCCGTGTTCGCTCTTTACAGCACCCCAAAATATAACCCTAGCCAGCATGGCAGAAGACTGAAAACTCGGGCTCTAGAAAATGCGTTTCAAGCCCCATTCACCCATCCAAAAGTGCCCCCAAAGGAAGGCTTTGGGTACATCTGAACTCCCCAGGGGAGCCTTTATGCAGCCCCACATGCAACTGGACCCTCCGTATTCGCTCTTTCACAGCAACCCTAAATATAACCCTGGCCCGCATGGCAGACGACTGAAAAATCGGGCCCCAGAAAACGTGCTACAAGCCCCATTCGACCATCCAAAAGTGCCCCCAAACGAAGGCTTTGGGTACAACTGAACTCCCCAGGGGAGCCTTTATGCAGGCCCATACGCAACTGGACCCCCCGTGTTCACTGTTTACAAGAAACCCTAAATATAACACTAGGCAGCATGGCAGAAAACTGAAAACTCAGGCCACAGAAAAAGCGTTTCAAGCCCCATTCACCCATCCAGAAGTGCCCCCAAAGGAAGGCTTTGGGTACAAGTGAACTCCCCAGGGGAGCCTTTATGCAGCCCCACATGCAACTGGACCCTCCGGGTTCACTCTTTCACAGCAACCCTAAATATACCCCTAGCCACCATGGCAGAAGACTGAAAACTGGGGCTCTAGAAAATGCGTTTCAAGCCCCATTCACCCATCCAGAAGTACCCCCAAAGGAAGGCTTTGGGTACAACTAGACTCCCCAGGGGAGCCTTTATGCAGCCCCACATGCAACTGGACCCTCCGGGTTCACTCTTTCACCGCAAGCCTAAATATAGCCCTCGGCGCAATGGGAGAAGACTGAAAAAGCGGGCCTCAGAAAACGCATTGCGATTCCCCTTGGACCATCCAAAAGTGCCCCCAAAGGAAGGCTTTGGGTACAACTGAACTCCCCAGGGGAGCCTTAACGCAGCCCCACATGCAACTGGACCCTCCGTATTCGCTCTGTCACAGCAACCCTAAATATAGCCCTGGCCCGCCTGGCAGTCGACTGAAAACTCGGGCCCCAGAAAATGTGTTAAAAGCCTAATTCGCCCATCCAAAAGTGCCCCCAAAGGAAGGCTTTGGGTACAACTGAACTCCCCAGGGGAGCCTTTATGCAGCCCCACATGCAACTGGACCCCTCCGGGTTCACTCTTTCACCGCAAGCCTAAATATAGCCCTAGCCAGCATGGCAGAAGACTGAAACCTCGGGCCCCAGAAAATGCGTTAAAAGCCTAATTCACCCATCCAAAAGTGCCCCCAGAGGAAGGTTTGGGTACAATTGAACTCCCCAGGGGAGCCTTTATGCAGCCCCACATGCAACTGGACCCTCCGGGTTCACTCTTTCACCGCAAGCCTAAATATACCCCTAGCCACCATGGCAGAAGACTGAAAACCTGGGCTCCAGAAAATGCGTTTCAAGCCCCATTCACCCATCCAGAAGTGCCCCCAAAGGAAGGCTTTGGGTACAACTGAACTCCCCAGGGGAGCCTTTATGCAGCCCCACATGCAACTGGACCCTCCTCGTTCACTGTTTACGAGCAACCCTAAATATACCCCTAGCCAGCATGGCAGAAGACTGAAACTGGGGCTCCAGAAAATGCGTTTCAAGCCCCATTCACCCATCCAGAAGTGCCCCCAAAGCAAGGCTTTGGGTACAAGTGAACTCCCCAGGGGAGCCTTTATGCAGCCCCACATGCAACTGGGCCCTCCGGGTTCACTCTTTCACCGCAAACCTAAATATAGCCCTCGGCGCAATGGGAGAAGACTGAAAAAGCGGGCCTCAGAAAACGCGTTGCGATTCCCCTTGGACCATCCCAAAGTGCCCCAGAGGAAGGCTTTGGGTACAACTGGACTCCCCAGGGGAGCCTTAACGCAGCCCCACATGCAACTGGACCCCCCGTGTTCACTGTTTACAAGCAACCCTAAATATAACACTAGCCAGCATGGCAGAAAACTGAAAACTCGGGCCACAGAAAAAGCGTTTCAAGCCCCATTCACCCATCCAGAAGTGCCCCCAAAGGAAGGCTTTGGGTACAACTGAACTCCCCAGGGGAGCATTTATGCAGCCCCACATGCAACTGGACCCTCCGGGTTCACTCTTTCACAGCAACCCTAAATATAGCCCTGGCCCGCCTGGCAGTCGACTGAAAACTCGGGCCCCAGAAAATGCGTTAAAAGCCTAATTCGCCCATCCAAAAGTGCCCCCAGAGGAAGGCTTTGGGTACAACTGAACTCCCCAGGGGAGCCTTTATGCAGCCCCACATGCAACTGGACCCTCCGGGTTCACTCTTTCACAGCAACCCTAAATATACCCCTAGCCACCATGGCAGAAGACTGAAAACCTGGGCTCCAGAAAATGCGTTTCAAGCCCCATTCACCCATCCAGAAGTGCCCCCAAAGGAAGGCTTTGGGTACACCTGAACTCCCCAGGGGAGCCTTTATGCAGCCCCACATGCAACTGGACCCTCCGGGTTCACTCTTTCACCGCAAGCCTGAATATAGCCCTGGCCCGCCTGGCAGTCGACTGAAAACTCAGGCCCCAGAAAATGCGTTAAAAGCCTAATTCGCCCATCCAAAAGTGCCCCCAAAGGAAGGCTTTAGGTACAACTGTACTCCCCAGGGGAGCCTTTATGCAGCCCCACATGCAACTGGACCCTCCGGGTTCACTCTTTCACCGCAAGCCTAAATATAGCCCTCGGCGCAATGGGAGAAGACTGAAAAAGCGGGCCTCAGAAAACGCATTGCGATTCCCCTTGGACCATCCCAAAGTGCCCCCAAAGGAAGGCTTTGGGTACAACTGGACTCCCCAGGGGAGCCTTAACGCAGCCCCACATGCAACTGGACCCTCCATATTCGCTCTTTCACAGCAACCCTAAATATAGCCCTGGCCCGCCTGGCAGTCGACTGAAAACTCAGGCCCCAGAAAATGCGTTAAAAGCCTAATTCGCCCATCCAAAAGTGCCCCCAAAGGAAGGCTTTAGGTACAACTGTACTCCCCAGGGGAGCCTTTATGCAGCCCCACATGCAACTGGACCCTCCGGGTTCACTCTTTCACCGCAAGCCTAAATATAGCCCTCGGCGCAATGGGAGAAGACTGAAAAACCGGGCCTCAGAAAACGCATTGCGATTCCCCTTGGACCATCCCAAAGTGCCCCCAAAGGAAGGCTTTGGGTACAACTGGACTCCCCAGGGGAGCCTTAACGCAGCCCCACATGCAACTGGACCCTCCGTATTCGCTCTTTCACAGCAACCCTAAATATAGCCCTGGCCCGCCTGGCAGTCGACTGAAAACTCGGGCCACAGAAAATGCATTAAAAGCCTAATTCGCCCATCCAACAGTGCCCCCAGAGGAAGGCTTTGGGTACAACTGGACTCCCCAGGGGAGCCTTAACGCAGCCCCACATGCAACTGGACCCTCCGGGTTCACTCTTTCACCGCAAGCCTAAATATAGCCCTCGGCGCAATGGGAGAAGACTGAAAAAGCGGGCCTCAGAAAACGCATTGCGATTCCCCTTGGACCGTCCAAATGTGCCCACAAACGAAGGCTTTGGGTACAACTGAACTCCCCAGGGGAGCCTTTATGCAGCCCCACATACAACTGGACCCTCCGGGTTCGCTCTTTACAGCAACCCTAAATATACCCCTAGACACCATGGCAGAAGACTCAAAACTCGGGCCACAGAAAAAGCATTTCAAGACCCATTCACCCATCCAGAAGTGCCCCCAAAGTAAGGCTTTGGGTACAAGTGAACTCCCCAGGGGAGCCTTTATGCAGCCCCACATGCAACTGGACCCTCCTTGTTCAATGTTTAAGAGCAACCCTAAATATACCCCTAGCCAGCATGGCAGAAGACTGAAAACTCGGGCCACAGAAAAAGCGTTTCAAGCTCCTTTCGCCCATCCAGAAGTGCCCCCAAAGGAAGGCTTTGGGTACAAGTGAACTCCCCAGGGGAGCCTTTATGCAGCCCCACATGCAACTGGACCCTCCGTATTCAATATTTCACAGCAACCCTAAATATAACCCTGGCCCGCATGGCAGACGACTGAAAAATCGGGCCCCAGAAAACGTGCTACAAGCCCCATTCGACCATCCAAAAGTGCCCCCAAACGAAGGCTTTGGGTACAAGTGAACTCCCCAGGGGAGCCTTTATGCAGGCCCATACGCTACTGGACCCCCCGTGTTCGCTGTTTACAAGCAACCCTAAATATAACACTAGCCAGCATGGCAGAAAACTGAAAACTCGGGCCACAGAAAAAGCGTTTCAAGCCCCATTCACCCATCCAGAAGTGCCCCCAAAGGAAGGCTTTGGGTACAAGTGAACTCCCCAGGGGAGCATTTATGCAGCCCCACATGCAACTGGACCCTCCGGGTTCACTCTTTCACAGCAACCCTAAATATAGCCCTGGCCCGCCTGGCAGTCGACTGAAAACTCGGGCCCCAGAAACTGCGTTAAAAGCCTAATTCGCCCATCCAAATGTGCCCCCAGAGGAAGGCTTTGGGTACAACTGAACTCCCCAGGGGAGCATTTATGCAGCCCCACATGCAACTGGACCCTCCGGGTTCACTCTTTCACAGCAACCCTAAATATAGCCCTGGCCCGCCTGGCAGTCGACTGAAAACTCAGGCCCCAGAAAATGCGTTAAAAGCCTAATTCGCCCATCCAAAAGTGCCCCCAGAGGAAGGCTTTGGGTACAACTGAACTCCCCAGGGGAGCCTTTACGCAGCCCCACATGCAACTGGACCCTCCTTGTTCACTGTTTATGAGCAACCCTAAATATACCCCTAGCCACCATGGCAGAAGACTGAAAACTGGGGCTCTAGAAAATGCGTTTCAAGCCCCATTCACCCATCCAGAAGTGCCCCCAAAGGAAGGCTTTGGGTACAAGTGAACTCCCCAGGGGAGACTTTACGCAGCCCCACATGCAACTGGACCCTCCGTGTTCGCTCTTTACAGCACCCCAAAATATAACCCTAGCCAGCATGGCAGAAGACTGAAAACTCGGGCTCTAGAAAATGCGTTTCAAGCCCCATTCACCCATCCAGAAGTGCCCCCAAAGGAAGGCTTTGGGTACATCTGAACTCCCCAGGGGAGCCTTTATGCAGCCCCACATGCAACTGGACCCTCCGTATTCGCTCTTTCACAGCAACCCTAAATATAACCCTGGCCCGCATGGCAGACGACTGAAAAATCGGGCCCCAGAAAACGTGCTACAAGCCCCATTCGACCATCCAAAAGTGCCCCCAAACGAAGGCTTTGGGTACAACTGAACTCCCCAGGGGAGCCTTTATGCAGGCCCATACGCAACTGGACCCCCCGTGTTCACTGTTTACAAGAAACCCTAAATATAACACTAGGCAGCATGGCAGAAAACTGAAAACTCAGGCCACAGAAAAAGCGTTTCAAGCCCCATTCACCCATCCAGAAGTGCCCCCAAAGGAAGGCTTTGGGTACAAGTGAACTCCCCAGGGGAGCCTTTATGCAGCCCCACATGCAACTGGACCCTCCGGGTTCACTCTTTCTCAGCAACCCTAAATATACCCCTAGCCACCATGGCAGAAGACTGAAAACTGGGGCTCTAGAAAATGCGTTTCAAGCCCCATTCACCCATCCAGAAGTACCCCCAAAGGAAGGCTTTGGGTACAACTAGACTCCCCAGGGGAGCCTTTATGCAGCCCCACATGCAACTGGACCCTCCGGGTTCACTCTTTCACCGCAAGCCTAAATATAGCCCTCGGCGCAATGGGAGAAGACTGAAAAAGCGGGCCTCAGAAAACGCATTGCGATTCCCCTTGGACCATCCAAAAGTGCCCCCAAAGGAAGGCTTTGGGTACAACTGAACTCCCCAGGGGAGCCTTAACGCAGCCCCACATGCAACTGGACCCTCCGTATTCGCTCTGTCACAGCAACCCTAAATATAGCCCTGGCCCGCCTGGCAGTCGACTGAAAACTCGGGCCCCAGAAAATGTGTTAAAAGCCTAATTCGCCCATCCAAAAGTGCCCCCAAAGGAAGGCTTTGGGTACAACTGAACTCCCCAGGGGAGCCTTTATGCAGCCCCACATGCAACTGGACCCTCCGGGTTCACTCTTTCACCGCAAGCCTAAATATAGCCCTAGCCAGCATGGCAGAAGACTGAAACCTCGGGCCCCAGAAAATGCGTTAAAAGCCTAATTCACCCATCCAAAAGTGCCCCCAGAGGAAGGTTTGGGTACAATTGAACTCCCCAGGGGAGCCTTTATGCAGCCCCACATGCAACTGGACCCTCCGGGTTCACTCTTTCACCGCAAGCCTAAATATACCCCTAGCCACCATGGCAGAAGACTGAAAACCTGGGCTCCAGAAAATGCGTTTCAAGCCCCATTCACCCATCCAGAAGTGCCCCCAAAGGAAGGCTTTGGGTACAACTGAACTCCCCAGGGGAGCCTTTATGCAGCCCCACATGCAACTGGACCCTCCTCGTTCACTGTTTACGAGCAACCCTAAATATACCCCTAGCCAGCATGGCAGAAGACTGAAAACTGGGGCTCCAGAAAATGCGTTTCAAGCCCCATTCACCCATCCAGAAGTGCCCCCAAAGCAAGGCTTTGGGTACAAGTGAACTCCCCAGGGGAGCCTTTATGCAGCCCCACATGCAACTGGGCCCTCCGGGTTCACTCTTTCACCGCAAACCTAAATATAGCCCTCGGCGCAATGGGAGAAGACTGAAAAAGCGGGCCTCAGAAAACGCGTTGCGATTCCCCTTGGACCATCCCAAAGTGCCCCAGAGGAAGGCTTTGGGTACAACTGGACTCCCCAGGGGAGCCTTAACGCAGCCCCACATGCAACTGGACCCCCCGTGTTCACTGTTTACAAGCAACCCTAAATATAACACTAGCCAGCATGGCAGAAAACTGAAAACTCGGGCCACAGAAAAAGCGTTTCAAGCCCCATTCACCCATCCAGAAGTGCCCCCAAAGGAAGGCTTTGGGTCCAACTGAACTCCCCAGGGGAGCATTTATGCAGCCCCACATGCAACTGGACCCTCCGGGTTCACTCTTTCACAGCAACCCTAAATATAGCCCTGGCCCGCCTGGCAGTCGACTGAAAACTCGGGCCCCAGAAAATGCGTTAAAAGCCTAATTCGCCCATCCAAAAGTGCCCCCAGAGGAAGGCTTTGGGTACAACTGAACTCCCCAGGGGAGCCTTTATGCAGCCCCACATGCAACTGGACCCTCCGGGTTCACTCTTTCACAGCAACCCTAAATATACCCCTAGCCACCATGGCAGAAGACTGAAAACCTGGGCTCCAGAAAATGCGTTTCAAGCCCCATTCACCCATCCAGAAGTGCCCCCAAAGGAAGGCTTTGGGTACACCTGAACTCCCCAGGGGAGCCTTTATGCAGCCCCACATGCAACTGGACCCTCCGGGTTCACTCTTTCACCGCAAGCCTGAATATAGCCCTGGCCCGCCTGGCAGTCGACTGAAAACTCAGGCCCCAGAAAATGCGTTAAAAGCCTAATTCGCCCATCCCAAAGTGCCCCCAAAGGAAGGCTTTGGGTACAACTGTACTCCCCAGGGGAGCCTTTATGCAGCCCCACATGCAACTGGACCCTCCGGGTTCACTCTTTCACCGCAAGCCTAAATATAGCCCTCGGCGCAATGGGAGAAGACTGAAAAAGCGGGCCTCAGAAAACGCATTGCGATTCCCCTTGGACCATCCCAAAGTGCCCCCAAAGGAAGGCTTTGGGTACAACTGGACTCCCCAGGGGAGCCTTAACGCAGCCCCACATGCAACTGGACCCTCCATATTCGCTCTTTCACAGCAACCCTAAATATAACCCTGGCCCGCCTGGCAGTCGACTGAAAACTCAAGCCCCAGAAAATGCGTTAAAAGCCTAATTCGCCCATCCAACAGTGCCCCCAGAGGAAGGCTTTGGGTACAACTGGACTCCCCAGGGGAGCCTTAACGCAGCCCCACATGCAACTGGACCCTCCGGGTTCACTCTTTCACCGCAAGCCTAAATATAGCCCTCGGCGCAATGGGAGAAGACTGAAAAAGCGGGCCTCAGAAAACGCATTGCGATTCCCCTTGGACCATCCCAAAGTGCCCCCAAAGGAAGGCTTTGGGTACAACTGGACTCCCCAGGGGAGCCTTAACGCAGCCCCACATGCAACTGGACCCTCCGTATTCGCTCTTTCACAGCAACCCTAAATATAGCCCTGGCCCGCCTGGCAGTCGACTGAAAACTCGGGCCACAGAAAATGCATTAAAAGCCTAATTCGCCCATCCAACAGTGCCCCCAGAGGAAGGCTTTGGGTACAACTGGACTCCCCAGGGGAGCCTTAACGCAGCCCCACATGCAACTGGACCCTCCGGGTTCACTCTTTCACCGCAAGCCTAAATATAGCCCTCGGCGCAATGGGAGAAGACTGAAAAAGCGGGCCTCAGAAAACGCATTGCTATTCCCCTTGGACCGTCCAAATGTGCCCACAAACGAAGGCTTTGGGTACAACTGAACTCCCCAGGGGAGCCTTTATGCAGCCCCACATACAACTGGACCCTCCGGGTTCGCTCTTTACAGCAACCCTAAATATACCCCTAGACACCATGGCAGAAGACTCAAAACTCGGGCCAAAGAAAAAGCATTTCAAGACCCATTCACCCATCCAGAAGTGCCCCCAAAGTAAGGCTTTGGGTACAAGTGAACTCCCCAGGGGAGCCTTTATGCAGCCCCACATGCAACTGGACCCTCCTTGTTCAATGTTTAAGAGCAACCCTAAATATACCCCTAGCCACCATGGCAGAAGACTGAAAACTCGGGCCACAGAAAAAGCGTTTCAAGCTCCTTTCGCCCATCCAGAAGTGCCCCCAAAGGAAGGCTTTGGGTACAAGTGAACTCCCCAGGGGAGCCTTTATGCAGCCCCACATGCAACTGGACCCTCCGTATTCAATATTTCACAGCAACCCTAAATATAACCCTGGCCCGCATGGCAGACGACTGAAAAATCGGGCCCCAGAAAACGTGCTACAAGCCCCATTCGACCATCCAAAAGTGCCCCCAAACGAAGGCTTTGGGTACAAGTGAACTCCCCAGGGGAGCCTTTATGCAGGCCCATACGCTACTGGACCCCCCGTGTTCGCTGTTTACAAGCAACCCTAAATATAACACTAGCCAGCATGGCAGAAAACTGAAAACTCGGGCCACAGAAAAAGCGTTTCAAGCCCCATTCACCCATCCAGAAGTGCCCCCAAAGGAAGGCTTTGGGTACAAGTGAACTCCCCAGGGGAGCATTTATGCAGCCCCACATGCAACTGGACCCTCCGGGTTCACTCTTTCACAGCAACCCTAAATATAGCCCTGGCCCGCCTGGCAGTCGACTGAAAACTCGGGCCCCAGAAACTGCGTTAAAAGCCTAATTCGCCCATCCAAATGTGCCCCCAGAGGAAGGCTTTGGGTACAACTGAACTCCCCAGGGGAGCATTTATGCAGCCCCACATGCAACTGGACCCTCCGGGTTCACTCTTTCACAGCAACCCTAAATATAGCCCTGGCCCGCCTGGCAGTCGACTGAAAACTCAGGCCCCAGAAAATGCGTTAAAAGCCTAATTCGCCCATCCAAAAGTGCCCCCAGAGGAAGGCTTTGGGTACAACTGAACTCCCCAGGGGAGCCTTTACGCAGCCCCACATGCAACTGGACCCTCCTTGTTCACTGTTTATGAGCAACCCTAAATATACCCCTAGCCACCATGGCAGAAGACTGAAAACTGGGGCTCTAGAAAATGCGTTTCAAGCCCCATTCACCCATCCAGAAGTGCCCCCAAAGGAAGGCTTTGGGTACAAGTGAACTCCCCAGGGGAGACTTTACGCAGCCCCACATGCAACTGGACCCTCCGTGTTCGCTCTTTACAGCACCCCAAAATATAACCCTAGCCAGCATGGCAGAAGACTGAAAACTCGGGCTCTAGAAAATGCGTTTCAAGCCCCATTCACCCATCCAGAAGTGCCCCCAAAGGAAGGCTTTGGGTACATCTGAACTCCCCAGGGGAGCCTTTATGCAGCCCCACATGCAACTGGACCCTCCGGGTTCACTCTTTCACCGCAAGCCTAAATATAGCCCTCGGCGCAATGGGAGAAGACTGAAAAAGCAGGCCTCAGAAAAGGCATTGCGATTCCCCTTGGACCATCCAAACGTGCCCCCAAAGGAAGGCTTTGGGTACAATTGGACTCCCCAGGGGAGCCTTAACGCAGCCCCACATGCAACTGGACCCTCCGTATTCGCTCTTTCACAGCAACCCTAAATATAGCCCTGGCCCGCCTGGCAGTCGACTGAAAACTCGGGCCCCAGAAAATGCATTAAAAGCCTAATTCGCCCATCCAAAAGTGCCTCCAGAGGAAGGCTTTGGGTACATCTGAACTCCCCAGGGGAGCCTTTACGCAGCCCCACATGCAACTGGACCCTCCGTGTTCGCTCTTTACAGCAACCCTAAATATAACCCTAGCCAGCATGGCAGAAGACTGAAAACTCGGGCTCCAGAAAAAGCGTTTCAAGCCCCTTTCGCCCATCCAGAAGTGCCCCCAAAGGAAGGCTTTGGGTACAAGTGAACTCCCCAGGGGAGCCTTTATGCAGCCCCACATGCAACTGGACCCTCCGTATTCGCTCTTTCACAGCAACCCTAAATATAACCCTGGCCCGCATGGCAGTCGACTGAAAACTCGGGCCCCAGAAAATGCGTTAAAAGCCTAATTCGCCCATCCAAATGTGCCCCCAGAGGAAGGCTTTGGGTACAACTGAACTCCCCAGGGGAGCCTTTATGCAGCCCCACATGCAACTGGACCCTCCGGGTTCACTGTTTATGAGCAACCCTAAATATACCCCTAGCCACCATGGCAGAAGACTGAAAACTGGGGCTCCAGAAAATGCGTTTCAACCCCCATTCACCCATCCAGAAGTGCCCCCAAAGGAAGGCTTTGGGTACAACTGAACTCCCCAGGGGAGCCTTTATGCAGCCCCACATGCAACTGGACCCTCCGGGTTCACTCTTTCACCGCAAGCCTAAATATAGCCTTCGGCGCAATAGGAGAAGACTGAAAAAGCGGGCCTCAGAAAAAGCATTGCGATTCCCCTTGGACCATCCAAAAGTGCCCCCAGAGGAAGGCTTTGGGTACAAGTGAACTCCCGAGGGGAACCTTTATGCAGCCCCACATGCAACTGGACCCTCCGGGTTCACTCTTTCGCCGCAAGCCTAAATATAGCCCTAGCACGCCTGGCAGTCGACTGAAAGTTCGGGCCACAGAAAATGTGTTACGAGCCCCATTCGCCCATCCAGAAGTGCCCCCAAAGGAAGGCTTTGGGTACATCTGAACTCCCCAGGGGAGCCTTTATGCAGGCCCATATGCAACTGGACCCCGCGTGTTCGCTGTTTACAAGCAACCCTAAATATAACACTAGCCAGCATGGCAGAAAACTGAAAACTCGGGCCACAGAAAAAGCGTTTCAAGCCCCTTTCGCCCATCCAGAAGTGCCCCCAAAGGAAGGCTTTGGGTACAATTGGACTCCCCAGGGGAGCCTTTATGCAGCCCCACATGCAACTGGACCCTCCGTATTAGCTCTTTCACAGCAACCCTAAATATAACCCTGGCCCGCATGGCAGACGACTGAAAAATCGGGCCCCAGAAAACGTGCTACAAGCCCCATTCGACCATCCAAAAGTGCCCCCAAACGAAGGCTTTGGGTACAACTGAACTCCCCAGGGGAGCCTTTATGCAGGCCCATATGCAACTGGACCCCCCGTGTTCGCTGTTTACAAGCAACCCTAAATATAACACTAGCCAGCATGGCAGAAAACTGAAAACTCGGGCCACAGAAAAAGCGTTTCAAGCCCCTTTCGCCCATCCAGAAGTGCCCCCAAAGGAAGGCTTTGGGTACAAGTGAACTCCCCAGGGGAGCATTTATGCAGTCCCACATGCAACTGGACCCTCCGGGTTCACTCTTTCACAGCAACCCTAAATATAGCCCTGGCCCGCCTGGCAGTCGACTGAAAACTCGGGCCCCAGAAAATGCGTTAAAAGCCTAATTCGCCCATCCAAAAGTGCCCCCAGAGGAAGGCTTTGGGTACAACTGAACTCCCCAGGGGAGCCTTTATGCAGCCCCACATGCAACTGGACCCTCCGGGTTCACTGTTTACGAGCAACCCTAAATATACCCCTAGCCACCATGGCAGAAGACTGAAAACTCGGGCTTCAGAAAATGCGTTTCAAGCCCCATTCACCCATCCAGAAGTGCCCCCAAAGGAAGGCTTTGGGTACAACTGAACTCCCCAGGGGAGCCTTTACGCAGCCCCACATGCAACTGGACCCTCCGGGTTCACTCTTTCACCGCAAGCCTAAATATAGCCCTCGGCGCAATGGGAGAAGACTGAAAAAGCGGGCCTAAGAAAACGCATTGCGATTCCCCTTGGACCATCCAAAAGTGCCCCCAAAGGAAGGCTTTGGGTACAAGTGAACTCCCCAGGGGAGCCTTAACGCAGCCCCACATGCAACTGGACCCTCAGTATTCGCTCTTTCACAGCAACCCTAAATATAGCCCTGGCCCGCCTGGCAGTCGACTGAAAACTCGGGCCACAGAAAATGCATTAAAAGCCTAATTCGCCCATCCAACAGTGCCCCCAGAGGAAGGCTTTGGGTACAAGTGAACTCCCCAGGGGAGCCTTTATGCAGGCCCATACGAAACTGGACCCCCCGTGTTCGCTGTTTACAAGCAACCCTAAATATAACACTAGCCAGCATGGCAGAAAACTGAAAACTCGGGCCACAGAAAAAGCGTTTCAAGCCCCATTCACCCATCCAGAAGTGCCCCCAAAGGAAGGCTTTGGGTACAAGTGAACTCCCCAGGGGAACCTTTATGCAGCCCCACATGCAACTGGACCCTCCGGGTTCACTCTTTCACAGCAACCCTAAATATATCCCTGGCCCGCCTGGCAGTCGACTGAAAACTCGGGCCCCAGAAAATGCGTTAAAAGCCTAATTCACCCATCCAAAAGTGCCCCCAGAGGAAGGCTTTGGGTACAACTGAACTCCCCAGGGGAACCTTTATGCAGCCCCACATGCAACTGGACCCTCCGGGTTCACTCTTTCACCGCAAGCCTAAATATAGCCCTAGCACGCCTGGCAGTCGACTGAAAGCTCGGGCCACAGAAAATGTGTTACGAGCCCCATTCGCCCATCCAAAAGTGCCCCCAAAGGAAGGCTTTGGGTACAACTGGACTCCCCAGGGGAGCCTTTATGCAGCCCCACATGCAACTGGACCCTTTGTATTCAATATTTCACAGCAACCCTAAATATAACCCTGGCCCGCATGGCAGACGACTGAAAAATCGGGCCCCAGAAAACGTGCTACAAGCCCCATTCGCCCATCCAGAAGTGCCCCCAGAGGAAGGCTTTGGGTACAACTGAACTCCCCAGGGGAGCCTTTATGCAGGCCCATACGCAACTGGACCCCCCGTGTTCGCTGTTTACAAGCAACCCTAAATATAACACTAGCCAGCATGGCAGAAAATTGAAAACTCGGGCCACAGAAAAAGCGTTTCAAGCCCCATTCACCCATCCAGAAGTGCCCCCAATGGAAGGCTTTGGGTACAAGTGAACTCCCCAGGGGAGCATTTATGCAGCCCCACATGCAACTGGACCCTCCGGGTTCACTCTTTCACAGCAACCCTAAATATAACCCTGGCCCGCCTGGCAGTCGACTGAAAACTCGGGCCCCAGAAAATGCGTTAAAAGCCTAATTCGCCCATCCAAATGTGCCCCCAGAGGAAGGCTTTGGGTACAAGTGAACTCCCCAGGGGAGCCTTTATGCAGCCCCACATGCAACTGGACCCTCCGGGTTCACTCTTTCACAGCAACCCTAAATATAGCCCTGGCCTGCCTGGCAGTCGACTGAAAACTCGGGCCCCAGAAAATGCGTTAAAAGCCTAATTCGCCCATCCAAAAGTGCCCCCAGAGGAAGGCTTTGGGTACAAGTGAACTCCCCAGGGGAGCCTTTACGCAGCCCCACATGCAACTGGACCCTCCTTGTTCACTGTTTATGAGCAACCCTATATATACCCCTAGCCACCATGGCAGAAGACTGAAAACCTGGGCTCCAGAAAATGCGTTTCAAGCCCCATTCACCCATCCAGAAGTGCCCCCAAAGGAAGGCTTTGGGTACAAGTGAACTCCCCAGGGGAGCCTTTATGCAGGCCCATACGCAACTGGACCCCCCGTGTTCGCTGTTTACAAGCAACCCTAAATATAACACTAGCCAGCATTGCAGAAAACTGAAAACTCGGGCCACAGAAAAAGCGTTTCAAGCCCCATTCGCCCATCCAAAAGTGCCCCCAGAGGAAGGCTTTGGGTACAAGTGAACTCCCCAGGGGAGACTTTATGCAGCCCCACATGCAACTGGACCCTCCGTGTTCGCTCTTTACAGCAACCCTAAATATAACCGTAGCCAGCATGGCAGAAGACTGAAAACTCGGGCCACAGAAAAAGCGTTTCAAGCCCCTTTCGCCCATCCAGAAGTGCCCCCAAAGGAAGGCTTTGGGTACAAGTGAACTCCCCAGGGGAGCCTTTATGCAGCCCCACATGAAACTGGACCCTCCGTATTCGCTCTTTCACAGCAACCCTAAATATAACCCTGGCCCGCATGGCAGACGACTGAAAAATCGGGCCCCAGAAAACGTGCTACAAGCCCCATTCGCCCATCCAAAAGTGCCCCCAGAGGAAGGCTTTGGGTACAACTGAACTCCCCAGGGGAGCCTTTATGCAGGCCCATACGCAACTGGACCCCCCGTGTTCGCTGTTTACAAGCAACCCTAAATATAACACTAGCCAGCATGGCAGAAAACTGAAAACTCGGGCCACAGAAAAAGCGTTTCAAGCCCCTTTCGCCCATCCAGAAGTGCCCCCAAAGGAAGGCTTTGGGTACAAGTGAACTCCCCAGGGGAGCCTTTATGCAGCCCCACATGCAACTGGACCCTCCGGGTTCACTCTTTCACAGCAACCCTAAATATAGCCCTGGCCCGCCTGGCAGTCGACTGAAAACTCGGGCCCCAGAAAATGCGTTAAAAGCCTAATTCGCCCATCCAAATGTGCCCCCAGAGGAAGGCTTTGGGTACAAGTGAACTCCCCAGGGGAGCCTTTATGCAGCCCCACATGCAACTGGACCCTCCGGGTTCACTGTTTACGAGCAACCCCAAATATACCCCTAGCCACCATGGCAGAAGACTGAAAACTGGGGCTCCAGAAAATGCGTTTCAAGCCCCATTCACCCATCCAGAAGTGCCCCCAAAGGAAGGCTTTGGGTACAACTGAACTCCCCAGGGGAGCCTTTATGCAGCCCCACATGCAACTGGACCCCCCGTGTTCGCTGTTTACAAGCAACACTAAATATACCCCTAGCCACCATGGCAGAAGACTGAAAACTCGGGCTCCAGAAAATGCGTTTCAAGCCCCATTCACCCATCCAGAAGTGCCCCCAAAGGAAGGCTTTGGGTACAACTGAACTCCCCAGGGGAGCATTTATGCAGCCCCACATGCAACTGGACCCTCCGGGTTCACTCTTTCACAGCAACCCTAAATATAGCCCTGGCCCGCCTGGCAGTCGACTGAAAACTCGGGCCCCAGAAAATGCGTTAAAAGCCTAATTCGCCCATCCAAAAGTGCCCCCAGAGGAAGGCTTTGGGTACAACTGAACTCCCCAGGGGAGCCTTTATGCAGCCCCACATGCAACTGGACCCTCCGGGTTCACTGTTTACGAGCAACCCTAAATATACCCCTAGCCACCATGGCAGAAGACTGAAAACTCGGGCTTCAGAAAATGCGTTTCAAGCCCCATTCACCCATCCAGAAGTGCCCCCAAAGGAAGGCTTTGGGTACAACTGAACTCCCCAGGGGAGCCTTTACGCAGCCCCACATGCAACTGGACCCTCCGGGTTCACTCTTTCACCGCAAGCCTAAATATAGCCCTCGGCGCAATGGGAGAAGACTGAAAAAGCGGGCCTAAGAAAACGCATTGCGATTCCCCTTGGACCATCCAAAAGTGCCCCCAAAGGAAGGCTTTGGGTACAACTGGACTCCCCAGGGGAGCCTTAACGCAGCCCCACATGCAACTGGACCCTCAGTATTCGCTCTTTCACAGCAACCCTAAATATAGCCCTAGCACGCCTGGCAGTCGACTGAAAGCTCGGGCCACAGAAAATGTGTTACGAGCCCCATTCGCCCATCCAAAAGTGCCCCCAAAGGAAGGCTTTGGGTACAACTGGACTCCCCAGGGGAGCCTTTATGCAGCCCCACATGCAACTGGACCCTTTGTATTCAATATTTCACAGCAACCCTAAATATAACCCTGGCCCGCATGGCAGACGACTGAAAAATCGGGCCCCAGAAAACGTGCTACAAGCCCCATTCGCCCATCCAAAAGTGCCCCCAGAGGAAGGCTTTGGGTACAACTGAACTCCCCAGGGGAGCCTTTATGCAGGCCCATACGCAACTGGACCCCCCGTGTTCGCTGTTTACAAGCAACCCTAAATATAACACTAGCCAGCATGGCAGAAAATTGAAAACTCGGGCCACAGAAAAAGCATTTCAAGCCCCATTCACCCATCCAGAAGTGCCCCCAATGGAAGGCTTTGGGTACAAGTGAACTCCCCAGGGGAGCATTTATGCAGCCCCACATGCAACTGGACCCTCCGGGTTCACTCTTTCACAGCAACCCTAAATATAACCCTGGCCCGCCTGGCAGTCGACTGAAAACTCGGGCCCCAGAAAATGCGTTAAAAGCCTAATTCGCCCATCCAAATGTGCCCCCAGAGGAAGGCTTTGGGTACAAGTGAACTCCCCAGGGGAGCCTTTATGCAGCCCCACATGCAACTGGACCCTCCGGGTTCACTCTTTCTCAGCAACCCTAAATATAGCCCTGGCCTGCCTGGCAGTCGACTGAAAACTCGGGCCCCAGAAAATGCGTTAAAAGCCTAATTCGCCCATCCAAAAGTGCCCCCAGAGGAAGGCTTTGGGTACAAGTGAACTCCCCAGGGGAGCCTTTACGCAGCCCCACATGCAACTGGACCCTCCTTGTTCACTGTTTATGAGCAACCCTATATATACCCCTAGCCACCATGGCAGAAGACTGAAAACCTGGGCTCCAGAAAATGCGTTTCAAGCCCCATTCACCCATCCAGAAGTGCCCCCAAAGGAAGGCTTTGGGTACAACTGAACTCCCCAGGGGAGCCTTTATGCAGCCCCACATGCAACTGGACCCTCCGGGTTCACTCTTTCACCGCAAGCATAAATATAACCCTAGCACGCCTGGCAGTCGACTGAAAACTCGGGCCACAGAAAATGTGTTACGAGCCCCATTCGCCCATCCAGAAGTGCCCCCAAAGGAAGGCTTTGGGTACAAGTGAACTCCCCAGGGGAGTCTTTACGCAGCCCCACATGCAACTGGACCCTCCGTGTTCGCTCTTTACAGCAACCCTAAATATAACCCTAGCCAGCATGGCAGAAGACTGAAAACTCGGGCCACAGAAAAAGCGTTTCAAGCCCCTTTCGCCCATCCATAAGTGCCCCCAAAGGAAGGCTTTGGGTACAAGTGAACTCCCCAGGGGAGCCTTTATGCAGCCCCACATGCAACTGGACCCTCCGGGTTCACTGTTTACAAGCAACCCTAAATATACCCCTAGCCACCATGGCAGAAGACTGAAAACTGGGGCTCTAGAAAACGTGCTACAAGCCCCATTCGACCATCCAAAAGTGCCCCCAAACGAAGGCTTTGGGTACAAGTGAACTCCCCAGGGGAGCCTTTATGCAGCCCCACATGCAACTGGACCCCCCGTGTTCGCTGTTTACAAGCAACCCTAAATATAACACTAGCCAGCATGGCAGAAAACTGAAAACTCGGGCCACAGAAAAAGCGTTTCAAGCCCCATTCACCCATCCAGAAGTGCCCCCAAAGGAAGGCTTTGGGTACAAGTGAACTCCCCATGGGAGCATTTATGCAGCCCCACATGCAACTGGACCCTCCGGGTTCACTCTTTCACAGCAACCCTAAATATAGCCCTGGCCCGCCTGGCAGTCGACTGAAAACTCGGGCCCCAGAAAATGCGTTAAAAGCCTAATTCGCCCATCCAAATGTGCCCCCAAAGGAAGGCTTTGGGTACAACTGAACTCCCCAGGGGAGCCTTTATGCAGCCCCACATGCAACTGGACCCTCCGGGTTCACTGTTTACAAGCAACCCTAAATATACCCCTAGCCACCATGGCAGAAGACTGAAAACTGGGGCTCTAGAAAACGTGCTACAAGCCCCATTCGACCATCCAAAAGTGCCCCCAAACGAAGGCTTTGGGTACAACTGAACTCCCCAGGGGAGCCTTTATGCAGGCCCATATGCAACTGGACCCCCCGTGTTCGCTGTTTACAAGCAACCCTAAATATAACACTAGCCAGCATGGCAGAAAACTGAAAACTCGGGCCACAGAAAAAGCGTTTCAAGCCCCATTCACCCATCCAGAAGTGCCCCCAAAGGAAGGCTTTGGGTACAAGTGAACTCCCCAGGGGAGCCTTTATGCAGCCCCACATGCAACTGGACCCTCCGGGTTCACTCTTTCACAGCAACCCTAAATATAGCCCTGGCCCGCCTGGCAGTCGACTGAAAACTCGGGCCCCAGAAAATGCGTTAAAAGCCTAATTCGCCCATCCAAAAGTGCCCCCAGAGGAAGGCTTTGGGTACAACTGAACTCCCCAGGGGAGCCTTTACGCAGCCCCACATGCAACTGGACCCTCCTTGTTCACTGTTTATGAGCAACCCTATATATACCCCTAGCCACCATGGCAGAAGACTGAAAACCTGGGCTCCAGAAAATGCGTTTCAAGCCCCATTCACCCATCCAGAAGTGCCCCCAAAGGAAGGCTTTGGGTACAACTGAACTCCCCAGGGGAGCCTTTATGCAGGCCCATACGCAACTGGACCCCCCGTGTTCGCTGTTTACAAGCAACCCTAAATATAACACTAGCCAGCATTGCAGAAAACTGAAAACTCGGGCCACAGAAAAAGCGTTTCAAGCCCCATTCACCCATCCAGAAGTGCCCCCAAAGGAAGGCTTTGGGTACAAGTGAACTCCCCAGGGGAGCCTTTATGCAGCCCCACATGCAACTGGACCCTCCGGGTTCACTCTTTCACAGCAACCCTAAATATAGCCCTGGCCCGCCTGGCAGTCGACTGAAAACTCGGGCCACAGAAAATGCGTTAAAAGCCTAATTCGCCCATCCAAAAGTGCCCCCAGAGGAAGGCTTTGGGTACAAGTGAACTCCCCAGGGGAGACTTTATGCAGCCCCACATGCAACTGGACCCTCCGTGTTCGCTCTTTACAGCAACCCTAAATATAACCGTAGCCAGCATGGCAGAAGACTGAAAACTCGGGCCACAGAAAAAGCGTTTCAAGCCCCTTTCGCCCATCCAGAAGTGCCCCCAAAGGAAGGCTTTGGGTACAAGTGAACTCCCCAGGGGAGCCTTTATGCAGCCCCACATGCAACTGGACCCTCCGTATTCGCTCTTTCACAGCAACCCTAAATATAACCCTGGCCCGCATGGCAGACGACTGAAAAATCAGGCCCCAGAAAACGTGCTACAAGCCCCATTCGACCATCCAAAAGTGCCCCCAAACGAAGGCTTTGGGTACAACTGAACTCCCCAGGGGAGCCTTTATGCAGGCCCATATGCAACTGGACCCCCCGTGTTCGCTGTTTACAAGCAACCCTAAATATAACACTAGCCAGCATGGCAGAAAACTGAAAACTCGGGCCACAGAAAAAGCGTTTCAAGCCCCTTTCGCCCATCCAGAAGTGCCCCCAAAGGAAGGCTTTGGGTACAAGTGAACTCCCCAGGGGAGCCTTTATGCAGCCCCACATGCAACTGGACCCTCCGGGTTCACTCTTTCACAGCAACCCTAAATATAGCCCTGGCCCGCCTGGCAGTCGACTGAAAACTCGGGCCCCAGAAAATGCGTTAAAAGCCTAATTCGCCCATCCAAATGTACCCCCAGAGGAAGGCTTTGGGTACAAGTGAACTCCCCAGGGGAGCCTTTATGCAGCCCCACATGCAACTGGACCCTCCGGGTTCACTCTTTCACCGCAAGCCTAAATATATCCCTAGCACGCCTGGCAGTCGACTGAAAACTCGGGCCCCAGAAAATGCGTTAAAAGCCTAATTCGCCCATCCAGAAGTGCCCCCAAAGGAAGGCTTTGGGTACAACTGAACTCCCCAGGGGAGCCTTTATGCAGCCCCACATGCAACTGGACCCCCCGTGTTCGCTGTTTACAAGCAACACTAAATATACCCCTATCCACCATGGCAGAAGACTGAAAACTCGGGCTCCAGAAAATGCGTTTCAAGCCCCATTCACCCATCCAGAAGTGCCCCCAAAGGAAGGCTTTGGGTACAACTGAACTCCCCAGGGGAGCCTTTACGCAGCCCCACATGCAACTGGACCCTCCGGGTTCCCTCTTTCACCGCAAGCCTAAATATAGCCCTCGGCGCAATGGGAGAAGACTGAAAAAGCCGGCCTAAGAAAACGCATTGCGATTCCCCTTGGACCATCCAAAAGTGCCCCCAGAGGAAGGCTTTGGGTACAACTGGACTCCCCAGGGGAGCCTTAACGCAGCCCCACATGCAACTGGACCCTCCGTATTCGCTCTTTCACAGCAACCCTAAATATAGCCATGGCCCGCCTGGCAGTCGACTGAAAACTCGGGCCCCAGAAAATGCATTAAAAGCCTAATTCGCCCATCCAAAAGTGCCCCCAGAGGAAGGCTTTGGGTACAACTGAATTCCCCAGGGGAGCATTTACGCAGCCCCACATGCAACTGGACCCTCCTTGTTCACTGTTTAAGAGCAACCCTAAATATACCCCTAGCCACCATGGCAGAAGACTGAAAACTCGGGCTCCAGGAAATGCGTTTCAAGCCCCATTCACCCATCCAGAAGTGCCCCCAAAGGAAGGCTTTGGGTACAACTGAACTCCCCAGGGGAGCCTTTATGCAGCCCCACATGCAACTGGACCCTCCGGGTTCACTCTTTCACCGCAAGCCTAAATATAACCCTAGCACGCCTGGCAGTCGACTGAAAACTCGGGCCACAGAAAATGTGTTACGAGCCCCATTCGCCCATCCAAAAGTGCCCCCAAAGGAAGGCTTTGGGTACAAGTGAACTCCCCAGGGGAGTCTTTACGCAGCCCCACATGCAACTGGACCCTCCGTGTTCGCTCTTTACAGCAACCCTAAATATAACCCTAGCCAGCATGGCAGAAGACTGAAAACTCGGGCCACAGAAAAAGCGTTTCAAGCCCCTTTCGCCCATCCAGAAGTGCCCCCAAAGGAAGGCTTTGGGTACAAGTGAACTCCCCAGGGGAGCCTTTATGCAGCCCCACATGCAACTGGACCCTCCGGGTTCACTGTTTACAAGCAACCCTAAATATACCCCTAGCCACGATGGCAGAAGACTGAAAACTGGGGCTCTAGAAAACGTGCTACAAGCCCCATTCGACCATCCAAAAGTGCCCCCAAACGAAGGCTTTGGGTACAACTGAACTCCCCAGGGGAGCCTTTATGCAGGCCCATATGCAACTGGACCCCCCGTGTTCGCTGTTTACAAGCAACCCTAAATATAACACTAGCCAGCATGGCAGAAAACTGAAAACTCGGGCTCCAGAAAAAGCGTTTCAAGCCCCATTCACCCATCCAGAAGTGCCCCCAAAGGAAGGCTTTGGGTACAAGTGAACTCCCCATGGGAGCATTTATGCAGCCCCACATGCAACTGGACCCTCCGGGTTCACTCTTTCACAGCAACCCTAAATATAGCCCTGGCCCGCCAGGAAGTCGACTGAAAACTCAGGCCCTAGAAAATGCGTTAAAAGCCTAATTCGCCCATCCAAATGTGCACCCAGAGGAAGGCTTTGGGTACAACTGAACTCCCCAGGGGAGCCTTTATGCAGCCCCACATGCAACTGGAACCTCCTAGTTCACTCTTTCACAACAGCCCTAAATATAGCCCTGGCCCGCCTGGCAGTCGACTGAAAACTCGGGCCCCAGAAAATGCGTTAAAAGCCTAATTCGCCCATCCAAAAGTGCCCCCAGAGGAAGGCTTTGGGTACAAGTGAACTCCCCAGGGGAGCCTTTATGCAGCCCCACATGCAACTGGACCCTCCTTGTTCACTGTTTATGAGCAACCCTATATATACCCCTAGCCACCATGGCAGAAGACTGAAAACCTGGGCTCCAGAAAATGCGTTTCAAGCCCCATTCACCCATCCAGAAGTGCCCCCAGAGGAAGGCTTTGGGTACAACTGAACTCCCCAGGGGAGCCTTTATGCAGGCCCATACGCAACTGGACCCCCCGTGTTCGCTTTTTACAAGCAACCCTAAATATAACACTAGCCAGCATTGCAGAAAACTGAAAACTCGGGCCACAGAAAAAGCGTTTCAAGCCCCATTCACCCATCCAGAAGTGCCCCCAAAGGAAGGCTTTGGGTACAACTGAACTCCCCAGGGGAGCCTTTATGCAGCCCCACATGCAACTGGACCCTCCGGGTTCACTGTTTACGAGCAACCCTAAATATACCCCTAGCCACCATGGCAGAAGAATGAAAACTGGGCTCCAGAAAATGCGATTCAAGCCCCATTCACGCATCCAGAAGTGCCCCCAAAGGAAGGCTTTGGGTACAACTGAACTCCCCAGGGGAGCCTTTATGCAGCCCCACATGCAACTGGACCCTCCTTGTTCACTGTTTAAGAGGAACATTAAATATACCCCTAGCCACCATGGCAGAAGACTGAAAACTGGGGCTCCAGAAAATGCGTTTCAAGCCCCATTCACCCATCCAGAAGTGCCCCCAAAGGAAGGCTTTGGGTACAACTGAACTCCCAAGGGGAGCCTTTACGCAGCCCCACATGCAACTGGACCCTCCGGGTTCACTCTTTCACCGCAAGCCTAAATATAGCCCTCGGCGCAATGGGAGAAGACTGAAAAAGCGGGCCTAAGAAAACGCATTGCGATTCCCCTTGGACCATCCAAAAGTGCCCCCAAAGGAAGGCTTTGGGTACAAGTGAACTCCCCAGGGGAGCCTTAACGCAGCCCCACATGCAACTGGACCCTCCGTATTCGCTCTTTCACAGCAACCCTAAATATAGCCCTAGCACGCCTGGCAGTCGACTGAAAACTCGGGCCACAGAAAAAGCGTTTCAAGCCCCATTCACCCATCCAGAAGTGCCCCCAAAGGAAGGCTTTGGGTACAAGTGAACTCCCCATGGGAGCATTTATGCAGCCCCACATGCAACTGGACCCTCCGGGTTCACTCTTTCACCGCAAGCCTAAATATAGCCCTAGCACGCCTGGCAGTCGACTGAACGCTCGGGCCACAGAAAATGTGTTACGAGCCCCATTCGCCCATCCAAAAGTGCCCCCAAAGGAAGGCTTTGGGTACAACTGAACTCCCCAGGGGAGCCTTTATGCAGCCCCACATGCAACTGGACCCCCCGTGTTCGCTGTTTACAAGCAACACTAAATATACCCCTAGCCACCATGGCAGACGACTGAAAAATCGGGCCCCAGAAAACGTGCTACAAGCCCCATTCACCCATCCAAAAGTGCCCCCAAACGAAGGCTTTGGGTACAACTGAACTCCCCAGGGGAGCCTTTACGCAGCCCCACATGCAACTGGACCCTCCGGGTTCACTCTTTCACCGCAAGCCTAAATATAGCCCTCGGCGCAATGGGAGAAGACTGAAAAAGCAGGCCTAAGAAAACGCATTGCGATTCCCCTTGGACCATCCAAAAGTGCCCCCAAAGGAAGGCTTTGGGTACAACTGGACTCCCCAGGGGAGCTTTAACGCAGCCCCACATGCAACTGGACCCTCCGTATTCGCTCTTTCACAGCAACCCTAAATATAGCCATGGCCCGCCTGGCAGTCGACTGAAAACTCGGGCCCCAGAAAATGCATTAAAAGCCTAATTCGCCCATCCAAAAGTGCCCCCAGAGGAAGGCTTTGGGTACAACTGAATTCCCCAGGGGAGCATTTACGCAGCCCCACATGCAACTGGACCCTCCTTGTTCACTGTTTAAGAGCAACCCTAAATATACCCCTAGCCACCATGGCAGAAGACTGAAAACTCGGGCTCCAGGAAATGCGTTTCAAGCCCCATTCACCCATCCAGAAGTGCCCCCAAAGGAAGGCTTTGGGTACAACTGAACTCCCCAGGGGAGCCTTTATGCAGCCCCACATGCAACTGGACCCTCCGGGTTCGCTCTTTACAGCAACCCTAAATATACCCCTAGCCACCATGGCAGAAGACTGAAAACCTGGGCTCCAGAAAATGCGTTTCAAGCCCCATTCACCCATCCAGAAGTGCCCCCAGAGGAAGGCTTTGGGTACAAGTGAACTCCCCAGGGGAGCCTTTATGCAGGCCCATACGCAACTGGACCCCCCGTGTTCGCTGTTTACAAGCAACCCTAAATATAACACTAGCCAGCATTGCAGAAAACTGAAAACTCGGGCCACAGAAAAAGCGTTTCAAGCCCCATTCACCCATCCAGAAGTGCCCCCAAAGGAAGGCTTTGGGTACAAGTGAACTCCCCATGGGAGCCTTTATGCAGCCCCACATGCAACTGGACCCTCCGGGTTCACTCTTTCACCGCAAGCCTAAATATAGCCCTGGCCCGCCTGGCAGTCGACTGAAAACTCGGGCCCCAGAAAATGCGTTAAAAGCCTAATTCGCCCATCCAAAAGTGCCCCCAGAGGAAGGCTTTGGGTACAACTGAACTCCCCAGGGGAGCCTTTATGCAGCTCCACATGCAACTGGACCCTCCTTGTTCACTGTTTCACCTCAAGCCTAAATATAGCCCTAGCCAGCATGGCAGAAGACTGAAAACTCGGGCCACAGAAAAAGCGTTTCAAGCCCCTTTCGCCCATCCAGAAGTGCCCCCAAAGGAAGGCTTTGGGTACAAGTGAACTCCCCAGGGGAGCCTTTATGCAGCCCCACATGCAACTGGACCCTCCGTATTCGCTCTTTCACAGCAACCCTAAATATAACCCTGGCCCGCATGGCAGACGACTGAAAAATCGGGCCCCAGAAAACGTGCTACAAGCCCCATTCGACCATCCAAAAGTGCCCCCAAACGAAGGCTTTGGGTACAACTGAACTCCCCAGGGGAGCCTTTACGCAGCCCCACATGCAACTGGACCCTCCGGGTTCACTCTTTCACCGCAAGCCTAAATATAGCCCTCGGCGCAATGGGAGAAGACTGAAAAAGCAGGCCTAAGAAAACGCATTGCGATTCCCCTTGGACCATCCAAAAGTGCCCCCAAAGGAAGGCTTTGGGTACAACTGGACTCCCCAGGGGAGCTTTAACGCAGCCCCACATGCAACTGGACCCTCCGTATTCGCTCTTTCACAGCAACCCTAAATATAGCCATGGCCCGCCTGGCAGTCGACTGAAAACTCGGGCCCCAGAAAATGCATTAAAAGCCTAATTCGCCCATCCAAAAGTGCCCCCAGAGGAAGGCTTTGGGTACAACTGAATTCCCCAGGGGAGCATTTACGCAGCCCCACATGCAACTGGACCCTCCTTGTTCACTGTTTAAGAGCAACCCTAAATATACCCCTAGCCACCATGGCAGAAGACTGAAAACTCGGGCTCCAGGAAATGCGTTTCAAGCCCCATTCACCCATCCAGAAGTGCCCCCAAAGGAAGGCTTTGGGTACAACTGAACTCCCCAGGGGAGCCTTTATGCAGCCCCACATGCAACTGGACCCTCCGGGTTCGCTCTTTACAGCAACCCTAAATATACCCCTAGCCACCATGGCAGAAGACTGAAAACCTGGGCTCCAGAAAATGCGTTTCAAGCCCCATTCACCCATCCAGAAGTGCCCCCAGAGGAAGGCTTTGGGTACAAGTGAACTCCCCAGGGGAGCCTTTATGCAGGCCCATACGCAACTGGACCCCCCGTGTTCGCTGTTTACAAGCAACCCTAAATATAACACTAGCCAGCATTGCAGAAAACTGAAAACTCGGGCCACAGAAAAAGCGTTTCAAGCCCCATTCACCCATCCAGAAGTGCCCCCAAAGGAAGGCTTTGGGTACAAGTGAACTCCCCATGGGAGCCTTTATGCAGCCCCACATGCAACTGGACCCTCCGGGTTCACTCTTTCACCGCAAGCCTAAATATAGCCCTGGCCCGCCTGGCAGTCGACTGAAAACTCGGGCCCCAGAAAATGCGTTAAAAGCCTAATTCGCCCATCCAAAAGTGCCCCCAGAGGAAGGCTTTGGGTACAACTGAACTCCCCAGGGGAGCCTTTATGCAGCTCCACATGCAACTGGACCCTCCTTGTTCACTGTTTCACCTCAAGCCTAAATATAGCCCTAGCCAGCATGGCAGAAGACTGAAAACTCGGGCCACAGAAAAAGCGTTTCAAGCCCCTTTCGCCCATCCAGAAGTGCCCCCAAAGGAAGGCTTTGGGTACAAGTGAACTCCCCAGGGGAGCCTTTATGCAGCCCCACATGCAACTGGACCCTCCGTATTCGCTCTTTCACAGCAACCCTAAATATAACCCTGGCCCGCATGGCAGACGACTGAAAAATCGGGCCCCAGAAAACGTGCTACAAGCCCCATTCGACCATCCAAAAGTGCCCCCAAACGAAGGCTTTGGGTACAACTGAACTCCCCAGGGGAGCCTTTATGCAGGCCCATATGCAACTGGACCCCCCGTGTTCGCTGTTTACAAGCAACCCTAAATATAACACTAGCCAGCATGGCAGAAGACTGAAAACTCGGGCTCCAGAAAATGCGTTTCAAGCCCCATTCACCCATCCAGAAGTGCCCCCAAAGGAGGGCTTTGGGTACAACTGTACTCCCCAGGGGAGCCTTTATGCAGCCCCACATGCAACTGGAACCTCCTGGTTCACTCTTTCACAACAGCCCTAAATATAGCCCTGGCCCGCCTGACAGTCGACTGAAAACTCGGGCCCCAGAAAATGCATTAAAAGCCTAATTCGCCCATCCAAAAGTGCCCCCAGAGGAAGGCTTTGGGTACAACTGAATTCCCCAGGGGAGCATTTACGCAGCCCCACATGCAACTGGACCCTCCTTGTTCACTGTTTAAGAGCAACCCTAAATATACCCCTAGCCACCATGGCAGAAGACTGAAAACTCGGGCTCCAGAAAATGAGTTTCAAGCCCCATTCACCCATCCAGAAGTGCCCCCAAAGGAAGGCTTTGGGTACAAGTGAACTCCCCAGGGGAGCCTTTATGCAGCCCCACATGCAACTGGACCCTCCGTGTTCGCTCTTTACAGCAACCCTAAATATAACCCTAGCCAGCATGGCAGAAGACTGAAAACTCGGGCCACAGAAAATGCGTTTCAAGCCCCTTTCGCCCATCCAGAAGTGCCCCCAAAGGAAGGCTTTGGGTACAAGTGAACTCCCCAGGGGAGCCTTTATGCAGCCCCACATGCAACTAGGTTTTAGTGCGGCTAGCACACACGTCGCCCAGGAAAGGAGCGAGGGTGCTCGGGACTGACGGCTGCCGCTCCGGGACGGATATTTGCCGAGAGAACGGAACACAGCCTCCTGTTTCGCGGCAACGCTGGCAGCCACACCGCTTGTGGCCTTTCATCCCTGTCTTACGATCACTTTCGTCGAGCCGCCCAAGGCGGGACCGGGTCCTAGTGCGGCTAGCACACACATCGCCCGGGACCGGAGCGTGGCTGTTCGGGAAGGACGGCCGCCGCTCCGGACAGGACAGAAGCTTTCGTCTCGGGGACAACCAGCCCCCGAGCCAGAGGATGACAGCCTCTTGTTTCACGACACGGCTGCTACGCATGCAGCTCGTGGCCGGACCACTGTGTCGTGGGATCTCCTTCCCCGAGGCGCCCAAGACAGAACCCGGACCCCGGTGGGGCTAGCACACACGTCGCCCAGGACCGAAGCCCAGGGTCCACATCCGGACGCCTACCGCTCTGGACTGTCTGAATCCCCGGTCCCCGGCACTGCGTAACTCCGAGCCGCTGAACGACAGCCTCCACTTCTCGACACGGCTGGCAGCCACAGCGCTTGTGGCCGGACAACCGTGTCGTAGGATCTCCTTCCCCGAGGCGCCCGAAATGGGATCCGGACCCCGGTGCGGCGAGCAAACACGACACCCAGGATGGAGTCAAAGGGCTCGGGAAGCCGGACCCACGCTGCCCGTGGAGGGACACTCGTGTCCTGCGATCGAAAGAGCTGAGCCGACCGAGGTCCCACCCGGACCCCAGTGCGGCTAGCACACACGTCGCCCAGGATAGGAGCGTGGTTGTTCGGGACGGACGGCTGCCGCTCCGTAGAGGACAGAACCCCTTGGCCCCGCGACTGCCAGCCCACGAGCCGGCGGAGGACAGCCGCACGCTTCGCGGCAAGTCTGGCTCCCATGCCGCTCGTGGCCGGACAACCGTGTCATGGGATCGTTGTCCCCAGTCCGCCCGAAACGGGATTCTTACCCTTGCGCGGCTAGCATACACGTCTCCCAGGACCGGAGTCTTGGCGTTCGGGAAAGACGGCGGCCGCTCCGGGACGAATAGTTGCCGAGAGAACGGAACATAGCCTCCTTCTTCGCGGCAAGGCTGGCACCCACACCGCTTGTGGCCGGTTACCCGTGTCTTACGATCACTTTCGTCGAGCCGCCCAAGGCGGGACACGGACCCCGGTGCGGCTAGCACACACGTCACGCAGGACCGGAGCCTAGGGGCTCGGGAAGCCGGACCCACGCAGCCCGTAGAGGGACAC